>NW_027478169.1:0-625000 GCF_051020975.1 Osmia lignaria lignaria | reverse complement strand
TTTGCCATAGCTCGCTTCGTTTCCGAGATATTTGCAGATTTATCTCAAGGGAAGGGGCCTGACGGACATATTTCGAGATATTTCTTCTTCTTGTTGTTCTTCTTCTGCACAGCTAAGCTGGAAGTGGCATTTGCGGCTCGCACTAGTGCAGAGTTATCTCAAAGAAAGGGGCCACGGTGTTTCTGTATCTCTATTATGTTGGTGCGGCTTCGGAACTTTTAAATATCTCGATATATCTCGAAAACTACGCTTCTGATCAAAAAATATCGTAGAACATAAATTGTAGGAAACATAATTCTCTACAAAAAACGTCTCTTAACATTTTGCCATAGCTCGCTTCGTTTCCGAGATATTTGCAGATTCAGCTCAAAGGAACGGGCCTGACGGACATATTTCGAGATATTTCTTCTTCTTGTTGTTCTTCTTCTGCACAGCTAAGCTGGAAGTGGCATTTGCGGCTCGCACTAGTGCAGAGTTATCTCAAAGAAAGGGGCCACGGTGTTTCTGTATCTCTATTATGTTGGTGCGGCTTCGGAACTTTTAAATATCTCGATATATCTCGAAAACTACGCTTCTGATCAAAAAATATCATAGAACATAAATTGTAGGGAACACAATTCTCTACAAAAAACGTCTCTAAACATTTTGCCATAGCTCGCTTCGTTTCCGAGATATTTGCAGATTCAGCTCAAAGGAACGGGCCTGACGGACATATTTCGAGATATTTCTTCTTCTTGTTGTTCTTCTTCTGCACAGCTAAACTGGAAGTGGCATTTCCAGCTCGCAATAGTGCAGAGTTATCTCAAAGAAAGGGGCCACGGTGTTTCTGTATCTCTACTATGTTGGTGCGGCTTCGGAACTTTTAAATATCTTGATATATCTCGAGAACTACGCATCTGATCAAAAAATATCATAGAACGTAAAAAGTAGGAAACTTAATTCTCTACAAAAAAGGTCTCTTAACATTTTGCCATAGCTCGCTTCGTTTCCGAGATATTTGCAGATATATCTCAAGGGAAGGGGCCTGACGGACATATTTCGAGATATTTCTTCTTCTTGTTGTTCTTCTTCTGCACAGCTAAGCTGGAAGTGGCATTTGCGGCTCGCACTAGTGCAGAGTTATCTCAAAGAAAGGGGCCACGGTGTTTCTGTATCTCTATTATGTTGGTGCGGCTTCGGAACTTTTAAATATCTCGATATATCTCGAAAACTACGCTTCTGATCAAAAAATATCGTAGAACATAAATTGTAGGAAACATAATTCTCTACAAAAAACGTCTCTTAACATTTTGCCATAGCTCGCTTCGTTTCCGAGATATTTGCAGATTCAGCTCAAAGGAACGGGCCTGACGGACATATTTCGAGATATTTCTTCTTCTTGTTGGTCTTCTTCTGCACAGCTAAACTGGAAGTGGCATTTCCAGCTCGCAATAGTGCAGAGTTATCTCAAAGAAAGGGGCCACGGTGTTTCTGTATCTCCACTATGTTGGTGCGGCTTCGGAACTTTTAAATATCTTGATATATCTCGAGAACTACGCATCTGATCAAAAAATATCATAGAACATAAAAAGTAGGAAACTTAATTCTCTACAAAAAAGGTCTCTTAACATTTTGCCATAGCTCGCTTCGTTTCCGAGATATTTGCAGATTTATCTCAAGGGAAGGGGCCTGACGGACATATTTCGAGATATTTCTTCTTCTTGTTGTTCTTCTTCTGCACAGCTAAGCTGGAAGTGGCATTTGCGGCTCGCACTAGTGCAGAGTTATCTCAAAGAACGGGGCCACGGTGTTTCTGTATCTCTATTATGTTGGTGCGGCTTCGGAACTTTTAAATATCTCGATATATCTCGAAAACTACGCTTCCGATCAAAAAATATCATAGAACATAACTTATAGGAAACATAATTCTCTACAAAAAAGGTCTCTAAACATTTTGCCATAGCTCGCTTCGTTTCCGAGATATTTGCAGATATATCTCAAGGGAAGGGGCCTGACGGACATATTTCGAGATATTTCTTCTTCTTGTTGTTCTTCTTCTGCACAGCTAAACTGGAAGTGGCATTTCCAGCTCGCAATAGTGCAGAGTCATCTCAAAGAAAGGGGCCACGGTGTTTCTGTATCTCTATTATGTTGGTGCGGCTTCGGAACTTTTAAATATCTTGATATATCTCGAGAACTTCGCATCTGATCAAAAAATATCATAGAACATAAAAAGTAGGAAACTTAATTCTCTACAAAAAAGGTCTCTTAACATTTTGCCATAGCTCGCTTCGTTTCCGAGATATATGCAGATTTATCTCAAGGGAAGGGGCCTGACGGACATATTTCGAGATATTTCTTCTTCTTGTTGTTCTTCTTCTGCACAGCTAAACAGGAAGTGGTATTTCCAGCTCGCAATAGTGCAGAGTTATCTCAAAGAAAGAGGCCACGGTGTTTCTGTACCTCTATTATGTTGGTGCAGCTTCGGAACTTTTAAATATCTTGATATATCTCGAGAACTACGCATCTGATCAAAAAATATCATAGAACATAAAAAGTAGAAAACTTAATTCTCTACAAAAAAGGTCTCTTAACATTTTGCCATAGCTCGCTTCGTTTCCGAGATATATGCAGATTTATCTCAAGGGAAGGGGCCTGACGGACATATTTCGAGATATTTCTTCTTCTTGTTGTTCTTCTTCTGCACAGCTAAGCTGGAAGTGGCATTTGCAGCTCGCAATAGTGCAGAGTTATCTCAAAGAAAGGGGCCACGGTGTTTCTGTATCTCTAATATTTTGGTGCTGCTTCGGAACTTTTAAATATCTCGATATATCTCGAAAACTACGATTCTGATCAAAAAATATCATAGAACATAACTTGTAGGAAACATAATTCTCTACAAAAAAGGTCTCTTAAGATTTTGCCATAGCTCGTTTCGTTTCCGAGATATTTGCAGATATATCTCAAGGGAAGGGGCCTGACGGACATATTTCGAGATATTTCTTCTTCTTGTTGTTCTTCTTCTGCACAGCTAAACTGGAAGTGGCATTTCCAGCTCGCAATAGCGCAGAGTTATCTCAAAGAAAGGGGCCACGGTGTTTCTGTATCTCTATTATGTTGGTGCGGCTTCGGAACTTTTAAATATCTTGATACATCTCGAGAACTACGCATCTGATCAAAAAATATCACAGCAGATAAATAGTAGGAAACTTAATTTCCTACAAAAAAGATCTCTTAACATTTTGCGATAGCTCGTTTCGTTTCCGAGATATTTGCAGATATATCTCAAGGGAAGGGGCCTGACGGACATATTTCGAGATATTTCTTCTTCTTGTTGTTCTTCTTCTGCACAGCTAAACTGGAGGTGGCATTTCCAGCTCGCAATAGTGCAGAGTTATCTCAAAGAAAGGGGCCACGGTGTTTCTGTATCTCTATTATGTTGGTGCGGCTTCGGAACTTTTAAATATCTTGATATATCTCGAGAACTACGCATCTGATCAAAAAATATCATACTACATAAAAAGTAGGAAACTTAATTCTCTACAAAAAAGGTCTCTTAACATTTTGCCATAGCTCGCTTCGTTTCCGAGATATTTGCAGATTTATCTCAAGGGAAGGGGCCTGACGGACATATTTCGAGATATTTCTTCTTCTTGTTGTTCTTCTTCTGCACAGCTAAGCTGGAAGTGGCATTTGCGGCTCGCACTAGTGCAAATTTATCTCAAGGGAAGGGGCCTGACGGACATATTTCGAGATATTTCTTCTTCTTGTTGTTCTTCTTCTGCACAGCTAAACTGGAGGTGGCATTTCCAGCTCGCAATAGTGCAGAGTTATCTCAAAGAAAGGGGCCACGGTGTTTCTGTATCTCTATTATGTTGGTGCGGCTTCGGAACTTTTAAATATCTTGATATATCTCGAGAACTACGCATCTGATCAAAAAATATCATACTACATAAAAAGTAGGAAACTTAATTCTCTACAAAAAAGGTCTCTTAACATTTTGCCATAGCTCGCTTCGTTTCCGAGATATTTGCAGATTTATCTCATGGGAAGGGGCCTGACGGACATATTTCGAGATATTTCTTCTTCTTGTTGTTCTTCTTCTGCACAGCTAAACTGGAAGTGGCATTTCCAGCTCGCAATAGTGCAGAGTCATCTCAAAGAAAGGGGCCACGGTGTTTCTGTATCTCTATTATGTTGGTGCGGCTTCGGAACTTTTAAATATCTTGATATATCTCGAGAACTTCGCATCTGATCAAAAAATATCATAGAACATAAAAAGTAGGAAACTTAATTCTCTACAAAAAAGGTCTCTTATCATTTTGCCATAGCTCGTTTCGTTTCCGAGATATTTGCAGATATATCTCAAGGGAAGGGGCCTGACGGACATATTTCGAGATATTTCTTCTTCTTGTTGTTCTTCTTCTGCACAGCTAAACTGGAAGTGGCATTTCCAGCTCGCAATAGCGCAGAGTTATCTCAAAGAAAGGGGCCACGGTGTTTCTGTATCTCTATTATGTTGGTGCGGCTTCGGAACTTTTAAATATCTTGATACATCTCGAGAACTACGCATCTGATCAAGAAATATCACAGCACATAAATAGTAGGAAACTTAATTTCCTACAAAAAAGATCTCTTAACATTTTGCCATAGCCCGCTTCGTTTCCGAGATATTTGCAGATTTATCTCAAGGGAAGGGGCCTGACGGACATATTTCGAGATATTTCTTCTTCTTGTTGTTCTTCTTCTGTACAGCTAAGCTGGAAGTGGCATTTGCAGCTCGCAATAGTGCAGAGTTATCTCTAAGAAAGGGGCCACGGTGTTTCTGTATCTCCATTATGTTGGTGCGGCTTCGGAACTATTAAATATCTTGATATATCTCGAGATCTACGCATCTGATCAAAAAATATCATAGTACATAAAAAGTAGGAATCTTAATTCTCTACAAAAAAGGTCTCTTAACATTTTGCCATAGCTCGCTTCGTTTCCGAGATATTTGCAGATTTATCTCAAGGGAAGGGGCCTGACGGACATATTTCGTGATATTTCTTCTTCTTGTTGTTCTTCTTCTGCACAGCTAAACTGGAGGTGGCATTTCCAGCTCGCAATAGTGCAGAGTTATCTCAAAGAAAGGGGCCACGGTGTTTCTGTATCTCTATTATGTTGGTGCGGCTTCGGAACTTTTAAGTATCTTGATATATCTCGAGAACTACGCATCTGATCAAAAAATATCATACTACATAAAAAGTAGGAAACTTAATTCTCTACAAAAAAGGTCTCTTAACATTTTGCCATAGCTCGCTTCGTTTCCGAGATATTTGCAGATTTATCTCATGGGAAGGGGCCTGACGGACATATTTCGAGATATTTCTTCTTCTTGTTGTTCTTCTTCTGCACAGCTAAACTGGAAGTGGCATTTCCAGCTCGCAATAGTGCAGAGTTATCTCAAAGAAAGGGGCCACGGTGTTTCTGTATCTCTATTATGTTGGTGCGGCTTCGGAACTTTTAAATATCTCGATATATCTCGAAAACTACGCTTCTGATCAAAAAATATCATAGAACATAAATTGTAGGAAACATAATTCTCTACAAAAAACGTCTCTCAGCATTTTGCCATAGCTCGCTTCGTTTCCGAGATATTTGCAGATTTATCCCAAGGGAAGGGGCCTGACGGACATATTTCGAGATATTTCTTCTTCTTGTTGTTCTTCTTCTGCACAGCTAAGCTGGAAGTGGCATTTGCTGCTCGCACTAGTGCAGAGTTATCTCAAAGAAAGGGGCCACGGTGTTTCTGTATCTCTATTATGTTGGTGCGGCTTCGGAACTTTTAAATATCTCGATATATCTCGAAAACTACGCTTCTGATCAAAAAATATCATAGAACATAAATTGTAGGAAACATAATTCTCTACGAAAAAGGTCTCTTAAGATTTTGCCATAGCTCGTTTCGTTTCCGAAATATTTGCAGATATATCTCAAGGGAAGGGGCCTGACGGACATATTTCGAGATATTTCTTCTTCTTGTTGTTCTTCTTCTGCACAGCTAAGCTGGAAGTGGCATTTGCGGCTCGCACTAGTGCAGAGTTATCTCAAAGAAAGGGGCCACGGTGTTTCTGTATCTCTATTATGTTGGTGCGGCTTCGGAACTTTTAAATATCTCGATATATCTCGAAAACTACCCTTCTGATCAAAAAATATCGTAGAACATAAATTGTAGGAAACTTAATTCTCTACAAAAAAGGTCTCTTAACATTTTGCCATAGCCCGCTTCGTTTCCGAGATATTTGCAGATTTATCTCAAGGGAAGGGGCCTGACGGACATATTTCGAGATATTTCTTCTTCTTGTTGTTTTTTCTTCTGTACAGCTAAGCTGGAAGTGGCATTTGCAGCTCGCAATAGTGCAGAGTTATCTCAAAGAAAGGGGCCACGGTGTTTCTGTATCTCCATTATGTTGGTGCGGCTTCGGAACTTTTAAATATCTTGATATATCTCGAGATCTACGCATCTGATCAAAAAATATCATAGTACATAAAAAGTAGGAATCTTAATTCTCTACAAAAAAGGTCTCTTAACATTTTGCCATAGCTCGCTTCGTTTCCGAGATATTTGCAGATTTATCTCAAGGGAAGGGGCCTGACGGACATATTTCGAGATATTTCTTCTTCTTGTTGTTCTTCTTCTGCACAGCTAAACTGGAGGTGGCATTTCCAGCTCGCAATAGTGCAGAGTTATCTCAAAGAAAGGGGCCACGGTGTTTCTGTATCTCTATTATGTTGGTGCGGCTTCGGAACTTTTAAGTATCTTGATATATCTCGAAAACTACGCTTCTGATCAAAAAATATCATAGAACATAAATTGTAGGAAACATAATTCTCTACGAAAAAGGTCTCTTAAGATTTTGCCATAGCTCGTTTCGTTTCCGAAATATTTGCAGATATATCTCAAGGGAAGGGGCCTGACGGACATATTTCGAGATATTTCTTCTTCTTGTTGTTCTTCTTCTGCACAGCTAAACTGGAAGTGGCATTTCCAGCTCGCAATAGTGCAGAGTTATCTCAAAGAAAGGGGCCACGGTGTTTCTGTATCTCTATTATGTTGGTGCGGCTTCGGAACTTTTAAATATCTCGATATATCTCGAAAACTACGCTTCTGATCAAAAAATATCATAGAACATAAATTGTAGGAAACATAATTCTCTACGAAAAAGGTCTCTTAAGATTTTGCCATAGCTCGTTTTGTTTCCGAAATATTTGCAGATATATCTCAAGGGAAGGGGCCTGACGGACATATTTCGAGATATTTCTTCTTCTTGTTGTTCTTCTTCTGCACAGCTAAACTGGAAGTGGCATTCCCAGCTCGCAATAGTGCAGAGTCATCTCAAAGAAAGGGGCCACGGTGTTTCTGTATCTCTATTATGTTGGTGCGGCTTCGGAACTTTTAAATATCTTGATATATCTCGAGAACTTCGCATCTGATCAAAAAATATCATACAACATAAAAAGTAGGAAACTTAATTCTCTACAAAAAAGGTCTCTTAACATTTTGCCATAGCTCGCTTCGTTTCCGAGATATTTGCAGATTTATCCCAAGGGAAGCGGCCTGACGGACATATTTCGAGATATTTCTTCTTCTTGTTGTTCTTCTTCTGCACAGCTAAGCTGGAAGTGGCATTTGCGGCTCGCACTAGTGCAGAGTTATCTCAAAGAAAGGGGCCACGGTGTTTCTGTATCTCTATTATGTTGGTGCGGCTTCGGAACTTTTAAATATCTTGATATATCTCGAGAACTACGCATCTGATCAAAAAATATCATAGAACGTAAAAAGTAGGAAACTTAATTCTCTACAAAAAAGGTCTCTTAACATTTTGCCATAGCTCGCTTCGTTTCCGAGATATTTGCAGATATATCTCAAGGGAAGGGGCCTGACGGACATATTTCGAGATATTTCTTCTTCTTGTTGTTCTTCTTCTGCACAGCTAAGCTGGAAGTGGCATTTGCGGCTCGCACTAGTGCAGAGTTATCTCAAAGAAAGGGGCCACGGTGTTTCTGTATCTCTATTATGTTGGTGCGGCTTCGGAACTTTTAAATATCTCGATATATCTCGAAAACTACGCTTCTGATCAAAAAATATCGTAGAACATAAATTGTAGGAAACATAATTCTCTACAAAAAACGTCTCTTAACATTTTGCCATAGCTCGCTTCGTTTCCGAGATATTTGCAGATTCAGCTCAAAGGAACGGGCCTGACGGACATATTTCGAGATATTTCTTCTTCTTGTTGGTCTTCTTCTGCACAGCTAAACTGGAAGTGGCATTTCCAGCTCGCAATAGTGCAGAGTTATCTCAAAGAAAGGGGCCACGGTGTTTCTGTATCTCCACTATGTTGGTGCGGCTTCGGAACTTTTAAATATCTTGATATATCTCGAGAACTACGCATCTGATCAAAAAATATCATAGAACATAAAAAGTAGGAAACTTAATTCTCTACAAAAAAGGTCTCTTAACATTTTGCCATAGCTCGCTTCGTTTCCGAGATATTTGCAGATTTATCTCAAGGGAAGGGGCCTGACGGACATATTTCGAGATATTTCTTCTTCTTGTTGTTCTTCTTCTGCACAGCTAAGCTGGAAGTGGCATTTGCGGCTCGCACTAGTGCAGAGTTATCTCAAAGAACGGGGCCACGGTGTTTCTGTATCTCTATTATGTTGGTGCGGCTTCGGAACTTTTAAATATCTCGATATATCTCGAAAACTACGCTTCCGATCAAAAAATATCATAGAACATAACTTATAGGAAACATAATTCTCTACAAAAAAGGTCTCTTAACATTTTGCCATAGCTCGCTTCGTTTCCGAGATATTTGCAGATATATCTCAAGGGAAGGGGCCTGACGGACATATTTCGAGATATTTCTTCTTCTTGTTGTTCTTCTTCTGCACAGCTAAACTGGAAGTGGCATTTCCAGCTCGCAATAGTGCAGAGTCATCTCAAAGAAAGGGGCCACGGTGTTTCTGTATCTCTATTATGTTGGTGCGGCTTCGGAACTTTTAAATATCTTGATATATCTCGAGAACTTCGCATCTGATCAAAAAATATCATAGAACATAAAAAGTAGGAAACTTAATTCTCTACAAAAAAGGTCTCTTAACATTTTGCCATAGCTCGCTTCGTTTCCGAGATATTTGCAGATTTATCTCAAGGGAAGGGGCCTGACGGATATATTTCGAGATATTTCTTCTTCTTGTTGTTCTTCTTCTGCACAGCTAAGCTGGAAGTGGCATTTGCGGCTCGCACTAGTGCAGAGTTATCTCAAAGAAAGGGGCCACGGTGTTTCTGTATCTCTATTATGTTGGTGCGGCTTCGGAACTTTTAAATATCTCGATATATCTCGAAAACTACGCTTCTGATCAAAAAATATCATAGAACATAAATTGTAGGAAACATAATTCTCTCCAAAAAGGTCTGTTAAGATCTTGCCATAGCTCGTTTCGTTTCCGAGATATTTGCAGGTATATCTCAAGGGAAGGGGCCTGACGGACATATTTCGAGATATTTCTTCTCCTTGTTGTTCTTCTTCTGCACAGCTAAGCTGGAAGTGGCATTTGCAGCTCGCAATAGTGCAGAGTTATCTCAAAGAAAGGGGCCACGGTGTTTCTGTATCTCTATTATGTTGGTGCGGCGTCGTAACTTTTAAATATCTTGATATATCTCGAGAACTACGCATCCGATCAAAAAATATCATAGAACATAAAAAGTAGGAAACTTAATTGTCTACAAAAAAGGACTCTTAACATTTTGCCATAGCTCGCTTCGTTTCCAAGATATTTGCAGATTTATCTCAAGGGAAGGGGCCTGACGGACATATTTCGAGATATTTCTTCTTCTTGTTGTTCTTCTTCTGCACAGCTAAACTGGAAGTGGCATTTCCAGCTCGCAATAGTGTAGAGTTATCTCAAAGAAAGGGGCCACGGTGTTTCTGTATCTCTATTATGTTGGTGCGGCTTCGGAAATTTTAAATATCACGATATATCTCGAAAACTACGCTTCTGATCAAAAAATATCATAGAACATAAATAGTAGGAAACATAATTCTCTACAAAAAAGGTCTCTTAAGATTTTGCCATAGCTCGTTTGGTTTCCGAGATATTTGCAGATATATCTCAAGTGATGGGGCCTGACGGACATATTTCGAGATATTTCTTCTTCTTGTTGTTCTTCTTCTGCACAGCTAAACAGGAAGTGGTATTTCCAGCTCGCAATAGTGCAGAGTTATCTCAAAGAAAGAGGCCACGGTGTTTCTGTACCTCTATTATGTTGGTGCGGCTTCGGAACTTTTAAATATCTTGATACATCTCGAGAACTACGCATCTGATCCAAAAATATCATAGAACATAAAAAGTAGGAAACTTAATTCTCTACAAAAAAGGTCTCTTAACATTTTGCCATAGCTCGCTTCGTTTCCGAGATATGTGCAGATTTATCTCAAGGGAAGGGGCCTGACGGACATATTTCGAGATATTCCTTCTTCTTGTTGTTCTTCTTCTGCACAGCTAAGCTGGAAGTGGCATTTGCAGCTCGCAATAGTACGGAGTTATCTCAAAGAAAGGGGCCACGGTGTTTCTGTATCTCTATTATGTTGGTGCGGCTTCGGAACTTTTAAATATCTCGATATATCTCGAAAACTACGCTTCTGATCAAAAAATATCAGAGAACATAAAAAGTAGGAAACTTAATTCTCTACAAAAAAGGTCTCTTAACATTTTGCCATAGCTCGCTTCGTTTCGGAGATATTTGCAGATATATCTCAAGGGAAGGGGCCTGACGGACATATTTCGAGATATTTCTTCTTCTTGTTGTTCTTCTTCTGCACAGCTAAGCTGGAAGTGGCATTTGCAGCTCGCAATAGTGCAGAGTTATCTCAAAGAAAGAGGCCACGGTGTTTCTGTATCTCTATTATGTTGGTGCGGCTTCGGAACTTTTAAATATCTTGATACATCTCGAGAACTACGCATCTGATCAAAAAATATCGTAGAACATAAAAAGTAGGAAACTTAATTCTCTACAAAAAAGGTCTCTTAAGATTTTGCCATAGCTCGTTTGGTTTCCGAGATATTTGCAGATATATCTCAAGGGATGGGGCCTGACGGACATATTTCGAGATATTTCTTCTTCTTGTTGTTCTTCTTCTGCACAGCTAAACTGGAAGTGGCATTTCCAGCTCGCAATAGTGCAGAGTTATCTCAAAGAAAGGGGCCACGGTGTTTCTGTATCTCTATTATGTTGGTGCGGCGTCGGAACTTTTAAATATCTTGATATATCTCGAGAACTACGCGTCCGATCAAAAAATATCATAGAACATAAAAAGTAGGAAACTCAATTCTCTACAAAAAAGGTCTCTTAACATTTTGCCATAGCTCGCTTCGTTTCCGAGATATGTGAAGATTTATCTCAAGGGAAGGGGCCTGACGGACATATTTCGAGATATTTCTTCTTCTTGTTGTTCTTCTTCTGCACAGCTAAGCTGGAAGTGGCATTTGCAGCTCGCAATAGTACAGAGTTATCTCAAAGAAAGGGGCCACGGTGTTTCTGTATCTCTATTATGTTGGTGCGGCTTCGGAACTTTTAAATATCTCGATATATCTCGAAAACTACGCTTCTGATCAAAAAATATCATAGAACATAAAAAGTAGGAAACTTAATTCTCTACAAAAAAGGTCTCTTAACATTTTGCCATAGCTCGCTTCGTTTCCGAGATATGTGCAGATTTATCTCAAGGGAAGGGGCCTGACGGACATATTTCGAGATATTTCTTCTTCTTGTTGTTCTTCTTCTGCACAGCTAAGCTGGAAGTGGCATTTGCAGCTCGCAATAGTACAGAGTTATCTCAAAGAAAGGGGCCACGGTGTTTCTGTATCTCTATTATGTTGGTGGGGCTTCGGAGCTTTTAAATATCTTGATATATCTCGAGAACTACGCATCTGATCAAAAAATATCATAGAACATAAAAAGTAGGAAGCTTAATTCTCTACAAAAAAGGTCTCTTAAGATTTTGCCATAGCTCGTTTCATTTCCGAGATATTTGCAGATATATCTCAAGGGAAGGGGCCTGACGGACATATTTCGAGATATTTCTTCTTCTTGTTGTTCTTCTTCTGCACAGCTAAACTGGAAGTGGCATTTCCAGCTCGCAATAGTGCAGAGTTATCTCAAAGAAAGGGGCCACGGTGTTTCTGTATCTCTATTATGTTCGTGCGGCTTCGGAACTTTTAAATATCTTCATATATCTCGAGAACTACGCATCTGATCAAAAAATATCATAGAACGTAAAAAGTAGGAAACTTAATTCTCTACAAAAAAGGTCTCTTAACATTTTGCCATAGCTCGCTTCGTTTCCGACATATGTGCAGATTTATCTCAAGGGAAGGGGCCTGACGGACATATTTCGAGATATTTCTTCTTCTTGTTGTTCTTCTTCTGCACAGCTAAACTGGAAGTGGCATTTCCAGCTCGCAACAGCGCAGAGTTATCTCAAAGAAAGGGGCCACGGTGTTTCTGTATCTCTATTATGTTGGTGCGGCTTCGGAACTTTTAAATATCTTGATATATCCCGAGAACTACGCATCTGATCAAAAAATATCATAGAACATAAAAAGTAGGAAACTTAATTCTGTACAAAAAAGGTCTCTTAACATTTTGCCATAGCTCGCTTCGTTTCCGAGATATTTGCAGATTTATCTCAAGGGAAGGGGCCTGACGGACATATTTCGAGATATTTCTTCTTCTTATTGTTCTTCTTCTGCACAGCTAAGCTGGAAGTGGCATTTGCAGCTCGCAATAGTGCAGAGTTATCTCAAAGAAAGGGGCCACGGTGTTTCTGTATCTCTATTATGTTGGTGCGGCTTCGGAACTTTTAAATATCTTGATATATCTCGAGAACTACGCATCTGATCAGAAAATATCATAGAACATAAAACGTAGGAAACTTAATTCTCTACAAAAAAGGTCTCTTAACATTTTGCCATAGCTCGCTTCGTTTCCGAGATATTTGCAGATTTATCTCAAGGGAAGGGGCCTGACAGACATATTTCGAGATATTTCTTCTTCTTGTTCTTCTTCTTCTGCACAGCTAAGCTGGAAGTGGCATTTGCGGCTCGCACTAGTGCAGAGTTATCTCAAAGAAAGTGGCCACGGTGTTTCTGTACATCTATTATGTTGGTGCGGCTTCGGAACTTTTAAATATCTCGATATATCTCGAAAACTACGCTTCTGATCAAAAAATATCATAGAACATAAAAAGTAGGAAACATAATTCTCTACAAAAAAGGTCTCTCAACATTTTGCCATAGCTCGCTTCGTTTCCGAGATATTTGCAGATATATCTCAAGGGAAGGGGCCTGACGGACATATTTCGAGATATTTCTTCTTCTTGTTGTTCTTCTTCTGCACAGCTAAGCTGGAAGTGGCATTTGCAGCTCGCAATAGTGCAGAGTTATCTCAAAGAAAGGGGCCACGGTGTTTCTGTATCTCTATTATGTTGGTGCGGCTTCGGAACTTTTAAATATCTCGATATATCTCGAAAACTACGCTTCTGATCAAAAAATATCATAGAACATAAAAAGTAGGAAACATAATTCTCTACAAAAAAGGTCTCTCAACATTTTGCCATAGCTCGCTTCGTTTCCGAGATATTTGCAGATATATCTCAAGGGAAGGGGCCTGACGGACATATTTCGAGATATTTCTTCTTCTTGTTGTTCTTCTTCTGCACAGCTAAGCTGGAAGTGGCATTTGCAGCTCGCAATAGTGCAGAGTTATCTCAAAGAAAGGGGCCACGGTGTTTCTGTATCTCTATTATGTTGGTGGCTTCGGAACTTCTAAATATCTCGATATATCTCGAAAACTACGCTTCTGATCAAAAAATATCATAGTACATAAATTGTAGGAAATATAATTCTCTACAAAAAAGGTCTCTTAAGATTTTGCCATAGCTCGTTTGGTTTCCGAGATATTTGCAGATATATCTCAAGGGATGGGGCCTTACGGACATATTTCGAGATATTTCTTCTTCTTGTTGTTCTTCTTCTGCACAGCTAAACTGGAAGTGGCATTTCCAGCTCGCAATAGTGCAGAGTTATCTCAAAGAAAGGGGCCACGGTGTTTCTGTATCTCTGTTATGTTGGTGCGGCTTCGGAACTTTTAAATATCTTGATATATCTCGAGAACTACGGTTCTGATCAAAAAATATCATAGAACATAAATTGTAGGAAACATAATTCTCTACAAAAAAGGTCTCTCAACATTTTGCCATAGCTCGCTTCGTTTCCGAGATATTTGCAGATATATCTCAAGGGAAGGGGCCTGACGGACATATTTCGAGATATTTCTTCTTCTTGTTGTTCTTCTTCTGCACAGCTAAGCTGGAAGTGGCATTTGCAGCTCGCAATAGTGCAGAGTTATCTCAAAGAAAGGGGCCACGGTGTTTCTGTATCTCTATTATGTTGGTGCGGCTTCGGAACTTTTAAATATCTTGATATATCTCGAGAACTACGCATCTGATCAAAAATATCATACAACATAAAAAGTAAGAAACTTAATTCTCTACAAAAAAGGTCTCTTAACATTTTGCCATAGCTCGCTTCGTTTCCGAGATATTTGCAGATATATCTCAAGGGAAAGGGCCTGACGGACATATTTCGAGATATTTCTTCTTCTTGTTGTTCTTCTTCTGCACAGCTAAGCTGGAAGTGGCATTTGCAGCTCGCAATAGTGCAGAGTTATCTCAAAGAAAGGGGCCACGGTGTTTCTGTATCTCTATTATGTTGGTGCGGCTTCGGAACTTCTAAATATCTCGATATATCTCGAAAACTACGCTTCTGATCAAAAAATATCATAGAACATAAATTGTAGGAAACATAATTCTCTACAAAAAAGGTCTCTTAAGATTTTGCCATAGCTCGTTTGGTTTCCGAGATATTTGCAGATATATCTCAAGGGATGGGGCCTGACGGACATATTTCGAGATATTTCTTCTTCTTGTTGTTCTTCTTCTGCACAGCTAAACTGGAAGTGGCATTTCCAGCTCGCAATAGTGCGGAGTTATCTCAAAGAAAGGGGCCACGGTGTTTCTGTATCTCTATTATGTTGGTGGCTTCGGAACTTTTAAATATCTCGATATATCTCGAAAACTACGCTTCTGATCAAAAAATATCATAGAACATAAATTGTAGGAAATATAATTCTCTACAAAAAAGGTCTCTTAAGATTTTGCCATAGCTCGTTTGGTTTCCGAGATATTTGCAGATTTATCTCAAGGGAAGGGGCCTGACGGACATATTTCGAGATATTTCTTCTTCTTATTGTTCTTCTTCTGCACAGCTAAGCTGGAAGTGGCATTTGCAGCTCGCAATAGTGCAGAGTTATCTCAAAGAAAGGGGCCACGGTGTTTCTGTATCTCTATTATGTTGGTGCGGCTTCGGAACTTTTAAATATCTTGATATATCTCGAGAACTACGCATCTGATCAAAAAATATCATAGAACATAAAACGTAGGAAACTTAATTCTCTACAAAAAAGGTCTCTTAACATTTTGCCATAGCTCGCTTCGTTTCCGAGATATTTGCAGATTTATCTCAAGGGAAGGGGCCTGACGGACATATTTCGAGATATTTCTTCTTCTTGTTCTTCTTCTTCTGCACAGCTAAGCTGGAAGTGGCATTTGCGGCTCGCACTAGTGCAGAGTTATCTCAAAGAAAGTGGCCACGGTGTTTCTGTATCTCTATTATGTTGGTGCGGCTTCGGAACTTTTAAATATCGTGATATATCTCGAGAACTACGCATCTGATCAAAAATATCATACAACATAAATTGTAGGAAACATAATTCTCTACAAAAAAGGTCTCTTAAGATTTTGCCATAGCTCGTTTGGTTTCCGAGATATTTGCAGATATATCTCAAGGGATGGGGCCTGACGGACATATTTCGAGATATTTCTTCTTCTTGTTGTTCTTCTTCTGCACAGCTAAACTGGAAGTGGCATTTCCAGCTCGCAATAGTGCGGAGTTATCTCAAAGAAAGGGGCCACGGTGTTTCTGTATCTCTATTATGTTGGTGCGGCTTCGGAACTTTTAAATATCTCGATATATCTCGAAAACTACGCTTCTGATCAAAAAATATCATAGAACATAAATTGTAGGAAATATAATTCTCTACAAAAAAGGTCTCTTAAGATTTTGCCATAGCTCGTTTGGTTTCCGAGATATTTGCAGATATATCTCAAGGGATGGGGCCTTACGGACATATTTCGAGATATT
Organism: Osmia lignaria lignaria; assembly: GCF_051020975.1. Taxonomy (NCBI): domain Eukaryota; kingdom Metazoa; phylum Arthropoda; class Insecta; order Hymenoptera; family Megachilidae; genus Osmia; species Osmia lignaria. The sequence continues at coordinate 608,710 of NW_027478169.1, read as the reverse complement.
TCTTCTTCTTGTTGTTCTTCTTCTGCACAGCTAAACTGGAAGTGGCATTTCCAGCTCGCAATAGTGCAGAGTTATCTCAAAGAAAGGGGCCACGGTGTTTCTGTATCTCTATTATGTTGGTGCGGCTTCGGAACTTTTAAATATCTTGATATATCTCGAGAACTACGCATCTGATCAAAAAATGTCATAGAACATAAATTGTAGGAAACATAATTCTCTACAAAAAATGTCTCTTAACATTTTGCCATAGCTCGCTTCGTTTCCGAGATATGTGCAGATTTATCTCAAGGGAAGGGGCCTGACGGACATATTTCGAGATATTTCTTCTTCTTGTTGTTCTTCTTCTGCACAGCTAAGCTGGAAGTGGCATTTGCAGCTCGCAATAGTACAGAGTTATCTCAAAGAAAGGGGCCACGGTGTTTCTGTATCTCTATTATGTTGGTGCGGCTTCGGAACTTTTAAATATCTTGATATATCTCGAGAACTACGCATCTGATCAAAAAATATCATAGAACATAAAAAGTAGGAAACTTAATTCTCTACAAAAAAGGTCTCTTAACATTTTGCCATAGCTCGCTTCGTTTCCGAGATATGTGCAGATTTATCTCAAGGGAAGGGGCCTGACGGACATATTTCGAGATATTTCTTCTTCTTGTTGTTCTTCTTCTGCACAGCTAAGCTGGAAGTGGCATTTGCAGCTCGCAATAGTACAGACTTATCTCAAAGAAAGGGGCCACGGTGTTTCTGTATCTCTATTATGTTGGTGCGGCTTCGGAACTTTTAAATATCTTGATATATCTCGAGAACTACGCATCTGATCAAAAAATATCATAGAACATAAAAAGTAGGAAACTTAATTCTCTACAAAAAAGGTCTCTTAACAGTTTGCCATAGCTCGCTTCGTTTCCGAGATATTTGCAGATATATCTCAAGGGAAAGGGCCTGACGGACATATTTCGAGATATTTCTCCTTCTTGTTGTTCTTCTTCTGCACAGCTAAGCTGGAAGTGGCATTTGCAGCTCGCAATAGTGCAGAGTTATCTCAAAGAAAGGGGCCACGGTGTTTCTGTATCTCTATTATGTTGGTGCGGCTTCGGAACTTCTAAATATCTCGATATATCTCGAAAACTACGCTTCTGATCAAAAAATATCATAGAACATAAATTGTAGGAAACATAATTCTCTACAAAAAAGGTCTCTTAAGATTTTGCCATAGCTCGTTTGGTTTCCGAGATATTTGCAGATTTATCTCAAGGGAAGGGGCCTGACGGACATATTTCGAGATATTTCTTCTTCTTATTGTTCTTCTTCTGCACAGCTAAGCTGGAAGTGGCATTTGCAGCTCGCAATAGTGCAGAGTTATCTCAAAGAAAGGGGCCACGGTGTTTCTGTATCTCTATTATGTTGGTGCGGCTTCGGAACTTTTAAATATCTTGATATATCTCGAGAACTACGCATCTGATCAAAAAATATCATAGAACATAAAACGTAGGAAACTTAATTCTCTACGAAAAAGGTCTCTTAACATTTTGCCATAGCTCGCTTCGTTTCCGAGATATTTGCAGATATATCTCAAGGGATGGGGCCTGACGGACATATTTCGAGATATTTCTTCTTCTTGTTGTTCTTCTTCTGCACAGCTAAACTGGAAGTGGCATTTCCAGCTCGCAATAGTGCGGAGTTATCTCAAAGAAAGGGGCCACGGTGTTTCTGTATCTCTATTATGTTGGTGGCTTCGGAACTTTTAAATATCTCGATATATCTCGAAAACTACGCTTCTGATCAAAAAATATCATAGAACATAAATTGTAGGAAATATAATTCTCTACAAAAAAGGTCTCTTAAGATTTTGCCATAGCTCGTTTGGTTTCCGAGATATTTGCAGATTTATCTCAAGGGAAGGGGCCTGACGGACATATTTCGAGATATTTCTTCTTCTTATTGTTCTTCTTCTGCACAGCTAAGCTGGAAGTGGCATTTGCAGCTCGCAATAGTGCAGAGTTATCTCAAAGAAAGGGGCCACGGTGTTTCTGTATCTCTATTATGTTGGTGCGGCTTCGGAACTTTTAAATATCTTGATATATCTCGAGAACTACGCATCTGATCAAAAAATATCATAGAACATAAAACGTAGGAAACTTAATTCTCTACAAAAAAGGTCTCTTAACATTTTGCCATAGCTCGCTTCGTTTCCGAGATATTTGCAGATTTATCTCAAGGGAAGGGGCCTGACGGACATATTTCGAGATATTTCTTCTTCTTGTTCTTCTTCTTCTGCACAGCTAAGCTGGAAGTGGCATTTGCGGCTCGCACTAGTGCAGAGTTATCTCAAAGAAAGTGGCCACGGTGTTTCTGTATCTCTATTATGTTGGTGCGGCTTCGGAACTTTTAAATATCGTGATATATCTCGAGAACTACGCATCTGATCAAAAATATCATACAACATAAATTGTAGGAAACATAATTCTCTACAAAAAAGGTCTCTTAAGATTTTGCCATAGCTCGTTTGGTTTCCGAGATATTTGCAGATATATCTCAAGGGATGGGGCCTGACGGACATATTTCGAGATATTTCTTCTTCTTGTTGTTCTTCTTCTGCACAGCTAAACTGGAAGTGGCATTTCCAGCTCGCAATAGTGCGGAGTTATCTCAAAGAAAGGGGCCACGGTGTTTCTGTATCTCTATTATGTTGGTGCGGCTTCGGAACTTTTAAATATCTCGATATATCTCGAAAACTACGCTTCTGATCAAAAAATATCATAGAACATAAATTGTAGGAAATATAATTCTCTACAAAAAAGGTCTCTTAAGATTTTGCCATAGCTCGTTTGGTTTCCGAGATATTTGCAGATATATCTCAAGGGATGGGGCCTTACGGACATATTTCGAGATATTTCTTCTTCTTGTTGTTCTTCTTCTGCACAGCTAAACTGGAAGTGGCATTTCCAGCTCGCAATAGTGCAGAGTTATCTCAAAGAAAGGGGCCACGGTGTTTCTGTATCTCTATTATGTTGGTGCGGCTTCGGAACTTTTAAATATCTTGATATATCTCGAGAACTACGCATCTGATCAAAAAATGTCATAGAACATAAATTGTAGGAAACATAATTCTCTACAAAAAATGTCTCTTAACATTTTGCCATAGCTCGCTTCGTTTCCGAGATATGTGCAGATTTATCTCAAGGGAAGGGGCCTGACGGACATATTTCGAGATATTTCTTCTTCTTGTTGTTCTTCTTCTGCACAGCTAAGCTGGAAGTGGCATTTGCAGCTCGCAATAGTACAGAGTTATCTCAAAGAAAGGGGCCACGGTGTTTCTGTATCTCTATTATGTTGGTGCGGCTTCGGAACTTTTAAATATCTTGATATATCTCGAGAACTACGCATCTGATCAAAAAATATCATAGAACATAAAAAGTAGGAAACTTAATTCTCTACAAAAAAGGTCTCTTAACATTTTGCCATAGCTCGCTTCGTTTCCGAGATATGTGCAGATTTATCTCAAGGGAAGGGGCCTGACGGACATATTTCGAGATATTTCTTCTTCTTGTTGTTCTTCTTCTGCACAGCTAAGCTGGAAGTGGCATTTGCAGCTCGCAATAGTACAGAGTTATCTCAAAGAAAGGGGCCACGGTGTTTCTGTATCTCTATTATGTTGGTGCGGCTTCGGAACTTTTAAATATCTTGATATATCTCGAGAACTACGCATCTGATCAAAAAATATCATAGAACATAAAAAGTAGGAAACTTAATTCTCTACAAAAAAGGTCTCTTAACAGTTTGCCATAGCTCGCTTCGTTTCCGAGATATTTGCAGATATATCTCAAGGGAAAGGGCCTGACGGACATATTTCGAGATATTTCTCCTTCTTGTTGTTCTTCTTCTGCACAGCTAAGCTGGAAGTGGCATTTGCAGCTCGCAATAGTGCAGAGTTATCTCAAAGAAAGGGGCCACGGTGTTTCTGTATCTCTATTATGTTGGTGCGGCTTCGGAACTTCTAAATATCTCGATATATCTCGAAAACTACGCTTCTGATCAAAAAATATCATAGAACATAAATTGTAGGAAACATAATTCTCTACAAAAAAGGTCTCTTAAGATTTTGCCATAGCTCGTTTGGTTTCCGAGATATTTGCAGATTTATCTCAAGGGAAGGGGCCTGACGGACATATTTCGAGATATTTCTTCTTCTTATTGTTCTTCTTCTGCACAGCTAAGCTGGAAGTGGCATTTGCAGCTCGCAATAGTGCAGAGTTATCTCAAAGAAAGGGGCCACGGTGTTTCTGTATCTCTATTATGTTGGTGCGGCTTCGGAACTTTTAAATATCTCGATATATCTCGAAAACTACGCTTCTGATCAAAAAATATCATAGAACATAAATTGTAGGAAATATAATTCTCTACAAAAAAGGTCTCTTAAGATTTTGCCATAGCTCGTTTGGTTTCCGAGATATTTGCAGATATATCTCAAGGGATGGGGCCTTACGGACATGTTTCGAGATATTTCTTCTTCTTGTTGTTCTTCTTCTGCACAGCTAAACTGGAAGTGGCATTTCCAGCTCGCAATAGTGCAGAGTTATCTCAAAGAAAGGGGCCACGGTGTTTCTGTATCTCTATTATGTTGGTGCGGCTTCGGAACTTTTAAATATCTTGATATATCTCGAGAACTACGCATCTGATCAAAAAATGTCACAGAACATAAATTGTAGGAAACATAATTCTCTACAAAAAATGTCTCTTAACATTTTGCCATAGCTCGCTTCGTTTCCGAGATATGTGCAGATTTATCTCAAGGGAAGGGGCCTGACGGACATATTTCGAGATATTTCTTCTTCTTGTTGTTCTTCTTCTGCACAGCTAAGCTGGAAGTGGCATTTGCAGCTCGCAATAGTACAGAGTTATCTCAAAGAAAGGGGCCACGGTGTTTCTGTATCTCTATTATGTTGGTGCGGCTTCGGAACTTTTAAATATCTTGATATATCTCGAGAACTACGCATCTGATCAAAAAATATCATAGAACATAAAAAGTAGGAAACTTAATTCTCTACAAAAAAGGTCTCTTAACATTTTGCCATAGCTCGCTTCGTTTCCGAGATATGTGCAGATTTATCTCAAGGGAAGGGGCCTGACGGACATATTTCGAGATATTTCTTCTTCTTGTTGTTCTTCTTCTGCACAGCTAAGCTGGAAGTGGCATTTGCAGCTCGCAATAGTACAGAGTTATCTCAAAGAAAGGGGCCACGGTGTTTCTGTATCTCTATTATGTTGGTGCGGCTTCGGAACTTTTAAATATCTTGATATATCTCGAGAACTACGCATCTGATCAAAAAATATCATAGAACATAAAAAGTAGGAAACTTAATTCTCTACAAAAAAGGTCTCTTAACAGTTTGCCATAGCTCGCTTCGTTTCCGAGATATTTGCAGATATATCTCAAGGGAAAGGGCCTGACGGACATATTTCGAGATATTTCTCCTTCTTGTTGTTCTTCTTCTGCACAGCTAAGCTGGAAGTGGCATTTGCAGCTCGCAATAGTGCAGAGTTATCTCAAAGAAAGGGGCCACGGTGTTTCTGTATCTCTATTATGTTGGTGCGGCTTCGGAACTTCTAAATATCTCGATATATCTCGAAAACTACGCTTCTGATCAAAAAATATCATAGAACATAAATTGTAGGAAATATAATTCTCTACAAAAAAGGTCTCTTAAGATTTTGCCATAGCTCGATTGGTTTCCGAGATATTTGCAGATATATCTCAAGGGATGGGGCCTTACGGACATATTTCGAGATATTTCTTCTTCTTGTTGTTCTTCTTCTGCACAGCTAAACTGGAAGTGGCATTTCCAGCTCGCAATAGTGCAGAGTTATCTCAAAGAAAGGGGCCACGGTGTTTCTGTATCTCTATTATGTTGGTGCGGCTTCGGAACTTTTAAATATCTTGATATATCTCGAGAACTACACATCTGATCAAAAAATGTCATAGAACATAAATTGTAGGAAACATAATTCTCTACAAAAAATGTCTCTTAACATTTTGCCATAGCTCGCTTCGTTTCCGAGATATGTGCAGATTTATCTCAAGGGAAGGGGCCTGACGGACATATTTCGAGATATTTCTTCTTCTTGTTGTTCTTCTTCTGCACAGCTAAGCTGGAAGTGGCATTTGCAGCTCGCAATAGTACAGAGTTATCTCAAAGAAAGGGGCCACGGTGTTTCTGTATCTCTATTATGTTGGTGCGGCTTCGGAACTTTTAAATATCTTGATATATCTCGAGAACTACGCATCTGATCAAAAAATATCATAGAACATAAAAAGTAGGAAACTTAATTCTCTACAAAAAAGGTCTCTTAACATTTTGCCATAGCTCGCTTCGTTTCCGAGATATGTGCAGATTTATCTCAAGGGAAGGGGCCTGACGGACATATTTCGAGATATTTCTTCTTCTTGTTGTTCTTCTTCTGCACAGCTAAGCTGGAAGTGGCATTTGCAGCTCGCAATAGTACAGAGTTATCTCAAAGAAAGGGGCCACGGTGTTTCTGTATCTCTATTATGTTGGTGCGGCTTCGGAACTTTTAAATATCTTGATATATCTCGAGAACTACGCATCTGATCAAAAAATATCATAGAACATAAAAAGTAGGAAACTTAATTCTCTACAAAAAAGGTCTCTTAACAGTTTGCCATAGCTCGCTTCGTTTCCGAGATATTTGCAGATATATCTCAAGGGAAAGGGCCTGACGGACATATTTCGAGATATTTCTCCTTCTTGTTGTTCTTCTTCTGCACAGCTAAGCTGGAAGTGGCATTTGCAGCTCGCAATAGTGCAGAGTTATCTCAAAGAAAGGGGCCACGGTGTTTCTGTATCTCTATTATGTTGGTGCGGCTTCGGAACTTCTAAATATCTCGATATATCTCGAAAACTACGCTTCTGATCAAAAAATATCATAGAACATAAATTGTAGGAAATATAATTCTCTACAAAAAAGGTCTCTTAAGATTTTGCCATAGCTCGATTGGTTTCCGAGATATTTGCAGATATATCTCAAGGGATGGGGCCTTACGGACATATTTCGAGATATTTCTTCTTCTTGTTGTTCTTCTTCTGCACAGCTAAACTGGAAGTGGCATTTCCAGCTCGCAATAGTGCAGAGTTATCTCAAAGAAAGGGGCCACGGTGTTTCTGTATCTCTATTATGTTGGTGCGGCTTCGGAACTTTTAAATATCTTGATATATCTCGAGAACTACACATCTGATCAAAAAATGTCATAGAACATAAATTGTAGGAAACATAATTCTCTACAAAAAATGTCTCTTAACATTTTGCCATAGCTCGCTTCGTTTCCGAGATATGTGCAGATTTATCTCAAGGGAAGGGGCCTGACGGACATATTTCGAGATATTTCTTCTTCTTGTTGTTCTTCTTCTGCACAGCTAAGCTGGAAGTGGCATTTGCAGCTCGCAATAGTACAGAGTTATCTCAAAGAAAGGGGCCACGGTGTTTCTGTATCTCTATTATGTTGGTGCGGCTTCGGAACTTTTAAATATCTTGATATATCTCGAGAACTACGCATCTGATCAAAAAATATCATAGAACATAAAAAGTAGGAAACTTAATTCTCTACAAAAAAGGTCTCTTAACATTTTGCCATAGCTCGCTTCGTTTCCGAGATATGTGCAGATTTATCTCAAGGGAAGGGGCCTGACGGACATATTTCGAGATATTTCTTCTTCTTGTTGTTCTTCTTCTGCACAGCTAAGCTGGAAGTGGCATTTGCAGCTCGCAATAGTGCGGAGTTATCTCAAAGAAAGGGGCCACGGTGTTTCTGTATCTCTATTATGTTGGTGCGGCTTCGGAACTTTTAAATATCTCGATATATCTCGAAAACTACGCTTCTGATCAAAAAATATCATAGAACATAAATTGTATGAAATATAAGTCTCTACAAAAAAGGTCTCTTAAGATTTTGCCATAGCTCGTTTGGTTTCCGAGATATTTGCAGATATATCTCAAGGGATGGGGCCTTACGGACATATTTCGAGATATTTCTTCTTCTTGTTGTTCTTCTTCTGCACAGCTAAACTGGAAGTGGCATTTCCAGCTCGCAATAGTGCAGAGTTATCTCAAAGAAAGGGGCCACGGTGTTTCTGTATCTCTATTATGTTGGTGCGGCTTCGGAACTTTTAAATATCTTGATATATCTCGAGAACTACGCATCTGATGAAAAAATATCATAGAACATAAATTGTAGGAAACATAATTCTCTACAAAAAAGGTCTCAACATTTTGCCATAGCTCGCTTCGTTTCCGAGATATGTGCAGATTTATCTCAAGGGAAGGGGCCTGACGGACATATTTCGAGATATTTCTTCTTCTTGTTGTTCTTCTTCTGCACAGCTAAGCTGGAAGTGGCATTTGCAGCTCGCAATAGTACAGAGTTATCTCAAAGAATGGGGCCACGGTGTTTCTGTATCTCTATTATGTTGGTGCGGCTTCGGAACTTTTAAATATCTTGATATATCTCGAGAACTACGCATCTGATCAAAAAATATCATAGAACATAAAAAGTAGGAAACTTAATTCTCTACAAAAAAGGTCTCTTAACATTTTGCCATAGCTCGCTTCGTTTCCGAGACATTTGCAGATATATCTCAAGGGAAAGGGACTGACGGACATATTTCGAGATATTTCTCCTTCTTGTTGTTCTTCTTGTGCACAGCTAAGCTGGAAGTGGCATTTGCAGCTCGCAATAGTGCAGAGTTATCTCAAAGAAAGGGGCCACGGTGTTTCTGTATCTCTATTATGTTGGTGCGGCTTCGGAACTTTTAAATATCTTGATATATCTCGAGAACTACGCATATGATCAAAAAATATCATAGAACATAAAAAGTAGGAAACTTAATTCTCTACAAAAAAGGTCTCTTAACATTTTGCCATAGCTCGCTTCGTTTCCGAGATATGTGCAGATTTGTCTCAAGGGAAGGGGCCTGACAGACATATTTCGAGATATTTCTTCTTCTTGTTGTTCTTCTTCTGCACAGCTAAGCTGGAAGTGGCATTTGCAGCTCGCAATAGTACAGAGTTATCTCAAAGAAAGGGGCCACGGTGTTTCTGTATCTCTATTATGTTGGTGCGGCTTCGGAACTTTTAAATATCTCTATATATCTCGAAAACTACGCTTCTGATCAAAAAATATCATAGAACATAAATTGTAGGAAACATAATGCTCTACAAAAAAGGTCTCTTAACATTTTGCCATAGCTCGCTTCGTTTCCGAGATATTTGCAGATATATCTCAAGGGAAGGGGCCTGACGGACATATTTCGATATATTTCTTCTTCTTGTTGTTCTTCTTCTGCACAGCTAAGCTGGAAGTGGCATTTGCAGCTCGCAATAGTGCAGAGTTATCTCAAAGAAAGGGGCCACGGTGTTTCTGTATCTCTATTATGTTGGTGCGGCTTCGGAACTTTTAAATATCTTGATATATCTCGAGAACTACGCATCTGATCAAAAAATATCATAGAGCATAAAAAGTAGGAAACTTAATTCTCTACAAAAAAGGTCTCTTAACATTTTGCCATAGCTCGCTTCGTTTCCGAGATATTTGCAGATTTATCTCAAGGGAAGGGGCCTGACGGACATATTTCGAGATATTTCTTCTTCTTGTTGTTCTTCTTCTGCACAGCTAAGCTGGAAGTGGCATTTGCGGCTCGCACTAGTGCAGAGTTATCTCAAAGAAAGTGGCCACGGTGTTTCTGTATCTCTATTATGTTGGTGCGGCTTCGGAACTTTTAAATATCTTGATATATCTCGACAACTACGCATCTAATCAAAAAATATCATAGAACATAAAAAGTAGGAAACTTAATTCTCTACAAAAAAGGTCTCTTAACATTTTGCCATAGCTCGCTTCGTTTCCGAGATATTTGCAGATATATCTCAAGGGAAGGGGCCTGACGGACATATTTCGAGATATTTCTTCTTCTTGTTGTTCTTCTTCTGCACAGCTAAGCTGGAAGTGGCATTTGCAGCTCGCAATAGTGCAGAGTTATCTGAAAGAAAGGGGCCACGGTGTTTCTGTATCTCTATTATGTTGGTGCGGCTTCGGAACTTCTAAATATCTCGATATATCTCGAAAACTACGCATCTAATCAAAAAATATCATAGAACATAAAAAGTAGGAAACTTAATTCTCTACAAAAAAGGTCTCTTAACATTTTGCCATAGCTCGCTTCGTTTCCGAGATATTTGCAGATATATCTCAAGGGAAGGGGCCTGACGGACATATTTCGAGATATTTCTTCTTCTTGTTGTTCTTCTTCTGCACAGCTAAACTGGAAGTGGCATTTCCAGCTCGCAATAGTGCAGAGTTATCTCAAAGAAAGGGGCCACGGTGTTTCTGTATCTCTATTATGTTGGTGCGGCTTCGGAACTTCTAAATATCTTGATATATCTCGAGAACTACGCTTCTGATCAAAAAATATCATAGAACATAAATTGTAGGAAAGTTAATTCTCTACAAAAAAGGTCGCTTAACATTTTGCCATAGCTCGCTTGGTTTCCGAGATATGTGCAGATTTAGCTCAAGGGAAGGGGCCTGACGGACATATTTCGAGATATTTCTTCTTCTTGTTGTTCTTCTTCTGCACAGCTAAGCTGGAAGTGGCATTTGCGGCTCGCACTAGTGCAGAGTTATCTCAAAGAAAGGGGCCACGGTGTTTCTGTATCTCTATTATGTTGGTGCGGCTTCGGAACTTTTAAATATCTTGATATATCTCGAGAACTACGCATCTAATCAAAAAATATCATAGAACATAAAAAGTAGGAAACTTAATTCTCTACAAAAAAGGTCTCTTAACATTTTGCCATAGCTCGCTTCGTTTCCGAGATATTTGCAGATATATCTCAAGGGAAGGGGCCTGACGGACATATTTCGAGATATTTCTTCTTCTTGTTGTTCTTCTTCTGCACAGCTAAGCTGGAAGTGGCATTTGCAGCTCGCAATAGTGCAGAGTTATCTGAAAGAAAGGGGCCACGGTGTTTCTGTATCTCTATTATGTTGGTGCGGCTTCGGAACTTCTAAATATCTCGATATATCTCGAAAACTACGCTTCTGATCAAAAAATATCATAGAACATAAATTGTAGGAAACTTAATTCTCTACAAAAAAGGTCTCTTAACATTTTGCCATAGCTCGCTTGGTTTCCGAGATATGTGCAGATTTATCTCCAGGGAAGGGGCCTGACGGACATATTTCGAGATATTTCTTCTTCTTGTTGTTCTTCTTCTGCACAGCTAAGCTGGAAGTGGCATTTGCGGCTCGCACTAGTGCAGAGTTATCTCAAAGAAAGGGGCCACGGTGTTTCTGTATCTCTATTATGTTGGTGCGGCTTCGGAACTTTTAAATATCTTGATATATCTCGAGAACTACGCATCTAATCAAAAAATATCATAGAACATAAAAAGTAGGAAACTTAATTCTCTACAAAAAAGGTCTCTTAACATTTTGCCATAGCTCGCTTCGTTTCCGAGATATTTGCAGATATATCTCAAGGGAAGGGGCCTGACGGACATATTTCGAGATATTTCTTCTTCTTGTTGTTCTTCTTCTGCACAGCTAAGCTGGAAGTGGCATTTGCAGCTCGCAATAGTGCAGAGTTATCTCAAAGAAAGGGGCCACGGTGTTTCTGTATCTCTATTATGTTGGTGCGGCTTCGGAACTTTTAAATATCTTGATATATCTCGAGAACTACGCATCTAATCAAAAAATATCATAGAACATAAAAAGTAGGAAACTTAATTCTCTACAAAAAAGGTCTCTTAACATTTTGCCATAGCTCGCTTCGTTTCCGAGATATTTGCAGATATATCTCAAGGGAAGGGGCCTGACGGACATATTTCGAGATATTTCTTCTTCTTGTTGTTCTTCTTCTGCACAGCTAAGCTGGAAGTGGCATTTGCAGCTCGCAATAGTGCAGAGTTATCTCAAAGAAAGGGGCCACGGTGTTTCTGTATCTCTATTATGTTGGTGCGGCTTCGGAACTTTTAAATATCTTGATATATCTCGAGAACTACGCATCTAATCAAAAAATATCATAGAACATAAAAAGTAGGAAACTTAATTCTCTACAAAAAAGGTCTCTTAACATTTTGCCACAGCTCGCTTCGTTTCCGAGATATTTGCAGATATATCTCAAGGGAAGGGGCCTGACGGACATATTTCGAGATATTTCTTCTTCTTGTTGTTCTTCTTCTGCACAGCTAAGCTGGATGTGGCATTTGCAGCTCGCAATAGTGCAGAGTTATCTCAAAGAAAGGGGCCACGGTGTTTCTGTATCTCTATTATGTTGGTGCGGCTTCGGAACTTTTTAATATCTTGATATATCTCGAGAACTACGCATCTGATCAAAAAATATCATAGAACATAAAAAGTAGGAAACTTAATTCTCTACAAAAAAGGTCTCTTAACATTTTGCCATAGCTCGCTTCGTTTCCGAGATATTTGCAGATTTATCTCAAGGGAAGGGGCCTGACGGACATATTTCGAGATATTTCTTCTTCTTGTTGTTCTTCTTCTGCACAGCTAAGCTGGAAGTGGCATTTGCAGCTCGCAATAGTACAGAGTTATCTCAAAGAAAGGGGCCACGGTGTTTCTGTATCTCTATTATGTTGGTGCGGCTTCGGAACTTTTAAATATCTTGATATATCTCGAGAACTACGCATCTGATCAAAAAATATCATAGAACATAAAAAGTAGGAAACTTAATTCTCTACAAAAAAGGTCTCTTAACATTTTGCCATAGCTCGCTTCGTTTCCGAGATATTTGCAGATATATCTCAAGGGAAAGGGCCTGACGGACATATTTCGAGATATTTCTCCTTCTTGTTGTTCTTCTTCTGCACAGCTAAGCTGGAAGTGGCATTTGCAGCTCGCAATAGTGCAGAGTTATCTCAAAGAAAGGGGCCACGGTGTTTCTGTATCTCTATTATGTTGGTGCGGCTTCGGAACTTTTAAATATCTTGATATATCTCGAGAACTACGCATCTGATCAAAAAATATCATAGAACATAAAAAGTAGGAAACTTAATTCTCTACAAAAAAGGTCTCTTAACATTTTGCCATAGCTCGCTTCGTTTCCGAGATATTTGCAGATATATCTCAAGGGAAAGGGCCTGACGGACATATTTCGAGATATTTCTTCTTCTTGTTGTTCTTCTTCTGCACAGCTAAGCTGGAAGTGGCATTTGCGGCTCGCACTAGTGCAGAGTTATCTCAAAGAAAGGGGCCACGGTGTTTCTGTATCTCTATTATGTTGGTGCGGCTTCGGAACTTTTAAATATCTTGATATATCTCGAGAACTACGCATCTAAGCAAAAAATATCATAGAACATAAAAAGTAGGAAACTTAATTCTCTACAAAAAAGGTCTCTTAACATTTTGCCATAGCTCGCTTGGTTTCCGAGATATTTGCAGATATATCTCAAGGGAAGGGGCCTGACGGACATATTTCAAGATATTTCTTCTTCTTGTTGTTCTTCTTCTGCACAGCTAAGCTGGAAGTGGCATTTGCAGCTCGCAATAGTGCAGAGTTATCTCAAAGAAAGGGGCCACGGTGTTTCTGTATCTCTATTATGTTGGTGCGGCTTCGGAACTTTTAAATATCTTGATATATCTCGAGAACTACGCATCTAATCAAAAAATATCATAGAACATAAAAAGTAGGAAACTTAATTCTCTACAAAAAAGGTCTCTTAACATTTTGCCACAGCTCGCTTCGTTTCCGAGATATTTGCAGATATATCTCAAGGGAAGGGGCCTGACGGACATATTTCGAGATATTTCTTCTTCTTGTTGTTCTTCTTCTGCACAGCTAAGCTGGATGTGGCATTTGCAGCTCGCAATAGTGCAGAGTTATCTCAAAGAAAGGGGCCACGGTGTTTCTGTATCTCTATTATGTTGGTGCGGCTTCGGAACTTTTTAATATCTTGATATATCTCGAGAACTACGCATCTGATCAAAAAATATCATAGAACATAAAAAGTAGGAAACTTAATTCTCTACAAAAAAGGTCTCTTAACATTTTGCCATAGCTCGCTTCGTTTCCGAGATATTTGCAGATTTATCTCAAGGGAAGGGGCCTGACGGACATATTTCGAGATATTTCTTCTTCTTGTTGTTCTTCTTCTGCACAGCTAAGCTGGAAGTGGCATTTGCAGCTCGCAATAGTACAGAGTTATCTCAAAGAAAGGGGCCACGGTGTTTCTGTATCTCTATTATGTTGGTGCGGCTTCGGAACTTTTAAATATCTTGATATATCTCGAGAACTACGCATCTGATCAAAAAATATCATAGAACATGAAAAGTAGGAAACTTAATTCTCTACAAAAAAGGTCTCTTAACATTTTGCCATAGCTCGCTTCGTTTCCGAGATATTTGCAGATATATCTCAAGGGAAAGGGCCTGACGGACATATTTCGAGATATTTCTCCTTCTTGTTGTTCTTCTTCTGCACAGCTAAGCTGGAAGTGGCATTTGCAGCTCGCAATAGTGCAGAGTTATCTCAAAGAAAGGGGCCACGGTGTTTCTGTATCTCTATTATGTTGGTGCGGCTTCGGAACTTTTAAATATCTTGATATATCTCGAGAACTACGCATCTGATCAAAAAATATCATAGAACATAAAAAGTAGGAAACTTAATTCTCTACAAAAAAGGTCTCTTAACATTTTGCCATAGCTCGCTTCGTTTCCGAGATATTTGCAGATATATCTCAAGGGAAAGGGCCTGACGGACATATTTCGAGATATTTCTTCTTCTTGTTGTTCTTCTTCTGCACAGCTAAGCTGGAAGTGGCATTTGCGGCTCGCACTAGTGCAGAGTTATCTCAAAGAAAGGGGCCACGGTGTTTCTGTATCTCTATTATGTTGGTGCGGCTTCGGAACTTTTAAATATCTTGATATATCTCGAGAACTACGCATCTAAGCAAAAAATATCATAGAACATAAAAAGTAGGAAACTTAATTCTCTACAAAAAAGGTCTCTTAACATTTTGCCATAGCTCGCTTCGTTTCCGAGATATTTGCAGATATATCTCAAGGGAAGGGGCCTGACGGACATATTTCGAGATATTTCTTCTTCTTGTTGTTCTTCTTCTGCACAGCTAAGCTGGAAGTGGCATTTGCAGCTCGCAATAGTGCAGAGTTATCTCAAAGAAAGGGGCCACGGTGTTTCTGTATCTCTATTATGTTGGTGCGGCTTCGGAACTTTTAAATATCTTGATATATCTCGAGAACTACGCATCTAATCAAAAAATATCATAGAACATAAAAAGTAGGAAACTTAATTCTCTACAAAAAAGGTCTCTTAACATTTTGCCACAGCTCGCTTCGTTTCCGAGATATTTGCAGATATATCTCAAGGGAAGGGGCCTGACGGACATATTTCGAGATATTTCTTCTTCTTGTTGTTCTTCTTCTGCACAGCTAAGCTGGATGTGGCATTTGCAGCTCGCAATAGTGCAGAGTTATCTCAAAGAAAGGGGCCACGGTGTTTCTGTATCTCTATTATGTTGGTGCGGCTTCGGAACTTTTTAATATCTTGATATATCTCGAGAACTACGCATCTGATCAAAAAATATCATAGAACATAAAAAGTAGGAAACTTAATTCTCTACAAAAAAGGTCTCTTAACATTTTGCCATAGCTCGCTTCGTTTCCGAGATATTTGCAGATTTATCTCAAGGGAAGGGGCCTGACGGACATATTTCGAGATATTTCTTCTTCTTGTTGTTCTTCTTCTGCACAGCTAAGCTGGAAGTGGCATTTGCAGCTCGCAATAGTACAGAGTTATCTCAAAGAAAGGGGCCACGGTGTTTCTGTATCTCTATTATGTTGGTGCGGCTTCGGAACTTTTAAATATCTTGATATATCTCGAGAACTACGCATCTGATCAAAAAATATCATAGAACATAAAAAGTAGGAAACTTAATTCTCTACAAAAAAGGTCTCTTAACATTTTGCCATAGCTCGCTTCGTTTCCGAGATATTTGCAGATATATCTCAAGGGAAAGGGCCTGACGGACATATTTCGAGATATTTCTCCTTCTTGTTGTTCTTCTTCTGCACAGCTAAGCTGGAAGTGGCATTTGCAGCTCGCAATAGTGCAGAGTTATCTCAAAGAAAGGGGCCACGGTGTTTCTGTATCTCTATTATGTTGGTGCGGCTTCGGAACTTTTAAATATCTTGATATATCTCGAGAACTACGCATCTGATCAAAAAATATCATAGAACATAAAAAGTAGGAAACTTAATTCTCTACAAAAAAGGTCTCTTAACATTTTGCCATAGCTCGCTTCGTTTCCGAGATATTTGCAGATATATCTCAAGGGAAAGGGCCTGACGGACATATTTCGAGATATTTCTTCTTCTTGTTGTTCTTCTTCTGCACAGCTAAGCTGGAAGTGGCATTTGCAGCTCGCAATAGTGCAGAGTTATCTCAAAGAAAGG
Organism: Osmia lignaria lignaria; assembly: GCF_051020975.1. Lineage (NCBI taxonomy): Eukaryota > Metazoa > Arthropoda > Insecta > Hymenoptera > Megachilidae > Osmia > Osmia lignaria. The sequence continues at coordinate 592,206 of NW_027478169.1, read as the reverse complement.
GGCCACGGTGTTTCTGTATCTCTATTATGTTGGTGCGGCTTCGGAACTTTTAAATATCTTGATATATCTCGAGAACTACGCATCTGGTCAAAAAATATCATAGAACATAAAAAGTAGGAAACTTAATTCTCTACAAAAAAGGTCTCTTAACATTTTGCCATAACTCGCTTCGTTTCCGAGATATTTGCAGATATATCTCAAGGGAAAGGGCCTGACGGACATATTTCGAGATATTTCTTCTTTTTGTTGTTCTTCTTCTGCACAGCTAAGCTGGGAGTGGCATTTGCAGCTCGCAATAGTGCAGAGTTATCTCAAAGAAAGGGGCCACGGTGTTTCTGTATCTCTATTATGTTGGTGCGGCTTCGGAACTTTTAAATATCTTGATATATCTCGAAAACTACGCATCTGATCAAAAAATATCATAGAACATAAAAAGTAGGAAACTTAATTCTCTACAAAAAAGGTCTCTTAACATTTTGCCATAGCTCGCTTCGTTTCCGAGATATTTGCAGATATATCTCAAGGGAAAGGGCCTGACGGACATATTTCGAGATATTTCTCCTTCTTGTTGTTCTTCTTCTGCACAGCTAAGCTGGAAGTGGCATTTGCAGCTCGCAATAGTGCAGAGTTATCTGAAAGAAAGGGGCCACGGTGTTTCTGTATCTCTATTATGTTGGTGCGGCTTCGGAACTTCTAAATATCTCGATATATCTCGAAAACTACGCTTCTGATCAAAAAATATCATAGAACATAAATTGTAGGAAACTTAATTCTCTACAAAAAAGGTCTCTTAACATTTTGCCATAGCTCGCTTGGTTTCCGAGATATGTGCAGATTTATCTCAAGGGAAGGGGCCTGACGGACATATTTCGAGATATTTCTTCTTCTTGTTGTTCTTCTTCTGCACAGCTAAGCTGGAAGTGGCATTTGCGGCTCGCACTAGTGCAGAGTTATCTCAAAGAAAGGGGCCACGGTGTTTCTGTATCTCTATTATGTTGGTGCGGCTTCGGAACTTTTAAATATCTTGATATATCTCGAGAACTACGCATCTAATCAAAAAATATCATAGAACATAAAAAGTAGGAAACTTAATTCTCTACAAAAAAGGTCTCTTAACATTTTGCCATAGCTCGCTTCGTTTCCGAGATATTTGCAGATATATCTCAAGGGAAGGGGCCTGACGGACATATTTCGAGATATTTCTTCTTCTTGTTGTTCTTCTTCTGCACAGCTAAGCTGGAAGTGGCATTTGCAGCTCGCAATAGTGCAGAGTTATCTCAAAGAAAGGGGCCACGGTGTTTCTGTATCTCTATTATGTTGGTGCGGCTTCGGAACTTTTAAATATCTTGATATATCTCGAGAACTACGCATCTAATCAAAAAATATCATAGAACATAAAAAGTAGGAAACTTAATTCTCTACAAAAAAGGTCTCTTAACATTTTGCCACAGCTCGCTTCGTTTCCGAGATATTTGCAGATATATCTCAAGGGAAGGGGCCTGACGGACATATTTCGAGATATTTCTTCTTCTTGTTGTTCTTCTTCTGCACAGCTAAGCTGGATGTGGCATTTGCAGCTCGCAATAGTGCAGAGTTATCTCAAAGAAAGGGGCCACGGTGTTTCTGTATCTCTATTATGTTGGTGCGGCTTCGGAACTTTTTAATATCTTGATATATCTCGAGAACTACGCATCTGATCAAAAAATATCATAGAACATAAAAAGTAGGAAACTTAATTCTCTACAAAAAAGGTCTCTTAACATTTTGCCATAGCTCGCTTCGTTTCCGAGATATTTGCAGATTTATCTCAAGGGAAGGGGCCTGACGGACATATTTCGAGATATTTCTTCTTCTTGTTGTTCTTCTTCTGCACAGCTAAGCTGGAAGTGGCATTTGCAGCTCGCAATAGTACAGAGTTATCTCAAAGAAAGGGGCCACGGTGTTTCTGTATCTCTATTATGTTGGTGCGGCTTCGGAACTTTTAAATATCTTGATATATCTCGAGAACTACGCATCTGATCAAAAAATATCATAGAACATAAAAAGTAGGAAACTTAATTCTCTACAAAAAAGGTCTCTTAACATTTTGCCATAGCTCGCTTCGTTTCCGAGATATTTGCAGATATATCTCAAGGGAAAGGGCCTGACGGACATATTTCGAGATATTTCTCCTTCTTGTTGTTCTTCTTCTGCACAGCTAAGCTGGAAGTGGCATTTGCAGCTCGCAATAGTGCAGAGTTATCTCAAAGAAAGGGGCCACGGTGTTTCTGTATCTCTATTATGTTGGGTCGGCTTCGGAACTTTTAAATATCTTGATATATCTCGAGAACTACGCATCTGATCAAAAAATATCATAGAACATAAAAAGTAGGAAACTTAATTCTCTACAAAAAAGGTCTCTTAACATTTTGCCATAGCTCGCTTCGTTTCCGAGATATTTGCAGATATATCTCAAGGGAAAGGGCCTGACGGACATATTTCGAGATATTTCTTCTTCTTGTTGTTCTTCTTCTGCACAGCTAAGCTGGAAGTGGCATTTGCAGCTCGCAATAGTGCAGAGTTATCTCAAAGAAAGGGGCCACGGTGTTTCTGTATCTCTATTATGTTGGTGCGGCTTCGGAACTTTTAAATATCTTGATATATCTCGAGAACTACGCATCTGGTCAAAAAATATCATAGAACATAAAAAGTAGGAAACTTAATTCTCTACAAAAAAGGTCTCTTAACATTTTGCCATAACTCGCTTCGTTTCCGAGATATTTGCAGATATATCTCAAGGGAAAGGGCCTGACGGACATATTTCGAGATATTTCTTCTTTTTGTTGTTCTTCTTCTGCACAGCTAAGCTGGGAGTGGCATTTGCAGCTCGCAATAGTGCAGAGTTATCTCAAAGAAAGGGGCCACGGTGTTTCTGTATCTCTATTATGTTGGTGCGGCTTCGGAACTTTTAAATATCTTGATATATCTCGAAAACTACGCATCTGATCAAAAAATATCATAGAACATAAAAAGTAGGAAACTTAATTCTCTACAAAAAAGGTCTCTTAACATTTTGCTATAGCTCGCTTCGTTTCCGAGATATTTGCAGATTTATCTCAAGGGAAGGGGCCTGACGGACATATTTCGAGATATTTCTTCTTCTTGTTGTTCTTCTTCTGCACAGCTAAGCTGGAAGTGGCATTTGCGGCTCGCACTAGTGCAGAGTTATCTCAAAGAAAGGGGCGACGGTGTTTCTGTATCTCTATTATGTTGGTGCGGCTTTGGAACTTTTAAATATCTTGATATATCTCGAGAACTACGCATCTGATCAAAAAAGATCATAGAACATAAAAAGTAGGAAACTCAATTCTCTACAAAAAAGGTATGTTAACATTTTGCCATAGCTCGCTTCGTTTCCGAGACATTTGCAGATATATCTCAAGGGAAAGGGCCTGACGGACATATTTCGAGATATTTCTTCTTTTTGTTGTTCTTCTTCTGCACAGCTAAGCTGGAAGTGGCATTTGCAGCTCGCAATAGTGCCGAGTTATCTCAAAGAAAGGGGCGACGGTGTTTCTGTATCTCTATTATGTTGGTGCGGCTTCGGAACTTTTAAATATCTTGATATATCTCGAGAACTACGCATTTGATCAAAAAATATCATAGAACATAAAAAGTAGGAAACTTAATTCTCTACAAAAAAGGTCTCTTAACATTTTGCCATAGCTCGCTTCGTTTCCGAGATATTTGCAGATTTATCTCAAGGGAAGGGGCCTGACGGACATATTTCGAGATATTTCTTCTTCTTGTTGTTCTTCTTCTGCACAGCTAAGCTGGAAGTGGCATTTCCAGCTCGCAATAGTGCAGAGTTATCTCAAAGAAAGGGGCGACGGTGTTTCTGTATCTCTATTATGTCGGTGCGGCTTCGGAACTTTTAAATATCTTGATATATCTCGAGAACTACGCATCTGATCAAAAAATATCATAGAACATAAAAAGTAGGAAACTTAATTCTCTACAAAAAAGGTCTCTTAACATTTTGCCATAGCTCGCTTCGTTTCCGAGACATTTGCAGATATATCTCAAGGGAAAGGGCCTGACGGACATATTTCGAGATATTTCTTCTTTTTGTTGTTCTTCTTCTGCACAGCTAAGCTGGAAGTGGCATTTGCAGCTCGCAATAGTGCAGAGTTATCTCAAAGAAAGGGGCCACGGTGTTTCTGTATCTCTATTATGTTGGTGCGGCTTCGGAACTTTTAAATATCTTGATATATCTCGAGAACTACGCATCTGATCAAAAAATATCATAGAACATGAAAAGTAGGAAACTTAATTCTCTACAAAAAAGGTCTCTTAACATTTTGCCATAGCTCGCTTCGTTTCCGAGATATTTGCAGATTTATCTCAAGGGAAGGGGCCTGACGGACATATTTCGAGATATTTCTTGTTCTTGTTGTTCTTCTTCTGCACAGCTAAGCTGGAAGTGGCATTTGCAGCTCGCAATAGTGCAGAGTTATCTGAAAGAAAGGGGCCACGGTGTTTCTGTATCTCTATTATGTTGGTGCGGCTTCGGAACTTCTAAATATCTCGATATATCTCGAAAACTGCGCTTCTGATCAAAAAATATCATAGAACATAAATTGTAGGAAACTTAATTCTCTACAAAAAAGGTCTCTTAACATTTTGCCATAGCTCGCTTGGTTTCCGAGATATGTGCAGATTTATCTCAAGGGAAGGGGCCTGACGGACATATTTCGAGATATTTCTTCTTCTTGTTGTTCTTCTTCTGCACATCTAAGCTGGAAGTGGCATTTGCAGCTCGCAATAGTACAGAGTTATCTCAAAGAAAGGAGCCACGGTGTTTCTGTATCTCTATTATGTTGGTGCGGCTTCGGAACTTTTAAATATCTCGATATATCTCGAAAACTACGCTTCTGATCAAAAAATATCATAGAACATAAATTGTAGGAAACATAATTCTCTACAAAAAGGTCTGTTAACATTTTGCCATAGCTCGCTTCGTTTCCGAGATATTTGCAGATATATCTCAAGGGAAGGGGCCTGACGGACATATTTCGAGATATTTCTTCTTCTTATTGTTCTTCTTCTGCACAGCTAAGCTGGAAGTGGCATTTGCAGCTCGCAATAGTGCAGAGTTATCTCAAAGAAAGGGGCCACGGTGTTTCTGTATCCCTATTATGTTGGTGCGGCTTCGGAACTTTTAAATATCTTGATATATCTCGGGAACTACGCATCTAATCAAAAAATATCATAGAACATAAAAAGTAGGAAACTTAATTCTCTACAAAAAAGGTCTCTTAACATTTTGCCATAGCTCGCTTCGTTTCCGAGATATTTGCAGATATATCTCAAGGGAAGGGGCCTGACGGACATATTTCGAGATATTTCTTCTTCTTGTTGTTCTTCTCCTGCACAGCTAAGCTGCAAGTGGCATTTGCAGCTCGCAATAGTGCAGAGTTATCTCAAAGAAAGGGGCCACGGTGTTTCTGTATCTCTATTATGTTGGTGCGGCTTCGGAACTTTTAAATATCTTGATATATCTCGAGAACTACGCATCTGATCAAAAAATATCATAGAACATAAAAAGTAGGAAACTTAATTCTCTACAAAAAAGGTCTCTCAACATTTTGCCATAGCTCGCTTCGTTTCCGAGATATTTGCAGATTTATCTCAAGGGAAGGGGCCTGACGGACATATTTCGAGACATTTCTTCTTCTTGTTGTTCTTCTTCTGCACAGCTAAACTGGAAGTGGCATTTCCAGCTCGCAATAGTGCAGAGTTATCTCAAAGAAAGGGGCCACGGTGTTTCTGTATCTCTATTATGTTGGTGCGGCTTCGGAACTTTTAAATATCTTGATATATCTCGAGAACTACGCATCTGATCAAAAAATATCATAGAACATAAAAAGTAGGAAACTTAATTCTCTACAAAAAAGGTCTCTTAACATTTTGCCATGGCTCGCTTCGTTTCCGAGATATTTGCAGATATATCTCAAGGGAAAGGGCCTGAGGGACATATTTCGAGATATTTCTTCTTCTTGTTGTTCTTCTTCTGCACAGCTAAGCTGGAAGTGGCATTTGCGGCTCGCACTAGTGCAGAGTTATCTCAAAGAAAGTGGCCACGGTGTTTCTGTACCTCTATTATGTTGGTGCGGCTTCGGAACTTTTAAATATCTCGATATATCTCGAAAACTACGCTTCTGATCAAAAAATATCATAGAACATAAAAAGTAGGAAACATAATTCTGTACAAAAATGGTCTCTTAACATTTTGCCATAGCTCGCTTCGTTTCCGAGATATTTGCAGATATATCTCAAGGGAGGGGTCCTGACGGACATATTTCGAGATATTTCTTCTTCTTGTTGTTCTTCTTCTGCACAGCTAAGCTGGAAGTGGCATTTGCAGCTCGCAATAGTGCAGAGCTATCTCAAAGAAAGGGGCCACGGTGTTTCTGTATCTCTATTATGTTGGTGCGGCTTCGGAACTTTTAAATATCTTGATATATCTCGGGAACTACGCATCTAATCAAAAAATATCATAGAACATAAAAAGTAGGAAACTTAATTCTCTACAAAAAAGGTCTCTTAACATTTTGCCATAGCTCGCTTCGTTTCCGAGATATTTGCAGATATATCTCAAGGGAAGGGGCCTGACGGACATATTTCGAGATATTTCTTCTTCTTGTTGTTCTTCTTCTGCACAGCTAAGCTGGAAGTGGCATTTGCGGCTCGCACTAGTGCAGAGTTATCTCAAAGAAAGTGGCCACGGTGTTTCTGTACCTCTATTATGTTGGTGCGGCTTCGGAACTTTTAAATATCTCGATATATCTCGAAAACTACGCTTCTGATCAAAAAATATCATAGAACATAAAAAGTAGGAAACATAATTCTCTACAAAAATGGTCTCTTAACATTTTGCCATAGCTCGCTTCGTTTCCGAGATATTTGCAGATATATCTCAAGGGAGGGGTCCTGACGGACATATTTCGAGATATTTCTTCTTCTTGTTGTTCTTCTTCTGCACAGCTAAGCTGGAAGTGGCATTTGCAGCTCGCAATAGTGCAGAGCTATCTCAAAGAAAGGGGCCACGGTGTTTCTGTATCTCTATTATGTTGGTGCGGCTTCGGAACTTTTAAATATCTTGATATATCTCGGGAACTACGCATCTAATCAAAAAATATCATAGAACATAAAAAGTAGGAAACTTAATTCTCTACAAAAAAGGTCTCTTAACATTTTGCCATAACTCGCTTCGTTTCCGAGATATTTGCAGATATATCTCAAGGGAAAGGGCCTGACGGACATATTTCGAGATATTTCTTCTTTTTGTTGTTCTTCTTCTGCACAGCTAAGCTGGGAGTGGCATTTGCAGCTCGCAATAGTGCAGAGTTATCTCAAAGAAAGGGGCCACGGTGTTTCTGTATCTCTATTATGTTGGTGCGGCTTCGGAACTTTTAAATATCTTGATATATCTCGAAAACTACGCATCTGATCAAAAAATATCATAGAACATAAAAAGTAGGAAACTTAATTCTCTACAAAAAAGGTCTCTTAACATTTTGCCATAGCTCGCTTCGTTTCCGAGATATTTGCAGATTTATCTCAAGGGAAGGGGCCTGACGGACATATTTCGAGATATTTCTTCTTCTTGTAGTTCTTCTTCTGCACAGCTAAGCTGGAAGTGGCATTTCCAGCTCGCAATAGTGCAGAGTTATCTCAAAGAAAGGGGCGACGGTGTTTCTGTATCTCTATTATGTTGGTGCGGCTTCGGAACTTTTAAATATCTTGATATATCTCGAGAACTACGCATCTGATCAAAAAAGATCATAGAACATAAAAAGTAGGAAACTTAATTCTCTACAAAAAAGGTCTCTTAACATTTTGCCATAGCTCGCTTCGTTTCCGAGACATTTGCAGATATATCTCAAGGGAAAGGGCCTGACGGACATATTTCGAGATATTTCTTCTTTTTGTTGTTCTTCTTCTGCACAGCTAAGCTGGAAGTGGCATTTGCAGCTCGCAATAGTGCAGAGTTATCTCAAAGAAAGGGGCCACGGTGTTTCTGTATCTCTATTATGTTGGTGCGGCTTCGGAACTTTTAAATATCTTGATATATCTCGAGAACTACGCATCTGATCAAAAAATATCATAGAACAGAAAAAGTAGGAAACCTAATTCTCTACAAAAAAGGTCTCTTAACATTTTGCCATAGCTCGCTTCGTTTCCGAGATATTTGCAGATATATCTCAAGGGAAGGGTCCTGACGGACATATTTCGAGATATTTCTTCTTCTTGTTGTTCTTCTTCTGCACAGCTAAGCTGGAAGTGGCATTTGCAGCTCGCAATAGTGCAGAGTTATCTCAAAGAAAGGGGCGACGATGTTTCTGTATCTCTATTATGTTGGTGCGGCTTCGGAACTTTTAAATATCTTGATATATCTCGAGAACTACGCATCTGATCAAAAAATATCATAGAACATAAAAAGTAGGAAACTTGATTGTCTACAAATAAGGTCTCTTAACATTTTGCCATAGCTCGCTTCGTTTCCGAGATATTTGCAGATTTATCTCAAGGGAAGGGGCCTGACGGACATATTTCGAGATATTTCTTCTTCTTGTTGTTCTTCTTCTGCACAGCTAAGCTGAAAGTGGCATTTCCAGCTCGCAATAGTGCCGAGTTATCTCAAAGAAAGGGGCGACGGTGTTTCTGTATCTCTATTATGTTGGTGCGGCTTCGGAACTTTTAAATATCTTGATATATCTCGAGAACTACGCATTTGATCAAAAGATATCATAGAATATAAAAAGTAGGAAACTTAATTCTCTACAAAAAAGGTCTCTTAACATTTTGCCATAGCTCGCTTCGTTTCCGAGATATTTGCAGATTTATCTCAAGGGAAGGGGCCTGACGGACATATTTCGAGATATTTCTTCTTCTTGTTGTTCTTCTTCTGCACAGCTAAGCTGGAAGTGGCATTTCCAGCTCGCAATAGTGCAGAGTTATCTCAAAGAAAGGGGCGACGGTGTTTCTGTATCTCTATTATGTCGGTGCGGCTTCGGAACTTTTAAATATCTTGATATATCTCGAGAACTACGCATCTGATCAAAAAATATCATAGAACATAAAAAGTAGGAAACTTAATTCTCTACAAAAAAGGTCTCTTAACATTTTGCCATAGCTCGCTTCGTTTCCGAGATATTTGCAGATATATCTCAAGGGAAGGGGCCTGACGGACATATTTCGAGATATTTCTTCTTCTTGTTGTTCTTCTCCTGCACAGCTAAGCTGCAAGTGGCATTTGCAGCTCGCAATAGTGCAGAGTTATCTCAAAGAAAGGGGCCACGGTGTTTCTGTATCTCTATTATGTTGGTGCGGCTTCGGAACTTTTAAATATCTTGATATATCTCGAGAACTACGCATCTGATCAAAAAATATCATAGAACATAAAAAGTAGGAAACTTAATTCTCTACAAAAAAGGTCTCTTAACATTTTGCCATAGCTCGCTTCGTTTCCGAGATATTTGCAGATTTATCTCAAGGGAAGGGGCCTGACGGACATATTTCGAGACATTTCTTCTTCTTGTTGTTCTTCTTCTGCACAGCTAAACTGGAAGTGGCATTTCCAGCTCGCAATAGTGCAGAGTTATCTCAAACAAAGGGGCCCCGGTGTTTCTGTATCTCTATTATGTTGGTGCTGCTTCGGAACTTTTAAATATCTCGATATATCTCGAAAACTACGCTTCTGATCAAAAAATATCATAGAACATAAATTGTAGGAAACATAATTCTCTACAAAAAAGGTCTCTTAACATTTTGCCATAGCTCGCTTCGTTTCCGAGATATTTGCAGATATATCTCAAGGGAAGGGGCCTGACGGACATATTTCGATATATTTCTTCTTCTTGTTGTTCTTCTTCTGCACAGCTAAGCTGGAAGTGGCATTTGCAGCTCGCAATAGTGCAGAGTTATCTCAAAGAAAGGGGCCACGGTGTTTCTGTATCTCTATTATGTTGGTGCGGCTTCGGAACTTTTAAATATCTTGATATATCTCGAGAACTACGCATCTGATCAAAAAATATCGTAGAACATAAAAAGTAGGAAACTTAATTCTCTACAAAAAAGGTCTCTTAACATTTTGCCATAGCTCGCTTCGTTTCCGAGATATTTGCAGATTTATCTCAAGGGAAGGGGCCTGACGGACATATTTCGAGATATTTCTTCTTCTTGTTGTTCTTCTTCTGCACAGCTAAGCTGGAAGTGGCATTTGCAGCTCGCAATAGTACAGAGTTATCTCAAAGAAAGGGGCCACGGTGTTTCTGTATCTCTATTATGTTGGTGCGGCTTCGGAACTTTTAAATATCTTGATATATCTCGGGAACTACGCATCTAATCAAAAAATATCATAGAACATAAAAAGTAGGAAACTTAATTCTCTACAAAAAAGGTCTCTTAACATTTTGCCATAGCTCGCTTCGTTTCCGAGATATTTGCAGATATATCTCAAGGGAAGGGGCCTGACGGACATATTTCGAGATATTTCTTCTTCTTGTTGTTCTTCTTCTGCACAGCTAAGCTGGAAGTGGCATTTGCGGCTCGCACTAGTGCAGAGTTATCTCAAAGAAAGTGGCCACGGTGTTTCTGTACCTCTATTATGTTGGTGCGGCTTCGGAACTTTTAAATATCTCGATATATCTCGAAAACTACGCTTCTGATCAAAAAATATCATACAACATAAAAAGTAGGAAACATAATTCTCTACAAAAATGGTCTCTTAACATTTTGCCATAGCTCGCCTCGTTTCCGAGATATTTGCAGATATATCTCAAGGGAGGGGTCCTGACGGACATATTTCGAGATATTTCTTCTTCTTGTTGTTCTTCTTCTGCACAGCTAAGCTGGAAGTGGCATTTGCAGCTCGCAATAGTGCAGAGCTATCTCAAAGAAAGGGGCCACGGTGTTTCTGTATCTCTATTATGTTGGTGCGGCTTCGGAACTTTTAAATATCTTGATATATCTCGGGAACTACGCATCTAATCAAAAAATATCATAGAACATAAAAAGTAGGAAACTTAATTCTCTACAAAAAAGGTCTCTTAACATTTTGCCATAGCTCGCTTCGTTTCCGAGATATTTGCAGATATATCTCAAGGGAAGGGGCCTGACGGACATATTTCGATATATTTCTTCTTCTTGTTGTTCTTCTTCTGCACAGCTAAGCTGGAAGTGGCATTTGCAGCTCGCAATAGTGCAGAGTTATCTCAAAGAAAGGGGCCACGGTGTTTCTGTATCTCTATTATGTTGGTGCGGCTTCGGAACTTTTAAATATCTTGATATATCTCGAGAACTACGCATCTGATCAAAAAATATCGTAGAACATAAAAAGTAGGAAACTTAATTCTCTACAAAAAAGGTCTCTTAACATTTTGCCATAGCTCGCTTCGTTTCCGAGATATTTGCAGATTTATCTCAAGGGAAGGGGCCTGACGGACATATTTCGAGATATTTCTTCTTCTTGTTGTTCTTCTTCTGCACAGCTAAGCTGGAAGTGGCATTTGCAGCTCGCAATAGTACAGAGTTATCTCAAAGAAAGGGGCCACGGTGTTTCTGTATCTCTATTATGTTGGTGCGGCTTCGGAACTTTTAAATATCTTGATATATCTCGGGAACTACGCATCTAATCAAAAAATATCATAGAACATAAAAAGTAGGAAACTTAATTCTCTACAAAAAAGGTCTCTTAACATTTTGCCATAGCTCGCTTCGTTTCCGAGATATTTGCAGATATATCTCAAGGGAAGGGGCCTGACGGACATATTTCGAGATATTTCTTCTTCTTGTTGTTCTTCTTCTGCACAGCTAAGCTGGAAGTGGCATTTGCGGCTCGCACTAGTGCAGAGTTATCTCAAAGAAAGTGGCCACGGTGTTTCTGTACCTCTATTATGTTGGTGCGGCTTCGGAACTTTTAAATATCTCGATATATCTCGAAAACTACGCTTCTGATCAAAAAATATCATACAACATAAAAAGTAGGAAACATAATTCTCTACAAAAATGGTCTCTTAACATTTTGCCATAGCTCGCCTCGTTTCCGAGATATTTGCAGATATATCTCAAGGGAGGGGTCCTGACGGACATATTTCGAGATATTTCTTCTTCTTGTTGTTCTTCTTCTGCACAGCTAAGCTGGAAGTGGCATTTGCAGCTCGCAATAGTGCAGAGCTATCTCAAAGAAAGGGGCCACGGTGTTTCTGTATCTCTATTATGTTGGTGCGGCTTCGGAACTTTTAAATATCTTGATATATCTCGGGAACTACGCATCTAATCAAAAAATATCATAGAACATAAAAAGTAGGAAACTTAATTCTCTACAAAAAAGGTCTCTTAACATTTTGCCATAGCTCGCTTCGTTTCCGAGATATTTGCAGATATATCTCAAGGGAAGGGGCCTGACGGACATATTTCGAGATATTTCTTCTTCTTGTTGTTCTTCTTCTGCACAGCTAAGCTGGAAGTGGCATTTGCAGCTCGCAATAGTGCAGAGTTATCTCAAAGAAAGGGGCCACGGTGTTTCTGTATCTCTATTATGTTGGTGCGGCTTCGGAACTTTTAAATATCTCGATATATCTCGAAAACTACGCTTCTGATCAAAAAATATCATAGAACATAAATTGTAGGAAACATAATTCTCTACAAAAAACGTCTCTTAACATTTTCCATAGCTCGCTTCGTTTCCGAGATATTTGCAGATTCAGCTCAAAGGAACGGGGCTGACGGACATATTTCGAGATATTTCTTCTTCTTGTTGTTCTTCTTCTGCACAGCTAAACTGGAAGTGGCATTTCCAGCTCGCAATAGTGCAGAGTTATCTCAAAGAAAGTGGCCACGGTGTTTCTGTACCTCTATTATGTTGGTGCGGCTTCGGAACTTTTAAATATCTCGATATATCTCGAAAACTACGCTTCTGATCAAAAAATATCATAGAACATAAAAAGTAGGAAACATAATTCTCTACAAAAAAGGTCTCTTAACATTTTGCCATAGCTCGCTTCGTTTCCGAGATATTTGCAGATATATCTCAAGGGAAGGGGCCTGACGGACATATTTCGAGATATTTCTTCTTCTTGTTGTTCTTCTTCTGCACAGCTAAGCTGGAAGTGGCATTTGCAGCTCGCAATAGTGCAGAGTTATCTCAAAGAAAGGGGCCACGGTGTTTGTGTATCTCTATTATGTTGGTGCGGCTTCGGAACTTTTAAATATCTTGATATATCTCGAGAACTAAGCATCTGATCAAAAAATATCATAGAACATAAAAAGTAGGAAACTTAATTCTCTACAAAAAAGGTCTCTTAACATTTTGCCATCGCTCGCTTCGTTTCCGAGATATTTGCAGATATATCTCAAGGGAAAGGGCCTGACGGACATATTTCGAGATATTTCTTCTTCTTGTTGTTCTTCTTCTGCACAGCTAAGCTGGAAGTGGCATTTGCGGCTCGCACTGGTGCAGAGTTATCTCAAAGAAAGTGGCCACGGTGTTTCTGTACCTCTATTATGTTGGTGCGGCTTCGGAACTTTTAAATATCTCGATATATCTCGAAAACTACGCTTCTGATCAAAAAATATCATAGAACATAAAAAGTAGGAAACATAATTCTCTACAAAAATGGTCTCTTATCATTTTGCCATAGCTCGCTTCGTTTCCGAGATATTTGCAGATATATCTCAAGGGAGGGGTCCTGACGGACATATTTCGAGATATTTCTTCTTCTTGTTGTTCTTCTTCTGCACAGCTAAGCTGGAAGTGGCATTTGCGGCTCTCACTAGTGCAGAGTTATATCAAAGAAAGCGGCCACGGTGTTTCTGTATCTCTATTATGTTGGTGCGGCTTCGGCACTTTTAAATATCTGGATATATCTCGAGAACTACGCATCTGATCAAAAAATATCATAGAACATAAAAAGTAGGAAACTTAATTCTCTACAAATAAGGTCTCTTAACATTTTGCCATAGCTCGCTTGGTTTCCGAGATATTTGCAGATTTATCTCGAGGGAAGGGGCCTGACGGACATATTTCGAGATAATGCTTCTTCTTGTTGTTCTTCTTCTGCAAAGCTAAGCTGGAAGTGGCATTTGCGGCTCGAACTAGTGCAGAGTTATCTCAAAGAAAGGGGCCACGGTGTTTCTGTATCTCTATTATGTTGGTGCGGATTCGGAACTTTTAAATATCTCGATATATCTCGAAAACTACGCTTCTGATCAAAAAATATCATAGAACATAAATAGTAGGAAACTTAATTCTCTACAAAAAAGGTCTCTCAACATTTTGCCATAGCTCGCTTCGTTTCCGAGATATTTGCAGATTTATCTCAAGGGAAGGGGCCTAACGGACATATTTCCAGATATTTCTTCTTCTTGTTGTTCTTCTTTTGCACAGCTAAGCTGCAAGTGGCATTTGCGGCTCGCACTAGTGCAGAGTTATCTCAAAGAAAGGGGCCACGGTGTTTCTGTATCTCTATTATGTTGGTGCAGCTTCGGAACTTTTAAATATCTTGATATATCTCAAGAACTACGCATCTGATCAAAAAATATCATGGAACATAAAAAGTAGAAAACTTAATTCTCTACAAAAAAGGTCTCTTAACATTTTGCCATAGCTCACTTCGTTTCCGAGATATTTGCAGATTTATCTCAAGGGAAGGGGCCTGACGGATATATTTCGAGATATTTCTTCTTCTTGTTGTTCTTCTTCTGCACAGCTAAGCTGGAAGTGGCATTTGCAGCTCGCAATAGTGCAGAGTTATCTCAAAGAAAGGGGCCACGGTGTTTCTGTATCTCTATTATGTTGGTGCGGCTTCGGAACTTTTAAATATCTTGATATATCTCGAGATCTACGCATCTGATCAAAAAATATCATAGAACATAAATTGTAGGAAACATAATTCTCTACAAAAAAGGTCTCTTAACATTTTGCCATAGCTCGCTTCGTTTCCGAGATATTTGCAGATATATCTCAAGGGAAGGGGCCTAACGGACATATTTCGAGATATTTCATCTTCTTGTTGTTCTTCTTCTGCACAGCGAAGCTGGAAGTGGCATTTGCAGCTCGCAATAGTGCAGAGTTATCTCAAAGAAAGGGGCCACGGTGTTTCTGTATCTCTATTATGTTGGTGCGGCTTCGGAACTTTTAAATATCTTGATATATCTCGAGAACTACGCATCTGATCAAAAAATATCATAGAACATAAATAGTAGGAAACTTAATTCTCTACAAAAAAGGTCTCTCAACATTTTGCCATAGCTCGCTTCATTTCCGAGATATTTGCAGATTTATCTCAAGGGAAGGGGCCTAACGGACATATTTCCAGATATTTCTTCTTCTTGTTGTTCTTCTTCTGCACAGCGAAGCTGGAAGTAGCATTTGCAGCTCGCAATAGTGCAGAGTTATCTCAAAGAAAGGGGCCACGGTGTTTCTGTATCTCTATTATGTTGGTGCGGCTTCGGAACTTTTAAATATCTTGATATATCTCGAAAACTACGCTTCTGATCAAAAAATATCATAGAACATAAATTGTAGGAAACATAATTCTCTACAAAAAACGTCTCTTAACATTTTGGTATAGCTCGCTTCGTTTCCGAGATATTTGCAGATTTATCTCAAGGGAAGGGGCCTGACGGATATATTTCGAGATATTTCTTCTTCTTGTTGTTCTTCTTCTGCACAGCTAAGCTGGAAGTGGCATTTGCAGCTCGCAATAGTGCAGAGTTATCTCAAAGAAAGGGGCCACGGTGTTTCTGTATCTCTATTATGTTGGTGCGGCTTCGGAACTTTTAAATATCTTGATATATCTCGAGATCTACGCATCTGATCAAAAAATATCATAGAACATAAATTGTAGGAAACATAATTCTCTACAAAAAAGGTCTCTTAACATTTTGCCATAGCTCGCTTCGTTTCCGAGATATTTGCAGATATATCTCAAGGGAAGGGGCCTAACGGACATATTTCGAGATATTTCATCTTCTTGTTGTTCTTCTTCTGCACAGCGAAGCTGGAAGTGGCATTTGCAGCTCGCAATAGTGCAGAGTTATCTCAAAGAAAGGGGCCACGGTGTTTCTGTATCTCTATTATGTTGGTGCGGCTTCGGAACTTTTAAATATCTTGATATATCTCGAGAACTACGCATCTGATCAAAAAATATCATAGAACATAAATAGTAGGAAACTTAATTCTCTACAAAAAAGGTCTCTCAACATTTTGCCATAGCTCGCTTCATTTCCGAGATATTTGCAGATTTATCTCAAGGGAAGGGGCCTAACGGACATATTTCCAGATATTTCTTCTTCTTGTTGTTCTTCTTCTGCACAGCGAAGCTGGAAGTAGCATTTGCAGCTCGCAATAGTGCAGAGTTATCTCAAAGAAAGGGGCCACGGTGTTTCTGTATCTCTATTATGTTGGTGCGGCTTCGGAACTTTTAAATATCTTGATATATCTCGAAAACTACGCTTCTGATCAAAAAATATCATAGAACATAAATTGTAGGAAACATAATTCTCTACAAAAAACGTCTCTTAACATTTTGGTATAGCTCGCTTCGTTTCCGAGATATTTGCAGATGTATCTCAAGGAAAGGGGCCTGACGGACATATTTCGAGATATTTCTTCTTCTTGTTGTTCTTCTTCTGCACACCTAAGCTGGAAGTGGCATTTGCAGCTCGCAATAGTGCAGAGTTATCTCAAAGAAAGGGGCCACGGTGTTTCTGTATCTCTATTATGTAGGTGCGGCTTCGGAATTTTTAAATATCTTGATATATCTCGAGAACTACGCATCTGATCAAAAAATATCATAGAACATAAAAAGTAGGAAACTTAATTCTCTACAAAAAAGGTCTCTTAACATTTTGCCATAGCTCGCTTCGTTTCCGAGATATTTGGAGATTTATCTCAAGGGAAGGGGCCTGACGGACATATTTCGAGATACTGCTTCTTCTTGTTGTTCTTCTTCTGCACAGCTAAGCTGGAAGTGGCATTTGCAGCTCGCAATAGTGCAGAGTTATCTCAAAGAAGGGGGCCACGGTGTTTCTGTATCTCTATTATGTTGGTGCGGCTTCGGAACTTTTAAGTATCTTGGTATATCTCGAGAACTACGCATCTGATCAAAAAATATCATAGAACATAAAAAGTAGGAAACTTAATTCTCTACAAAAAAGGTCTCTTAACATTTTGCCATAGCTCGCTTCGTTTCCGAGATATTTGCAGATTTATCTCAAGGGAAGGGGCCTGACGGACATATTTCGAGATATTTCTTCTTCTTGTTCTTCTTCTGCACAGCTAAGCTGGAAGTGGCATTTGCAGGTCGCAATAGTGCAGAGTTATCTCAAAGAAAGGGGCCACGGTGTTTCTGTACCTCTATTATGTTGGTGCGGCTTTGGAACTTTTAAATATCTTGATATATCTCGAGAACTACGCATCTGATCAAAAAATATCATAGAACATAAAAAGTAGGAAACTTAATTCTCTACAAATAAGGTCTCTTAACATTTTGCCATAGCTCGCTTCGTTTCCGAGATATTTGCAGATTTATCTCAAGGGAAGGGGCCTGACGCACATATTTCGAGATATTTCTTCTTCTTGTTGTTCTTCTTCTGCACAGCGAAGCTGGAAGTAGCATTTGCAGCTCGCAATAGTGCAGAGTTATCTCAAAGAAAGGGGCCACGGTGTTTCTGTATCTCTATTATGTTGGTGCGGCTTCGGAACTTTTAAATATCTCGATATATCTCGAAAACTACGCTTCCGATCAAAAAATATCAGAGAACGTAAATTGTAGGAAACATAATTCTCTACAAAAAAGGTCTCTTAACATTTTGCCATAGCTCGCTTCGTTTCCGAGATATTTGCAGATTTATCTCAAGGGAAGGGGCCTGACGGACATATTTCGAGATATTTCTTCTTCTTGTTGTTCTTCTTCTGCACAACTAAGCTGGAAGTGGCATTTAGAGCTCGCAATAGTGCAGAGTTATCTCATAGAAAGGGGCCACGGTGTTTCTGTACCTCTATTATGTTGGTGCGGCTTTGGAACTTTTAAATATCTTGATATATCTCGAGAACTACGCATCTGATCAAAAAATATCATAGAACATAAAAAGTAGGAAACTTAATTCTCTACAAATAAGGTCTCTTAACATTTTGCCATAGCTCGCTTCGTTTCCGAGATATTTGCAGATTTATCTCAAGGGAAGGGGCCTGACGGACATATTTCGAGATACTGCTTCTTCTTGTTGTTCTTCTTCTGCACAGCTAAGCTGGAAGTGGCATTTGCAGCTCGCAATAGTGCAGAGTTATCTCAAAGAAGGGGGCCACGGTGTTTCTGTATCTCTATTATGTTGGTGCGGCTTCGGAACTTTTAAGTATCTTGGTATATCTCGAGAACTACGCATCTGATCAAAAAATATCATAGAACATAAAAAGTAGGAAACTTAATTCTCTACAAAAAAGGTCTCTTAACATTTTGCCATAGCTCGCTTCGTTTCCGAGATATTTGCAGATTTATCTCAAGGGAAGGGGCCTGACGGACATATTTCGAGATATTTCTTCTTCTTGTTCTTCTTCTGCACAGCTAAGCTGGAAGTGGCATTTGCAGGTCGCAATAGTGCACAGTTATCTCAAAGAAAGGGGCCACGGTGTTTCTGTACCTCTATTATGTTGGTGCGGCTTTGGAACTTTTAAATATCTTGATATATCTCGAGAACTACGCATCTGATCAAAAAATATCATAGAACATAAAAAGTAGGAAACTTAATTCTCTACAAATAAGGTCTCTTAACATTTTGCCATAGCTCGCTTCGTTTCCGAGATATTTGCAGATTTATCTCAAGGGAAGGGGCCTGACGCACATATTTCGAGATATTTCTTCTTCTTGTTGTTCTTCTTCTGCACAGCGAAGCTGGAAGTAGCATTTGCAGCTCGCAATAGTGCAGAGTTATCTCAAAGAAAGGGGCCACGGTGTTTCTGTATCTCTATTATGTTGGTGCGGCTTCGGAACTTTTAAATATCTCGATATATCTCGAAAACTACGCTTCCGATCAAAAAATATCAGAGAACGTAAATTGTAGGAAACATAATTCTCTACAAAAAAGGTCTCTTAACATTTTGCCATAGCTCGCTTCGTTTCCGAGATATTTGCAGATTTATCTCAAGGGAAGGGGCCTGACGGACATATTTCGAGATATTTCTTCTTCTTGTTGTTCTTCTTCTGCACAACTAAGCTGGAAGTGGCATTTAGAGCTCGCAATAGTGCAGAGTTATCTCATAGAAAGGGGCCACGGTGTTTCTGTACCTCTATTATGTTGGTGCGGCTTTGGAACTTTTAAATATCTTGATATATCTCGAGAACTACGCATCTGATCAAAAAATATCATAGAACATAAAAAGTAGGAAACTTAATTCTCTACAAATAAGGTCTCTTAACATTTTGCCATAGCTCGCTTCGTTTCCGAGATATTTGCAGATTTATCTCAAGGGAAGGGGCCTGACGGACATATTTCGAGATACTGCTTCTTCTTGTTGTTCTTCTTCTGCACAGCTAAGCTGGAAGTGGCATTTGCAGCTCGCAATAGTGCAGAGTTATCTCAAAGAAGGGGGCCACGGTGTTTCTGTATCTCTATTATGTTGGTGCGGCTTCGGAACTTTTAAGTATCTTGGTATATCTCGAGAACTACGCATCTGATCAAAAAATATCATAGAACATAAAAAGTAGGAAACTTAATTCTCTACAAAAAAGGTCTCTTAACATTTTGCCATAGCTCGCTTCGTTTCCGAGATATTTGCAGATTTATCTCAAGGGAAGGGGCCTGACGGACATATTTCGAGATATTTCTTCTTCTTGTTCTTCTTCTGCACAGCTAAGCTGGAAGTGGCATTTGCAGGTCGCAATAGTGCAGAGTTATCTCAAAGAAAGGGGCCACGGTGTTTCTGTACCTCTATTATGTTGGTGCGGCTTTGGAACTTTTAAATATCTTGATATATCTCGAGAACTACGCATCTGATCAAAAAATATCATAGAACATAAAAAGTAGGAAACTTAATTCTCTACAAATAAGGTCTCTTAACATTTTGCCATAGCTCGCTTCGTTTCCGAGATATTTGCAGATTTATCTCAAGGGAAGGGGCCTGACGCACATATTTCGAGATATTTCTTCTTCTTGTTGTTCTTCTTCTGCACAGCGAAGCTGGAAGTAGCATTTGCAGCTCGCAATAGTGCAGAGTTATCTCAAAGAAAGGGGCCACGGTGTTTCTGTATCTCTATTATGTTGGTGCGGCTTCGGAACTTTTAAATATCTCGATATATCTCGAAAACTACGCTTCCGATCAAAAAATATCAGAGAACGTAAATTGTAGGAAACATAATTCTCTACAAAAAAGGTCTCTTAACATTTTGCCATAGCTCGCTTCGTTTCCGAGATATTTGCAGATTTATCTCAAGGGAAGGGGCCTGACGGACATATTTCGAGATATTTCTTCTTCTTGTTGTTCTTCTTCTGCACAACTAAGCTGGAAGTGGCATTTAGAGCTCGCAATAGTGCAGAGTTATCTCATAGAAAGGGGCCACGGTGTTTCTGTACCTCTATTATGTTGGTGCGGCTTTGGAACTTTTAAATATCTTGATATATCTCGAGAACTACGCATCTGATCAAAAAATATCATAGAACATAAAAAGTAGGAAACTTAATTCTCTACAAATAAGGTCTCTTAACATTTTGCCATAGCTCGCTTCGTTTCCGAGATATTTGCAGATTTATCTCAAGGGAAGGGGCCTGACGGACATATTTCGAGATATTTCTTCTTCTTGTTGTTCTTCTTCTGCACAACTAAGCTGGAAGTGGCATTTACAGCTCGCAATAGTGCAGAGTTATCTCATAGAAAGGGGCCACGGTGTTTCTGTACCTCTATTATGTTGGTGCGGCTTTGGAACTTTTAAATATCTTGATATATCTCGAGAACTACGCATCTGATCAAAAAATATCATAGAACATAAAAAGTAGGAAACTTAATTCTCTACAAATAAGGTCTCTTAACATTTTGCCATAGCTCGCTTCGTTTCCGAGATATTTGCAGATTTATCTCAAGGGAAGGGGCCTGACGCACATATTTCGAGATATTTCTTCTTCTTGTTGTTCTTCTTCTGCACAGCGAAGCTGGAAGTAGCATTTGCAGCTCGCAATAGTGCAGAGTTATCTCAAAGAAAGGGGCCACGGTGTTTCTGTATCTCTATTATGTTGGTGCGGCTTCGGAACTTTTAAATATCTTGATATATCTCGAGAACTACGCATCTGATCAAAAAATATCATAGAACACAAAAAGTAGGAAACTTAATTCTCTACAAAAAAGGTCTCTTAACATTTTGCCATAGCTCGCTTCGTTTCCGAGATATTTGCATATTTATCTCAAGGGAAGGGGCCTGACGGACATATTTCGAGATATTTCTTCTTCTTGTTGTTCTTCTTCTGCACAGCTAAGCTGGAAGTGCCATTTACAGCTCGCAATAGTGCAGAGTTATCTCAAAGAAAGGGGCCACGGTGTTTCTGTATCTCTATTATGTTGGTGCGGCTTCGGAACTTTTAAATATCTTGATATATCTCGAGAACTACGAATCTGATCAAAAAATATCATAGAACATAAAAAGTAGGAAACATAATTCTCTACAAAAAACGTCTCTTAACATTTTGCCATAGCTCGCTTCGTTTCCGAGATATTTGCAGATTCAGCTCAAAGGAACGGGCCTGACGGACATATTTCGAGATATTTCTTCTTCTTGTTGTTCGTCTTCTGCACAGCTAGGCTGGAAGTGGCATTTGCGGCTCGCACTAGTGCAGAGTTATCTCAAAGAAAGGGGCCACGGTGTTTCTGTATCTCTATTATGTTGGTGCGGCTTCGGAACTTTTAAATATCTCGATATATCTCGAAAACTACGCTTCTGATCAAAAAATATCATAGAACATAAATTGTAGGAAACTTAATTCTCTACAAAAAAGGTCTCTTAACATTTTGCCATAGCTCGCTTCGTTTCCGAGATATTTGCAGATTCAGCTCAAAGGAACGGGCCTGACGGACATATTTCGAGATATTTCTTCTTCTTGTTGTTCTTCTTCTGCACAGCTAAGCTGGAAGTGCCATTTACAGCTCGCAATAGTGCAGAGTTATCTCAAAGAAAGGGGCCACGGTGTTTCTGTATCTCTATTATGTTGGTGCGGCTTCGGAACTTTTAAATATCTTGATATATCTCGAGAACTACGCATCTGATCAAAAAATATCATAGAACATAAAAAGTAGGAAACTTAATTCTCTACAAATAAGGTCTCTTAACATTTTGCCATAGCTCGCTTCGTTTCCGTGATATTTGCAGATTTATCTCAAGGGAAGGGGCCTGACGGACATATTTCGAGATATTTCTTCTTCTTGTTGTTCTTCTTCTGCACAGCTAAGCTGGAAGTGGCATTTGTGGCTCGCACTAGTGCAGAGTTATCTCAAAGAAAGGGGCCACGGTGTTTTTGTATCTCTATTATGTTGGTGCGGCTTCGGAACTTTTAAATATCTTGATATATCTCGAGAACTACGCATCTGATCAAAAAATATCATAGAACACGAAAAGTAGGAAACTTAATTCTCTACAAAAAAGGTCTCTTAACATTTTGCCATAGCTCGCTTCGTTTCCGAGATATTTGCATATTTATCTCAAGGGAAGGGGCCTGACGGACATATTTCGAGATATTTCTCCTTCTTGTTGTTCTTCTTCTGCACAGCTAAGCTGGAAGTGGCATTTGCGGCTCGCACTAGTGCAGAGTTATCTCAAAGAAAGGGGCCACGGTGTTTCTGTATCTCTATTATGTTGGTGCGGCTTCGGAACTTTTAAATATCTCGATACATCTCGAAAACTACGCTTCTGATCAAAAAATATCATAGAACATAAATTGTAGGAAACATAATTCTCTACAAAAAAGGTCTCTTAACATTTTGCCATAGCTCGCTTCGTTTCCGAGATATTTGCAGATTTATCTCAAGGGAAGGGGCCTGACGGACATATTTCGAGATATTTCTTCTTCTTGTTGTTCTTCTTCTGCAAAGCTAAGCTGGAAGTGGCATTTGCAGTGCGCAATAGTGCAGAGTTATCTCAAAGAAAGGGGCCACGGTGTTTCTGTATCTCATTATGTTGGTGCGGCTTCGGAACTTTTAAATATCTTGATATATCTCGAGAACTACGCATCTGA
This sequence comes from Osmia lignaria lignaria, assembly GCF_051020975.1. Classification (NCBI taxonomy): domain Eukaryota; kingdom Metazoa; phylum Arthropoda; class Insecta; order Hymenoptera; family Megachilidae; genus Osmia; species Osmia lignaria. Next base: position 568,947 of record NW_027478169.1, on the reverse strand, counting down.
TCGAAAAATATCATAGAACATAAAAAGTAGGAAACTTAATTCTGTACAAATAAGGTCTCTTAACATTTTGCCATAGCTCGCTTCGTTTCCGAGATATTTGCAGATATATCTCAAGGGAAGGGGCCTGACGGACATATTTCGAGATAATGCTTCTTCTTGTTGTTCTTCTTCTGCAAAGCTAAGCTGGAAGTGGCATTTGCGGCTCGAACTAGTGCAGAGTTATCTCAAAGAAAGGGGCCACGGTGTTTCGGTATCTCTATTATGTTGGTGCGGATTCGGAACTTTTAAATATCTCGATATATCTCGAAAACTACGCTTCTGATCAAAAAATATCATAGAACATAAATAGTAGGAAACTTAATTCTCTACAAAAAAGGTCTCTCAACATTTTGCCATAGCTCGCTTCGTTTCCGAGATATTTGCAGATTTATCTCAAGGGAAGGGGCCTAACGGACATATTTCCAGATATTTCTTCTTCTTGTTGTTCTTCTTCTGCACAGCTAAGCTGGAAGTGGCATTTGCGGCTCGCACTAGTGCAGAGTTATTTCAAAGAAAGGGGCCACGGTGTTTCTGTATCTCTATTATGTTGGTGCAGCTTCGGAACTTTTAAATATCTTGATATATCTCGAGAACTACGCATCTGATCAAAAAATATCATGGAACATAAAAAGTAGAAAACTTAATTCTCTACAAAAAAGGTCTCTTAACATTTTGCCATAGCTCACTTCGTTTCCGAGATATTTGCAGATTTATCTCAAGGGAAGGGGCCTGACGGATATATTTCGAGATATTTCTTCTTCTTGTTGTTCTTCTTCTGCACAGCTAAGCTGGAAGTGGCATTTGCAGCTCGCAATAGTGCAGAGTTATCTCAAAGAAAGGGGCCACGGTGTTTCTGTATCTCTATTATGTTGGTGCGGCTTCGGAACTTTTAAATATCTTGATATATCTCGAGATCTACGCATCTGATCAAAAAATATCATAGAACATAAATTGTAGGAAACATAATTGTCTACAAAAAAGGTCTCTTAACATTTTGCCATAGCTCGCTTCGTTTCCGAGATATTTGCAGATTTATCTCAAGGGAAGGGGCCTGACGGACATATTTCGAGATATTTCTTCTTGTTGTTCTTCTTCTGCACAGCTAAGCTGGAAGTGGCATTTGCGGCTCGCACTAGTGCAGAGTTATCTCAAAGAAAGGGGCCACGGTGTTTCTGTATCTCTATTATGTTGGTGCGGCTTCGGAACTTTTAAATATCTCGATATATCTCGAAAACTACGCTTCTGATCAAAAAATATCATAGAACATAAATTGTAGGAAACATAATTCTCTACAAAAAACGTCTCTTAACATTTTGTCATAGCTCGCTTCGTTTCCGAGATATTTGCAGATTTATCTCAAGGGAAGGGGCCTGACGGACATATTTCGAGATATTTCTTCTTCTTGTTGTTCTTCTTCTGCACAGCTAAGCTGGAAGTGGTATTTGCAGCTCGCAATAGTGCAGAGTTATCTCAAAGAAAGGGGCCACGGTGTTTCTGTATCTCTATTATGTAGGTGCTGCTTCGGAACTTTTAAATATCTTGATATATCTCGAGAACTACGCATCTGATCAAAAAATATCATAGAACATAAAAAGTAGGAAACTTAATTCTCTACAAAAAAGGTCTCTTACCATTTTGCCATACCTCGCTTCGTTTCCGAGATATTTGCAGATTTATCTCAAGGGAAGGGGCCTGATGGACATACTTCGAGATATTTCTTCTTCTTGTTGTTCTTCTTCTGCACAGCGAAGCTGGAAGTGGCATTTGCAGCTCGCAATAGTGCAGAGTTATCTCAAAGAAAGGGGCCACGGTGTTTCTGTATCTCTATAATGTTGGTGCGGCTTTGGAACTTTTAAATATCTTGATATATCTCGAGAACTACGCATCTGATCAAAAAATATCATAGAACATAAATAGTAGGAAACTTAATTCTCTACAAAAATGTTCTCCCAACATTTTGCCATAGCTCCCTTCGTTTCCGAGATATTTGCACATTTATCTCAAGGGAAGGGGCCTAACGGACATATTTCGAGATATTTCTTCTTCGTGTTGTTCTTCTTCTGCACAGCTAAGCTGGAAGTGGCATTTGCGGCTCGCACTAGTGCAGAGTTATCTCAAAGAAAGGGGCCACGGTGTTTCTGTATCTCTATTATGTTGGTGCAGCTTCGGAACTTTTAAATATCTTGATATATCTCGAGAACTACGCATCTGATCGAAAAATATCATGGAACATAAAAAGTAGAAAACTTAATTCTCTACAAAAAAGGTCTCTTAACATTTTGCCATAGCTCGCTTCGTTTCCGAGATATTTGCCAATTTATCTCAAGGGAAGGGGCCTGACGGACATATTTCGAGATATTTCTTCTTCTTGTTGTTCTTCATCTGCACAGCTAAGCTGGAAGTGGCATTTGCAGCTCGCAATAGTGCAGAGTTATCTCAAAGAAAGGGGCCACGGTGTTTCTGTATCTCTATTATGTTGGTGCGGCTTCGGAACTTTTAAATATCTCGATATATCTCGAAAACTACGCTTCTGATCAAAAAATATCATAGAACATAAATAGTAGGAAACTTAATTCTCTACAAAAAAGATCTCTCAACATTTTGCCATAGCTCGCTTCATTTCCGAGATATTTGCAGATTTATCTCAAGGGAAGGGGCCTAACGGACATATTTCCAGATATTTCTTCTTCTTGTTGTTCTTCTTCTGCACAGCTAAGCTGGAAGTGGCATTTGCGGCTCTCACTAGTGCAGAGTTATATCAAAGAAAGCGGCCACGGTGTTTCTGTATCTCTACTATGTTGGTGCGGCTTCGGCACTTTTAAATATCTGGATATATCTCGAGAACTACGCATCTGATCAAAAAATATCATAGAACATAAAAAGTAGGAAACTTAATTCTCTACAAATAAGGTCTCTTAACATTTTGCCATAGCTCGCTTGGTTTCCGAGATATTTGCAGATTTATCTCGAGGGAAGAGGCCTGACGGACATATTTCGAGATAATGCTTCTTCTTGTTGTTCTTCTTCTGCAAAGCTAAGCTGGAAGTGGCATTTGCGGCTCGAACTAGTGCAGAGTTATCTCAAAGAAAGGGGCCACGGTGTTTCTGTATCTCTATTATGTTGGTGCGGATTCGGAACTTTTAAATATCTCGATATATCTCGAAAACTACGCTTCTGATCAAAAAATATCATAGAACATAAATAGTAGGAAACTTAATTCTCTACAAAAAAGGTCTCTCAACATTTTGCCATAGCTCGCTTCGTTTCCGAGATATTTGCAGATTTATCTCAAGGGAAGGGGCCTAACGGACATATTTCCAGATATTTCTTCTTCTTGTTGTTCTTCTTTTGCACAGCTAAGCTGGAAGTGGCATTTGCGGCTCGCACTAGTGCAGAGTTATCTCAAAGAAAGGGGCCACGGTGTTTCTGTATCTCTATTATGTTGGTGCAGCTTCGGAACTTTTAAATATCTTGATATATCTCGAGAACTACGCATCTGATCAAAAAATATCATGGAACATAAAAAGTAGAAAACTTAATTCTCTACAAAAAAGGTCTCTTAACATTTTGACATAGCTCACTTCGTTTCCGAGATATTTGCAGATTTATCTCAAGGGAAGGGGCCTGACGGATATATTTCGAGATATTTCTTCTTCTTGTTGTTCTTCTTCTGCACAGCTAAGCTGGAAGTGGCATTTGCAGCTCGCAATAGTGCAGAGTTATCTCAAAGAAAGGGGCCACGGTGTTTCTGTATCTCTATTATGTTGGTGCGGCTTCGGAACTTTTAAATATCTTGATATATCTCGAGATCTACGCATCTGATCAAAAAATATCATAGAACATAAATTGTAGGAAACATAATTGTCTACAAAAAAGGTCTCTTAACATTTTGCCATAGCTCGCTTCGTTTCCGAGATATTTGCAGACATATCTCAAGGGAAGGGGCCTAACGGACATATTTCGAGATATTTCATCTTCTTGTTGTTCTTCTTTTGCACAGCGAAGCTGGAAGTGGCATTTGCAGCTCGCAATAGTGCAGAGTTATCTCAAAGAAAGGGGCCACGGTGTTTCTGTATCTCTATTATGTTGGTGCGGCTTCGGAACTTTTAAATATCTTGATATATCTCGAGAACTACGCATCTGATCAAAAAATATCATAGAACATAAATAGTAGGAAACTTAATTCTCTACAAAAAAGGTCTCTCAACATTTTGCCATAGCTCGCTTCATTTCCGAGATATTTGCAGATTTATCTCATGGGAAGGGGCCTAACGGACATATTTCCAGATATTTCTTCTTCTTGTTGTTCTTCTTCTGCACAGCGAAGCTGGAAGTAGCATTTGCAGCTCGCAATAGTGCAGAGTTATCTCAAAGAAAGGGGCCACGGTGTTTCTGTATCTCTATTATGTTGGTGCGGCTTCGGAACTTTTAAATATCTTGATATATCTCGAAAACTACGCTTCTGATCAAAAAATATCATAGAACATAAATTGTAGGAAACATAATTCTCTACAAAAAACGTCTCTTAATATTTTGGTATAGCTCGCTTCGTTTCCGAGATATTTGCAGATGTATCTCAAGGGAAGGGGCCTGACGGACATATTTCGAGATACTGCTTCTTCTTGTTGTTCTTCTTCTGCACAGCTAAGCTGGAAGTGGCATTTGCAGCTCGCAATAGTGCAGAGTTATCTCAAAGAAGGGGGCCACGGTGTTTCTGTATCTCTATTATGTTGGTGCGGCTTCGGAACTTTTAAGCATCTTGGTATATCTCGAGAACTACGCATCTGCTCAAAAAATATCATAGAACATAAAAAGTAGGAAACTTAATTCTCTACAAAAAAGGTCTCTTAACATTTTGCCACAGCTCGCTTCGTTTCCGAGATATTTGCAGATTTATCTCAAGGGAAGGGGCCTGACGGACATATTTCGAGATATTTCTTCTTGTTGTTCTTCTTCTGCACAGCTAAGCTGGAAGTGGCATTTGCGGCTCGCACTAGTGCAGAGTTATCTCAAAGAAAGGGGCCACGGTGTTTCTGTATCTCTATTATGTTGGTGCGGCTTCGGAACTTTTAAATATCTCGATATATCTCGAAAACTACGCTTCTGATCAAAAAATATCATAGAACATAAATTGTAGGAAACATAATTCTCTACAAAAAACGTCTCTCAACATTTTGTCATAGCTCGCTTCGTTTCCGAGATATTTGCAGATTTATCTCAAGGGAAGGGGCCTGACGGACATATTTCGAGATATTTCTTCTTCTTGTTGTTCTTCTTCTGCACAGCTAAGCTGGAAGTGGTATTTGCAGCTCGCAATAGTGCAGAGTTATCTCAAAGAAAGGGGCCACGGTGTTTCTGTATCTCTATTATGTAGGTGCTGCTTCGGAACTTTTAAATATCTTGATATATCTCGAGAACTACGCATCTGATCAAAAAATATCATAGAACATAAAAAGTAGGAAACTTAATTCTCTACAAAAAAGGTCTCTTACCATTTTGCCATACCTCGCTTCGTTTCCGAGATATTTGCAGATTTATCTCAAGGGAAGGGGCCTGATGGACATACTTCGAGATATTTCTTCTTCTTGTTGTTCTTCTTCTGCACAGCGAAGCTGGAAGTGGCATTTGCAGCTCGCAATAGTGCAGAGTTATCTCAAAGAAAGGGGCCACGGTGTTTCTGTATCTCTATAATGTTGGTGCGGCTTTGGAACTTTTAAATATCTTGATATATCTCGAGAACTACGCATCTGATCAAAAAATATCATAGAACATAAATAGTAGGAAACTTAATTCTCTACAAAAATGGTCTCCCAACATTTTGCCATAGCTCCCTTCGTTTCCGAGATATTTGCACATTTATCTCAAGGGAAGGGGCCTAACGGACATATTTCGAGATATTTCTTCTTCTTGTTGTTCTTCTTCTGCACAGCTAAGCTGGAAGTGGCATTTGCGGCTCGCACTAGTGCAGAGTTATCTCAAAGAAAGGGGCCACGGTGTTTCTGTATCTCTATTATGTTGGTGCAGCTTCGGAACTTTTAAATATCTTGATATATCTCGAGAACTACGCATCTGATCGAAAAATATCATGGAACATAAAAAGTAGAAAACTTAATTCTCTACAAAAAAGGTCTCTTAACATTTTGCCATAGCTCGCTTCGTTTCCGAGATATTTGCCAATTTATCTCAAGGGAAGGGGCCTGACGGACATATTTCGAGATATTTCTTCTTCTTGTTGTTCTTCATCTGCACAGCTAAGCTGGAAGTGGCATTTGCAGCTCGCAATAGTGCAGAGTTATCTCAAAGAAAGGGGCCACGGTGTTTCTGTATCTCTATTATGTTGGTGCGGCTTCGGCACTTTTAAATATCTGGATATATCTCGAGAACTACGCATCTGATCAAAAAATATCATAGAACATAAAAAGTAGGAAACTTAATTCTCTACAAATAAGGTCTCTTAACATTTTGCCATAGCTCGCTTGGTTTCCGAGATATTTGCAGATTTATCTCGAGGGAAGAGGCCTGACGGACATATTTCGAGATAATGCTTCTTCTCGTTGTTCTTCTTCTGCAAAGCTAAGCTGGAAGTGGCATTTGCGGCTCGAACTAGTGCAGAGTTATCTCAAAGAAAGGGGCCACGGTGTTTCTGTATCTCTATTATGTTGGTGCGGATTCGGAACTTTTAAATATCTCGATATATCTCGAAAACTACGCTTCTGATCAAAAAATATCATAGAACATAAATAGTAGGAAACTTAATTCTCTACAAAAAAGGTCTCTCAACATTTTGCCATAGCTCGCTTCGTTTCCGAGATATTTGCAGATTTATCTCAAGGGAAGGGGCCTAACGGACATATTTCGAGATATTTCTTCTTCTTGTTGTTCTTCTTCTGCACAGCTAAGCTGGAAGTGGCATTTGCGGCTCGCACTAGTGCAGAGTTATCTCAAAGAAAGGGGCCACGGTGTTTCTGTATCTCTATTATGTTGGTGCAGCTTCGGAACTTTTAAATATCTTGATATATCTCGAGAACTACGCATCTGATCGAAAAATATCATGGAACATAAAAAGTAGAAAACTTAATTCTCTACAAAAAAGGTCTCTTAACATTTTGCCATAGCTCGCTTCGTTTCCGAGATATTTGCCAATTTATCTCAAGGGAAGGGGCCTGACGGACATATTTCGAGATATTTCTTCTTCTTGTTGTTCTTCATCTGCACAGCTAAGCTGGAAGTGGCATTTGCAGCTCGCAATAGTGCAGAGTTATCTCAAAGAAAGGGGCCACGGTGTTTCTGTATCTCTATTATGTTGGTGCGGCTTCGGCACTTTTAAATATCTGGATATATCTCGAGAACTACGCATCTGATCAAAAAATATCATAGAACATAAAAAGTAGGAAACTTAATTCTCTACAAATAAGGTCTCTTAACATTTTGCCATAGCTCGCTTGGTTTCCGAGATATTTGCAGATTTATCTCGAGGGAAGAGGCCTGACGGACATATTTCGAGATAATGCTTCTTCTTGTTGTTCTTCTTCTGCAAAGCTAAGCTGGAAGTGGCATTTGCGGCTCGAACTAGTGCAGAGTTATCTCAAAGAAAGGGGCCACGGTGTTTCTGTATCTCTATTATGTTGGTGCGGATTCGGAACTTTTAAATATCTCGATATATCTCGAAAACTACGCTTCTGATCAAAAAATATCATAGAACATAAATAGTAGGAAACTTAATTCTCTACAAAAAAGGTCTCTCAACATTTTGCCATAGCTCGCTTCGTTTCCGAGATATTTGCAGATTTATCTCAAGGGAAGGGGCCTAACGGACATATTTCCAGATATTTCTTCTTCTTGTTGTTCTTCTTTTGCACAGCTAAGCTGGAAGTGGCATTTGCGGCTCGCACTAGTGCAGAGTTATCTCAAAGAAAGGGGCCACGGTGTTTCTGTATCTCTATTATGTTGGTGCAGCTTCGGAACTTTTAAATATCTTGATATATCTCGAGAACTACGCATCTGATCAAAAAATATCATGGAACGTAAAAAGTAGAAAACTTAATTCTCTACAAAAAAGGTCTCTTAACATTTTGTCATAGCTCGCTTCGTTTCCGAGATATTTGCAGATTTATCTCAAGGGAAGGGGCCTGACGGACATATTTCGAGATATTTCTTCTTCTTGTTGTTCTTCTTCTGCACAGCTAAGCTGGAAGTGGTATTTGCAGCTCGCAATAGTGCAGAGTTATCTCAAAGAAAGGGGCCACGGTGTTTCTGTATCTCTATTATGTAGGTGCTGCTTCGGAACTTTTAAATATCTTGATATATCTCGAGAACTACGCATCTGATCAAAAAATATCATAGAACATAAAAAGTAGGAAACTTAATTCTCTACAAAAAAGGTCTCTTACCATTTTGCCATACCTCGCTTCGTTTCCGAGATATTTGCAGATTTATCTCAAGGGAAGGGGCCTGATGGACATACTTCGAGATATTTCTTCTTCTTGTTGTTCTTCTTCTGCACAGCGAAGCTGGAAGTGGCATTTGCAGCTCGCAATAGTGCAGAGTTATCTCAAAGAAAGGGGCCACGGTGTTTCTGTATCTCTATAATGTTGGTGCGGCTTTGGAACTTTTAAATATCTTGATATATCTCGAGAACTACGCATCTGATCAAAAAATATCATAGAACATAAATAGTAGGAAACTTAATTCTCTACAAAAATGGTCTCCCAACATTTTGCCATAGCTCCCTTCGTTTCCGAGATATTTGCACATTTATCTCAAGGGAAGGGGCCTAACGGACATATTTCGAGATATTTCTTCTTCTTGTTGTTCTTCTTCTGCACAGCTAAGCTGGAAGTGGCATTTGCGGCTCGCACTAGTGCAGAGTTATCTCAAAGAAAGGGGCCACGGTGTTTCTGTATCTCTATTATGTTGGTGCAGCTTCGGAACTTTTAAATATCTTGATATATCTCGAGAACTACGCATCTGATCGAAAAATATCATGGAACATAAAAAGTAGAAAACTTAATTCTCTACAAAAAAGGTCTCTTAACATTTTGCCATAGCTCGCTTCGTTTCCGAGATATTTGCCAATTTATCTCAAGGGAAGGGGCCTGACGGACATATTTCGAGATATTTCTTCTTCTTGTTGTTCTTCTTCTGCACACCTAAGCTGGAAGTGGCATTTGCAGCTCGCAATAGTGCAGAGTTATCTCAAAGAAAGGGGCCACGGTGTTTCTGTATCTCTATTATGTAGGTGCGGCTTCGGAACTTTTAAATATCTTGATATATCTCGAGAACTACGCATCTGATCAAAAAATATCATAGAACATAAAAAGTAGGAAACTTAATTCTCTACAAAAAAGGTCTCTTAACATTTTGCCATAGCTCGCTTCGTTTCCGAGATATTTGGAGATTTATCTCAAGGGAAGGTGCCTGACGGACATATTTCGAGATACTGCTTCTTCTTGTTGTTCTTCTTCTGCACAGCTAGGCTGGAAGTGGCATTTGCAGCTCGCAATAGTGCAGAGTTATCTCAAAGAAGGGGGCCACGGTGTTTCTGTATCTCTATTATGTTGGTGCGGCTTCGGAACTTTTAAGTATCTTGGTATATCTCGAGAACTACGCATCTGATCAACAAATATCATAGAACATAAAAAGTAGGAAACTTAATTCTCTACAAATAAAGTCTCTCGACATTTTGCCATAGCTCGCTTCGTTTCCGAGATATTTGCACATTTATCTCAAGGGAAGGGGCCTAACGGACATATTTCGAGATATTTCTTCTTCTTGTTGTTCTTCTTCTGCACAGCTAAGCTGGAAGTGGCATTTGCGGCTCGCACTAGTGCAGAGTTATCTCAAAGAAAGGGGCCACGGTGTTTCTGTATCTCTATTATGTTGGTGCGGCTTCGGAACTTTTAAATATCTCAATATATCTCGAAAACTACGCTTCTGATCAAAAAATATCATGGAACATAAATTGTAGGAAACATAATTCTGTACAAAAAACGTCTCTTAACATTTTGCCATAGCTCGCTTCGTTTCCGAGATATTTGCAGATTCAGCTCAAAGGAACGGGCCTGACGGACATATTTCTAGATATTCCTTCTTCTTGTTGTTCTTCTTCTACACAGCTAAGCTGGAAGTGGCATTTACAGCTCGCAATAGTGCAGAGTTATCTCGTAGAAAGGGGACACGGTGTTTCTGTATCTCTCTTATGTTGGTGCGGCTTCGGAACTTTTAAATATCTCGATATATCTCGAGAACTACGCATCTGATCAAAAAATATCATAGAACATAGAAAGTAGGAAACTTAATTCTCTACAAATAAAGTCTCTCAACATTTTGCCATAGCTCGCTTCGTTTCCGAGATATTTGCAGATTTATCTCAAGGGAAGGGGCCTGACGGACATTTTTCGAGATATTTCTTCTTCTTGTTGTTCTTCTTCTGCACAGCTAAGCTGGAAGTGGCATTTGCAGCTCGCAATAGTGCAGAGTTATCTCAAAGAAGGGGGCCACGGTGTTTCTGTATCTCTATTATGTTGGTGCGGCTTCGGAACTTTTAAGTATCTTGGTATATCTCGAGAACTACGCATCTGATCAAAAAATATCATAGAACATAAAAAGTAGGAAACTTAATTCTCTACAAAAAAGGTGTCTCAACATTTTGCCATAGCTCGCTTCGTTTCCGAGATATTTGCAGATTTATCTCAAGGGAAGGGGCCTAACGGACATATTTCGTGATATTTCTTCTTCTTGTTGTTCTTCTTCTGCACAGCTAAGCTGGAAGTGGCATTTGCAGCTCGCAATAGTGCAGAGTTATCTCAAAGAAAGGGGCCACGGTGTTTCTGTATCTCTATTATGTTGGTGCGGCTTCGGAACTTTTAAATATCTTGATATATCTCGAGAACTACGCATCTGATCAAAAAATATCATAGAACATAAAAAGTAGGGAACTTAATTCTCTACAAAAAAGGTCTCTTAAGATTTTGCCATAGCTCGCTTCGTTTCCGAGATATTTGCAGATTTATCTCAAGGGAAGGGGCCTAGCGGACATATTTCGAGATACTTCTTCTTCTTGTTGTTCTTCTTCTGCACAGCTAAGCTGGAAGTGGCATTTGCAGCTCGCAATAGTGCAGAGTTATCTCAAAGAAAGGGGCCACGGTGTTTCTGTATCTCTATTATGTTGGTGCGGCTTCGGAACTTTTAAATATCTTGATATATCTCGAGAACCACGCATCTGATCAAAAAATATCATAGAACATAAAAAGTAGGAAACTTAATTCTCTACAAAAAAGGTCTCTTAACATTTTGCCATAGCTCGCTTCGTTTCCGAGATATTTGCAGATTTATCTCAAGGGAAGGGGCCTAACGGACATATTTCGTGATATTTCTTCTTCTTGTTGTTCTTCTTCTGCACAGCTAAGCTGGAAGTGGCATTTGCAGCTCGAAATAGTGCAGAGTTATCTCAAAGAAAGGGGCCACGGTGTTTCTGTATCTCTATTATGTTGGTGCGGCTTCGGAACTTTTAAATATCTTGATATATCTCGAGAACTACGCATCTGATCAAAAAATATCATAGAACATAAAAAGTAGGAAACTTAATTCTCTACAAAAAAGGTCTCTTAACATTTTGCCATAGCTCGCTTCGTTTCCGAGATATTTGGAGATTTATCTCAAGGGAAGGTGCCTGACGGACATATTTCGAGATACTGCTTCTTCTTGTTGTTCTTCTTCTGCACAGCTAGGCTGGAAGTGGCATTTGCAGCTCGCAATAGTGCAGAGTTATCTCAAAGAAGGGGGCCACGGTGTTTCTGTATCTCTATTATGTTGGTGCGGCTTCGGAACTTTTAAGTATCTTGGTATATCTCGAGAACTACGCATCTGATCAACAAATATCATAGAACATAAAAAGTAGGAAACTTAATTCTCTACAAATAAAGTCTCTCGACATTTTGCCATAGCTCGCTTCGTTTCCGAGATATTTGCACATTTATCTCAAGGGAAGGGGCCTAACGGACATATTTCGAGATATTTCTTCTTCTTGTTGTTCTTCTTCTGCACAGCTAAGCTGGAAGTGGCATTTGCGGCTCGCACTAGTGCAGAGTTATCTCAAAGAAAGGGGCCACGGTGTTTCTGTATCTCTATTATGTTGGTGCGGCTTCGGAACTTTTAAATATCTCAATATATCTCGAAAACTACGCTTCTGATCAAAAAATATCATGGAACATAAATTGTAGGAAACATAATTCTGTACAAAAAACGTCTCTTAACATTTTGCCATAGCTCGCTTCGTTTCCGAGATATTTGCAGATTCAGCTCAAAGGAACGGGCCTGACGGACATATTTCTAGATATTCCTTCTTCTTGTTGTTCTTCTTCTACACAGCTAAGCTGGAAGTGGCATTTACAGCTCGCAATAGTGCAGAGTTATCTCGTAGAAAGGGGACACGGTGTTTCTGTATCTCTCTTATGTTGGTGCGGCTTCGGAACTTTTAAATATCTCGATATATCTCGAGAACTACGCATCTGATCAAAAAATATCATAGAACATAGAAAGTAGGAAACTTAATTCTCTACAAATAAAGTCTCTCAACATTTTGCCATAGCTCGCTTCGTTTCCGAGATATTTGCAGATTTATCTCAAGGGAAGGGGCCTGACGGACATTTTTCGAGATATTTCTTCTTCTTGTTGTTCTTCTTCTGCACAGCTAAGCTGGAAGTGGCATTTGCAGCTCGCAATAGTGCAGAGTTATCTCAAAGAAGGGGGCCACGGTGTTTCTGTATCTCTATTATGTTGGTGCGGCTTCGGAACTTTTAAGTATCTTGGTATATCTCGAGAACTACGCATCTGATCAAAAAATATCATAGAACATAAAAAGTAGGAAACTTAATTCTCTACAAAAAAGGTGTCTCAACATTTTGCCATAGCTCGCTTCGTTTCCGAGATATTTGCAGATTTATCTCAAGGGAAGGGGCCTAACGGACATATTTCGTGATATTTCTTCTTCTTGTTGTTCTTCTTCTGCACAGCTAAGCTGGAAGTGGCATTTGCAGCTCGCAATAGTGCAGAGTTATCTCAAAGAAAGGGGCCACGGTGTTTCTGTATCTCTATTATGTTGGTGCGGCTTCGGAACTTTTAAATATCTTGATATATCTCGAGAACTACGCATCTGATCAAAAAATATCATAGAACATAAAAAGTAGGGAACTTAATTCTCTACAAAAAAGGTCTCTTAAGATTTTGCCATAGCTCGCTTCGTTTCCGAGATATTTGCAGATTTATCTCAAGGGAAGGGGCCTAGCGGACATATTTCGAGATACTTCTTCTTCTTGTTGTTCTTCTTCTGCACAGCTAAGCTGGAAGTGGCATTTGCAGCTCGCAATAGTGCAGAGTTATCTCAAAGAAAGGGGCCACGGTGTTTCTGTATCTCTATTATGTTGGTGCGGCTTCGGAACTTTTAAATATCTTGATATATCTCGAGAACCACGCATCTGATCAAAAAATATCATAGAACATAAAAAGTAGGAAACTTAATTCTCTACAAAAAAGGTCTCTTAACATTTTGCCATAGCTCGCTTCGTTTCCGAGATATTTGCAGATTTATCTCAAGGGAAGGGGCCTAACGGACATATTTCGTGATATTTCTTCTTCTTGTTGTTCTTCTTCTGCACAGCTAAGCTGGAAGTGGCATTTGCAGCTCGAAATAGTGCAGAGTTATCTCAAAGAAAGGGGCCACGGTGTTTCTGTATCTCTATTATGTTGGTGCGGCTTCGGAACTTTTAAATATCTTGATATATCTCGAGAACTACGCATCTGATCGAAAAATATCATGGAACATAAAAAGTAGAAAACTTAATTCTCTACAAAAAAGGTCTCTTAACATTTTGCCATAGCTCGCTTCGTTTCCGAGATATTTGCCAATTTATCTCAAGGGAAGGGGCCTGACGGACATATTTCGAGATATTTCTTCTTCTTGTTGTTCTTCATCTGCACAGCTAAGCTGGAAGTGGCATTTGCAGCTCGCAATAGTGCAGAGTTATCTCAAAGAAAGGGGCCACGGTGTTTCTGTATCTCTATTATGTTGGTGCGGCTTCGGCACTTTTAAATATCTGGATATATCTCGAGAACTACGCATCTGATCAAAAAATATCATAGAACATAAAAAGTAGGAAACTTAATTCTCTACAAATAAGGTCTCTTAACATTTTGCCATAGCTCGCTTGGTTTCCGAGATATTTGCAGATTTATCTCGAGGGAAGAGGCCTGACGGACATATTTCGAGATAATGCTTCTTCTCGTTGTTCTTCTTCTGCAAAGCTAAGCTGGAAGTGGCATTTGCGGCTCGAACTAGTGCAGAGTTATCTCAAAGAAAGGGGCCACGGTGTTTCTGTATCTCTATTATGTTGGTGCGGATTCGGAACTTTTAAATATCTCGATATATCTCGAAAACTACGCTTCTGATCAAAAAATATCATAGAACATAAATAGTAGGAAACTTAATTCTCTACAAAAAAGGTCTCTCAACATTTTGCCATAGCTCGCTTCGTTTCCGAGATATTTGCAGATTTATCTCAAGGGAAGGGGCCTAACGGACATATTTCGAGATATTTCTTCTTCTTGTTGTTCTTCTTCTGCACAGCTAAGCTGGAAGTGGCATTTGCGGCTCGCACTAGTGCAGAGTTATCTCAAAGAAAGGGGCCACGGTGTTTCTGTATCTCTATTATGTTGGTGCAGCTTCGGAACTTTTAAATATCTTGATATATCTCGAGAACTACGCATCTGATCGAAAAATATCATGGAACATAAAAAGTAGAAAACTTAATTCTCTACAAAAAAGGTCTCTTAACATTTTGCCATAGCTCGCTTCGTTTCCGAGATATTTGCCAATTTATCTCAAGGGAAGGGGCCTGACGGACATATTTCGAGATATTTCTTCTTCTTGTTGTTCTTCATCTGCACAGCTAAGCTGGAAGTGGCATTTGCAGCTCGCAATAGTGCAGAGTTATCTCAAAGAAAGGGGCCACGGTGTTTCTGTATCTCTATTATGTTGGTGCGGCTTCGGCACTTTTAAATATCTGGATATATCTCGAGAACTACGCATCTGATCAAAAAATATCATAGAACATAAAAAGTAGGAAACTTAATTCTCTACAAATAAGGTCTCTTAACATTTTGCCATAGCTCGCTTGGTTTCCGAGATATTTGCAGATTTATCTCGAGGGAAGAGGCCTGACGGACATATTTCGAGATAATGCTTCTTCTTGTTGTTCTTCTTCTGCAAAGCTAAGCTGGAAGTGGCATTTGCGGCTCGAACTAGTGCAGAGTTATCTCAAAGAAAGGGGCCACGGTGTTTCTGTATCTCTATTATGTTGGTGCGGATTCGGAACTTTTAAATATCTCGATATATCTCGAAAACTACGCTTCTGATCAAAAAATATCATAGAACATAAATAGTAGGAAACTTAATTCTCTACAAAAAAGGTCTCTCAACATTTTGCCATAGCTCGCTTCGTTTCCGAGATATTTGCAGATTTATCTCAAGGGAAGGGGCCTAACGGACATATTTCCAGATATTTCTTCTTCTTGTTGTTCTTCTTTTGCACAGCTAAGCTGGAAGTGGCATTTGCGGCTCGCACTAGTGCAGAGTTATCTCAAAGAAAGGGGCCACGGTGTTTCTGTATCTCTATTATGTTGGTGCAGCTTCGGAACTTTTAAATATCTTGATATATCTCGAGAACTACGCATCTGATCAAAAAATATCATGGAACGTAAAAAGTAGAAAACTTAATTCTCTACAAAAAAGGTCTCTTAACATTTTGTCATAGCTCGCTTCGTTTCCGAGATATTTGCAGATTTATCTCAAGGGAAGGGGCCTGACGGACATATTTCGAGATATTTCTTCTTCTTGTTGTTCTTCTTCTGCACAGCTAAGCTGGAAGTGGTATTTGCAGCTCGCAATAGTGCAGAGTTATCTCAAAGAAAGGGGCCACGGTGTTTCTGTATCTCTATTATGTAGGTGCTGCTTCGGAACTTTTAAATATCTTGATATATCTCGAGAACTACGCATCTGATCAAAAAATATCATAGAACATAAAAAGTAGGAAACTTAATTCTCTACAAAAAAGGTCTCTTACCATTTTGCCATACCTCGCTTCGTTTCCGAGATATTTGCAGATTTATCTCAAGGGAAGGGGCCTGATGGACATACTTCGAGATATTTCTTCTTCTTGTTGTTCTTCTTCTGCACAGCGAAGCTGGAAGTGGCATTTGCAGCTCGCAATAGTGCAGAGTTATCTCAAAGAAAGGGGCCACGGTGTTTCTGTATCTCTATAATGTTGGTGCGGCTTTGGAACTTTTAAATATCTTGATATATCTCGAGAACTACGCATCTGATCAAAAAATATCATAGAACATAAATAGTAGGAAACTTAATTCTCTACAAAAATGGTCTCCCAACATTTTGCCATAGCTCCCTTCGTTTCCGAGATATTTGCACATTTATCTCAAGGGAAGGGGCCTAACGGACATATTTCGAGATATTTCTTCTTCTTGTTGTTCTTCTTCTGCACAGCTAAGCTGGAAGTGGCATTTGCGGCTCGCACTAGTGCAGAGTTATCTCAAAGAAAGGGGCCACGGTGTTTCTGTATCTCTATTATGTTGGTGCAGCTTCGGAACTTTTAAATATCTTGATATATCTCGAGAACTACGCATCTGATCGAAAAATATCATGGAACATAAAAAGTAGAAAACTTAATTCTCTACAAAAAAGGTCTCTTAACATTTTGCCATAGCTCGCTTCGTTTCCGAGATATTTGCCAATTTATCTCAAGGGAAGGGGCCTGACGGACATATTTCGAGATATTTCTTCTTCTTGTTGTTCTTCTTCTGCACACCTAAGCTGGAAGTGGCATTTGCAGCTCGCAATAGTGCAGAGTTATCTCAAAGAAAGGGGCCACGGTGTTTCTGTATCTCTATTATGTAGGTGCGGCTTCGGAACTTTTAAATATCTTGATATATCTCGAGAACTACGCATCTGATCAAAAAATATCATAGAACATAAAAAGTAGGAAACTTAATTCTCTACAAAAAAGGTCTCTTAACATTTTGCCATAGCTCGCTTCGTTTCCGAGATATTTGGAGATTTATCTCAAGGGAAGGTGCCTGACGGACATATTTCGAGATACTGCTTCTTCTTGTTGTTCTTCTTCTGCACAGCTAGGCTGGAAGTGGCATTTGCAGCTCGCAATAGTGCAGAGTTATCTCAAAGAAGGGGGCCACGGTGTTTCTGTATCTCTATTATGTTGGTGCGGCTTCGGAACTTTTAAGTATCTTGGTATATCTCGAGAACTACGCATCTGATCAACAAATATCATAGAACATAAAAAGTAGGAAACTTAATTCTCTACAAATAAAGTCTCTCGACATTTTGCCATAGCTCGCTTCGTTTCCGAGATATTTGCACATTTATCTCAAGGGAAGGGGCCTAACGGACATATTTCGAGATATTTCTTCTTCTTGTTGTTCTTCTTCTGCACAGCTAAGCTGGAAGTGGCATTTGCGGCTCGCACTAGTGCAGAGTTATCTCAAAGAAAGGGGCCACGGTGTTTCTGTATCTCTATTATGTTGGTGCGGCTTCGGAACTTTTAAATATCTCAATATATCTCGAAAACTACGCTTCTGATCAAAAAATATCATGGAACATAAATTGTAGGAAACATAATTCTGTACAAAAAACGTCTCTTAACATTTTGCCATAGCTCGCTTCGTTTCCGAGATATTTGCAGATTCAGCTCAAAGGAACGGGCCTGACGGACATATTTCTAGATATTCCTTCTTCTTGTTGTTCTTCTTCTACACAGCTAAGCTGGAAGTGGCATTTACAGCTCGCAATAGTGCAGAGTTATCTCGTAGAAAGGGGACACGGTGTTTCTGTATCTCTCTTATGTTGGTGCGGCTTCGGAACTTTTAAATATCTCGATATATCTCGAGAACTACGCATCTGATCAAAAAATATCATAGAACATAGAAAGTAGGAAACTTAATTCTCTACAAATAAAGTCTCTCAACATTTTGCCATAGCTCGCTTCGTTTCCGAGATATTTGCAGATTTATCTCAAGGGAAGGGGCCTGACGGACATTTTTCGAGATATTTCTTCTTCTTGTTGTTCTTCTTCTGCACAGCTAAGCTGGAAGTGGCATTTGCAGCTCGCAATAGTGCAGAGTTATCTCAAAGAAGGGGGCCACGGTGTTTCTGTATCTCTATTATGTTGGTGCGGCTTCGGAACTTTTAAGTATCTTGGTATATCTCGAGAACTACGCATCTGATCAAAAAATATCATAGAACATAAAAAGTAGGAAACTTAATTCTCTACAAAAAAGGTGTCTCAACATTTTGCCATAGCTCGCTTCGTTTCCGAGATATTTGCAGATTTATCTCAAGGGAAGGGGCCTAACGGACATATTTCGTGATATTTCTTCTTCTTGTTGTTCTTCTTCTGCACAGCTAAGCTGGAAGTGGCATTTGCAGCTCGCAATAGTGCAGAGTTATCTCAAAGAAAGGGGCCACGGTGTTTCTGTATCTCTATTATGTTGGTGCGGCTTCGGAACTTTTAAATATCTTGATATATCTCGAGAACTACGCATCTGATCAAAAAATATCATAGAACATAAAAAGTAGGGAACTTAATTCTCTACAAAAAAGGTCTCTTAAGATTTTGCCATAGCTCGCTTCGTTTCCGAGATATTTGCAGATTTATCTCAAGGGAAGGGGCCTAGCGGACATATTTCGAGATACTTCTTCTTCTTGTTGTTCTTCTTCTGCACAGCTAAGCTGGAAGTGGCATTTGCAGCTCGCAATAGTGCAGAGTTATCTCAAAGAAAGGGGCCACGGTGTTTCTGTATCTCTATTATGTTGGTGCGGCTTCGGAACTTTTAAATATCTTGATATATCTCGAGAACCACGCATCTGATCAAAAAATATCATAGAACATAAAAAGTAGGAAACTTAATTCTCTACAAAAAAGGTCTCTTAACATTTTGCCATAGCTCGCTTCGTTTCCGAGATATTTGCAGATTTATCTCAAGGGAAGGGGCCTAACGGACATATTTCGTGATATTTCTTCTTCTTGTTGTTCTTCTTCTGCACAGCTAAGCTGGAAGTGGCATTTGCAGCTCGAAATAGTGCAGAGTTATCTCAAAGAAAGGGGCCACGGTGTTTCTGTATCTCTATTATGTTGGTGCGGCTTCGGAACTTTTAAATATATTGATATATCTCGAGAACTACGCATCTGATCAAAAAATATCATAGAACATAAAAAGTAGGAAACTTAATTCTCTACAAAAAAGGTCTCTTAAGATTTTGCCATAGCTCGCTTCGTTTCCGAGATATTTGCAGATATATCTCAAGGGAAGGGGCCTAACGGACATATTTCGAGATACTTCTTCTTCTTGTTGTTCTTCTTCTGCACAGCTAAGCTGGAAGTGGCATTTGCAGCTCGCAATAGTGCAGAGTTATCTCAAAGAAAGGGGCCACGGTGTTTCTGTATCTCTATTATGTTGGTGCGGCTTCGGAACTTTTAAATATCTTGATATATCTCGAGAACCACGCATCTGATCAAAAAATATCATAGAACATAAAAAGTAGGAAACTTAATTCTCTACAAAAAAGGTCTCTTAACATTTTGCCATAGCTCGCTTCGTTTCCGAGATATTTGCAGATTTATCTCAAGGGAAGGGGCCTAACGGACATATTTCGTGATATTTCTTCTTCTTGTTGTTCTTCTTCTGCACAGCTAAGCTGGAAGTGGCATTTGCAGCTCGCAATAGTGCAGAGTTATCTCAAAGAAAGGGGCCACGGTGTTTCTGTATCTCTATTATGTTGGTGCGGCTTCGGAACTTTTAAATATCTTGATATATCTCGAGAACTACGCATCTGATCAAAAAATATCATAGAACATAAAAAGTAGGAACCTTAATTCTCTACAAGAAAGGTCTCTTAAGATTTTGCCATAGCTCGCTTCGTTTCCGAGATATTTGCAGATATATCTCAAGGGAAGGGGCCTAACGGACATATTTCGAGATACTTCTTCTTCTTGTTGTTCTTCTTCTGCACAGCTAAGCTGGAAGTGGCATTTGCAGCTCGCAATAGTGCAGAGTTATCTCAAAGAAAGGGGCCACGGTGTTTCTGTACCTCTATTATGTTGGTGCAGCTTCGGAACTTTTAAATATCTTGATATATCTCGAGAACTACGCATCTGATCAAAAAATATCATGGAACATAAAAAGTAGAAAACTTAATTCTCTACAAAAAAGGTCTCTTAACATTTTGCCATAGCTCGCTTCCTTTCCGAGATATTTGCAGATTTATCTCAAGGGAAGGGGCCTGACGGACATATTTCGAGATATTTCTTCTTCTTGTTGTTCTTCTTCTGCACAGCTAAGCTGGAAGTGGCATTTGCAGCTCGCAATAGTGCAGAGTTATCTCAAAGAAGGGGGCCACGGTGTTTCTGTATCTCTATTATGTTGGTGCGGCTTCGGAACTTTTAAATATATTGATATATCTCGAGAACTACGCATCTGATCAAAAAATATCATAGAACATAAAAAGTAGGAAACTTAATTCTCTACAAAAAAGGTCTCTTAAGATTTTGCCATAGCTCGCTTCGTTTCCGAGATATTTGCAGATATATCTCAAGGGAAGGGGCCTAACGGACATATTTCGAGATACTTCTTCTTCTTGTTGTTCTTCTTCTGCACAGCTAAGCTGGAAGTGGCATTTGCAGCTCGCAATAGTGCAGAGTTATCTCAAAGAAAGGGGCCACGGTGTTTCTGTATCTCTATTATGTTGGTGCGGCTTCGGAACTTTTAAATATCTTGATATATCTCGAGAACCACGCATCTGATCAAAAAATATCATAGAACATAAAAAGTAGGAAACTTAATTCTCTACAAAAAAGCTCTCTTAACATTTTGCCATAGCTCGCTTCGTTTCCGAGATATTTGCAGATTTATCTCAAGGGAAGGGGCCTAACGGACATATTTCGTGATATTTCTTCTTCTTGTTGTTCTTCTTCTGCACAGCTAAGCTGGAAGTGGCATTTGCAGCTCGCAATAGTGCAGAGTTATCTCAAAGAAAGGGGCCACGGTGTTTCTGTATCTCTATTATGTTGGTGCGGCTTCGGAACTTTTAAATATCTTGATATATCTCGAGAACCACGCATCTGATCAAAAAATATCATAGAACATAAAAAGTAGGAAACTTAATTCTCTACAAGAAAGGTCTCTTAAGATTTTGCCATAGCTCGCTTCGTTTCCGAGATATTTGCAGATATATCTCAAGGGAAGGGGCCTAACGGACATATTTCGAGATACTTCTTCTTCTTGTTGTTCTTCTTCTGCACAGCTAAGCTGGAAGTGGCATTTGCAGCTCGCAATAGTGCAGAGTTATCTCAAAGAAAGGGGCCACGGTGTTTCTGTACCTCTATTATGTTGGTGCAGCTTCGGAACTTTTAAATATCTTGATATATCTCGAGAACTACGCATCTGATCAAAAAATATCATGGAACATAAAAAGTAGAAAACCTAATTCTCTACAAAAAAGGTCTCTTAACATTTTGCCATAGCTCGCTTCCTTTCCGAGATATTTGCAGATTTATCTCAAGGGAAGGGGCCTAACGGACATATTTCGTGATATTTCTTCTTCTTGTTATTCTTCTTCTGCACAGCTAAGCTGGAAGTGGCATTTGCAGCTCGCAATAGTGCAGAGTTATCTCAAAGAAAGGGGCCACGGTGTTTCTGTATCTCTATTATGTTGGTGCGGCTTCGGAACTTTTAAATATCTTGATATATCTCGAGAACCACGCATCTGATCAAAAAATATCGTAGAACATAAAAAGTAGGAAACTTAATTCTCTACAAGAAAGGTCTCTTAAGATTTTGCCATAGCTCGCTTCGTTTCCGAGATATTTGCAGATATATCTCAAGGGAAGGGGCCTAACGGACATATTTCGAGATACTTCTTCTTCTTGTTGTTCTTCTTCTGCACAGCTAAGCTGGAAGTGGCATTTGCAGCTCGCAATAGTGCAGAGTTATCTCAAAGAAAGGGGCCACGGTGTTTCTGTACCTCTATTATGTTGGTGCAGCTTCGGAACTTTTAAATATCTTGATATATCTCGAGAACTACGCATCTGATCAAAAAATATCATGGAACATAAAAAGTAGAAAACTTAATTCTCTACAAAAAAGGTCTCTTAACATTTTGCCATAGCTCGTTTCCTTTCCCAGATATTTGCAGATTTATCTCAAGGGATGGGGCCTGACGGACATATTTCGAGATATTTCTTCTTCTTGTTGTTCTTCTTCTGCACAGCTAAGCTGGAAGTGGCATTTGCAGCTCGCAATAGTGCAGAGTTATCTCAACGAAAGGGGCCACGGTGTTTCTGTATCTCTATGATGTTGGTGCGGCTTCGGAACTTTTAAATATCTTGATATATCTCGAGAACTACGCATCTGATCAAAAAATATCATAGAACATAAAAAGTAGGAAACTTAATTCTCTACAAGAAAGGTCTCTTAAGATTTTGCCATAGCTCGCTTCGTTTCCGAGATATTTGCAGATATATCTCAAGGGAAGGGGCCTAACGGACATATTTCGAGATACTTCTTCTTCTTGTTGTTCTTCTTCTGCACAGCTAAGCTGGAAGTGGCATTTGCAGCTCGCAATAGTGCAGAGTTATCTCAAAGAAAGGGGCCACGGTGTTTCTGTACCTCTATTATGTTGGTGCAGCTTCGGAACTTTTAAATATCTTGATATATCTCGAGAACTACGCATCTGATCAAAAAATATCATGGAACATAAAAAGTAGAAAACTTAATTCTCTACAAAAAAGGTCTCTTAACATTTTGCCATAGCTCGCTTCCTTTCCCAGATATTTGCAGATTTATCTCAAGGGATGGGGCCTGACGGACATATTTCGAGATATTTCTTCTTCTTGTTGTTCTTCTTCTGCACAGCTAAGCTGGAAGTGGCATTTGCAGCTCGCAATAGTGCAGAGTTATCTCAAAGAAAGGGGCCACGGTGTTTCTGTATCTCTATTATGTTGGTGCGGCTTCGGAACTTTTAAATATCTTGATATATCTCGAGAACCACGCATCTGATCAAAAAATATCATAGAACATAAAAAGTAGGAAACTTAATTCTCTACAAAAAAGGTCTCTTAACATTTTGCCATAGCTCGCTTCGTTTCCGAGATATTTGCAGATTTATCTCAAGGGAAGGGGCCTAACGGACATATTTCGTGATATTTCTTCTTCTTGTTGTTCTTCTTCTGCACAGCTAAGCTGGAAGTGGCATTTGCAGCTCGCAATAGTGCAGAGTTATCTCAAAGAAAGGGGCCACGGTGTTTCTGTATCTCTATTATGTTGGTGCGGCTTCGGAACTTTTAAATATATTGATATATCTCGAGAACTACGCATCTGATCAAAAAATATCATAGAACATAAAAAGTAGGAAACTTAATTCTCTACAAAAAAGGTCTCTTAAGATTTTGCCATAGCTCGCTTCGTTTCCGAGATATTTGCAGATATATCTCAAGGGAAGGGGCCTAACGGACATATTTCGAGATACTTCTTCTTCTTGTTGCTCTTCTTCTGCACAGCTAAGCTGGAAGTGGCATTTGCAGCTCGCAATAGTGCAGAGTTATCTCAAAGAAAGGGGCCACGGTGTTTCTGTATCTCTATTATGTTGGTGCGGCTTCGGAACTTTTAAATATCTTGATATATCTCGAGAACCACGCATCTGATCAAAAAATATCATAGAACATAAAAAGTAGGAAACTTAATTCTCTACAAAAAAGGTCTCTTAACATTTTGCCATAGCTCGCTTCGTTTCCGAGATATTTGCAGATTTATCTCAAGGGAAGGGGCCTAACGGACATATTTCGTGATATTTCTTCTTCTTGTTGTTCTTCTTCTGCACAGCTAAGCTGGAAGTGGCATTTGCAGCTCGCAATAGTGCAGAGTTATCTCAAAGAAAGGGGCCACGGTGTTTCTGTATCTCTATTATGTTGGTGCGGCTTCGGAACTTTTAAATATCTTGATATATCTCGAGAACCACGCATCTGATCAAAAAATATCATAGAACATAAAAAGTAGGAAACTTAATTCTCTACAAAAAAGGTCTCTTAACATTTTGCCATAGCTCGCTTCGTTTCCGAGATATTTGCAGATTTATCTCAAGGGAAGGGGCCTAACGGACATATTTCGTGATATTTCTTCTTCTTGTTGTTCTTCTTCTGCACAGCTAAGCTGGAAGTGGCATTTGCAGCTCGCAATAGTGCAGAGTTATCTCAAAGAAAGGGGCCACGGTGTTTCTGTATCTCTATTATGTTGGTGCGGCTTCGGAACTTTTAAATATATTGATATATCTCGAGAACTACGCATCTGATTAAAAAATATCATAGAACATAAAAAGTAGGAAACTTAATTCTCTACAAAAAAGGTCTCTTAAGATTTTGCCATAGCTCGCTTCGTTTCCGAGATATTTGCAGATTTATCTCAAGGGAAGGGGCCTAACGGACATATTTCGAGATACTTCTTCTTCTTGTTGTTCTTCTTCTGCACAGCTAAGCTGGAAGTGGCATTTGCAGCTCGCAATAGTGCAGAGTTATCTCAAAGAAAGGGGCCACGGTGTTTCTGTATCTCTATTATGTTGGTGCGGCTTCGGCACTTTTAAATATCTTGATATATCTCGAGAACCACGCATCTGATCAAAAAATATCATAGAACATAAAAAGTGGGAAACTTAATTCTCTACAAAAAAGGTCTCTTAACATTTTGCCATAGCTCGCTTCGTTTCCGAGATATTTGCAGATTTATCTCAAGGGAAGGGGCCTAACGGACATATATCGTGATATTTCTTCTTCTTGTTGTTCTTCTTCTGCACAGCTAAGCTGGAAGTGGCATTTGCAGCTCGCAATAGTGCAGAGTTATCTCAAAGAAAGGGGCCACGGTGTTTCTGTATCTCTATTATGTTGGTGCGGCTTCGGAACTTTTAAATATCTTGATATATCTCGAGAACTACGCATCTGATCAAAAAATATCATAGAACATAAAAAGTAGGAAACTTAATTCTCTACAAAAAAGGTCTCTTAACATTTTGCCATAGCTCGCTTCGTTTCCGAGATATTTGCAGATTTATCTCAAGGGAAGGGGCCTGACGGACATATTTCGAGATATTTCTTCTTCTTGTTGTTCTTCTTCTGCACAGCTAAGCTGGAAGTGGCATTTGCAGCTCGCAATAGTGCAGAGTTATCTCAAAGAAAGGGGCCACGGTGTTTCTGTATCTCTATTATGTTGGTGCGGCTTCGGAACTTTTAAATATCTTGATATATCTCGAGAACCACGCATCTGATCAAAAAATATCATAGAACATAAAAAGTAGGAACCTTAATTCTCTACAAAAAAGGTCTCTCAACATTTTGCCATAGCTCGCTTCGTTTCCGAGATATTTGCAGATTTATCTCAAGGGAAGGGGCCTGACGGACATATTTCGAGATATTTCTTCTTCTTGTTGTTCTTCTTCTGCACAGCTAAGCTGGAAGTGGCATTTGCAGCTCGCAATAGTGCAGAGTTATCTCAAAGAAAGGGGCCACGGTGTTTCTGTATCTCTATTATGTTGGTGCGGCTTCGGAACTTTTAAATATCTTGATATATCTCGAGAACTACGCATCTGATCAAAAAATATCATAGAACATAAAAAGTAGGAAACTTAATTCTCTACAAAAAAGGTCTCTTAACATTTTGCCATAGCTCGCTTCGTTTCCGAGATATTTGCAGATTTATCTCAAGGGAAGGGGCCTGACGGACATATTTCGAGATATTTCTTCTTCTTGTTGTTCTTCTTCTGCACAGCTAAGCTGGAAGTGGCATTTGCAGCTCGCAATAGTGCAGAGTTATCTCAAAGAAAGGGGCCACGGTGTTTCTGTATCTCTATTATGTTGGTGCGGCTTCGGAACTTTTAAATATCTTGATATATCTCGAGAACTACGCATCTGATCAAAAAATATTATAGAACATAAAAAGTAGGAAACTTAATTCTCTACAAGAAAGGTCTCTTAAGATTTTGCCATAGCTCGCTTCGTTTCCGAGATATTTGCAGATTTATCTCAAGGGAAGGGGCCTAACGGACATATTTCGAGATACTTCTTCTTCTTGTTGTTCTTCTTCTGCACAGCTAAGCTGGAAGTGGCATTTGCAGCTCGCAATAGTGCAGAGTTATTTCAAAGAAAGGGGCCACGGTGTTTCTGTATCTCTATTATGTTGGTGCGGCTTCGGAACTTTTAAATATATTGATATATCTCGAGAACTACGCATCTGATCAAAAAATATCATAGAACATAAAAAGTAGGAAACTTAATTCTCTACAAAAAAGGTCTCTTAAGATTTTGCCATAGCTCGCTTCGTTTCCGAGATATTTGCAGATATATCTCAAGGGAAGGGGCCTAACGGACATATTTCGAGATACTTCTTCTTCTTGTTGTTCTTCTTCTGCACAGCTAAGCTGGAAGTGGCATTTGCAGCTCGCAATAGTGCAGAGTTATCTCAAAGAAAGGGGCCACGGTGTTTCTGTATCTCTATTATGTTGGTGCGGCTTCGGAACTTTTAAATATCTTGATATATCTCGAGAACCACGCATCTGATCAAAAAATATCATAGAACATAAAAAGTAGGAACCTTAATTCTCTACAAAAAAGGTCTCTCAACATTTTGCCATAGCTCGCTTCGTTTCCGAGATATTTGCAGATTTATCTCAAGGGAAGGGGCCTAACGGACATATTTGGTGATATTTCTTCTTCTTGTTGTTCTTCTTCTGCACAGCTAAGCTGGAAGTCGCATTTGCAGCTCGCAATAGTGCAGAGTTATCTCAAAGAAAGGGGCCACGGTGTTTCTGTATCTCTATTATGTTGGTGCGGCTTCGGAACTTTTAAATATCTTGATATATCTCGAGAACTACGCATCTGATCAAAAAATATCATAGAACATAAAAAGTAGGAAACTTAATTCTCTACAAAAAAGGTCTCTTAAGATTTTGCCATAGCTCGCTTCGTTTCCGAGATATTTGCAGATATATCTCAAGGGAAGGGGCCTAACGGACATATTTCGAGATACTTCTTCTTCTTGTTGCTCTTCTTCTGCACAGCTAAGCTGGAAGTGGCATTTGCAGCTCGCAATAGTGCAGAGTTATCTCAAAGAAAGGGGCCACGGTGTTTCTGTATCTCTATTATGTTGGTGCGGCTTCGGAACTTTTAAATATCTTGATATATCTCGAGAACTACGCATCTGATCAAAAAATATCATAGACATTAAAAGTAGGAAACTTAATTCTCTACAAAAAAGGTCTCTTAAGATTTTGCCATAGCTCGCTTCGTTTCCGAGATATTTGCAGATTTATCTCAAGGGAAGGGGCCTAACGGACATATTTCGAGATACTTCTTCTTCTTGTTGTTCTTCTTCTGCACAGCTAAGCTGGAAGTGGCATTTGCAGCTCGCAATAGTGCAGAGTTATCTCAAAGAAAGGGGCCACGGTGTTTCTGTATCTCTATTATGTTGGTGCGGCTTCGGAACTTTTAAATATATTGATATATCTCGAGAACTACGCATCTGATCAAAAAATATCATAGAACATAAAAAGTAGGAAACTTAATTCTCTACAAAAAAGGTCTCTTAAGATTTTGCCATAGCTCGCTTCGTTTCCGAGATATTTGCAGATATATCTCAAGGGAAGGGGCCTAACGGACATATTTCGAGATACTTCTTCTTCTTGTTGTTCTTCTTCTGCACAGCTAAGCTGGAAGTGGCATTTGCAGCTCGCAATAGTGCAGAGTTATCTCAAAGAAGGGGCCACGGTGTTTCTGTATCTCTATTATGTTGGTGCGGCTTCGGAACTTTTAAATATCTTGATATATCTCGAGAACCACGCATCTGATCAAAAAATATCATAGAACATAAAAAGTAGGAAACTTAATTCTCTACAAAAAAGGTCTCTTAACATTTTGCCATAGCTCGCTTCCTTTCCCAGATATTTGCAGATTTATCTCAAGGGATGGGGCCTGACGGACATATTTCGAGATATTTCTTCTTCTTGTTGTTCTTCTTCTGCACAGCTAAGCTGGAAGTGGCATTTGCAGCTCGCAATAGTGCAGAGTTATCTCAACGAAAGGGGCCACGGTGTTTCTGTATCTCTATGATGTTGGTGCGGCTTCGGAACTTTTAAATATCTTGACATATCTCGAGAACTACGCATCTGATCAAAAAATATCATAGAACATAAAAAGTAGGAAACTTAATTCTCTACAAAAAAGGTCTCTTAACATTTTGCCATAGCTCGCTTCGTTTCCGAGATATTTGCAGATTTATCTCCAGGGAAGGGGCCTAACGGACATATTTCGTGATATTTCTTCTTCTTGTTGTTCTTCTTCTTCACAGCTAAGCTGGAAGTGGCATTTGCAGCTCGCAATAGTGCAGAGTTATCTCAAAGAAAGGGGCCACGGTGTTTCTGTATGTCTATTATGTTGGTGCGGCTTCGGAACTTTTAAATATCTTGATATATCTCGAGAACTACGCATCTGATCAAAAAATATCATAGAACATAAAAAGTAGGAAACTTAATTCTCTACAAAAAAGGTCTCTTAACATTTTGCCATAGCTCGCTTCGTTTCCGAGATATTTGCAGATTTATCTCAAGGGAAGGGGCCTGACGGACATATTTCGAGATATTTCTTCTTCTTGTTGTTCTTCTTCTGCACAGCTAAGCTGGAAGTGGCATTTGCAGCTCGCAATAGTGCAGAGTTATCTCAAAGAAAGGGGCCACGGTGTTTCTGTATCTCTATTACGTTGGTGCGGGTTCGGAACTTTTAAATATATTGATATATCTCGAGAACTACGCATCTGATCAAAAAATATCATAGAACATAAAAAGTAGGAAACTTAATTCTCTACAAAAAAGGTCTCTTAAGATTTTGCCATAGCTCGCTTCGTTTCCGAGATATTTGCAGATATATCTCAAGGGAAGGGGCCTAACGGACATATTTCGAGATACTTCTTCTTCTTGTTGCTCTTCTTCTGCACAGCTAAGCTGGAAGTGGCATTTGCAGCTCGCTATAGTGCAGAGTTATCTCAAAGAAAGGGGCCACGGTGTTTCTGTATCTCTATTATGTTGGTGCGGCTTCGGAACTTTTAAATATCTTGATATATCTCGAGAACCACGCATCTGATCAAAAAATATCATAGAACATAAAAAGTAGGAAACTTAATTCTCTACAAAAAAGGTCTCTTAACATTTTGCCATAGCTCGCTTCGTTTCCGAGATATTTGCAGATTTATCTCAAGGGAAGGGGCCTAACGGACATATTTCGTGATATTTCTTCTTCTTGTTGTTCTTCTTCTGCACAGCTAAGCTGGAAGTGGCATTTGCAGCTCGCAATAGTGCAGAGTTATCTCAAAGAAAGGGGCCACGGTGTTTCTGTATCTCTATTATGTTGGTGCGGCTACGGAACTTTTAAATATCTTGATATATCTCGAGAACCACGCATCTGATCAAAAAATATCATAGAACATAAAAAGTAGGAAACTTAATTCTCTACAAAATAGGTCTCTTAACATTTTGCCATAGCTCGCTTCGTTTCCGAGATATTTGCAGATTTATCTCAAGGGAAGGGGCCTAACGGACATATTTCGTGATATTTCTTCTTCTTGTTGTTCTTCTTCTGCACAGCTAAGCTGGAAGTGGCATTTGCAGCTCGCAATAGTGCAGAGTTATCTCAAAGAAAGGGGCCACGGTGTTTCTGTATCTCTATTATGTTGGTGCGGCTTCGGAACTTTTAAATATCTTGATATATCTCGAGAACTACGCATCTGATCAAAAAATATCATAGAACATAAAAAGTAGGAAACTTAATTCTGTACAAAAAAGGTCTCTTAAGATTTTGCCATAGCTCGCTTCGTTTCCGAGATATTTGCAGATTTATCTCAAGGGAAGGGGCCTAACGGACATATTTCGAGATACTTCTTCTTCTTGTTGTTCTTCTTCTGCACAGCTAAGCTGGAAGTGGCATTTGCAGCTCGCAATAGTGCAGAGTTATCTCAAAGAAAGGGGCCACGGTGTTTCTGTATCTCTATTATGTTGGTGCGGCTTCGGAACTTTTAAATATCTTGATATATCTCGAGAACCACGCATCTGATCAAAAAATATCATAGAACATAAAAAGTAGGAAACTTAATTCTCTACAAAAAAGGTCTCTTAACATTTTGCCATAGCTCGCTTCGTTTCCGAGATATTTGCAGATTTATCTCAAGGGAAGGGGCCTAACGGACATATTTCGTGATATTTCTTCTTCTTGTTGTTCTTCTTCTGCACAGCTAAGCTGGAAGTGGCATTTGCAGCTCGCAATAGTGCAGAGTTATCTCAAAGAAAGGGGCCACGGTGTTTCTGTATCTCTATTATGTTGGTGCGGCTTCGGAACTTTTAAATATCTTGATATATCTCGAGAACTACGCATCTGATCAAAAAATATCATAGAACATAAAAAGTAGGAAACTTAATTCTCTACAAAAAAGGTCTCTTAAGATTTTGCCATAGCTCGCTTCGTTTCCGAGATATTTGCAGATATATCTCAAGGGAAGGGGCCTAACGGACATATTTCGAGATACTTCTTCTTCTTGTTGTTCTTCTTCTGCACAGCTAAGCTGGAAGTGGCATTTGCAGCTCGCAATAGTGCAGAGTTATCTCAAAGAAAGGGGCCACGGTGTTTCTGTATCTCTATTATGTTGGTGCGGCTTCGGAACTTTTAAATATCTTGATATATCTCGAGAACCACGCATCTGATCAAAAAATATCATAGAACATAAAAAGTAGGAAACTTAATTCTCTACAAAAAAGGTCTCTCAACATTTTGCCATAGCTCGCTTCGTTTCCGAGATATTTGCAGATTTATCTCAAGGGAAGGGGCCTGACGGACATATTTCGAGATATTTCTTCTTCTTGTTGTTCTTCTTCTGCACAGCTAAGCTGGAAGTGGCATTTGCAGCTCGCAATAGTGCAGAGTTATCTCAAAGAAAGGGGCCACGGTGTTTCTGTATCTCTATTATGTTGGTGCGGCTTCGGAACTTTTAAATATCTTGATATATCTCGAGAACTACGCATCTGATCAAAAAATATCATAGAACATAAAAAGCAGGAAACTGAATTCTCTACAAAAAAGGTCTCTCAACATTTTGCCATAGCTCGCTTCGTTTCCGAGATATTTGCAGATTTATCTCAAGGGAAGGGGCCTAACGGACATATTTCGTGATATTTCTTCTTCTTGTTGTTCTTCTTCTGCACAGCTAAGCTGGAAGTGGCATTTGCAGCTCGCAATAGTGCAGAGTTATCTCAAAGAAAGGGGCCACGGTGTTTCTGTATCTCTACTATGTTGGTGCGGCTTCGGAACTTTTAAATATCTTGATATATCTCGAGAACTACGCATCTGATCAAAAAATATCATAGAACATAAAAAGTAGGAAACTTAGTTCTCTACAAAAAAGGTCTCTTAAGATTTTGCCATAGCTCGCTTCGTTTCCGAGATATTTGCAGATATATCTCAAGGGAAGGGGCCTAACGGACATATTTCGAGATACTTCTTCTTCTTGTTGTTCTTCTTCTGCACAGCTAAGCTGGAAGTGGCATTTGCAGCTCGCAATAGTGCAGAGTTATCTCAAAGAAAGGGGCCACGGTGTTTCTGTATCTCTATTATGTTGGTGCGGCTTCGGAACTTTTAAATATCTTGATATATCTCGAGAACCACGCATCTGATCAAAAAATATCATAGAACATAAAAAGTAGGAACCTTAATTCTCTACAAAAAAGGTCTCTCAACATTTTGCCATAGCTCGCTTCGTTTCCGAGATATTTGCAGATTTATCTCAAGGGAAGGGGCCTGACGGACATATTTCGAGATATTTCTTCTTCTTGTTGTTCTTCTTCTGCACAGCTAAGCTGGAAGTGGCATTTGCAGCTCGCAATAGTGCAGAGTTATCTCAAAGAAAGGGGCCACGGTGTTTCTGTATCTCTATTATGTTGGTGCGGCTTCGGAACTTTTAAATATCTTGATATATCTCGAGAACTACGCATCTGATCAAAAAATATCATAGAACATAAAAAGTAGGAAACTTAATTCTCTACAAAAAAGGTCTCTCAACATTTTGCCATAGCTCGCTTCGTTTCCGAGATATTTGCAGATTTATCTCAAGGGAAGGGGCCTGACGGACATATTTCGAGATATTTCTTCTTCTTGTTGTTCTTCTTCTGCACAGCTAAGCTGGAAGTGGCATTTGCAGCTCGCAATAGTGCAGAGTTATCTCAAAGAAAGGGGCCACGGTGTTTCTGTATCTCTATTATGTTGGTGCGGCTTCGGAACTTTTAAATATCTTGATATATCTCGAGAACTACGCATCTGATCAAAAAATATCATAGAACATAAAAAGTAGGAAACTTAATTCTCTACAAAAAAGGTCTCTTAACATTTTGCCATAACTCGCTTCGTTTCCGAGATATTTGCAGATTTATCTCAAGGGAAGGGGCCTAACGGACATATTTCGTGATATTTCTTCTTCTTGTTGTTCTTCTTCTGCACAGCTAAGCTGGAAGTGGCATTTGCAGCTCGCAATAGTGCAGAGTTATCTCAAAGAAAGGGGCCACGGTGTTTCTGTATCTCTACTATGTTGGTGCGGCTTCGGAACTTTTAAATATCATGATATATCTCGAGAACTACGCATCTGATCAAAAAATATCATAGAACATAAAAAGTAGGAAACTTAATTCTCTACAAAAAAGGTCTCGTAAGATTTTGCCATAGCTCGCTTCGTTTCCGAGATATTTGCAGATTTATCTCAAGGGAAGGGGCCTGACGGACATATTTCGAGATATTTCTTCTTCTTGTTGTTCTTCTTCTGCACAGCTAAGCTGGAAGTGGCATTTGCAGCTCTCAATAGTGCAGAGTTATCTCAAAGAAAGGGGCCACGGTGTTTCTGTATCTCTATTATGTTGGTGCGGCTTCGGAACTTTTAAATATCTTGATATATCTCGAGAACTACGCATCTGATCAAAAAATATCATAGAACATAAAAAGTAGGAAACTTAATTCTCTACAAAAAAGGTCTCTTAACATTTTGCCATAGCTCGCTTCGTTTCCGAGATATTTGCAGATTTATCTCAAGGGAAGGGGCCTAACGGACATATTTCGAGATACTTCTTCTTCTTGTTGTTCTTCTTCTGCACAGCTTAGCTGGAAGTGGCATTTGCAGCTCGCAATAGTGCAGAGTTATTTCAAAGAAAGGGGCCACGGTGTTTCTGTATCTCTATTATGTTGGTGCGGCTTCGGAACTTTTAAATATATTGATATATCTCGAGAACTACGCATCTGATCAAAAAATATCATAGAACATAAAAAGTAGGAAACTTAATTCTCTACAAAAAAGGTCTCTTAAGATTTTGCCATAGCTCGCTTCGTTTCCGAGATATTTGCAGATATATCTCAAGGGAAGGGGCCTAACGGACATATTTCGAGATACTTCTTCTTCTTGTTGTTCTTCTTCTGCACAGCTAAGCTGGAAGTGGCATTTGCAGCTCGCAATAGTGCAGAGTTATCTCAAAGAAAGGGGCCACGGTGTTTCTGTATCTCTATTATGTTGGTGCGGCTTCGGAACTTTTAAATATCTTGATATATCTCGAGAACCACGCATCTGATCAAAAAATATCATAGAACATAAAAAGTAGGAAACTTAATTCTATACAAGAAAGGTCTCTCAACATTTTGCCATAGCTCGCTTCGTTTCCGAGATATTTGCAGATTTATCTCAAGGGAAGGGGCCTGACGGACATATTTCGAGATATTTCTTCTTCTTGTTGTTCTTCTTCTGCACAGCTAAACTGGAAGTGGCATTTGCAGCTCGCAATAGTGCAGAGTTATCTCAAAGAAAGGGGCCACGGTGTTTCTGTATCTCTATTATGTTGGTGCGGCTTCGGAACTTTTAAATATCTTGATATATCTCGAGAACTACGCATCTGATCAAAAAATATCATAGAACATAGAAAGTAGGAAACATAATTCTCTACAAAAAAGGTCTCTTAAGATTTTGCCATAGCTCGCTTCGTTTCCGAGATATTTGCAGATTTATCTCAAGGGAAGGGGCCTAGCGGACATATTTCGAGATACTTCTTCTTCTTGTTGTTCTTCTTCTGCACAGCTAAGCTGGAAGTGGCATTTGCAGCTCGCAATAGTGCAGAGTTATCTCAAAGAAAGGGGCCACGGTGTTTCTGTATCTCTATTATGTTGGTGCGGCTTCGGAACTTTTAAATATCTTGATATATCTCGAGAACCACGCATCTGATCAAAAAATATCATAGAACATAAGAAGTAGGAAACTTAATTATCTACAAAAAAGGTCTCTTAACATTTTGCCATAGCTCGCTTCGTTTCCGAGATATTTGCAGATTTATCTCAAGGGAAGGGGCCTAACGGACATATTTCGTGATATTTCTTCTTCTTGTTGTTCTTCTTCTGCACAGCTAAGCTGGAAGTGGCATTTGCAGCTCGCAATAGTGCAGAGTTATCTCAAAGAAAGGGGCCACGGTGTTTCTGTATCTCTATTATGTTGGTGCGGCTTCGGAACTTTTAAATATCTTGATATATCTCGAGAACTACGCATCTGATCAAAAAATATCATAGAACATAAAAAGTAGGAAACTTAATTCTCTACAAAAAAGGTCTCTTAAGATTTTGCCATAGCTCGCTTCGTTTCCGAGATATTTGCAGATTTATCTCAAGGGAAGGGGCCTAACGGACATATTTCGAGATACTTCTTCTTCTTGTTGTTCTTCTTCTGCACAGCTAAGCTGGAAGTGGCATTTGCAGCTCGCAATAGTGCAGAGTTATCTCAAAGAAAGGGGCCACGGTGTTTCTGTATTTCTATTATGTTGGTGCGGCTTCGGAACTTTTAAATATATTGATATATCTCGAGAACTACGCATCTGATCAAAAAATATCATAGAACATAAAAAGTAGGAAACTTAATTCTCTACAAAAAAGGTCTCTTAAGATTTTGCCATAGCTCGCTTCGTTTCCGAGATATTTGCAGATATATCTCAAGGGAAGGGGCCTAACGGACATATTTCGAGATACTTCTTCTTCTTGTTGTTCTTCTTCTGCACAGCTAAGCTGGAAGTGGCATTTGCAGCTCGCAATAGTGCAGAGTTATCTCAAAGAAAGGGGCCACGGTGTTTCTGTATCTCTATTATGTTGGTGCGGCTTCGGAACTTTTAAATATCTTGATATATCTCGAGAACCACGCAACTGATCAAAAAATATCATAGAGCATAAAAAGTAGGAAACTTAATTCTCTACAAAAAAGGTCTCTCAACATTTTGCCATAGCTCGCTTCGTTTCCGAGATATTTGCAGATTTATCTCAAGGGAAGGGGCCTGACGGACATATTTCGAGATATTTCTTCTTCTTGTTGTTCTTCTTCTGCACAGCTAAGCTGGAAGTGGCATTTGCAGCTCGCAATAGTGCAGAGTTATCTCAAAGAAAGGGGCCACGGTGTTTCTGTATCTCTATTATGTTGGTGCGGCTTCGGAACTTTTAAATATCTTGATATATCTCGAGAACTACGCATCTGATCAAAAAATATCATAGAACATAAAAAGTAGGAAACTTAATTCTCTACAAAAAAGGTCTCTTAACATTTTGCCATAGCTCGCTTCGTTTCCGAGATATTTGCAGATTTATCTCAAGGGAAGGGGCCTAACGGACATATTTCGTGATATTTCTTCTTCTTGTTGTTCTTCTTCTGCACAGCTAAGCTGGAAGTGGCATTTGCAGCTCGCAATAGTGCAGAGTTATCTCAAAGAAAGGGGCCACGGTGTTTCTGTATCTCTACTATGTTGGTGCGGCTTCGGAACTTTTAAATATCTTGATATATCTCGAGAACTACGCATCTGATCAAAAAATATCATAGAACATAAAAAGTAGGAAACTTAATTCTCTACAAAAAAGGTCTCTTAAGATTTTGCCATAGCTCGCTTCGTTTCCGAGATATTTGCAGATTTATCTCAAGGGAAGGGGCCTAACGGACATATTTCGAGATACTTCTTCTTCTTGTTGTTCTTCTTCTGCACAGCTTAGCTGGAAGTGGCATTTGCAGCTCGCAATAGTGCAGAGTTATTTCAAAGAAAGGGGCCACGGTGTTTCTGTATCTCTATTATGTTGGTGCGGCTTCGGAACTTTTAAATATATTGATATATCTCGAGAACTACGCATCTGATCAAAAAATATCATAGAACATAAAAAGTAGGAAACTTAATTGTCTACAAAAAAGGTCTCTTAAGATTTTGCCATAGCTCGCTTCGTTTCCGAGATATTTGCAGATATATCTCAAGGGAAGGGGCCTAACGGACATATTTCGAGATACTTCTTCTTCTTGTTGTTCTTCTTCTGCACAGCTAAGCTGGAAGTGGCATTTGCAGCTCGCAATAGTGCAGAGTTATCTCAAAGAAAGGGGCCACGGTGTTTCTGTATCTCTATTATGTTGGTGCGGCTTCGGAACTTTTAAATATCTTGATATATCTCGAGAACCACGCATCTGATCAAAAAATATCATAGAACATAAAAAGTAGGAAACTTAATTCTATACAAGAAAGGTCTCTCAACATTTTGCCATAGCTCGCTTCGTTTCCGAGATATTTGCAGATTTATATCAAGGGAAGTGGCCTGACGGACATATTTCGAGATATTTCTTCTTCTTGTTGTTCTTCTTCTGCACAGCTAAGCTGGAAGTGGCATTTGCAGCTCGCAATAGTGCAGAGTTATCGCAAAGGAGGAGGCCACGGTGTTTCTGTACCTCTATTATGTTGGTGCAGCTTCGGAACTTTTAAATATCTTGATATATCTCGAGAACTACGCATCTGATCAAAAAATATCATGGAACATAAAAAGTAGAAAACTTAATTCTCTACAAAAAAGGTCTCTTAACATTTTGCCATAGCTCGCTTCCTTTCCGAGATATTTGCAGATTTATCTCAAGGGAAGGGGACTGACGGACATATTTCGAGATATTTCTTCTTCTTGTTGTTCTTCTTCTGCACAGCTAAGCTGGAAGTGGCATTTGCAGCTCGCAATAGTGCAGAGTTATCTCAACGAAAGGGGCCACGGTGTTTCTGTATCTCTATGATGTTGGTGCGGCTTCGGAACTTTTAAATATCTTGATATATCTCGAGAACTACGCATCTGATCAAAAAATATCATAGAACAGAAAAAGTAGGAAACTTAATTCTCTACAAAAAAGGTCTCTTAACATTTTGCCATAGCTCGCTTCGTTTCCGAGATATTTGCAGATTTATCTCAAGGGAAGGGGCCTGACGGACATATTTCGAGATATTTCTTCTTCTTGTTGTTCTTCTTCTGCACAGCTAAGCTGGAAGTGGCATTTGCAGCTCGCAATAGTGCAGAGTTATCGCAAAGGAAGAGGCCACGGTGTTTCTGTACCTCTATTATGTTGGTGCAGCTTCGGAACTTTTAAATATCTTGATATATCTCGAGAACTACGCATCTGATCAAAAAATATCATGGAACATAAAAAGTAGAAAACCTAATTCTCTACAAAAAAGGTCTCTTAACATTTTGCCATAGCTCGCTTCCTTTCCGAGATATTTGCAGATTTATCTCAAGGGAAGGGGCCTGACGGACATATTTCGAGATATTTCTTCTTCTTGTTGTTCTTCTTCTGCACAGCTAAGCTGGAAGTGGCATTTGCGGCTCGCAATAGTGCAGAGTTATCTCAACGAAAGGGGCCACGGTGTTTCTGTATCTCTATGATGTTGGTGCGGCTTCGGAACTTTTAAATATCTTGATATATCTCGAGAACTACGCATCTGATCAAAAAATATCATAGAACATAAGAAGTAGGAAACTGAATTCTCTACAAAAAAGGTCTCTTAACATTTTGCCATAGCTCGCTTCGTTTCCGAGATATTTGCAGATTTATCTCCAGGGAAGGGGCCTAACGGACATATTTCGTGATATTTCTTCTTCTTGTTGTTCTTCTTCTGCACAGCTAAGCTGGAAGTGGCATTTGCGGCTCGCACTAGTGCAGAGTTATCTCAAAGAAAGGGGCCACGGCGTTTCTGTATCTCTATTATGTTGGTGCGGCTTCGGAACTTTTAAATATCTCGATATATCTCGAAAACTACGCTTCTGATCAAAAAATATCATAGAACATAAATTGTAGGAAACATAATTGTCTACAAAAAACGTCTCTTAACATTTTGCCATAGCTCGCTTCGTTTCCGAGATATTTGCAAATTTATCTCAAGAGAAGGGGCCTGACGGACATATTTCGAGATATTTCTTCTTCTTGTTGTTCTTCTTCTGCACAGCTAAGCTGGAAGTGGCATTTGCAGCTCGCAATAGTGCAGAGTTATCTCAAAGAAAGGGGCCACGGTGTTTCTGTATCTCTATTATGTTGGTGCGGCTTCGGAACTTTTAAATATCTTGTTATATCTCGAGAACTACGCATCTGATCAAAAAATATCATAGAACATAAAAAGTAGGAAACTTAATTCTCTACAAAAAAGGTCTCTTAACATTTTGCCATAGCTCGCTTCGTTTCCGAGATATTTGCAGATTTATCTCAAGCGAAGGGGCCTGACGGACATATTTCGAGATATTTCTTCTTCTTGTTGTTCTTCTTCTGCACAGCTAAGCTGGAAGTGGCATTTGCAGGTCGCAATAGTGCAGAGTTATCTCAAAGAAAGGGGCCACGGTGTTTCTGTATCTCTATTATGTTGGTGCGGCTTCGGAACTTTTAAATTTCTTGATATATCTCGAGAACTACGCATCTGATCAAAAAATATTGTAGAACATAAAAAGTAGGAAACTTAATTCTCTACAAAAAAGGTCTCTTAACATTTTCCCATAGCTGGCATCGTTTCCGAGATATTTGCAGATTTATCTCAAGGGAAGGGGCCTGACGGACATATTCCGAGATATTTCTTCTTCTTGTTGTTCCTCTTCTGCACAGCTAAGCTGGAAGTGGCATTTGCAGCTCGCAGTAGTGCAGAGTTATCTCAAAGAAAGGGGCCACGGTGTTTCTGTATCTCTATTATGTTGGTGCGGCTTCAGAATTTTTAAATATCTTGATATATCTCGAGAACTACGCATCTGATCAAAAAATATCATACAACATAAAAAGTATGAAACTTAATTTTCTACAAAAAAGGTCTCTTAACATTTTGCCATAGCTCGCTTCGTTTCCGAGATATTTGCAGATTTATCTCAAGGGAAGGGGCCTGACGGACATATTTCGAGATATTTCTTCTTCTTGTTGTTCTTCTTCTGCACAGCTAAGCTGGAAGTGGCATTTGCGGCTCGCACTAGTGCAGAGTTATCTCAAAGAAAGGGGCCACGGCGTTTCTGTATCTCTATTATGTTGGTGCGGCTTCGGAACTTTTAAATATCTCGATATATCTCGAAAACTACGCTTCTGATCAAAAAATATCATAGAACATAAATTGTAGGAAACATAATTGTCTACAAAAAACGTCTCTTAACATTTTGCCATAGCTCGCTTCGTTTCCGAGATATTTGCAAATTTATCTCAAGAGAAGGGGCCTGACGGACATATTTCGAGATATTTCTTCTTCTTGTTGTTCTTCTTCTGCACAGCTAAGCTGGAAGTGGCATTTGCAGGTCGCAATAGTGCAGAGTTATCTCAAAGAAAGGGGCCACGGTGTTTCTGTATCTCTATTATGTTGGTGCGGCTTCGGAACTTTTAAATTTCTTGATATATCTCGAGAACTACGCATCTGATCAAAAAATATTGTAGAACATAAAAAGTAGGAAACTTAATTCTCTACAAAAAAGGTCTCTTAACATTTTCCCATAGCTGGCATCGTTTCCGAGATATTTGCAGATTTATCTCAAGGGAAGGGGCCTGACGGACATATTCCGAGATATTTCTTCTTCTTGTTGTTCCTCTTCTGCACAGCTAAGCTGGAAGTGGCATTTGCAGCTCGCAGTAGTGCAGAGTTATCTCAAAGAAAGGGGCCACGGTGTTTCTGTATCTCTATTATGTTGGTGCGGCTTCAGAATTTTTAAATATCTTGATATATCTCGAGAACTACGCATCTGATCAAAAAATATCATACAACATAAAAAGTATGAAACTTAATTTTCTACAAAAAAGGTCTCTTAACATTTTGCCATAGCTCGCTTCGTTTCCGAGATATTTGCAGATTTATCTCAAGGGAAGGGGCCTGACGGACATATTTCGAGATATTTCTTCTTCTTGTTGTTCTTCTTCTGCACAGCTAAGCTGGAAGTGGCATCTGCAGCTCGCAATAGTGCAGAGTTATCTCAAAGAAAGGGGCCACGGTGTTTCTGTATCTCTACTATGTTGGTGCGGCTTCGGAACTTTTAAATATCTTGGTATATCTCGAGAACTACGCATCTGATCAAAAAATATCGTGGAACATAAAAAGTGGGAAACTTAATTCTCTACAAAAAAGGTCTCTTAACATTTTGCCATAGCTCGCTTGGTTTCCGAGATATTTGCAGATTTATCTCAAGGGAAGGGGCCTGACGGACATATTTCGAGATATTTCTTCTTCTTGTTGTTCTTCTTCTGCACAGCTAAGCTGGAAGTGGCATTTGCAGCTCGCAATAGTGCAGAGTTACCTCAAAGAAAGGGGCCACGGTGTTTCTGTATCTCTATTATGTTGGTGCCGCCTCGGAACTTTTAAATATCCGGATATATCTCGAGAGCTATGCATCTGATCAAAAAATATCATAGACCATAAAAAGTAGGAAACTTAATTCTCTACAAAAAAGGTCTCTTCACATTTTGCCATAGCTCGCTTCGTTTCCGAGATATTTGCAGATTTATCTCAAGGGAAGGGGCCTGACGGACATATTTCGAGATATTTCTTCTTCTTGTTGTTCTTCTTCTGCACAGCTAAGCTGGAAGTGGCATTTGCAGCTCGCAATAGTGCAGAGTTATCGCAAAGGAGGAGGCCACGGTGTTTCTGTACCTCTATTATGTTGGTGCAGCTTCGGAACTTTTAAATATCTTGATATATCTCGAGAACTACGCATCTGATCAAAAAATATCATGGAACATAAAAAGTAGAAAACTTAATTCTCTACAAAAAAGGTCTCTTAACATTTTGCCATAGCTCGCTTCCTTTCCGAGATATTTGCAGATTTATCTCAAGGGAAGGGGACTGACGGACATATTTCGAGATATTTCTTCTTCTTGTTGTTCTTCTTCTGCACAGCTAAGCTGGAAGTGGCATTTGCAGCTCGCAATAGTGCAGAGTTATCTCAACGAAAGGGGCCACGGTGTTTCTGTATCTCTATGATGTTGGTGCGGCTTCGGAACTTTTAAATATCTTGATATATCTCGAGAACTACGCATCTGATCAAAAAATATCATAGAACAGAAAAAGTAGGAAACTTAATTCTCTACAAAAAAGGTCTCTTAACATTTTGCCATAGCTCGCTTCGTTTCCGAGATATTTGCAGATTTATCTCAAGGGAAGGGGCCTGACGGACATATTTCGAGATATTTCTTCTTCTTGTTGTTCTTCTTCTGCACAGCTAAGCTGGAAGTGGCATTTGCAGCTCGCAATAGTGCAGAGTTATCGCAAAGGAAGAGGCCACGGTGTTTCTGTACCTCTATTATGTTGGTGCAGCTTCGGAACTTTTAAATATCTTGATATATCTCGAGAACTACGCATCTGATCAAAAAATATCATGGAACATAAAAAGTAGAAAACCTAATTCTCTACAAAAAAGGTCTCTTAACATTTTGCCATAGCTCGCTTCCTTTCCGAGATATTTGCAGATTTATCTCAAGGGAAGGGGCCTGACGGACATATTTCGAGATATTTCTTCTTCTTGTTGTTCTTCTTCTGCACAGCTAAGCTGGAAGTGGCATTTGCGGCTCGCAATAGTGCAGAGTTATCTCAACGAAAGGGGCCACGGTGTTTCTGTATCTCTATGATGTTGGTGCGGCTTCGGAACTTTTAAATATCTTGATATATCTCGAGAACTACGCATCTGATCAAAAAATATCATAGAACATAAGAAGTAGGAAACTGAATTCTCTACAAAAAAGGTCTCTTAACATTTTGCCATAGCTCGCTTCGTTTCCGAGATATTTGCAGATTTATCTCCAGGGAAGGGGCCTAACGGACATATTTCGTGATATTTCTTCTTCTTGTTGTTCTTCTTCTGCACAGCTAAGCTGGAAGTGGCATTTGCGGCTCGCACTAGTGCAGAGTTATCTCAAAGAAAGGGGCCACGGCGTTTCTGTATCTCTATTATGTTGGTGCGGCTTCGGAACTTTTAAATATCTCGATATATCTCGAAAACTACGCTTCTGATCAAAAAATATCATAGAACATAAATTGTAGGAAACATAATTGTCTACAAAAAACGTCTCTTAACATTTTGCCATAGCTCGCTTCGTTTCCGAGATATTTGCAGATTCAGCTCAAAGGAACGGGCCTGACGGACATATTTCGCGATATTTCTTCTTCTTGTTGTTCTTCCTCTGCACAGCTAAGCTGGAAGTGGCATTTGCAGCTCGCAATAGTGCAGAGTTATCTCAACGAAAGGGGCCACGGTGTTTCTGTATCTCTATGATGTTGGTGCGGCTTCGGAACTTTTAAATATCTTGATATATCTCGAGAACTACGCATCTGATCAAAAAATATCATAGAACATAAGAAGTAGGAAACTGAATTCTCTACAAAAAAGGTCTCTTAACATTTTGCCATAGCTCGCTTCGTTTCCGAGATATTTGCAGATTTATCTCCAGGGAAGGGGCCTAACGGACATATTTCGTGATATTTCTTCTTCTTGTTGTTCTTCTTCTGCACAGCTAAGCTGGAAGTGGCATTTGCGGCTCGCACTAGTGCAGAGTTATCTCAAAGAAAGGGGCCACGGCGTTTCTGTATCTCTATTATGTTGGTGCGGCTTC
The DNA here is from genome assembly GCF_051020975.1 of Osmia lignaria lignaria. Lineage (NCBI taxonomy): Eukaryota > Metazoa > Arthropoda > Insecta > Hymenoptera > Megachilidae > Osmia > Osmia lignaria. The sequence goes on along the minus strand of NW_027478169.1, from coordinate 525,852 downwards.
GGAACTTTTAAATATCTCGATATATCTCGAAAACTACGCTTCTGATCAAAAAATATCATAGAACATAAATTGTAGGAAACATAATTGTCTACAAAAAACGTCTCTTAACATTTTGCCATAGCTCGCTTCGTTTCCGAGATATTTGCAAATTTATCTCAAGAGAAGGGGCCTGACGGACATATTTCGAGATATTTCTTCTTCTTGTTGTTCTTCTTCTGCACAGCTAAGCTGGAAGTGGCATTTGCAGCTCGCAATAGTGCAGAGTTATCTCAAAGAAAGGGGCCACGGTGTTTCTGTATCTCTATTATGTTGGTGCGGCTTCGGAACTTTTAAATATCTTGTTATATCTCGAGAACTACGCATCTGATCAAAAAATATCATAGAACATAAAAAGTAGGAAACTTAATTCTCTACAAAAAAGGTCTCTTAACATTTAGCCATAGCTCGCTTCGTTTCCGAGATATTTGCAGATTTATCTCAAGCGAAGGGGCCTGACGGACATATTTCGAGATATTTCTTCTTCTTGTTGTTCTTCTTCTGCACAGCTAAGCTGGAAGTGGCATTTGCAGGTCGCAATAGTGCAGAGTTATCTCAAAGAAAGGGGCCACGGTGTTTCTGTATCTCTATTATGTTGGTGCGGCTTCGGAACTTTTAAATTTCTTGATATATCTCGAGAACTACGCATCTGATCAAAAAATATTGTAGAACATAAAAAGTAGGAAACTTAATTCTCTACAAAAAAGGTCTCTTAACATTTTCCCATAGCTGGCATCGTTTCCGAGATATTTGCAGATTTATCTCAAGGGAAGGGGCCTGACGGACATATTCCGAGATATTTCTTCTTCTTGTTGTTCCTCTTCTGCACAGCTAAGCTGGAAGTGGCATTTGCAGCTCGCAGTAGTGCAGAGTTATCTCAAAGAAAGGGGCCACGGTGTTTCTGTATCTCTATTATGTTGGTGCGGCTTCGGAATTTTTAAATATCTTGATATATCTCGAGAACTACGCATCTGATCAAAAAATATCATACAACATAAAAAGTATGAAACTTAATTTTCTACAAAAAAGGTCTCTTAACATTTTGCCATAGCTCGCTTCGTTTCCGAGATATTTGCAGATTTATCTCAAGGGAAGGGGCCTGACGGACATATTTCGAGATATTTCTTCTTCTTGTTGTTCTTCTTCTGCACAGCTAAGCTGGAAGTGGCATCTGCAGCTCGCAATAGTGCAGAGTTATCTCAAAGAAAGGGGCCACGGTGTTTCTGTATCTCTACTATGTTGGTGCGGCTTCGGAACTTTTAAATATCTTGGTATATCTCGAGAACTACGCATCTGATCAAAAAATATCGTGGAACATAAAAAGTGGGAAACTTAATTCTCTACAAAAAAGGTCTCTTAACATTTTGCCATAGCTCGCTTGGTTTCCGAGATATTTGCAGATTTATCTCAAGGGAAGGGGCCTGACGGACATATTTCGAGATATTTCTTCTTCTTGTTGTTCTTCTTCTGCACAGCTAAGCTGGAAGTGGCATTTGCAGCTCGCAATAGTGCAGAGTTACCTCAAAGAAAGGGGCCACGGTGTTTCTGTATCTCTATTATGTTGGTGCCGCCTCGGAACTTTTAAATATCCGGATATATCTCGAGAACTATGCATCTGATCAAAAAATATCATAGACCATAAAAAGTAGGAAACTTAATTCTCTACAAAAAAGGTCTCTTCACATTTTGCCATAGCTCGCTTCGTTTCCGAGATATTTGCAGATTTATCTCAAGGGAAGGGGCCTGACGGACATATTTCGAGATATTTCTTCTTCTTGTTGTTCTTCTTCTGCACAGCTAAGCTGGAAGTGGCATTTGCAGCTCGCAATAGTGCAGAGTTATCTCAAAGAAAGGGGCCACGGTGTTTCTGTACCTCTATTATGTTGGTGCAGCTTCGAAGCTTTTAAATATCTTGATATATCTCGAGAACTACGCATCTGATCAAAAAATATCATACAACATAAAAAGTATGAAACTTAATTTTCTACAAAAAAGGTCTCTTAACATTTTGCCATAGCTCGCTTCGTTTCCGAGATATTTGCAGATTTATCTCAAGGGAAGGGGCCTGACGGACATATTTCGAGATATTTCTTCTTCTTGTTGTTCTTCTTCTGCACAGCTAAGCTGGAAGTGGCATCTGCAGCTCGCAATAGTGCAGAGTTATCTCAAAGAAAGGGGCCACGGTGTTTCTGTATCTCTACTATGTTGGTGCGGCTTCGGAACTTTTAAATATCTTGGTATATCTCGAGAACTACGCATCTGATCAAAAAATATCGTGGAACATAAAAAGTGGGAAACTTAATTCTCTACAAAAAAGGTCTCTTCACATTTTGCCATAGCTCGCTTCGTTTCCGAGATATTTGCAGATTTATCTCAAGGGAAGGGGCCTGACGGACATATTTCGAGATATTTCTTCTTCTTGTTGTTCTTCTTCTGCACAGCTAAGCTGGAAGTGGCATCTGCAGCTCGCAATAGTGCAGAGTTATCTCAAAGAAAGGGGCCACGGTGTTTCTGTATCTCTACTATGTTGGTGCGGCTTCGGAACTTTTAAATATCTTGGTATATCTCGAGAACTACGCATCTGATCAAAAAATATCGTGGAACATAAAAAGTGGGAAACTTAATTCTCTACAAAAAAGGTCTCTTCACATTTTGCCATAGCTCGCTTCGTTTCCGAGATATTTGCAGATTTATCTCAAGGGAAGGGGCCTGACGGACATATTTCGAGATATTTCTTCTTCTTGTTGTTCTTCTTCTGCACAGCTAAGCTGGAAGTGGCATTTGCAGCTCGCAATAGTGCAGAGTTATCCCAAAGAAAGGGGCCACGGTGTTTCTGTATCTCTATTATGTTGGTGCGGCTTCGGAACTTTTAAATATCTTGATATATCTCGAGAACTACGCATCTGATCAAAAAATATTGTAGAACATAAAAAGTAGGAAACTTAATTCTCTACAAAAAAGGTCTCTTAACATTTTCCCATAGCTGGCATCGTTTCCGAGATATTTGCAGATTTATCTCAAGGGAAGGGGCCTGACGGACATATTTCGAGATATTTCTTCTTCTTGTTGTTCTTCTTCTGCACAGCTAAGCTGGAAGTGGCATTTGCAGGTCGCAATAGTGCAGAGTTATCTCAAAGAAAGGGGCCACGGTGTTTCTGTATCTCTATTATGTTGGTGCGGCTTCGGAACTTTTAAATTTCTTGATATATCTCGAGAACTACGCATCTGATCAAAAAATATTGTAGAACATAAAAAGTAGGAAACTTAATTCTCTACAAAAAAGGTCTCTTAACATTTTCCCATAGCTGGCATCGTTTCCGAGATATTTGCAGATTTATCTCAAGGGAAGGGGCCTGACGGACATATTCCGAGATATTTCTTCTTCTTGTTGTTCCTCTTCTGCACAGCTAAGCTGGAAGTGGCATTTGCAGCTCGCAGTAGTGCAGAGTTATCTCAAAGAAAGGGGCCACGGTGTTTCTGTATCTCTATTATGTTGGTGCGGCTTCGGAATTTTTAAATATCTTGATATATCTCGAGAACTACGCATCTGATCAAAAAATATCATACAACATAAAAAGTATGAAACTTAATTTTCTACAAAAAAGGTCTCTTAACATTTTGCCATAGCTCGCTTCGTTTCCGAGATATTTGCAGATTTATCTCAAGGGAAGGGGCCTGACGGACATATTTCGAGATATTTCTTCTTCTTGTTGTTCTTCTTCTGCACAGCTAAGCTGGAAGTGGCATCTGCAGCTCGCAATAGTGCAGAGTTATCTCAAAGAAAGGGGCCACGGTGTTTCTGTATCTCTACTATGTTGGTGCGGCTTCGGAACTTTTAAATATCTTGGTATATCTCGAGAACTACGCATCTGATCAAAAAATATCGTGGAACATAAAAAGTGGGAAACTTAATTCTCTACAAAAAAGGTCTCTTAACATTTTGCCATAGCTCGCTTGGTTTCCGAGATATTTGCAGATTTATCTCAAGGGAAGGGGCCTGACGGACATATTTCGAGATATTTCTTCTTCTTGTTGTTCTTCTTCTGCACAGCTAAGCTGGAAGTGGCATTTGCAGCTCGCAATAGTGCAGAGTTACCTCAAAGAAAGGGGCCACGGTGTTTCTGTATCTCTATTATGTTGGTGCCGCCTCGGAACTTTTAAATATCCGGATATATCTCGAGAACTATGCATCTGATCAAAAAATATCATAGAACATAAAAAGTAGGAAACTTAATTCTCTACAAAAAAGGTCTCTTCACATTTTGCCATAGCTCGCTTCGTTTCCGAGATATTTGCAGATTTATCTCAAGGGAAGGGGCCTGACGGACATATTTCGAGATATTTCTTCTTCTTGTTGTTCTTCTTCTGCACAGCTAAGCTGGAAGTGGCATTTGCAGCTCGCAATAGTGCAGAGTTATCTCAAAGAAAGGGGCCACGGTGTTTCTGTACCTCTATTATGTTGGTGCAGCTTCGAAGCTTTTAAATATCTTGATATATCTCGAGAACTACGCATCTGATCAAAAAATATCATACAACATAAAAAGTATGAAACTTAATTTTCTACAAAAAAGGTCTCTTAACATTTTGCCATAGCTCGCTTCGTTTCCGAGATATTTGCAGATTTATCTCAAGGGAAGGGGCCTGACGGACATATTTCGAGATATTTCTTCTTCTTGTTGTTCTTCTTCTGCACAGCTAAGCTGGAAGTGGCATCTGCAGCTCGCAATAGTGCAGAGTTATCTCAAAGAAAGGGGCCACGGTGTTTCTGTATCTCTACTATGTTGGTGCGGCTTCGGAACTTTTAAATATCTTGGTATATCTCGAGAACTACGCATCTGATCAAAAAATATCGTGGAACATAAAAAGTGGGAAACTTAATTCTCTACAAAAAAGGTCTCTTCACATTTTGCCATAGCTCGCTTCGTTTCCGAGATATTTGCAGATTTATCTCAAGGGAAGGGGCCTGACGGACATATTTCGAGATATTTCTTCTTCTTGTTGTTCTTCTTCTGCACAGCTAAGCTGGAAGTGGCATTTGCAGCTCGCAATAGTGCAGAGTTATCTCAAAGAAAGGGGCCACGGTGTTTCTGTATCTCTATTATGTTGGTGCGGCTTCGGAACTTTTAAATATCTTGATATATCTCGAGAACTACGCATCTGATCAAAAAATATTGTAGAACATAAAAAGTAGGAAACTTAATTCTCTACAAAAAAGGTCTCTTAACATTTTCCCATAGCTGGCATCGTTTCCGAGATATTTGCAGATTTATCTCAAGGGGAGGGGCCTGACGGACATATTTCGAGATATTTCTTCTTCTTGTTGTTCTTCTTCTGCACAGCTAAGCTGGAAGTGGCATTTGCAGCTCGCAATAGTGCAGAGTTATCTCAAAGAAAGGGGCCACGGTGTTTCTGTATCTCTATTATGTTGGTGCGGCTTCGGAACTTTTAAATATCTTGTTATATCTCGAGAACTACGCATCTGATCAAAAAATATCATAGAACATAAAAAGTAGGAAACTTAATTCTCTACAAAAAAGGTCTCTTAACATTTTGCCATAGCTCGCTTCGTTTCCGAGATATTTGCAGATTTATCTCAAGCGAAGGGGCCTGACGGACATATTTCGAGATATTTCTTCTTCTTGTTGTTCTTCTTCTGCACAGCTAAGCTGGAAGTGGCATTTGCAGGTCGCAATAGTGCAGAGTTATCTCAAAGAAAGGGGCCACGGTGTTTCTGTATCTCTATTATGTTGGTGCGGCTTCGGAACTTTTAAATTTCTTGATATATCTCGAGAACTACGCATCTGATCAAAAAATATTGTAGAACATAAAAAGTAGGAAACTTAATTCTCTACAAAAAAGGTCTCTTAACATTTTCCCATAGCTGGCATCGTTTCCGAGATATTTGCAGATTTATCTCAAGCGAAGGGGCCTGACGGACATATTTCGAGATATTTCTTCTTCTTGTTGTTCTTCTTCTGCACAGCTAAGCTGGAAGTGGCATTTGCAGGTCGCAATAGTGCAGAGTTATCTCAAAGAAAGGGGCCACGGTGTTTCTGTATCTCTATTATGTTGGTGCGGCTTCGGAACTTTTAAATTTCTTGATATATCTCGAGAACTACGCATCTGATCAAAAAATATTGTAGAACATAAAAAGTAGGAAACTTAATTCTCTACAAAAAAGGTCTCTTAACATTTTCCCATAGCTGGCATCGTTTCCGAGATATTTGCAGATTTATCTCAAGGGAAGGGGCCTGACGGACATATTCCGAGATATTTCTTCTTCTTGTTGTTCCTCTTCTGCACAGCTAAGCTGGAAGTGGCATTTGCAGCTCGCAGTAGTGCAGAGTTATCTCAAAGAAAGGGGCCACGGTGTTTCTGTATCTCTATTATGTTGGTGCGGCTTCGGAATTTTTAAATATCTTGATATATCTCGAGAACTACGCATCTGATCAAAAAATATCATACAACATAAAAAGTATGAAACTTAATTTTCTACAAAAAAGGTCTCTTAACATTTTGCCATAGCTCGCTTCGTTTCCGAGATATTTGCAGATTTATCTCAAGGGAAGGGGCCTGACGGACATATTTCGAGATATTTCTTCTTCTTGTTGTTCTTCTTCTGCACAGCTAAGCTGGAAGTGGCATCTGCAGCTCGCAGTAGTGCAGAGTTATCTCAAAGAAAGGGGCCACGGTGTTTCTGTATCTCTACTATGTTGGTGCTGCTTCGGAACTTTTAAATATCTTGGTATATCTCGAGAACTACGCATCTGATCAAAAAATATCATACAACATAAAAAGTAGGAAACTTAATTCTCTACAAAAAAGGTCTCTTAACATTTTGCCATAGCTCGCTTCGTTTCCGAGATATTTGCAGATTTATCTCAAGGGAAGGGGCCTGACGGACATATTCCGAGATATTTCTTCTTCTTGTTGTTCCTCTTCTGCACAGCTAAGCTGGAAGTGGCATTTGCAGCTCGCAGTAGTGCAGAGTTATCTCAAAGAAAGGGGCCACGGTGTTTCTGTATCTCTATTATGTTGGTGCGGCTTCGGAACTTTTAAATATCTTGATATATCTCGAGAACTACGCATCTGATCAAAATATATTGTAGAACATAAAAAGTAGGAAACTTAATTCTCTACAAAAAAGGTCTCTTAACATTTTGCCATAGCTCGCTTCGTTTCCGAGATATTTGCAGATTTATCTCAAGGGAAGGGGCCTGACGGACATATTTCGAGATATTTCTTCTTCTTGTTGATCTTCTTCTGCACAGCTAAGCTGGAAGTGGCATTTGCAGCTCGCAATAGTGCAGAGTTATCTCAAAGAAAGGGGCCACGGTGTTTCTGTACCTCTATTATGTTGGTGCAGCTTCGAAGCTTTTAAATATCTTGATATATCTCGAGAACTACGCCTCTGATCGAAAAATATCATAGAACATAAAACGTAGGAAACTTAATTCTCTACAAAAAAGGTCTCTTAACATTTTGCCATAGCTCGCTTCGTTTCCGAGATATTTGCAGATTTATCTCAAGCGAAGGGGCCTGACGGACATATTTCGAGATATTTCTTCTTCTTGTTGTTCTTCTTCTGCACAGCTAAGCTGGAAGTGGCATTTGCAGGTCGCAATAGTGCAGAGTTATCTCAAAGAAAGGGGCCACGGTGTTTCTGTATCTCTATTATGTTGGTGCGGCTTCGGAATTTTTAAATATCTTGATATATCTCGAGAACTACGCATCTGATCAAAAAATATCATACAACATAAAAAGTATGAAACTTAATTTTCTACAAAAAAGGTCTCTTAACATTTTGCCATAGCTCGCTTCGTTTCCGAGATATTTGCAGATTTATCTCAAGGGAAGGGGCCTGACGGACATATTTCGAGATATTTCTTCTTCTTGTTGTTCTTCTTCTGCACAGCTAAGCTGGAAGTGGCATCTGCAGCTCGCAATAGTGCAGAGTTATCTCAAAGAAAGGGGCCACGGTGTTTCTGTATCTCTACTATGTTGGTGCGGCTTCGGAACTTTTAAATATCTTGGTATATCTCGAGAACTACGCATCTGATCAAAAAATATCGTGGAACATAAAAAGTGGGAAACTTAATTCTCTACAAAAAAGGTCTCTTAACATTTTGCCATAGCTCGCTTGGTTTCCGAGATATTTGCAGATTTATCTCAAGGGAAGGGGCCTGACGGACATATTTCGAGATATTTCTTCTTCTTGTTGTTCTTCTTCTGCACAGCTAAGCTGGAAGTGGCATTTGCAGCTCGCAATAGTGCAGAGTTACCTCAAAGAAAGGGGCCACGGTGTTTCTGTATCTCTATTATGTTGGTGCGGCTTCGGAATTTTTAAATATCTTGATATATCTCGAGAACTACGCATCTGATCAAAAAATATCATACAACATGAAAAGTAGGAAACTTAATTTTCTACAAAAAAGGTCTCTTAACATTTTGCCATAGCTCGCTTCGTTTCCGAGATATTTGCAGATTTATCTCAAGGGAAGGGGCCTGACGGACATATTTCGAGATATTTCTTCTTCTTGTTGTTCTTCTTCTGCACATCTAAGCTGGAAGTGGCATTTGCAGCGCGCAATAGTGCAGAGTTATCTCAAAGAAAGGGGCCACGGTGTTTCTGTACCTCTATTATATTGGTGCAGCTTCGAAGCTTTTAAATATCTTGATATATCTCGAGAACTACGCCTCTGATCGAAAAATATCATAGAACATAAAAAGTAGGAAACTTAATTCTCTACAAAAAAGGTCTCTTAACATTTTGCCATAGCTCGCTTAGTTTCCGAGATATTTGCAGATTTATCTCAAGGGAAGGGGCCTGACGGACATATTTCGAGATATTTCTTCTTGTTGTTCTTCTTCTGCACAGCTAAGCTGGAAGTGGCATTTGCAGCGCGCAATAGTGCAGAGTTATCTCAAAGAAAGGGAACACGGTGTTTCTGTATCTCTATTATGTTGGTGCGGCTTCGGAACTTTTAAGTATCTTGATATATCTCGAGAACTACGCATCTGATCAAAAAATATTGTAGAACATAAAAAGTAGGAAACTTAATTCTCTACAAAAAAGGTCTCTTAACATTTTCCCATAGCTGGCATCGTTTCCGAGATATTTGCAGATTTAGCTCAAGGGAAGGGGCCTGACGGACATATTCCGAGATATTTCTTCTTCTTGTTGTTCCTCTTCTGCACAGCTAAGCTGGAAGTGGCATTTGCAGCTCGCAGTAGTGCAGAGTTATCTCAAAGAAAGGGGCCACGGTGTTTCTGTATCTCTATTATGTTGGTGCGGCTTCGGAATTTTTAAATATCTTGATATATCTCGAGAACTACGCATCTGATCAAAAAATATCATACAACATGAAAAGTAGGAAACTTAATTTTCTACAAAAAAGGTCTCTTAACATTTTGCCATAGCTCGCTTCGTTTCCGAGATATTTGCAGATTTATCTCAAGGGAAGGGGCCTGACGGACATATTTCGAGATATTTCTTCTTCTTGTTGTTCTTCTTCTGCACAGCTAAGCTGGAAGTGGCATTTGCAGCGCGCAATAGTGCAGAGTTATCTCAAAGAAAGGGGCCACGGTGTTTCTGTACCTCTATTATATTGGTGCAGCTTCGAAGCTTTTAAATATCTTGATATATCTCGAGAACTACGCCTCTGATCGAAAAATATCATAGAACATAAAAAGTAGGAAACTTAATTCTCTACAAAAAAGGTCTCTTAACATTTTGCCATAGCTCGCTTAGTTTCCGAGATATTTGCAGATTTATCTCAAGGGAAGGGGCCTGACGGACATATTTCGAGATATTTCTTCTTCTTGTTGTTCTTCTTCTGCACAGCTAAGCTGGAAGTGGCATTTGCAGCTCGCAATAGTGCAGAGTTACCTCAAAGAAAGGGGCCACGGTGTTTCTGTATCTCTATTATGTTGGTGCGGCTTCGGAACTTTTAAATATCCGGATATATCTCGAGAACTATGCATCTGATCAAAAAATATCATAGAACATAAAAAGTAGGAAACTTACTTCTCTACAAAAAAGGTCTCTTAACATTTTGCCATAGCTCGCTTCGTTTCCGAGATATTTGCAGATTTATCTCAAGGGAAGGGGCCTGACGGACATATTTCGAGATATTTCTTCTTGTTGTTCTTCTTCTGCACAGCTAAGCTGGAAGTGGCATTTGCAGCGCGCAATAGTGCAGAGTTATCTCAAAGAAAGGGGCCACGGTGTTTCTGTATCTCTATTATGTTGGTGCGGCTTCGGAACTTTTAAGTATCTTGATATATCTCGAGAACTACGCATCTGATCAAAAAATATTGTAGAACATAAAAAGTAGGAAACTTAATTCTCTACAAAAAAGGTCTCTTAACATTTTCCCATAGCTGGCATCGTTTCCGAGATATTTGCAGATTTAGCTCAAGGGAAGGGGCCTGACGGACATACTTCGAGATATTTCTTCTTCTTGTTGTTCCTCTTCTGCACAGCTAAGCTGGAAGTGGCATTTGCAGCTCGCAGTAGTGCAGAGTTATCTCAAAGAAAGGGGCCACGGTGTTTCTGTATCTCTATTATGTTGGTGCGGCTTCGGAACTTTTAAATATCTTGATATATCTCGAGAACTACGCATCTGATCAAAAAATATTGTAGAACATAAAAAGTAGGAAACTTAATTCTCTACAAAAAAGGTCTCGTAACATTTTGCCATAGCTCGCTTCGTTTCCGAGATATTTGCAGATTTAGCTCAAGGGAAGGGGCCTGACGGACGTATTCCGAGATATTTCTTCTTCTTGTTGTTCCTCTTCTGCACAGCTAAGCTGGAAGTGGCATTTGCAGCTCGCAGTAGTGCAGAGTTATCTCAAAGAAAGGGGCCACGGTGTTTCTGTATCTCTATTATGTTGGTGCGGCTTCGGAATTTTTAAATATCTTGATATATCTCGAGAACTACGCATCTGATCAAAAAATATCATACAACATGAAAAGTAGGAAACTTAATTTTCTACAAAAAAGGTCTCTTAACATTTTGCCATAGCTCGCTTCGTTTCCGAGATATTTGCAGATTTATCTCAAGGGAAGGGGCCTGACGGACATATTTCGAGATATTTCTTCTTCTTGTTGTTCTTCTTCTGCACAGCTAAGCTGGAAGTGGCATTTGCAGCGCGCAATAGTGCAGAGTTATCTCAAAGAAAGGGGCCACGGTGTTTCTGTACCTCTATTATATTGGTGCAGCTTCGAAGCTTTTAAATATCTTGATATATCTCGAGAACTACGCCTCTGATCGAAAAATATCATAGAACATAAAAAGTAGGAAACTTAATTCTCTACAAAAAAGGTCTCTTAACATTTTGCCATAGCTCGCTTCGTTTCCGAGATATTTGCAGATTTATCTCAAGGGAAGGGGCCTGACGGACATATTCCGAGATATTTCTTCTTCTTGTTGTTCTTCTTCTGCACAGCTAAGCTGGAAGTGGCATCTGCAGCTCGCAATAGTGCAGAGTTATCTCAAAGAAAGAGGCCACGGTGTTTCTGTATCTCTACTATGTTGGTGCGGCTTCGGAACTTTTAAATATCTTGGTATATCTCGAGAACTACGCATCTGATCAAAAAATATCGTGGAACATAAAAAGTGGGAAACTTAATTCTCTACAAAAAAGGTCTCTTAACATTTTGCCATAGCTTGCTTCGTTTCCGAGATATTTGCAGATTTATCTCAAGGGAAGGGGCCTGACGGACATATTCCGAGATATTTCTTCTTCTTGTTGTTCCTCTTCTGCACAGCTAAGCTGGAAGTGGCATTTGCAGCTCGCAGTAGTGCAGAGTTATCTCAAAGAAAGGGGCCACGGTGTTTCTGTATCTCTATTATGTTGGTGCGGCTTCGGAACTTTTAAATATCTTGATATATCTCGAGAACTACGCATCTGATCAAAAAATATTGTAGAACATAAAAAGTAGGAAACTTAATTCTCTACAAAAAAGGTCTCGTAACATTTTGCCATAGCTCGCTTCGTTTCCGAGATATTTGCAGATTTAGCTCAAGGGAAGGGGCCTGACGGACGTATTCCGAGATATTTCTTCTTCTTGTTGTTCCTCTTCTGCACAGCTAAGCTGGAAGTGGCATTTGCAGCTCGCAGTAGTGCAGAGTTATCTCAAAGAAAGGGGCCACGGTGTTTCTGTATCTCTATTATGTTGGTGCGGCTTCGGAATTTTTAAATATCTTGATATATCTCGAGAACTACGCATCTGATCAAAAAATATCATACAACATGAAAAGTAGGAAACTTAATTTTCTACAAAAAAGGTCTCTTAACATTTTGCCATAGCTCGCTTCGTTTCCGAGATATTTGCAGATTTATCTCAAGGGAAGGGGCCTGACGGACATATTTCGAGATATTTCTTCTTCTTGTTGTTCTTCTTCTGCACAGCTAAGCTGGAAGTGGCATTTGCAGCGCGCAATAGTGCAGAGTTATCTCAAAGAAAGGGGCCACGGTGTTTCTGTACCTCTATTATATTGGTGCAGCTTCGAAGCTTTTAAATATCTTGATATATCTCGAGAACTACGCCTCTGATCGAAAAATATCATAGAACATAAAAAGTAGGAAACTTAATTCTCTACAAAAAAGGTCTCTTAACATTTTGCCATAGCTCGCTTAGTTTCCGAGATATTTGCAGATTTATCTCAAGGGAAGGGGCCTGACGGACATATTTCGAGATATTTCTTCTTCTTGTTGTTCTTCTTCTGCACAGCTAAGCTGGAAGTGGCATTTGCAGCTCGCAATAGTGCAGAGTTACCTCAAAGAAAGGGGCCACGGTGTTTCTGTATCTCTATTATGTTGGTGCGGCTTCGGAACTTTTAAATATCCGGATATATCTCGAGAACTATGCATCTGATCAAAAAATATCATAGAACATAAAAAGTAGGAAACTTACTTCTCTACAAAAAAGGTCTCTTAACATTTTGCCATAGCTCGCTTCGTTTCCGAGATATTTGCAGATTTATCTCAAGGGAAGGGGCCTGACGGACATATTCCGAGATATTTCTTCTTCTTGTTGTTCTTCTTCTGCACAGCTAAGCTGGAAGTGGCATCTGCAGCTCGCAATAGTGCAGAGTTATCTCAAAGAAAGAGGCCACGGTGTTTCTGTATCTCTACTATGTTGGTGCGGCTTCGGAACTTTTAAATATCTTGGTATATCTCGAGAACTACGCATCTGATCAAAAAATATCGTGGAACATAAAAAGTGGGAAACTTAATTCTCTACAAAAAAGGTCTCTTAACATTTTGCCATAGCTTGCTTCGTTTCCGAGATATTTGCAGATTTATCTCAAGGGAAGGGGCCTGACGGACATATTCCGAGATATTTCTTCTTCTTGTTGTTCCTCTTCTGCACAGCTAAGCTGGAAGTGGCATTTGCAGCTCGCAGTAGTGCAGAGTTATCTCAAAGAAAGGGGCCACGGTGTTTCTGTATCTCTATTATAATGTTGGTGCGGCTTCGGAACTTTTAAATATCTTGATATATCTCGAGAACTACGCATCTGATCAAAAAATATTGTAGAACATAAAAAGTAGGAAACTTAATTCTCTACAAAAAAGGTCTCGTAACATTTTGCCATAGCTCGCTTCGTTTCCGAGATATTTGCAGATTTAGCTCAAGGGAAGGGGCCTGACGGACGTATTCCGAGATATTTCTTCTTCTTGTTGTTCCTCTTCTGCACAGCTAAGCTGGAAGTGGCATTTGCAGCTCGCAGTAGTGCAGAGTTATCTCAAAGAAAGGGGCCACGGTGTTTCGGTATCTCTATTATGTTGGTGCGGCTTCGGAATTTTTAAATATCTTGATATATCTCGAGAACTACGCATCTGATCAAAAAATATCATACAACATGAAAAGTAGGAAACTTAATTTTCTACAAAAAAGGTCTCTTAACATTTTGCCATAGCTCGCTTCGTTTCCGAGATATTTGCAGATTTATCTCAAGGGAAGGGGCCTGACGGACATATTTCGAGATATTTCTTCTTCTTGTTGTTCTTCTTCTGCACAGCTAAGCTGGAAGTGGCATTTGCAGCGCGCAATAGTGCAGAGTTATCTCAAAGAAAGGGGCCACGGTGTTTCTGTACCTCTATTATATTGGTGCAGCTTCGAGGCTTTTAAATATCTTGATATATCTCGAGAACTACGCCTCTGATCGAAAAATATCATAGAACATAAAAAGTAGGAAACTTAATTCTCTACAAAAAAGGTCTCTTAACATTTTGCCATAGCTCGCTTAGTTTCCGAGATATTTGCAGATTTATCTCAAGGGAAGGGGCCTGACGGACATATTTCGAGATATTTCTTCTTCTTGTTGTTCTTCTTCTGCACAGCTAAGCTGGAAGTGGCATTTGCAGCTCGCAATAGTGCAGAGTTACCTCAAAGAAAGGGGCCACGGTGTTTCTGTATCTCTATTATGTTGGTGCGGCTTCGGAACTTTTAAATATCCGGATATATCTCGAGAACTATGCATCTGATCAAAAAATATCATAGAACATAAAAAGTAGGAAACTTACTTCTCTACAAAAAAGGTCTCTTAACATTTTGCCATAGCTTGCTTCGTTTCCGAGATATTTGCAGATTTATCTCAAGGGAAGGGGCCTGACGGACATATTCCGAGATATTTCTTCTTCTTGTTGTTCCTCTTCTGCACAGCTAAGCTGGAAGTGGCATTTGCAGCTCGCAGTAGTGCAGAGTTATCTCAAAGAAAGGGGCCACAGTGTTTCTGTATCTCTATTATGTTGGTGCGGCTTCGGAACTTTTAAATATCTTGATATATCTCGAGAACTACGCATCTGATCAAAAAATATTGTAGAACATAAAAAGTAGGAAACTTAATTCTCTACAAAAAAGGTCTCGTAACATTTTGCCATAGCTCGCTTCGTTTCCGAGATATTTGCAGATTTAGCTCAAGGGAAGGGGCCTGACGGACGTATTCCGAGATATTTCTTCTTCTTGTTGTTCCTCTTCTGCACAGCTAAGCTGGAAGTGGCATTTGCAGCTCGCAGTAGTGCAGAGTTATCTCAAAGAAAGGGGCCACGGTGTTTCTGTATCTCTATTATGTTGGTGCGGCTTCGGAATTTTTAAATATCTTGATATATCTCGAGAACTACGCATCTGATCAAAAAATATCATACAACATGAAAAGTAGGAAACTTAATTTTCTACAAAAAAGGTCTCTTAACATTTTGCCATAGCTCGCTTAGTTTCCGAGATATTTGCAGATTTATCTCAAGGGAAGGGGCCTGACGGACATATTTCGAGATATTTCTTCTTCTTGTTGTTCTTCTTCTGCACAGCTAAGCTGGAAGTGGCATTTGCAGCTCGCAATAGTGCAGAGTTACCTCAAAGAAAGGGGCCACGGTGTTTCTGTATCTCTATTATGTTGGTGCGGCTTCGGAACTTTTAAATATCCGGATATATCTCGAGAACTATGCATCTGATCAAAAAATATCATAGAACATAAAAAGTAGGAAACTTACTTCTCTACAAAAAAGGTCTCTTAACATTTTGCCATAGCTCGCTTCGTTTCCGAGATATTTGCAGATTTATCTCAAGGGAAGGGGCCTGACGGACGTATTCCGAGATATTTCTTCTTCTTGTTGTTCCTCTTCTGCACAGCTAAGCTGGAAGTGGCATTTGCAGCTCGCAGTAGTGCAGAGTTATCTCAAAGAAAGGGGCCACGGTGTTTCTGTATCTCTATTATGTTGGTGCGGCTTCGGAATTTTTAAATATCTTGATATATCTCGAGAACTACGCATCTGATCAAAAAATATCATACAACATGAAAAGTAGGAAACTTAATTTTCTACAAAAAAGGTCTCTTAACATTTTGCCATAGCTCGCTTCGTTTCAGAGATATTTGCAGATTTATCTCAAGGGAAGGGGCCTGACGGACATATTTTGAGATTTTTCTTCTTCTTGTTGTTCTTCTTCTGCACAGCTAAGCTGGAAGTGGCATTTGCAGCTCGCAATAGTGCAGAGTTATCTCAAAGAAAGGGGCCACGGTGTTTCTGTATCTCTATTATGTTGGTGCGGCTTCGGAACTTTTAAAGATCTTGATATATCTCGAGAACTACGCCTCTGATCGAAAAATATCATACAACATAAAAAGTAGGAAACTTAATTCTCTACAAAAAAGCTCTCTGAACATTTTCCCATAGCTGGCATCGTTTCCGAGATATTTGCAGATTTAGCTCAAGGGAAGGGGCCTGACGGACATATTTTGAGATTTTTCTTCTTCTTGTTGTTCTTCTTCTGCACAGCTAAGCTGGAAGTGGCATTTGCAGCTCGCAATAGTGCAGAGTTATCTCAAAGAAAGGGGCCACGGTGTTTCTGTATCTCTATTATGTTGGTGCGGCTTCGGAACTTTTAAATATCTTGATATATCTCGAGAACTACGCATCTGATCGAAAAATATCATAGAACATAAAAAGTAGGAAACTTAATTCTCTACAAAAAAGATCTCTTAACATTTTGCCATAGCTCGCTTCGTTTCCGAGATATTTGCAGATTTATCTCAAGGGAAGGGGCTGACGGACATATTTCGAGATATTTCTTCTTCTTGTTGTTCTTCTTCTGCACAGCTAAGCTGGAAGTGGCATTTGCAGCTCGCAATAGTGCAGAGTTATCTCAAAGAAAGGGGCCACGGTGTTCTGTACCTCTATTATGTTGGTGCAGCTTCGAAGCTTTTAAATATCTCGATATATCTCGAAAACTACGCTTCTGATCAACAAATATCAGAGAACGTGAATTGTAGGAAACATAATTCTCTACAAAAAAGGTCTCTTAACATTTTGCCATAGCTCGCTTCGTTTCCGAGATATTTGCAGATTTATCTCAAGGGAAGGGGCCTGACGGACATATTTCGAGATATTTCTTCTTCTTGTTGTTCTTCTTCTGCACAGCTAAGCTGGAAGTGGCATTTGCAGGTCGCAATAGTGCAGAGTTATCTCAAAGAAAGGGGCCACGGTGTTTCTGTATCTCTATTATGTTGGTGCGGCTTCGGAACTTTTAAATTTCTTGATATATCTCGAGAACTACGCATCTGATCAAAAAATATTGTAGAACATAAAAAGTAGGAAACTTAATTCTCTACAAAAAAGGTCTCTTAACATTTTCCCATAGCTGGCATCGTTTCCGAGATATTTGCAGATTTATCTCAAGGGAAGGGGCCTGACGGACATATTCCGAGATATTTCTTCTTCTTGTTGTTCCTCTTCTGCACAGCTAAGCTGGAAGTGGCATTTGCAGCTCGCAGTAGTGCAGAGTTATCTCAAAGAAAGGGGCCACGGTGTTTCTGTATCTCTATTATGTTGGTGCGGCTTCGGAATTTTTAAATATCTTGATATATCTCGAGAACTACGCATCTGATCAAAAAATATCATACAACATAAAAAGTATGAAACTTAATTTTCTACAAAAAAGGTCTCTTAACATTTTGCCATAGCTCGCTTCGTTTCCGAGATATTTGCAGATTTATCTCAAGGGAAGGGGCCTGACGGACATATTTCGAGATATTTCTTCTTCTTGTTGTTCTTCTTCTGCACAGCTAAGCTGGAAGTGGCATCTGCAGCTCGCAATAGTGCAGAGTTATCTCAAAGAAAGGGGCCACGGTGTTTCTGTATCTCTACTATGTTGGTGCGGCTTCGGAACTTTTAAATATCTTGGTATATCTCGAGAACTACGCATCTGATCAAAAAATATCGTGGAACATAAAAAGTGGGAAACTTAATTCTCTACAAAAAAGGTCTCTTAACATTTTGCCATAGCTCGCTTGGTTTCCGAGATATTTGCAGATTTATCTCAAGGGAAGGGGCCTGACGGACATATTTCGAGATATTTCTTCTTCTTGTTGTTCTTCTTCTGCACAGCTAAGCTGGAAGTGGCATTTGCAGCTCGCAATAGTGCAGAGTTACCTCAAAGAAAGGGGCCACGGTGTTTCTGTATCTCTATTATGTTGGTGCCGCCTCGGAACTTTTAAATATCCGGATATATCTCGAGAACTATGCATCTGATCAAAAAATATCATAGAACATAAAAAGTAGGAAACTTAATTCTCTACAAAAAAGGTCTCTTCACATTTTGCCATAGCTCGCTTCGTTTCCGAGATATTTGCAGATTTATCTCAAGGGAAGGGGCCTGACGGACATATTTCGAGATATTTCTTCTTCTTGTTGTTCTTCTTCTGCACAGCTAAGCTGGAAGTGGCATTTGCAGCTCGCAATAGTGCAGAGTTATCTCAAAGAAAGGGGCCACGGTGTTTCTGTACCTCTATTATGTTGGTGCAGCTTCGAAGCTTTTAAATATCTTGATATATCTCGAGAACTACGCATCTGATCAAAAAATATCATACAACATAAAAAGTATGAAACTTAATTTTCTACAAAAAAGGTCTCTTAACATTTTGCCATAGCTCGCTTCGTTTCCGAGATATTTGCAGATTTATCTCAAGGGAAGGGGCCTGACGGACATATTTCGAGATATTTCTTCTTCTTGTTGTTCTTCTTCTGCACAGCTAAGCTGGAAGTGGCATCTGCAGCTCGCAATAGTGCAGAGTTATCTCAAAGAAAGGGGCCACGGTGTTTCTGTATCTCTACTATGTTGGTGCGGCTTCGGAACTTTTAAATATCTTGGTATATCTCGAGAACTACGCATCTGATCAAAAAATATCGTGGAACATAAAAAGTGGGAAACTTAATTCTCTACAAAAAAGGTCTCTTCACATTTTGCCATAGCTCGCTTCGTTTCCGAGATATTTGCAGATTTATCTCAAGGGAAGGGGCCTGACGGACATATTTCGAGATATTTCTTCTTCTTGTTGTTCTTCTTCTGCACAGCTAAGCTGGAAGTGGCATTTGCAGCTCGCAATAGTGCAGAGTTATCTCAAAGAAAGGGGCCACGGTGTTTCTGTATCTCTATTATGTTGGTGCGGCTTCGGAACTTTTAAATATCTTGATATATCTCGAGAACTACGCATCTGATCAAAAAATATTGCAGAACACAAAAAGTAGGAAACTTAATTCTCTACAAAAAAGGTCTCTTAACATTTTCCCATAGCTGGCATCGTTTCCGAGATATTTGCAGATTTATCTCAAGGGAAGGGGCCTGACGGACATATTTCGAGATATTTCTTCTTCTTGTTGTTCTTCTTCTGCACAGCTAAGCTGGAAGTGGCATTTGCAGCTCGCAATAGTGCAGAGTTATCTCAAAGAAAGGGGCCACGATGTTTCTGTATCTCTATTATGTTGGTGCGGCTTCGGAACTTTTAAATATCTTGTTATATCTCGAGAACTACGCATCTGATCAAAAAATATCATAGAACATAAAAAGTAGGAAACTTAATTCTCTACAAAAAAGGTCTCTTAACATTTTGCCATAGCTCGCTTCGTTTCCGAGATATTTGCAGATTTATCTCAAGCGAAGGGGCCTGACGGACATATTTCGAGATATTTCTTCTTCTTGTTGTTCTTCTTCTGCACAGCTAAGCTGGAAGTGGCATTTGCAGCTCGCAATAGTGCAGAGTTATCTCAAAGAAAGGGGCCACGGTGTTTCTGTATCTCTATTATGTTGGTGCGGCTTCGGAACTTTTAAATATCTTGATATATCTCGAGAACTACGCATCTGATCAAAAAATATTGCAGAACACAAAAAGTAGGAAACTTAATTCTCTACAAAAAAGGTCTCTTAACATTTTCCCATAGCTGGCATCGTTTCCGAGATATTTGCAGATTTATCTCAAGGGAAGGGGCCTGACGGACATATTTCGAGATATTTCTTCTTCTTGTTGTTCTTCTTCTGCACAGCTAAGCTGGAAGTGGCATTTGCAGCTCGCAATAGTGCAGAGTTATCTCAAAGAAAGGGGCCACGATGTTTCTGTATCTCTATTATGTTGGTGCGGCTTCGGAATTTTTAAATATCTTGATATATCTCGAGAACTACGCATCTGATCAAAAAATATCATACAACATAAAAAGTATGAAACTTAATTTTCTACAAAAAAGGTCTCTTAACATTTTGCCATAGCTCGCTTCGTTTCCGAGATATTTGCAGATTTATCTCAAGGGAAGGGGCCTGACGGACATATTTCGAGATATTTCTTCTTCTTGTTGTTCTTCTTCTGCACAGCTAAGCTGGAAGTGGCATCTGCAGCTCGCAATAGTGCAGAGTTATCTCAAAGAAAGGGGCCACGGTGTTTCTGTATCTCTACTATGTTGGTGCGGCTTCGGAACTTTTAAATATCTTGGTATATCTCGAGAACTACGCATCTGATCAAAAAATATCGTGGAACATAAAAAGTGGGAAACTTAATTCTCTACAAAAAAGGTCTCTTAACATTTTGCCATAGCTCGCTTGGTTTCCGAGATATTTGCAGATTTATCTCAAGGGAAGGGGCCTGACGGACATATTTCGAGATATTTCTTCTTCTTGTTGTTCTTCTTCTGCACAGCTAAGCTGGAAGTGGCATTTGCAGCTCGCAATAGTGCAGAGTTACCTCAAAGAAAGGGGCCACGGTGTTTCTGTATCTCTATTATGTTGGTGCCGCCTCGGAACTTTTAAATATCCGGATATATCTCGAGAACTATGCATCTGATCAAAAAATATCATAGAACATAAAAAGTAGGAAACTTAATTCTCTACAAAAAAGGTCTCTTCACATTTTGCCATAGCTCGCTTCGTTTCCGAGATATTTGCAGATTTATCTCAAGGGAAGGGGCCTGACGGACATATTTCGAGATATTTCTTCTTCTTGTTGTTCTTCTTCTGCACAGCTAAGCTGGAAGTGGCATTTGCAGCTCGCAATAGTGCAGAGTTATCTCAAAGAAAGGGGCCACGGTGTTTCTGTACCTCTATTATGTTGGTGCAGCTTCGAAGCTTTTAAATATCTTGATATATCTCGAGAACTACGCATCTGATCAAAAAATATCATACAACATAAAAAGTATGAAACTTAATTTTCTACAAAAAAGGTCTCTTAACATTTTGCCATAGCTCGCTTCGTTTCCGAGATATTTGCAGATTTATCTCAAGGGAAGGGGCCTGACGGACATATTTCGAGATATTTCTTCTTCTTGTTGTTCTTCTTCTGCACAGCTAAGCTGGAAGTGGCATCTGCAGCTCGCAATAGTGCAGAGTTATCTCAAAGAAAGGGGCCACGGTGTTTCTGTATCTCTACTATGTTGGTGCGGCTTCGGAACTTTTAAATATCTTGGTATATCTCGAGAACTACGCATCTGATCAAAAAATATCGTGGAACATAAAAAGTGGGAAACTTAATTCTCTACAAAAAAGGTCTCTTCACATTTTGCCATAGCTCGCTTCGTTTCCGAGATATTTGCAGATTTATCTCAAGGGAAGGGGCCTGACGGACATATTTCGAGATATTTCTTCTTCTTGTTGTTCTTCTTCTGCACAGCTAAGCTGGAAGTGGCATTTGCAGCTCGCAATAGTGCAGAGTTATCTCAAAGAAAGGGGCCACGGTGTTTCTGTATCTCTATTATGTTGGTGCGGCTTCGGAACTTTTAAATATCTTGATATATCTCGAGAACTACGCATCTGATCAAAAAATATTGCAGAACACAAAAAGTAGGAAACTTAATTCTCTACAAAAAAGGTCTCTTAACATTTTCCCATAGCTGGCATCGTTTCCGAGATATTTGCAGATTTATCTCAAGGGAAGGGGCCTGACGGACATATTTCGAGATATTTCTTCTTCTTGTTGTTCTTCTTCTGCACAGCTAAGCTGGAAGTGGCATTTGCAGCTCGCAATAGTGCAGAGTTATCTCAAAGAAAGGGGCCACGATGTTTCTGTATCTCTATTATGTTGGTGCGGCTTCGGAACTTTTAAATATCTTGTTATATCTCGAGAACTACGCATCTGATCAAAAAATATCATAGAACATAAAAAGTAGGAAACTTAATTCTCTACAAAAAAGGTCTCTTAACATTTTGCCATAGCTCGCTTCGTTTCCGAGATATTTGCAGATTTATCTCAAGCGAAGGGGCCTGACGGACATATTTCGAGATATTTCTTCTTCTTGTTGTTCTTCTTCTGCACAGCTAAGCTGGAAGTGGCATTTGCAGCTCGCAATAGTGCAGAGTTATCTCAAAGAAAGGGGCCACGGTGTTTCTGTATCTCTATTATGTTGGTGCGGCTTCGGAACTTTTAAATATCTTGATATATCTCGAGAACTACGCATCTGATCAAAAAATATTGCAGAACACAAAAAGTAGGAAACTTAATTCTCTACAAAAAAGGTCTCTTAACATTTTCCCATAGCTGGCATCGTTTCCGAGATATTTGCAGATTTATCTCAAGGGAAGGGGCCTGACGGACATATTTCGAGATATTTCTTCTTCTTGTTGTTCTTCTTCTGCACAGCTAAGCTGGAAGTGGCATTTGCAGCTCGCAATAGTGCAGAGTTATCTCAAAGAAAGGGGCCACGATGTTTCTGTATCTCTATTATGTTGGTGCGGCTTCGGAACTTTTAAATATCTTGTTATATCTCGAGAACTACGCATCTGATCAAAAAATATCATAGAACATAAAAAGTAGGAAACTTAATTCTCTACAAAAAAGGTCTCTTAACATTTTGCCATAGCTCGCTTCGTTTCCGAGATATTTGCAGATTTATCTCAAGCGAAGGGGCCTGACGGACATATTTCGAGATATTTCTTCTTCTTGTTGTTCTTCTTCTGCACAGCTAAGCTGGAAGTGGCATTTGCAGGTCGCAATAGTGCAGAGTTATCTCAAAGAAAGGGGCCACGGTGTTTCTGTATCTCTATTATGTTGGTGCGGCTTCGGAACTTTTAAATTTCTTGATATATCTCGAGAACTACGCATCTGATCAAAAAATATCGTGGAACATAAAAAGTGGGAAACTTAATTCTCTACAAAAAAGGTCTCTTAACATTTTGCCATAGCTCGCTTGGTTTCCGAGATATTTGCAGATTTATCTCAAGGGAAGGGGCCTGACGGACATATTTCGAGATATTTCTTCTTCTTGTTGTTCTTCTTCTGCACAGCTAAGCTGGAAGTGGCATTTGCAGCTCGCAATAGTGCAGAGTTACCTCAAAGAAAGGGGCCACGGTGTTTCTGTATCTCTATTATGTTGGTGCCGCCTCGGAACTTTTAAATATCCGGATATATCTCGAGAACTATGCATCTGATCAAAAAATATCATAGAACATAAAAAGTAGGAAACTTAATTCTCTACAAAAAAGGTCTCTTCACATTTTGCCATAGCTCGCTTCGTTTCCGAGATATTTGCAGATTTATCTCAAGGGAAGGGGCCTGACGGACATATTTCGAGATATTTCTTCTTCTTGTTGTTCTTCTTCTGCACAGCTAAGCTGGAAGTGGCATTTGCAGCTCGCAATAGTGCAGAGTTATCTCAAAGAAAGGGGCCACGGTGTTTCTGTACCTCTATTATGTTGGTGCAGCTTCGAAGCTTTTAAATATCTTGATATATCTCGAGAACTACGCATCTGATCAAAAAATATCATACAACATAAAAAGTATGAAACTTAATTTTCTACAAAAAAGGTCTCTTAACATTTTGCCATAGCTCGCTTCGTTTCCGAGATATTTGCAGATTTATCTCAAGGGAAGGGGCATGACGGACATATTTCGAGATATTTCTTCTTCTTGTTGTTCTTCTTCTGCACAGCTAAGCTGGAAGTGGCATCTGCAGCTCGCAATAGTGCAGAGTTATCTCAAAGAAAGGGGCCACGGTGTTTCTGTATCTCTACTATGTTGGTGCGGCTTCGGAACTTTTAAATATCTTGGTATATCTCGAGAACTACGCAACTGATCAAAAAATATCGTGGAACATAAAAAGTGGGAAACTTAATTCTCTACAAAAAAGGTCTCTTCACATTTTGCCATAGCTCGCTTCGTTTCCGAGATATTTGCAGATTTATCTCAAGGGAAGGGGCCTGACGGACATATTTCGAGATATTTCTTCTTCTTGTTGTTCTTCTTCTGCACAGCTAAGCTGGAAGTGGCATTTGCAGCGCGCAATAGTGCAGAGTTATCTCAAAGAAAGGGGCCACGGTGTTTCTGTATCTCTATTATGTTGGTGCGGCTTCGGAACTTTTAAATATCTTGATATATCTCGAGAACTACGCATCTGATCAAAAAATATTGTAGAACATAAAAAGTAGGAAACTTAATTCTCTACAAAAAAGGTCTCTTAACATTTTCCCATAGCTGGCATCGTTTCCGAGATATTTGCAGATTTATCTCAAGGGAAGGGGCCTGACGGACATATTTCGAGATATTTCTTCTTCTTGTTGTTCTTCTTCTGCACAGCTAAGCTGGAAGTGGCATTTGCAGCTCGCAATAGTGCAGAGTTATCTCAAAGAAAGGGGCCACGGTGTTTCTGTATCTCTATTATGTTGGTGCGGCTTCGGAACTTTTAAATATCTTGTTATATCTCGAGAACTACGCATCTGATCAAAAAATATCATAGAACATAAAAAGTAGGAAACTTAATTCTCTACAAAAAAGGTCTCTTAACATTTTGCGATAGCTCGCTTCGTTTCCGAGATATTTGCAGATTTATCTCAAGCGAAGGGGCCTGACGGACATATTTCGAGATATTTCTTCTTCTTGTTGTTCTTCTTCTGCACAGCTAAGCTGGAAGTGGCATTTGCAGGTCGCAATAGTGCAGAGTTATCTCAAAGAAAGGGGCCACGGTGTTTCTGTATCTCTATTATGTTGGTGCGGCTTCGGAACTTTTAAATTTCTTGATATATCTCGAGAACTACGCATCTGATCAAAAAATATTGTAGAACATAAAAAGTAGGAAACTTAATTCTCTACAAAAAAGGTCTCTTAACATTTTCCCATAGCTGGCATCGTTTCCGAGATATTTGCAGATTTATCTCAAGGGAAGGTGCCTGACGGACATATTCCGAGATATTTCTTCTTCTTGTTGTTCCTCTTCTGCACAGCTAAGCTGGAAGTGGCATTTGCAGCTCGCAGTAGTGCAGAGTTATCTCAAAGAAAGGGGCCACGGTGTTTCTGTATCTCTATTATGTTGGTGCGGCTTCGGAATTTTTAAATATCTTGATATATCTCGAGAACTACGCATCTGATCAAAAAATATCATACAACATAAAAAGTATGAAACTTAATTTTCTACAAAAAAGGTCTCTTAACATTTTGCCATAGCTCGCTTCGTTTCCGAGATATTTGCAGATTTATCTCAAGGGAAGGGGCCTGACGGACATATTTCGAGATATTTCTTCTTCTTGTTGTTCCTCTTCTGCACAGCTAAGCTGGAAGTGGCATTTGCAGCTCGCAGTAGTGCAGAGTTATCTCAAAGAAAGGGGCCACGGTGTTTCTGTATCTCTATTATGTTGGTGCGGCTTCGGAACTTTTAAATATCTTGATATATCTCGAGAACTACGCATCTGATCAAAAAATATTGTAGAACATAAAAAGTAGGAAACTTAATTCTCTACAAAAAAGGTCTCTTAACATTTTGCCATAGCTCGCTTCGTTTCCGAGATATTTGCAGATTTAGCTCAAGGGAAGGGGCCAGACGGACATATTCCGAGATATTTCTTCTTCTTGTTGTTCCTCTTCTGCACAGCTAAGCTGGAAGTGGCATTTGCAGCTCGCAGTAGTGCAGAGTTATCTCAAAGAAAGGGGCCACGGTGTTTCTGTATCTCTATTATGTTGGTGCGGCTTCGGAATTTTTAAATATCTTGATATATCTCGAGAACTACGCATCTGATCAAAAAATATCATACAACATAAAAAGTAGGAAACTTAATTTTCTACAAAAAAGGTCTCTTAACATTTTGCCATAGCTCGCTTCGTTTCCGAGATATTTGCAGATTTATCTCAAGGGAAGGGGCCTGACGGACATATTTCGAGATATTTCTTCTTCTTGTTGTTCTTCTTCTGCACAGCTAAGCTGGAAGTGGCATTTGCAGCTCGCAATAGTGCAGAGTTATCTCAAAGAAAGGGGCCACGGTGTTTCTATATCTCTATTATGTTGGTGCGGCTTCGGAACTTTTAAATATCTTGATATATCTCGAGAACTACGCATCTGATCAAAAAATATCATAAAACATAAAAAGTAGGAAACTTAATTCTCTACAAATAAGGTCTCTTAACATTTTGCCATAGCTCGCTTCGTTTCCGAGATATTTGCAGATTTATCTCAAGGGAAGGGGCCTGACGGACATATTTCGAGATATTTCTTCTTCTTGTTGTTCTTCTTCTGCACAGCTAAG
The DNA here is from genome assembly GCF_051020975.1 of Osmia lignaria lignaria. Classification (NCBI taxonomy): domain Eukaryota; kingdom Metazoa; phylum Arthropoda; class Insecta; order Hymenoptera; family Megachilidae; genus Osmia; species Osmia lignaria. The sequence goes on along the minus strand of NW_027478169.1, from coordinate 499,547 downwards.
CTGGAAGTGGCATTTGCAGCTCGCAATAGTGCAGAGTTATCTCAAAGAAAGGGGCCACGGTGTTTCTGTACCTCTATTATGTTGGTGCAGCTTCGAAGCTTTTAAATATCTTGATATATCTCGAGAACTACGCCTCTGCTCGAAAAATATCATAGAACATAAAACGTAGGAAACTTAATTCTCTACAAAAAAGGTCTCTTAACATTTTGCCATAGCTCGCTTCGTTTCCGAGATATTTGCAGATTTATCTCAAGCGAAGGGGCCTGACGGACATATTTCGAGATATTTCTTCTTCTTGTTGTTCTTCTTCTGCACAGCTAAGCTGGAAGTGGCATTTGCAGGTCGCAATAGTGCAGAGTTATCTCAATGAAAGGGGCCACGGTGTTTCTGTATCTCTATTATGTTGGTGCGGCTTCGGAATTTTTAAATATCTTGATATATCTCAAGAACTACGCATCTGATCAAAAAATATCATACAACATAAAAAGTATGAAACTTAATTTTCTACAAAAAAGGTCTCTTAACATTTTGCCATAGCTCGCTTCGTTTCCGAGATATTTGCAGATTTATCTCAAGGGAAGGGGCCTGACGGACATATTTCGAGATATTTCTTCTTCTTGTTGTTCTTCTTCTGCACAGCTAAGCTGGAAGTGGCATCTGCAGCTCGCAATAGTGCAGAGTTATCTCAAAGAAAGGGGCCACGGTGTTTCTGTATCTCTACTATGTTGGTGCGGCTTCGGAACTTTTAAATATCTTGATATATCTCGAGAACTACGCATCTGATCAAAAAATATCATACAACATGAAAAGTAGGAAACTTAATTTTCTACAAAAAAGGTCTCTTAACATTTTGCCATAGCTCGCTTCGTTTCCGAGATATTTGCAGATTTATCTCAAGGGAAGGGGCCTGACGGACATATTTCGAGATATTTCTTCTTCTTGTTGTTCTTCTTCTGCACAGCTAAGCTGGAAGTGGCATTTGCAGCGCGCAATAGTGCAGAGTTATCTCAAAGAAAGGGGCCACGGTGTTTCTGTACCTCTATTATATTGGTGCAGCTTCGAAGCTTTTAAATATCTTGATATATCTCGAGAACTACGCCTCTGATCGAAAAATATCATAGAACATAAAAAGTAGGAAACTTAATTCTCTACAAAAAAGGTCTCTTAACATTTTGCCATAGCTCGCTTAGTTTCCGAGATATTTGCAGATTTATCTCAAGGGATGGGGCCTGACGGACATATTTCGAGATATTTCTTCTTCTTGTTGTTCTTCTTCTGCACAGCTAAGCTGGAAGTGGCATTTGCAGCGCGCAATAGTGCAGAGTTATCTCAAAGAAAGGGGCCACGGTGTTTCTGTATCTCTATTATGTTGGTGCGGCTTCGGAACTTTGAAATATCTTGATATATCTCGAGAACTACGCATCGGATCAAAAAATATTGTAGAACATAAAAAGTAGGAAACTTAATTCTCTACAAAAAAGGTCTCTTAACATTTTGCCATAGCTCGCTTCGTTTCCGAGATATTTGCAGATTTAGCTCAAGGGAAGGGGCCTGACGGACATATTCCGAGATATTTCTTCTTCTTGTTGTTCCTCTTCTGCACAGCTAAGCTGGAAGTGGCATTTGCAGCTCGCAGTAGTGCAGAGTTATCTCAAAGAAAGGGGCCACGGTGTTTCTGTATCTCTATTATGTTGGTGCGGCTTCGGAATTTTTAAATATCTTGATATATCTCGAGAACTACGCATCTGATCAAAAAATATCATACAACATAAAAAGTAGGAAACTTAATTTTCTACAAAAAAGGTCTCTTAACATTTTGCCATAGCTCGCTTCGTTTCCGAGATATTTGCAGATTTATCTCAAGGGAAGGGGCCTGACGGACATATTTCGAGATATTTCTTCTTCTTGTTGTTCTTCTTCTGCACAGCTAAGCTGGAAGTGGCATTTGCAGCTCGCAATAGTGCAGAGTTATCTCAAAGAAAGGGGCCACGGTGTTTCTATATCTCTATTATGTTGGTGCGGCTTCGGAACTTTTAAATATCTTGATATATCTCGAGAACTACGCATCTGATCAAAAAATATCATAAAACATAAAAAGTAGGAAACTTAATTCTCTACAAATAAGGTCTCTTAACATTTTGCCATAGCTCGCTTCGTTTCCGAGATATTTGCAGATTTATCTCAAGGGAAGGGGCCTGACGGACATATTTCGAGATATTTCTTCTTCTTGTTGTTCTTCTTCTGCACAGCTAAGCTGGAAGTGGCATTTGCAGCTCGCAATAGTGCAGAGTTATCTCAAAGAAAGGGGCCACGGTGTTTCTGTACCTCTATTATGTTGGTGCAGCTTCGAAGCTTTTAAATATCTTGATATATCTCGAGAACTACGCCTCTGATCGAAAAATATCATAGAACATAAAACGTAGGAAACTTAATTCTCTACAAAAAAGGTCTCTTAACATTTTGCCATAGCTCGCTTCGTTTCCGAGATATTTGCAGATTTATCTCAAGCGAAGGGGCCTGACGGACATATTTCGAGATATTTCTTCTTCTTGTTGTTCTTCTTCTGCACAGCTAAGCTGGAAGTGGCATTTGCAGGTCGCAATAGTGCAGAGTTATCTCAATGAAAGGGGCCACGGTGTTTCTGTATCTCTATTATGTTGGTGCGGCTTCGGAATTTTTAAATATCTTGATATATCTCGAGAACTACGCATCTGCTCAAAAAATATCATACAACATAAAAAGTATGAAACTTAATTTTCTACAAAAAAGGTCTCTTAACATTTTGCCATAGCTCGCTTCGTTTCCGAGATATTTGCAGATTTATCTCAAGGGAAGGGGCCTGACGGACATATTTCGAGATATTTCTTCTTCTTGTTGTTCTTCTTCTGCACAGCTAAGCTGGAAGTGGCATCTGCAGCTCGCAATAGTGCAGAGTTATCTCAAAGAAAGGGGCCACGGTGTTTCTGTATCTCTACTATGTTGGTGCGGCTTCGGAACTTTTAAATATCTTGGTATATCTCGAGAACTACGCATCTGATCAAAAAATATCGTGGAACATAAAAAGTGGGAAACTTAATTCTCTACAAAAAAGGTCTCTTAACATTTTGCCATAGCTCGCTTGGTTTCCGAGATATTTGCAGATTTATCTCAAGGGAAGGGGCCTGACGGACATATTTCGAGATATTTCTTCTTCTTGTTGTTCTTCTTCTGCACAGCTAAGCTGGAAGTGGCATTTGCAGCTCGCAATAGTGCAGAGTTACCTCAAAGAAAGGGGCCACGGTGTTTCTGTATCTCTATTATGTTGGTGCGGCTTCGGAATTTTTAAATATCTTGATATATCTCGAGAACTACGCATCTGATCAAAAAATATCATACAACATGAAAAGTAGGAAACTTAATTTTCTACAAAAAAGGTCTCTTAACATTTTGCCATAGCTCGCTTCGTTTCCGAGATATTTGCAGATTTATCTCAAGGGAAGGGGCCTGACGGACATATTTCGAGATATTTCTTCTTCTTGTTGTTCTTCTTCTGCACAGCTAAGCTGGAAGTGGCATTTGCAGCGCGCAATAGTGCAGAGTTATCTCAAAGAAAGGGGCCACGGTGTTTCTGTACCTCTATTATATTGGTGCAGCTTCGAAGCTTTTAAATATCTTGATATATCTCGAGAACTACGCCTCTGATCGAAAAATATCATAGAACATAAAAAGTAGGAAACTTAATTCTCTACAAAAAAGGTCTCTTAACATTTTGCCATAGCTCGCTTAGTTTCCGAGATATTTGCAGATTTATCTCAAGGGAAGGGGCCTGACGGACATATTTCGAGATATTTCTTCTTCTTGTTGTTCTTCTTCTGCACAGCTAAGCTGGAAGTGGCATTTGCAGCGCGCAATAGTGCAGAGTTATCTCAAAGAAAGGGGCCACGGTGTTTCTGTATCTTTATTATGTTGGTGCGGCTTCGGAACTTTTAAGTATCTTGGTATATCTCGAGAACTACGCATCTGATCAAAAAATATCGTGGAACATAAAAAGTGGGAAACTTAATTCTCTACAAAAAAGGTCTCTTAACATTTTGCCATAGCTCGCTTGGTTTCCGAGATATTTGCAGATTTATCTCAAGGGAAGGGGCCTGACGGACATATTTCGAGATATTTCTTCTTCTTGTTGTTCTTCTTCTGCACAGCTAAGCTGGAAGTGGCATTTGCAGCTCGCAATAGTGCAGAGTTACCTCAAAGAAAGGGGCCACGGTGTTTCTGTATCTCTATTATGTTGGTGCGGCTTCGGAACTTTTAAATATCCGGATATATCTCGAGAACTACGCATCTGATCAAAAAATATTGTAGAACATAAAAAGTAGGAAACTTAATTCTCTACAAAAAAGGTCTCGTAACATTTTGCCATAGCTCGCTTCGTTTCCGAGATATTTGCAGATTTAGCTCAAGGGAAGGGGCCTGACGGACGTATTCCGAGATATTTCTTCTTCTTGTTGTTCCTCTTCTGCACAGCTAAGCTGGAAGTGGCATTTGCAGCTCGCAGTAGTGCAGAGTTATCTCAAAGAAAGGGGCCACGGTGTTTCTGTATCTCTATTATGTTGGTGCGGCTTCGGAATTTTTAAATATCTTGATATATCTCGAGAACTACGCATCTGATCAAAAAATATCATACAACATGAAAAGTAGGAAACTTAATTTTCTACAAAAAAGGTCTCTTAACATTTTCCCATAGCTCGCTTCGTTTCCGAGATATTTGCAGATTTATCTCAAGGGAAGGGGCCTGACGGACATATTTCGAGATATTTCTTCTTCTTGTTGTTCTTCTTCGGCACAGCTAAGCTGGAAGTGGCATTTGCAGCGCGCAATAGTGCAGAGTTATCTCAAAGAAAGGGGCCACGGTGTTTCTGTACCTCTATTATATTGGTGCAGCTTCGAAGCTTTTAAATATCTTGATATATCTCGAGAACCACGCCTCTGATCGAAAAATATCATAGAACATAAAAAGTAGGAAACTTAATTCTCTACAAAAAAGGTCTCTTAACATTTTGCCATAGCTCGCTTAGTTTCCGAGATATTTGCAGATTTATCTCAAGGGAAGGGGCCTGACGGACATATTTCGAGATATTTCTTCTTCTTGTTGTTCTTCTTCTGCACAGCTAAGCTGGAAGTGGCATTTGCAGCTCGCAATAGTGCAGAGTTACCTCAAAGAAAGGGGCCATGGTGTTTCTGTATCTCTATTATGTTGGTGCGGCTTCGGAATTTTTAAATATCTTGATATATCTCGAGAACTACGCATCTGATCAAAAAATATCATACAACATGAAAAGTAGGAAACTTAATTTTCTACAAAAAAGGTCTCTTAACATTTTGCCATAGCTCGCTTCGTTTCAGAGATATTTGCAGATTTATCTCAAGGGAAGGGGCCTGACGGACATATTTCGAGATATTTCTTCTTCTTGTTGTTCTTCTTCTGCACAGCTAAGCTGGAAGTGGCATTTGCAGCGCGCAATAGTGCAGAGTTATCTCAAAAAAAGGGGCCACGGTGTTTCTGTACCTCTATTATATTGGTGCAGCTTCGAAGCTTTTAAATATCTTGATATATCTCGAGAACTACGCCTCTGATCGAAAAATATCATAGAACATAAAAAGTAGGAAACTTAATTCTCTACAAAAAAGGTCTCTTAACATTTTGCCATAGCTCGCTTAGTTTCCGAGATATTTGCAGATTTATCTCAAGGGAAGGGGCCTGACGGACATATTTCGAGATATTTCTTCTTCTTGTTGTTCTTCTTCTGCACAGCTAAGCTGGAAGTGGCATTTGCAGCGCGCAATAGTGCAGAGTTATCTCAAAGAAAGGGGCCACGGTGTTTCTGTATCTCTATTATGTTGGTGCGGCTTCGGAACTTTTAAGTATCTTGATATATCTCGAGAACTACGCATCTGATCAAAAAATATTGTAGAACATAAAAAGTAGGAAACTTAATTCTCTACAAAAAAGGTCTCTTAACATTTTCCCATAGCTGGCATCGTTTCCGAGATATTTGCAGATTTAGCTCAAGGGAAGAGGCCTGACGGACATATTCCGAGATATTTCTTCTTCTTGTTGTTCCTCTTCTGCACAGCTAAGCTGGATGTGGCATTTGTAGCTCGCAGTAGTGCAGAGTTATCTCAAAGAAAGGGGCCACGGTGTTTCTGTATCTCTATTATGTTGGTGCGGCTTCGGAACTTTTAAATATCTTGATATATCTCGAGAACTACGCATCTGATCAAAAAATATCATAAAACATAAAAAGTAGGAAACTTAATTCTCTGCAAATAAGGTCTCTTAACATTTTGCCATAGCTCGCTTCGTTTCCGAGATATTTGCAGATTTATCTCAAGGGAAGGGGCCTGACGGACATATTTCGAGATATTTCTTCTTCTTGTTGTTCTTCTTCTGCACAGCTAAGCTGGAAGTGGCATTTGCAGCTCGCAATAGTGCAGAGTTATCTCAAAGAAAGGGGCCACGGTGTTTCTGTACCTCTATTATGTTGGTGCGGCTTCGGAACTTTTAAGTATCTTGATATATCTCGAGAACTACGCATCTGATCAAAAAATATTGTAGAACATAAAAAGTAGGAAACTTAATTCTCTACAAAAAAGGTCTCTTAACATTTTCCCATAGCTGGCATCGTTTCCGAGATATTTGCAGATTTAGCTCAAGGGAAGAGGCCTGACGGACATATTCCGAGATATTTCTTCTTCTTGTTGTTCCTCTTCTGCACAGCTAAGCTGGATGTGGCATTTGTAGCTCGCAGTAGTGCAGAGTTATCTCAAAGAAAGGGGCCACGGTGTTTCTGTATCTCTATTATGTTGGTGCGGCTTCGGAACTTTTAAATATCTTGATATATCTCGAGAACTACGCATCTGATCAAAAAATATCATAAAACATAAAAAGTAGGAAACTTAATTCTCTGCAAATAAGGTCTCTTAACATTTTGCCATAGCTCGCTTCGTTTCCGAGATATTTGCAGATTTATCTCAAGGGAAGGGGCCTGACGGACATATTTCGAGATATTTCTTCTTCTTGTTGTTCTTCTTCTGCACAGCTAAGCTGGAAGTGGCATTTGCAGCTCGCAATAGTGCAGAGTTATCTCAAAGAAAGGGGCCACGGTGTTTCTGTACCTCTATTATGTTGGTGCAGCTTCGAAGCTTTTAAATATCTCGATATATCTCGAAAACTACGCTTCTGATCAAAAAATATCAGAGAACGTAAATTGTAGGAAACCTAATTCTCTACAAAAAAGGTCTCTTAACATTTTGCCATAGCTCGCTTCGTTTCCGAGATATTTGCAGATTTATCTCAAGGGAAGGGGCCTGACGGACATATTTCGAGATATTTCTTCTTCTTGTTGTTCTTCTTCTGCACAGCTAAGCTGGAAGTGGCATTTGCAGCTCGCAACAGTGCAGAGTTATCTCAAAGAAAGGGGCCACGGTGTTTCTATATCTCTATTATGTTGGTGCGGCTTCGGAACTTTTAAATATCTTGATATATCTCGAGAACTACGCATCTGATCAAAAAATATCATAAAACATAAAAAGTAGGAAACTTAATTCTCTACAAATAAGGTCTCTTAACATTTTGCCATAGCTCGCTTCGTTTCCGAGATATTTGCAGATTTATCTCAAGGGAAGGGGCCTGACGGACATATTTCGAGATATTTCTTCTTCTTGTTGTTCTTCTTCTGCACAGCTAAGCTGGAAGTGGCATTTGCAGCTCGCAATAGTGCAGAGTTATCTCAAAGAAAGGGGCCACGGTGTTTCTGTACCTCTATTATGTTGGTGCAGCTTCGAAGCTTTTAAATATCTTGATATATCTCGAGAACTACGCCTCTGATCGAAAAATATCATAGAACATAAAAAGTAGGAAACTTAATTCTCTACAAAAAAGGTCTCTTAACATTTTGCCATAGCTCGCTTAGTTTCCGAGATATTTGCAGATTTATCTCAAGGGAAGGGGCCTGACGGACATATTTCGAGATATTTCTTCTTCTTGTTGTTCTTCTTCTGCACAGCTAAGCTGGAAGTGGCATTTGCAGCTCGCAATAGTGCAGAGTTATCTCAAAGAAAGGGGCCACGGTGTTTCTGTATCTCTATTATGTTGGTGCGGCTTCGGAACTTTTAAATATCTTGATATATCTCGAGAACTACGCATCTGATCAAAAAATATTGTAGAACATAAAAAGTAGGAAACTTAATTCTCTACAAAAAAGGTCTCTTAACATTTTCCCATAGCTGGCATCGTTTCCGAGATATTTGCAGATTTAGCTCAAGGGAAGGGGCCTGACGGACATATTCCGAGATATTTCTTCTTCTTGTTGTTCCTCTTCTGCACAGCTAAGCTGGAAGTGGCATTTGCAGCTCGCAGTAGTGCAGAGTTATCTCAAAGAAAGGGGCCACGGTGTTTCTGTATCTCTATTATGTTGGTGCGGCTTCGAAATTTTTAAATATCTTGATATATCTCGAGAACTACGCATCTGATCAAAAAATATCATACAACATAAAAAGTAGGAAACTTAATTTTCTACAAAAAAGGTCTCTTAACATTTTGCCATAGCTCGCTTCGTTTCCGAGATATTTGCAGATTTATCTCAAGGGAAGGGGCCTGACGGACATATTTCGAGATATTTCTTCTTCTTGTTGTTCTTCTTCTGCACAGCTAAGCTGGAAGTGGCATTTGCAGCTCGCAATAGTGCAGAGTTATCTCAAAGAAAGGGGCCACGGTGTTTCTATATCTCTATTATGTTGGTGCGGCTTCGGAACTTTTAAATATCTTGATATATCCCGAGAACTACGCATCTGATCAAAAAATATCATAAAACATAAAAAGTAGGAAACTTAATTCTCTACAAATAAGGTCTCTTAACATTTTGCCATAGCTCGCTTCGTTTCCGAGATATTTGCAGATTTATCTCAAGGGAAGGGGCCTGACGGACATATTTCGAGATATTTCTTCTTCTTGTTGTTCTTCTTCTGCACAGCTAAGCTGGAAGTGGCATTTGCAGCTCGCAATAGTGCAGAGTTATCTCAAAGAAAGGGGCCACGGTGTTTCTGTACCTCTATTATGTTGGTGCAGCTTCGAAGCTTTTAAATATCTTGATATATCTCGAGAACTACGCCTCTGATCGAAAAATATCATAGAACATAAAAAGTAGGAAACTTAATTCTCTACAAAAAAGGTCTCTTAAGATTTTGCCATAGCTCGCTTAGTTTCCGAGATATTTGCAGATTTATCTCAAGGGAAGGGGCCTGACGGACATATTTCGAGATATTTCTTCTTCTTGTTGTTCTTCTTCTGTACAGCTAAGCTGGAAGTGGCATTTGCAGCGCGCAATAGTGCAGAGTTATCTCAAAGAAAGGGGCCACGGTGTTTCTGTATCTCTATTATGTTGGTGCGGCTTCGGAACTTTTAAATATCTTGATATATCTCGAGAACTACGCATCTGATCAAAAAATATTGTAGAACATAAAAAGTAGGAAACTTAATTCTCTACAAAAAAGGTCTCTTAACATTTTCCCATAGCTGGCATCGTTTCCGAGATATTTGCAGATTTAGCTCAAGGGAAGGGGCCTGACGGACATATTCCGAGATATTTCTTCTTCTTGTTGTTCCTCTTCTGCACAGCTAAGCTGGAAGTGGCATTTGCAGCGCGCAATAGTGCAGAGTTATCTCAAAGAAAGGGGCCACGGTGTTTCTGTATCTCTATTATGTTGGTGCGGCTTCGGAACTTTTAAATATCTTGATATATCTCGAGAACTACGCATCTGATCAAAAAATATTGTAGAACATAAAAAGTAGGAAACTTAATTCTCTACAAAAAAGGTCTCTTAACATTTTCCCATAGCTGGCATCGTTTCCGAGATATTTGCAGATTTAGCTCAAGGGAAGGGGCCTGACGGACATATTCCGAGATATTTCTTCTTCTTGTTGTTCCTCTTCTGCACAGCTAAGCTGGAAGTGGCATTTGCAGCTCGCAATAGTGCAGAGTTATCTCAAAGAAAGGGGCCACGGTGTTTCTATATCTCTATTATGTTGGTGCGGCTTCGGAACTTTTAAATATCTTGATATATCTCGAGAACTACGCATCTGATCAAAAAATATCATAAAACATAAAAAGTAGGAAACTTAATTCTCTACAAATAAGGTCTCTTAACATTTTGCCATAGCTCGCTTCGTTTCCGAGATATTTGCAGATTTATCTCAAGGGAAGGGGCCTGACGGACATATTTCGAGATATTTCTTCTTCTTGTTGTTCTTCTTCTGCACAGCTAAGCTGGAAGTGGCATTTGCAGCTCGCAATAGTGCAGAGTTATCTCAAAGAAAGGGGCCACGGTGTTTCTGTACCTCTATTATGTTGGTGCAGCTTCGAAGCTTTTAAATATCTTGATATATCTCGAGAACTACGCCTCTGATCGAAAAATATCATAGAACATAAAAAGTAGGAAACTTAATTCTCTACAAAAAAGGTCTCTTAAGATTTTGCCATAGCTCGCTTAGTTTCCGAGATATTTGCAGATTTATCTCAAGGGAAGGGGCCTGACGGACATATTTCGAGATATTTCTTCTTCTTGTTGTTCTTCTTCTGTACAGCTAAGCTGGAAGTGGCATTTGCAGCGCGCAATAGTGCAGAGTTATCTCAAAGAAAGGGGCCACGGTGTTTCTGTATCTCTATTATGTTGGTGCGGCTTCGGAACTTTTAAATATCTTGATATATCTCGAGAACTACGCATCTGATCAAAAAATATTGTAGAACATAAAAAGTAGGAAACTTAATTCTCTACAAAAAAGGTCTCTTAACATTTTCCCATAGCTGGCATCGTTTCCGAGATATTTGCAGATTTAGCTCAAGGGAAGGGGCCTGACGGACATATTCCGAGATATTTCTTCTTCTTGTTGTTCCTCTTCTGCACAGCTAAGCTGGAAGTGGCATTTGCAGCGCGCAATAGTGCAGAGTTATCTCAAAGAAAGGGGCCACGGTGTTTCTGTATCTCTATTATGTTGGTGCGGCTTCGGAACTTTTAAATATCTTGATATATCTCGAGAACTACGCATCTGATCAAAAAATATTGTAGAACATAAAAAGTAGGAAACTTAATTCTCTACAAAAAAGGTCTCTTAACATTTTCCCATAGCTGGCATCGTTTCCGAGATATTTGCAGATTTAGCTCAAGGGAAGGGGCCTGACGGACATATTCCGAGATATTTCTTCTTCTTGTTGTTCCTCTTCTGCACAGCTAAGCTGGAAGTGGCATTTGCAGCTCGCAGTAGTGCAGAGTTATCTCAAAGAAAGGGGCCACGGTGTTTCTGTATCTCTATTATGTTGGTGCGGCTTCGAAATTTTTAAATATCTTGATATATCTCGAGAACTACGCATCTGATCAAAAAATATCATACAACATAAAAAGTAGGAAACTTAATTTTCTACAAAAAAGGTCTCTTAACATTTTGCCATAGCTCGCTTCGTTTCCGAGATATTTGCAGATTTATCTCAAGGGAAGGGGCCTGACGGACATATTTCGAGATATTTCTTCTTCTTGTTGTTCTTCTTCTGCACAGCTAAGCTGGAAGTGGCATTTGCAGCTCGCAATAGTGCAGAGTTATCTCAAAGAAAGGGGCCACGGTGTTTCTATATCTCTATTATGTTGGTGCGGCTTCGGAACTTTTAAATATCTTGATATATCCCGAGAACTACGCATCTGATCAAAAAATATCATAAAACATAAAAAGTAGGAAACTTAATTCTCTACAAATAAGGTCTCTTAACATTTTGCCATAGCTCGCTTCGTTTCCGAGATATTTGCAGATTTATCTCAAGGGAAGGGGCCTGACGGACATATTTCGAGATATTTCTTCTTCTTGTTGTTCTTCTTCTGCACAGCTAAGCTGGAAGTGGCATTTGCAGCTCGCAATAGTGCAGAGTTATCTCAAAGAAAGGGGCCACGGTGTTTCTGTACCTCTATTATGTTGGTGCAGCTTCGAAGCTTTTAAATATCTTGATATATCTCGAGAACTACGCCTCTGATCGAAAAATATCATAGAACATAAAAAGTAGGAAACTTAATTCTCTACAAAAAAGGTCTCTTAAGATTTTGCCATAGCTCGCTTAGTTTCCGAGATATTTGCAGATTTATCTCAAGGGAAGGGGCCTGACGGACATATTTCGAGATATTTCTTCTTCTTGTTGTTCTTCTTCTGTACAGCTAAGCTGGAAGTGGCATTTGCAGCGCGCAATAGTGCAGAGTTATCTCAAAGAAAGGGGCCACGGTGTTTCTGTATCTCTATTATGTTGGTGCGGCTTCGGAACTTTTAAATATCTTGATATATCTCGAGAACTACGCATCTGATCAAAAAATATTGTAGAACATAAAAAGTAGGAAACTTAATTCTCTACAAAAAAGGTCTCTTAACATTTTCCCATAGCTGGCATCGTTTCCGAGATATTTGCAGATTTAGCTCAAGGGAAGGGGCCTGACGGACATATTCCGAGATATTTCTTCTTCTTGTTGTTCCTCTTCTGCACAGCTAAGCTGGAAGTGGCATTTGCAGCGCGCAATAGTGCAGAGTTATCTCAAAGAAAGGGGCCACGGTGTTTCTGTATCTCTATTATGTTGGTGCGGCTTCGGAACTTTTAAATATCTTGATATATCTCGAGAACTACGCATCTGATCAAAAAATATTGTAGAACATAAAAAGTAGGAAACTTAATTCTCTCCAAAAAGGTCTCTTAACATTTTCCCATAGCTGGCATCGTTTCCGAGATATTTGCAGATTTAGCTCAAGGGAAGGGGCCTGACGGACATATTCCGAGATGTTTCTTCTTCTTGTTGTTCCTCTTCTGCACAGCTAAGCTGGAAGTGGCATTTGCAGCTCGCAGTAGTGCAGAGTTATCTCAAAGAAAGGGGCCACGGTGTTTCTGTATCTCTATTATGTTGGTGCGGCTTCGAAATTTTTAAATATCTTGATATATCTCGAGAACTACGCATCTGATCAAAAAATATCATACAACATAAAAAGTAGGAAACTTAATTTTCTACAAAAAAGGTCTCTTAACATTTTGCCATAGCTCGCTTCGTTTCCGAGATATTTGCAGATTTATCTCAAGGGAAGGGGCCTGACGGACATATTTCGAGATATTTCTTCTTCTTGTTGTTCTTCTTCTGCACAGCTAAGCTGGAAGTGGCATTTGCAGCTCGCAATAGTGCAGAGTTATCTCAAAGAAAGGGGCCACGGTGTTTCTATATCTCTATTATGTTGGTGCGGCTTCGGAACTTTTAAATATCTTGATATATCTCGAGAACTACGCATCTGATCAAAAAATATCATAAAACATAAAAAGTAGGAAACTTAATTCTCTACAAATAAGGTCTCTTAACATTTTGCCATAGCTCGCTTCGTTTCCGAGATATTTGCAGATTTATCTCAAGGGAAGGGGCCTGACGGACATATTTCGAGATATTTCTTCTTCTTGTTGTTCTTCTTCTGCACAGCTAAGCTGGAAGTGGCATTTGCAGCTCGCAATAGTGCAGAGTTATCTCAAAGAAAGGGGCCACGGTGTTTCTGTACCTCTATTATGTTGGTGCAGCTTCGAAGCTTTTAAATATCTTGATATATCTCGAGAACTACGCCTCTGATCGAAAAATATCATAGAACATAAAAAGTAGGAAACTTAATTCTCTACAAAAAAGGTCTCTTAAGATTTTGCCATAGCTCGCTTAGTTTCCGAGATATTTGCAGATTTATCTCAAGGGAAGGGGCCTGACGGACATATTTCGAGATATTTCTTCTTCTTGTTGTTCTTCTTCTGTACAGCTAAGCTGGAAGTGGCATTTGCAGCGCGCAATAGTGCAGAGTTATCTCAAAGAAAGGGGCCACGGTGTTTCTGTATCTCTATTATGTTGGTGCGGCTTCGGAACTTTTAAATATCTTGATATATCTCGAGAACTACGCATCTGATCAAAAAATATTGTAGAACATAAAAAGTAGGAAACTTAATTCTCTACAAAAAAGGTCTCTTAACATTTTCCCATAGCTGGCATCGTTTCCGAGATATTTGCAGATTTAGCTCAAGGGAAGGGGCCTGACGGACATATTCCGAGATATTTCTTCTTCTTGTTGTTCCTCTTCTGCACAGCTAAGCTGGAAGTGGCATTTGCAGCGCGCAATAGTGCAGAGTTATCTCAAAGAAAGGGGCCACGGTGTTTCTGTATCTCTATTATGTTGGTGCGGCTTCGGAACTTTTAAATATCTTGATATATCTCGAGAACTACGCATCTGATCAAAAAATATTGTAGAACATAAAAAGTAGGAAACTTAATTCTCTACAAAAAAGGTCTCTTAACATTTTCCCATAGCTGGCATCGTTTCCGAGATATTTGCAGATTTAGCTCAAGGGAAGGGGCCTGACGGACATATTCCGAGATATTTCTTCTTCTTGTTGTTCCTCTTCTGCACAGCTAAGCTGGAAGTGGCATTTGCAGCGCGCAATAGTGCAGAGTTATCTCAAAGAATGGGGCCACGGTGTTTCTGTATCTCTATTATGTTGGTGCGGCTTCGGAACTTTTAAATATCTTGATATATCTCGAGAACTACGCATCTGATCAAAAAATATTGTAGAACATAAAAAGTAGGAAACTTAATTCTCTCCAAAAAGGTCTCTTAACATTTTCCCATAGCTGGCATCGTTTCCGAGATATTTGCAGATTTAGCTCAAGGGAAGGGGCCTGACGGACATATTCCGAGATGTTTCTTCTTCTTGTTGTTCCTCTTCTGCACAGCTAAGCTGGAAGTGGCATTTGCAGCTCGCAGTAGTGCAGAGTTATCTCAAAGAAAGGGGCCACGGTGTTTCTGTATCTCTATTATGTTGGTGCGGCTTCGAAATTTTTAAATATCTTGATATATCTCGAGAACTACGCATCTGATCAAAAAATATCATACAACATAAAAAGTAGGAAACTTAATTTTCTACAAAAAAGGTCTCTTAACATTTTGCCATAGCTCGCTTCGTTTCCGAGATATTTGCAGATTTATCTCAAGGGAAGGGGCCTGACGGACATATTTCGAGATATTTCTTCTTCTTGTTGTTCTTCTTCTGCACAGCTAAGCTGGAAGTGGCATTTGCAGCTCGCAATAGTGCAGAGTTATCTCAAAGAAAGGGGCCACGGTGTTTCTATATCTCTATTATGTTGGTGCGGCTTCGGAACTTTTAAATATCTTGATATATCTCGAGAACTACGCATCTGATCAAAAAATATCATAAAACATAAAAAGTAGGAAACTTAATTCTCTACAAATAAGGTCTCTTAACATTTTGCCATAGCTCGCTTCGTTTCCGAGATATTTGCAGATTTATCTCAAGGGAAGGGGCCTGACGGACATATTTCGAGATATTTCTTCTTCTTGTTGTTCTTCTTCTGCACAGCTAAGCTGGAAGTGGCATTTGCAGCTCGCAATAGTGCAGAGTTATCTCAAAGAAAGGGGCCACGGTGTTTCTGTACCTCTATTATGTTGGTGCAGCTTCGAAGCTTTTAAATATCTTGATATATCTCGAGAACTACGCCTCTGATCGAAAAATATCATAGAACATAAAAAGTAGGAAACTTAATTCTCTACAAAAAAGGTCTCTTAAGATTTTGCCATAGCTCGCTTAGTTTCCGAGATATTTGCAGATTTATCTCAAGGGAAGGGGCCTGACGGACATATTTCGAGATATTTCTTCTTCTTGTTGTTCTTCTTCTGTACAGCTAAGCTGGAAGTGGCATTTGCAGCGCGCAATAGTGCAGAGTTATCTCAAAGAAAGGGGCCACGGTGTTTCTGTATCTCTATTATGTTGGTGCGGCTTCGGAACTTTTAAATATCTTGATATATCTCGAGAACTACGCATCTGATCAAAAAATATTGTAGAACATAAAAAGTAGGAAACTTAATTCTCTACAAAAAAGGTCTCTTAACATTTTCCCATAGCTGGCATCGTTTCCGAGATATTTGCAGATTTAGCTCAAGGGAAGGGGCCTGACGGACATATTCCGAGATATTTCTTCTTCTTGTTGTTCCTCTTCTGCACAGCTAAGCTGGAAGTGGCATTTGCAGCGCGCAATAGTGCAGAGTTATCTCAAAGAAAGGGGCCACGGTGTTTCTGTATCTCTATTATGTTGGTGCGGCTTCGGAACTTTTAAATATCTTGATATATCTCGAGAACTACGCATCTGATCAAAAAATATTGTAGAACATAAAAAGTAGGAAACTTAATTCTCTACAAAAAAGGTCTCTTAACATTTTCCCATAGCTGGCATCGTTTCCGAGATATTTGCAGATTTAGCTCAAGGGAAGGGGCCTGACGGACATATTCCGAGATATTTCTTCTTCTTGTTGTTCCTCTTCTGCACAGCTAAGCTGGAAGTGGCATTTGCAGCTCGCAGTAGTGCAGAGTTATGTCAAAGAAAGGGGCCACGGTGTTTCTGTATCTCTATTATGTTAGTGCGGCTTCGGAATTTTTAAATATCTTGATATATCTCGAGAACTACGCATCTGATCAAAAAATATCATACAACATAAAAAGTAGGAAACTTAATTCTCTACAAAAAAGGTCTCTTATCATTTTGCCATAGCTCGCTTCGTTTCCGAGATATTTGCAGATTTATCTCAAGCGAAGGGGCCTGACGGACATATTTCGAGATATTTCTTCTTCTTGTTGTTCTTCTTCTGCACAGCTAAGCTGGAAGTGGCATTTGCAGGTCGCAATAGTGCAGAGTTATCTCAAAGAAAGGGGCCACGGTGTTTCTGTATCTCTATTATGTTGGTGCGGCTTCGGAACTTTTAAATATCTCGATATATCTCGAAAACTACGCTTCTGATCAAAAAATATCGGAGAACGTAAATTGTAGGAAACATAATTCTCTACAAAAAAGGTCTCTTAAGATTTTGCCATAGCTCGCTTAGTTTCCGAGATATTTGCAGATTTATCTCAAGGGAAGGGGCCTGACGGACATATTTCGAGATATTTCTTCTTCTTGTTGTTCTTCTTCTGCACAGCTAAGCTGGAAGTGGCATTTGCAGCTCGCAATAGTGCAGAGTTATCTCAAAGAAAGGGGCCACGGTGTTTCTATATCTCTATTATGTTGGTGCGGCTTCGGAACTTTTAAATATCTTGATATATCTCGAGAACTACGCATCTGATCAAAAAATATCATAAAACATAAAAAGTAGGAAACTTAATTCTCTACAAATAAGGTCTCTTAACATTTTGCCATAGCTCGCTTCGTTTCCGAGATATTTGCAGATTTATCTCAAGGGAAGGGGCCTGACGGACATATTTCGAGATATTTCTTCTTCTTGTTGTTCTTCTTCTGCACAGCTAAGCTGGAAGTGGCATTTGCAGCTCGCAATAGTGCAGAGTTATCTCAAAGAAAGGGGCCACGGTGTTTCTGTACCTCTATTATGTTGGTGCAGCTTCGAAGCTTTTAAATATCTTGATATATCTCGAGAACTACGCCTCTGATCGAAAAATATCATAGAACATAAAAAGTAGGAAACTTAATTCTCTACAAAAAAGGTCTCTTAAGATTTTGCCATAGCTCGCTTAGTTTCCGAGATATTTGCAGATTTATCTCAAGGGAAGGGGCCTGACGGACATATTTCGAGATATTTCTTCTTCTTGTTGTTCTTCTTCTGTACAGCTAAGCTGGAAGTGGCATTTGCAGCGCGCAATAGTGCAGAGTTATCTCAAAGAAAGGGGCCACGGTGTTTCTGTATCTCTATTATGTTGGTGCGGCTTCGGAACTTTTAAATATCTTGATATATCTCGAGAACTACGCATCTGATCAAAAAATATTGTAGAACATAAAAAGTAGGAAACTTAATTCTCTACAAAAAAGGTCTCTTAACATTTTCCCATAGCTGGCATCGTTTCCGAGATATTTGCAGATTTAGCTCAAGGGAAGGGGCCTGACGGACATATTCCGAGATATTTCTTCTTCTTGTTGTTCCTCTTCTGCACAGCTAAGCTGGAAGTGGCATTTGCAGCGCGCAATAGTGCAGAGTTATCTCAAAGAAAGGGGCCACGGTGTTTCTGTATCTCTATTATGTTGGTGCGGCTTCGGAACTTTTAAATATCTTGATATATCTCGAGAACTACGCATCTGATCAAAAAATATTGTAGAACATAAAAAGTAGGAAACTTAATTCTCTACAAAAAAGGTCTCTTAACATTTTCCCATAGCTGGCATCGTTTCCGAGATATTTGCAGATTTAGCTCAAGGGAAGGGGCCTGACGGACATATTCCGAGATATTTCTTCTTCTTGTTGTTCCTCTTCTGCACAGCTAAGCTGGAAGTGGCATTTGCAGCTCGCAGTAGTGCAGAGTTATGTCAAAGAAAGGGGCCACGGTGTTTCTGTATCTCTATTATGTTAGTGCGGCTTCGGAATTTTTAAATATCTTGATATATCTCGAGAACTACGCATCTGATCAAAAAATATCATACAACATAAAAAGTAGGAAACTTAATTCTCTACAAAAAAGGTCTCTTATCATTTTGCCATAGCTCGCTTCGTTTCCGAGATATTTGCAGATTTATCTCAAGCGAAGGGGCCTGACGGACATATTCCGAGATATTTCTTCTTCTTGTTGTTCCTCTTCTGCACAGCTAAGCTGGAAGTGGCATTTGCAGCGCGCAATAGTGCAGAGTTATCTCAAAGAAAGGGGCCACGGTGTTTCTGTATCTCTATTATGTTGGTGCGGCTTCGGAACTTTTAAATATCTTGATATATCTCGAGAACTACGCATCTGATCAAAAAATATTGTAGAACATAAAAAGTAGGAAACTTAATTCTCTACAAAAAAGGTCTCTTAACATTTTCCCATAGCTGGCATCGTTTCCGAGATATTTGCAGATTTAGCTCAAGGGAAGGGGCCTGACGGACATATTCCGAGATATTTCTTCTTCTTGTTGTTCCTCTTCTGCACAGCTAAGCTGGAAGTGGCATTTGCAGCTCGCAGTAGTGCAGAGTTATGTCAAAGAAAGGGGCCACGGTGTTTCTGTATCTCTATTATGTTAGTGCGGCTTCGGAATTTTTAAATATCTTGATATATCTCGAGAACTACGCATCTGATCAAAAAATATCATACAACATAAAAAGTAGGAAACTTAATTCTCTACAAAAAAGGTCTCTTATCATTTTGCCATAGCTCGCTTCGTTTCCGAGATATTTGCAGATTTATCTCAAGCGAAGGGGCCTGACGGACATATTTCGAGATATTTCTTCTTCTTGTTGTTCTTCTTCTGCACAGCTAAGCTGGAAGTGGCATTTGCAGGTCGCAATAGTGCAGAGTTATCTCAAAGAAAGGGGCCACGGTGTTTCTGTATCTCTATTATGTTGGTGCGGCTTCGGAACTTTTAAATATCTCGATATATCTCGAAAACTACGCTTCTGATCAAAAAATATCGGAGAACGTAAATTGTAGGAAACATAATTCTCTACAAAAAAGGTCTCTTAAGATTTTGCCATAGCTCGCTTAGTTTCCGAGATATTTGCAGATTTATCTCAAGGGAAGGGGCCTGACGGACATATTTCGAGATATTTCTTCTTCTTGTTGTTCTTCTTCTGCACAGCTAAGCTGGAAGTGGCATTTGCAGCTCGCAATAGTGCAGAGTTATCTCAAAGAAAGGGGCCACGGTGTTTCTATATCTCTATTATGTTGGTGCGGCTTCGGAACTTTTAAATATCTTGATATATCTCGAGAACTACGCATCTGATCAAAAAATATCATAAAACATAAAAAGTAGGAAACTTAATTCTCTACAAATAAGGTCTCTTAACATTTTGCCATAGCTCGCTTCGTTTCCGAGATATTTGCAGATTTATCTCAAGGGAAGGGGCCTGACGGACATATTTCGAGATATTTCTTCTTCTTGTTGTTCTTCTTCTGCACAGCTAAGCTGGAAGTGGCATTTGCAGCTCGCAATAGTGCAGAGTTATCTCAAAGAAAGGGGCCACGGTGTTTCTGTACCTCTATTATGTTGGTGCAGCTTCGAAGCTTTTAAATATCTTGATATATCTCGAGAACTACGCCTCTGATCGAAAAATATCATAGAACATAAAAAGTAGGAAACTTAATTCTCTACAAAAAAGGTCTCTTAAGATTTTGCCATAGCTCGCTTAGTTTCCGAGATATTTGCAGATTTATCTCAAGGGAAGGGGCCTGACGGACATATTTCGAGATATTTCTTCTTCTTGTTGTTCTTCTTCTGTACAGCTAAGCTGGAAGTGGCATTTGCAGCGCGCAATAGTGCAGAGTTATCTCAAAGAAAGGGGCCACGGTGTTTCTGTATCTCTATTATGTTGGTGCGGCTTCGGAACTTTTAAATATCTTGATATATCTCGAGAACTACGCATCTGATCAAAAAATATTGTAGAACATAAAAAGTAGGAAACTTAATTCTCTACAAAAAAGGTCTCTTAACATTTTCCCATAGCTGGCATCGTTTCCGAGATATTTGCAGATTTAGCTCAAGGGAAGGGGCCTGACGGACATATTCCGAGATATTTCTTCTTCTTGTTGTTCCTCTTCTGCACAGCTAAGCTGGAAGTGGCATTTGCAGCGCGCAATAGTGCAGAGTTATCTCAAAGAAAGGGGCCACGGTGTTTCTGTATCTCTATTATGTTGGTGCGGCTTCGGAACTTTTAAATATCTTGATATATCTCGAGAACTACGCATCTGATCAAAAAATATTGTAGAACATAAAAAGTAGGAAACTTAATTCTCTACAAAAAAGGTCTCTTAACATTTTCCCATAGCTGGCATCGTTTCCGAGATATTTGCAGATTTAGCTCAAGGGAAGGGGCCTGACGGACATATTCCGAGATATTTCTTCTTCTTGTTGTTCCTCTTCTGCACAGCTAAGCTGGAAGTGGCATTTGCAGCTCGCAGTAGTGCAGAGTTATGTCAAAGAAAGGGGCCACGGTGTTTCTGTATCTCTATTATGTTAGTGCGGCTTCGGAATTTTTAAATATCTTGATATATCTCGAGAACTACGCATCTGATCAAAAAATATCATACAACATAAAAAGTAGGAAACTTAATTCTCTACAAAAAAGGTCTCTTATCATTTTGCCATAGCTCGCTTCGTTTCCGAGATATTTGCAGATTTATCTCAAGCGAAGGGGCCTGACGGACATATTTCGAGATATTTCTTCTTCTTGTTGTTCTTCTTCTGCACAGCTAAGCTGGAAGTGGCATTTGCAGGTCGCAATAGTGCAGAGTTATCTCAAAGAAAGGGGCCACGGTGTTTCTGTATCTCTATTATGTTGGTGCGGCTTCGGAACTTTTAAATATCTCGATATATCTCGAAAACTACGCTTCTGATCAAAAAATATCGGAGAACGTAAATTGTAGGAAACATAATTCTCTACAAAAAAGGTCTCTTAAGATTTTGCCATAGCTCGCTTAGTTTCCGAGATATTTGCAGATTTATCTCAAGGGAAGGGGCCTGACGGACATATTTCGAGATATTTCTTCTTCTTGTTGTTCTTCTTCTGTACAGCTAAGCTGGAAGTGGCATTTGCAGCGCGCAATAGTGCAGAGTTATCTCAAAGAAAGGGGCCACGGTGTTTCTGTATCTCTATTATGTTGGTGCGGCTTCGGAACTTTTAAATATCTTGATATATCTCGAGAACTACGCATCTGATCAAAAAATATTGTAGAACATAAAAAGTAGGAAACTTAATTCTCTACAAAAAAGGTCTCTTAACATTTTCCCATAGCTGGCATCGTTTCCGAGATATTTGCAGATTTAGCTCAAGGGAAGGGGCCTGACGGACATATTCCGAGATATTTCTTCTTCTTGTTGTTCCTCTTCTGCACAGCTAAGCTGGAAGTGGCATTTGCAGCGCGCAATAGTGCAGAGTTATCTCAAAGAAAGGGGCCACGGTGTTTCTGTATCTCTATTATGTTGGTGCGGCTTCGGAACTTTTAAATATCTTGATATATCTCGAGAACTACGCATCTGATCAAAAAATATTGTAGAACATAAAAAGTAGGAAACTTAATTCTCTCCAAAAAGGTCTCTTAACATTTTCCCATAGCTGGCATCGTTTCCGAGATATTTGCAGATTTAGCTCAAGGGAAGGGGCCTGACGGACATATTCCGAGATGTTTCTTCTTCTTGTTGTTCCTCTTCTGCACAGCTAAGCTGGAAGTGGCATTTGCAGCTCGCAGTAGTGCAGAGTTATCTCAAAGAAAGGGGCCACGGTGTTTCTGTATCTCTATTATGTTGGTGCGGCTTCGAAATTTTTAAATATCTTGATATATCTCGAGAACTACGCATCTGATCAAAAAATATCATACAACATAAAAAGTAGGAAACTTAATTTTCTACAAAAAAGGTCTCTTAACATTTTGCCATAGCTCGCTTCGTTTCCGAGATATTTGCAGATTTATCTCAAGGGAAGGGGCCTGACGGACATATTTCGAGATATTTCTTCTTCTTGTTGTTCTTCTTCTGCACAGCTAAGCTGGGAGTGGCATTTGCAGCTCGCAATAGTGCAGAGTTATCTCAAAGAAAGGGGCCACGGTGTTTCTATATCTCTATTATGTTGGTGCGGCTTCGGAACTTTTAAATATCTTGATATATCTCGAGAACTACGCATCTGATCAAAAAATATCATAAAACATAAAAAGTAGGAAACTTAATTCTCTACAAATAAGGTCTCTTAACATTTTGCCATAGCTCGCTTCGTTTCCGAGATATTTGCAGATTTATCTCAAGGGAAGGGGCCTGACGGACATATTTCGAGATATTTCTTCTTCTTGTTGTTCTTCTTCTGCACAGCTAAGCTGGAAGTGGCATTTGCAGCTCGCAATAGTGCAGAGTTATCTCAAAGAAAGGGGCCACGGTGTTTCTGTACCTCTATTATGTTGGTGCAGCTTCTAAGCTTTTAAATATCTTGATATATCTCGAGAACTACGCCTCTGATCGAAAAATATCATAGAACATAAAAAGTAGGAAACTTAATTCTCTACAAAAAAGGTCTCTTAACATTTTGCCATAGCTCGCTTCGTTTCCGAGATATTTGCAGATTTATCTCAAGCGAAGGGGCCTGACGGACATATTTCGAGATATTTCTTCTTCTTGTTGTTCTTCTTCTGCACAGCTAAGCTGGAAGTGGCATTTGCAGGTCGCAATAGTGCAGAGTTATCTCAAAGAAAGGGGCCACGGTGTTTCTGTATCTCTATTATGTTGGTGCGGCTTCGGAACTTTTAAATATCTCGATATATCTCGAAAACTACGCTTCTGATCAAAAAATATCGGAGAACGTAAATTGTAGGAAACATAATTCTCTACAAAAAAGGTCTCTTAACATTTTGCCATAGCTCGCTTCGTTTCCGAGATATTTGCAGATTTATCTCAAGGGAAGGGGCCTGACGGACATATTTCGAGATATTTCTTCTTCTAGTTGTTCTTCTTCTGCACAGCTAAGCTGGAAGTGGCATTTGCAGCTCGCAATAGCGCAGAGTTATCTCAAAGAAAGGGGCCACGGTGTTTCTGTACCTCTGTTATGTTGGTGCGGCTTCGGAACTTTTAAATATCTTGATACATCTCGAGAACTACGCATCTGATCAAAAAATATCATAGAACATAAAAAGTAGGAAACTTAATTCTCTACAAAAAAGGTCTCTTAACATTTTGCCATAGCTCACTTCGTTTCCGAGATATTTGCAGATTTATCTCAAGGGAAGGGGCCTGACGGACATATTTCGAGATATTTCTTCTTCTTGTTGTTCTTCTTCTGCACAGCTAAACTGGAAGTGGCATTTCCAGCTCGCAATAGTGCAGAGTTATCTCAAAGAAAGGGGCCACGGTGTTTCTGTATCTCTATTATGTTGGTGCGGCTTCGGAACTTTAAAATATCTTGATATATCTCGAGAACTACGCATCTGATCAACAAATATCATAGAACATAAAAAGTAGGAAACATAATTCTCTACAAAAAAGGTCTCTTAACATTTTGCCATAGCTCACTTCGTTTCCGAGATATTTGCAGATTTATCTCAACGGAAGGGGCCTGACGGACATATTTCGAGATATTTCTTCTTCTTGTTGTTCTTCTTCTGCACAGCTAAACTGGAAGTGGCATTTCCAGCTCGCAATAGTGCAGAGTTATCTCAAAGAAAGGGGCCACGGTGTTTCTGTATCTCTATTATGTTGGTGCGGCTTCGGAACTTTAAAATATCTTGATATATGTCGAGAACTACGCATCTGATCGAAAAATATCATAGAACATAAAAAGTAGGAAACTTAATTCTCTACAAAAAAGGTCTTTTAACATTTTGCCATAGCTCGCTTCGTTTCCGAGATATTTGCAGATCTATCTCAAGGAAGGGGCCTGACGGACATATTTCGAGATATTTCTTCTTCTTGTTGTTCTTCTTCTGCACAGCTAAACTGGAAGTGGCATTTCCAGCTCGCAATAGTGCAGAGTTATCTCAAAGAAAGGGGCCACGGTGTTTCTGTATCTCTATTATGTTGGTGCGGCTTCGGAACTTTAAAATATCTTGATATATCTCGAGAACTACGCATCTGATCAACAAATATCATAGGACGTAAAAAGTAGGAAACTTAATTCTCTACAAATAAAGTCTCTTAACATTTTGCCATAGCTCGCTTCGTTTCCGAGATATTTGCAGATTTATCTCAAGGGAAGGGGCCTGACGGACATATTTCGAGATATTTCTTCTTCTTGTTGTTCTTCTTCTGCACAGCTAAGCTGGAAGTGGCATTTGCAGCTCGCAATAGTGCAGAGTTATCTCAAAGAAAGGGGCCACGGTGTTTCTGTATCTCTATTATGTTGGTGCGGCTTCGGAACTTTTAAATATCTTGATACATCTCGAGAACTACGCATCTGCTCAAAAAATATCATAGAACATAAAAAGTAGGAAACATAATTCTCTACAAAAAAGGTCTCTTAACATTTTGCCATAGCTCACTTCGTTTCCGAGATATTTGCAGATTTATCTCAACGGAAGGGGCCTGACGGACATATTTCGAGATATTTCTTCTTCTTGTTGTTCTTCTTCTGCACAGCTAAACTGGAAGTGGCATTTCCAGCTCGCAATAGTGCAGAGTTATCTCAAAGAAAGGGGCCACGGTGTTTCTGTATCTCTATTATGTTGGTGCGGCTTCGGAACTTTAAAATATCTTGATATATGTCGAGAACTACGCATCTGATCGAAAAATATCATAGAACATAAAAAGTAGGAAACTTAATTCTCTACAAAAAAGGTCTTTTAACATTTTGCCATAGCTCGCTTCGTTTCCGAGATATTTGCAGATCTATCTCAAGGAAGGGGCCTGACAGACATATTTCGAGATATTTCTTCTTCTTGTTGTTCTTCTTCTGCACAGCTAAACTGGAAGTGGCATTTCCAGCTCGCAATAGTGCAGAGTTATCTCAAAGAAAGGGGCCACGGTGTTTCTGTATCTCTATTATGTTGGTGCGGCTTCGGAACTTTAAAATATCTTGATATATCTCGAGAACTACGCATCTGATCAACAAATATCATAGGACGTAAAAAGTAGGAAACTTAATTCTCTACAAATAAAGTCTCTTAACATTTTGCCATAGCTCGCTTCGTTTCCGAGATATTTGCAGATTTATCTCAAGGGAAGGGGCCTGACGGACATATTTCGAGATATTTCTTCCCCTTGTTGTTCTTCTTCTGCACAGCTAAGCTGGAAGTGACATTTGCAGCTCACAATAGTGCAGAGTTATCTCAAAGAAAGGGGCCACGGTGTTTCTGTATCTCTATTATGTTGGTGCGGCTTCGGAACTTTTAAATATCTTGATACATCTCGAGAACTATGCATCTGCTCAAAAAATATCATAGAACATAAAAAGTAGGAAACATAATTCTCTACAAAAAAGGTCTCTTAACATTTTGCCATAGCTCACTTCGTTTCCGAGATATTTGCAGATCTATCTCAAGGGAAGGGGCCTGACGGACATATTTCGAGATATTTCTTCTTCTTGTTGTTCTTCTTCTGCACAGCTAAACTGGAAGTGGCATTTCCAGCTCGCAATAGTGCAGAGTTCTCTCAAAGAAAGGGGCCACGGTGTTTCTGTATCTCTATTATGTTGGTGCGGCTTCGGAACTTTAAAATATCTTGATATATCTCGAGAACTACGCATCTGATCAAAAAATATCATAAAACATAAAAAGTAGGAAACTTAATTCTCTACAAATAAGGTCTCTTAACATTTTGCCATAGCTCGCTTCGTTTCCGAGATATTTGCAGATTTATCTCAAGGGAAGGGGCCTGACGGACATATTTCGAGATATTTCTTCTTCTTGTTGTTCTTCTTCTGCACAGCTAAGCTGGAAGTGGCATTTGCAGCTCGCAATAGTGCAGAGTTATCTCAAAGAAAGGGGCCACGGTGTTTCTGTACCTCTATTATGTTGGTGCAGCTTCTAAGCTTTTAAATATCTTGATATATCTCGAGAACTACGCCTCTGATCGAAAAATATCATAGAACATAAAAAGTAGGAAACTTAATTCTCTACAAAAAAGGTCTCTTAACATTTTGCCATAGCTCGCTTCGTTTCCGAGATATTTGCAGATTTATCTCAAGCGAAGGGGCCTGACGGACATATTTCGAGATATTTCTTCTTCTTGTTGTTCTTCTTCTGCACAGCTAAGCTGGAAGTGGCATTTGCAGGTCGCAATAGTGCAGAGTTATCTCAAAGAAAGGGGCCACGGTGTTTCTGTATCTCTATTATGTTGGTGCGGCTTCGGAACTTTTAAATATCTCGATATATCTCGAAAACTACGCTTCTGATCAAAAAATATCGGAGAACGTAAATTGTAGGAAACATAATTCTCTACAAAAAAGGTCTCTTAACATTTTGCCATAGCTCGCTTCGTTTCCGAGATATTTGCAGATTTATCTCAAGGGAAGGGGCCTGACGGACATATTTCGAGATATTTCTTCTTCTAGTTGTTCTTCTTCTGCACAGCTAAGCTGGAAGTGGCATTTGCAGCTCGCAATAGCGCAGAGTTATCTCAAAGAAAGGGGCCACGGTGTTTCTGTACCTCTGTTATGTTGGTGCGGCTTCGGAACTTTTAAATATCTTGATACATCTCGAGAACTACGCATCTGATCAAAAAATATCATAGAACATAAAAAGTAGGAAACTTAATTCTCTACAAAAAAGGTCTCTTAACATTTTGCCATAGCTCACTTCGTTTCCGAGATATTTGCAGATTTATCTCAAGGGAAGGGGCCTGACGGACATATTTCGAGATATTTCTTCTTCTTGTTGTTCTTCTTCTGCACAGCTAAACTGGAAGTGGCATTTCCAGCTCGCAATAGTGCAGAGTTATCTCAAAGAAAGGGGCCACGGTGTTTCTGTATCTCTATTATGTTGGTGCGGCTTCGGAACTTTAAAATATCTTGATATATCTCGAGAACTACGCATCTGATCAACAAATATCATAGAACATAAAAAGTAGGAAACATAATTCTCTACAAAAAAGGTCTCTTAACATTTTGCCATAGCTCACTTCGTTTCCGAGATATTTGCAGATTTATCTCAACGGAAGGGGCCTGACGGACATATTTCGAGATATTTCTTCTTCTTGTTGTTCTTCTTCTGCACAGCTAAACTGGAAGTGGCATTTCCAGCTCGCAATAGTGCAGAGTTATCTCAAAGAAAGGGGCCACGGTGTTTCTGTATCTCTATTATGTTGGTGCGGCTTCGGAACTTTAAAATATCTTGATATATGTCGAGAACTACGCATCTGATCGAAAAATATCATAGAACATAAAAAGTAGGAAACTTAATTCTCTACAAAAAAGGTCTTTTAACATTTTGCCATAGCTCGCTTCGTTTCCGAGATATTTGCAGATCTATCTCAAGGAAGGGGCCTGACGGACATATTTCGAGATATTTCTTCTTCTTGTTGTTCTTCTTCTGCACAGCTAAACTGGAAGTGGCATTTCCAGCTCGCAATAGTGCAGAGTTATCTCAAAGAAAGGGGCCACGGTGTTTCTGTATCTCTATTATGTTGGTGCGGCTTCGGAACTTTAAAATATCTTGATATATCTCGAGAACTACGCATCTGATCAACAAATATCATAGGACGTAAAAAGTAGGAAACTTAATTCTCTACAAATAAAGTCTCTTAACATTTTGCCATAGCTCGCTTCGTTTCCGAGATATTTGCAGATTTATCTCAAGGGAAGGGGCCTGACGGACATATTTCGAGATATTTCTTCTTCTTGTTGTTCTTCTTCTGCACAGCTAAGCTGGAAGTGGCATTTGCAGCTCGCAATAGTGCAGAGTTATCTCAAAGAAAGGGGCCACGGTGTTTCTGTATCTCTATTATGTTGGTGCGGCTTCGGAACTTTTAAATATCTTGATACATCTCGAGAACTACGCATCTGCTCAAAAAATATCATAGAACATAAAAAGTAGGAAACATAATTCTCTACAAAAAAGGTCTCTTAACATTTTGCCATAGCTCACTTCGTTTCCGAGATATTTGCAGATTTATCTCAACGGAAGGGGCCTGACGGACATATTTCGAGATATTTCTTCTTCTTGTTGTTCTTCTTCTGCACAGCTAAACTGGAAGTGGCATTTCCAGCTCGCAATAGTGCAGAGTTATCTCAAAGAAAGGGGCCACGGTGTTTCTGTATCTCTATTATGTTGGTGCGGCTTCGGAACTTTAAAATATCTTGATATATGTCGAGAACTACGCATCTGATCGAAAAATATCATAGAACATAAAAAGTAGGAAACTTAATTCTCTACAAAAAAGGTCTTTTAACATTTTGCCATAGCTCGCTTCGTTTCCGAGATATTTGCAGATCTATCTCAAGGAAGGGGCCTGACAGACATATTTCGAGATATTTCTTCTTCTTGTTGTTCTTCTTCTGCACAGCTAAACTGGAAGTGGCATTTCCAGCTCGCAATAGTGCAGAGTTATCTCAAAGAAAGGGGCCACGGTGTTTCTGTATCTCTATTATGTTGGTGCGGCTTCGGAACTTTAAAATATCTTGATATATCTCGAGAACTACGCATCTGATCAACAAATATCATAGGACGTAAAAAGTAGGAAACTTAATTCTCTACAAATAAAGTCTCTTAACATTTTGCCATAGCTCGCTTCGTTTCCGAGATATTTGCAGATTTATCTCAAGGGAAGGGGC
The DNA here is from genome assembly GCF_051020975.1 of Osmia lignaria lignaria. Lineage (NCBI taxonomy): Eukaryota > Metazoa > Arthropoda > Insecta > Hymenoptera > Megachilidae > Osmia > Osmia lignaria. Next base: position 470,311 of record NW_027478169.1, on the reverse strand, counting down.
CTGACGGACATATTTCGAGATATTTCTTCCCCTTGTTGTTCTTCTTCTGCACAGCTAAGCTGGAAGTGACATTTGCAGCTCACAATAGTGCAGAGTTATCTCAAAGAAAGGGGCCACGGTGTTTCTGTATCTCTATTATGTTGGTGCGGCTTCGGAACTTTTAAATATCTTGATACATCTCGAGAACTATGCATCTGCTCAAAAAATATCATAGAACATAAAAAGTAGGAAACATAATTCTCTACAAAAAAGGTCTCTTAACATTTTGCCATAGCTCACTTCGTTTCCGAGATATTTGCAGATCTATCTCAAGGGAAGGGGCCTGACGGACATATTTCGAGATATTTCTTCTTCTTGTTGTTCTTCTTCTGCACAGCTAAACTGGAAGTGGCATTTCCAGCTCGCAATAGTGCAGAGTTCTCTCAAAGAAAGGGGCCACGGTGTTTCTGTATCTCTATTATGTTGGTGCGGCTTCGGAACTTTAAAATATCTTGATATATCTCGAGAACTACGCATCTGATCAACAAATATCATAGGAGGTAAAAAGTAGGAAACTTAATTCTCTACAAATAAAGTCCCTTAACATTTTGCCATAGCTCGCTTCGTTTCCGAGATATTTGCAGATTTATCTCAAGGGAAGGGGCCTGACGGACATATTTCGAGATATTTCTTCTTCTTGTTGTTCTTCTTCTGCACAGCTAAGCTGGAAGTGGCATTTGCAGCTCGCAATAGTGCAGAGTTATCTCAAAGAAAGGGGCCACGGTGTTTCTGTATCTCAATTATGTTGGTGCGGCTTCGGAACTTTTAAATATCTTGATACATCTCGAGAACTACGCATCTGCTCAAAAAATATCATAGAACATAAAAAGTAGGAAACATAATTCTCTACAAAAAAGGTCTCTTAACATTTTGCCATAGCTCACTTCGTTTCCGAGATATTTGCAGATTTATCTCAAGGGAAGGGGCCTGACGGACATATTTCGAGATATTTCTTCTTCTTGTTGTTCTTCTTCTGCACAGCTAAACTGGAAGTGGCATTTCCAGCTCGCAATAGTGCAGAGTTATCTCAAAGAAAGGGGCCACGGTGTTTCTGTATCTCTATTATGTTGGTGCGGCTTCGGAACTTTAAAATATCTTGATATATGTCGAGACTACGCATCTGATCGAAAAATATCATAGAACATAAAAAGTAGGAAACTTAATTCTCTACAAAAAAGGTCTTTTAACATTTTGCCATAGCTCGCTTCGTTTCCGAGATATTTGCAGATCTATCTCAAGGAAGGGGCCTGACGGACATATTTCGAGATATTTCTTCTTCTTGTTGTTCTTCTTCTGCACAGCTAAACTGGAAGTGGCATTTCCAACTCGCAATAGTGCAGAGTTATCTCAAAGAAAGGGGCCACGGTGTTTCTGTATCTCTATTATGTTGGTGCGGCTTCGGAACTTTAAAATATCTTGATATATCTCGAGACTACGCATCTGATCGAAAAATATCATAGAACATAAAAAGTAGGAAACTTAATTCTCTACAAAAAAGGTCTTTTAACATTTTGCCATAGCTCGCTTCGTTTCCGAGATATTTGCAGATTTATCTCAAGGGAAGGGGCCTGACAGACATATTTCGAGATATTTCTTCTTCTTGTTGTTCTTCTTCTGCACAGCTAAGCTGGAAGTGGCATTTGCAGCGCGCAATAGTGGAGAGTTATCTCAAAGAAAGGGGCCACGGTGTTTCTGTATCTCTATTGTGTTGGTGCTGCTTCGGAACTTTTAAATATCTTGATATATCTCGAGAACTACGCATCTGATCAAAAAATATCATAGAACATAAATTGTAGGAAACCTAATTTTCTACAAAAAAGGTATCTTAACATTTTGCCATAGCTCGCTTCGTTTCCGAGATATTTGCAGATTTATCTCAAGGGAAGGGGCCTGACGGACATATTTCGAGATATTTCTTCCCCTTGTTGTTCTTCTTCTGCACAGCTAAGCTGGAAGTGGCATTTGCAGCTCACAATAGTGCAGAGTTATCTCAAAGAAAGGGGCCACGGTGTTTCTGTATCTCTATTATGTTGGTGCGGCTTCGGAACTTTAAAATATCTTGATATATGTCGAGAACTACGCATCTGATCAAAAAATATCATAGAACATAAAAAGTAGGAAACTTAATTCTCTACAAAAAAGGTCTCGCAACATTTTGCCATAGCTCGCTTTGTTTCCGAGATATTTGCAGATTTATCTCAAGGGAAGGGGCCTGAGGGACATATTTCGAGATATTTCTTCTTCTTGTTGTTCTTCTTCTGCACAGCTAAGCTGGAAGTGGCATTTGCAGCTCGCAATAGTGCAGAGTTATCTCAAAGAAAGAGGCCACGGTGTTTCTGTACCTCTATTATGTTGGTGCAGCTTCGGAACTTTTAAATATCTTGATATATCTCGAGAACTACGGTTCTGATCAAAAAATGTCATAGAACGTAAAAAGTAGAAAACTTAATTCTCTACAAAAAAGGTCTGTTAACATTTTGCCATAGCTCGCTTCGTTTCCGAGATATTTGGAGATCTATCTCAAGGAAGGGGCCTGACGGACATATTTCGAGATATTTCTTCTTCTTGTTGTTCTTCTTCTGCACAGCTAAACTGGAAGTGGCATTTCCAACTCGCAATAGTGCAGAGTTATCTCAAAGAAAGGGGCCACGGTGTTTCTGTATCTCTATTATGTTGGTGCGGCTTCGGAACTTTAAAATATCTTGATATATCTCGAGACTACGCATCTGATCGAAAAATATCATAGAACATAAAAAGTAGGAAACTTAATTCTCTACAAAAAAGGTCTTTTAACATTTTGCCATAGCTCGCTTCGTTTCCGAGATATTTGCAGATTTATCTCAAGGGAAGGGGCCTGACAGACATATTTCGAGATATTTCTTCTTCTTGTTGTTCTTCTTCTGCACAGCTAAGCTGGAAGTGGCATTTGCAGCGCGCAATAGTGGAGAGTTATCTCAAAGAAAGGGGCCACGGTGTTTCTGTATCTCTATTGTGTTGGTGCTGCTTCGGAACTTTTAAATATCTTGATATATCTCGAGAACTACGCATCTGATCAAAAAATATCATAGAACATAAATTGTAGGAAACCTAATTTTCTACAAAAAAGGTATCTTAACATTTTGCCATAGCTCGCTTCGTTTCCGAGATATTTGCAGATTTATCTCAAGGGAAGGGGCCTGACGGACATATTTCGAGATATTTCTTCCCCTTGTTGTTCTTCTTCTGCACAGCTAAGCTGGAAGTGGCATTTGCAGCTCGCAATAGTGCAGAGTTATCTCAAAGAAAGGGGCCACGGTGTTTCTGTATCTCTATTATGTTGGTGCGGCTTCGGAACTTTAAAATATCTTGATATATGTCGAGAACTACGCATCTGATCAAAAAATATCATAGAACATAAAAAGTAGGAAACTTAATTCTCTACAAAAAAGGTCTCTCAACATTTTGCCATAGCTCGCTTTGTTTCCGAGATATTTGCAGATTTATCTCAAGGGAAGGGGCCTGAGGGACATATTTCGAGATATTTCTTCTTCTTGTTGTTCTTCTTCTGCACAGCTAAGCTGGAAGTGGCATTTGCAGCTCGCAATAGTGCAGAGTTATCTCAAAGAAAGAGGCCACGGTGTTTCTGTACCTCTATTATGTTGGTGCAGCTTCGGAACTTTTAAATATCTTGATATATCTCGAGAACTACGGTTCTGATCAAAAAATGTCATAGAACGTAAAAAGTAGAAAACTTAATTCTCTACAAAAAAGGTCTGTTAACATTTTGCCATAGCTCGCTTCGTTTCCGAGATATTTGGAGATTTATCTCAAGGGAAGGGGCCTGACAGACATATTTCGAGATATTTCTTCTTCTTGTTGTTCTTCTTCTGCACAGCTAAACTGGAAGTGGCATTTCCAGCTCGCAATAGCGCAGAGTTATCTCAAAGAAAGGGGCCACGGTGTTTCTGTATCTCTATTATGTTGGTGCGGCTTCGGAACCTTTAAATATCTTGATATATCTCGAGAACTACGCATCTGATCAAAAAATATCATACAACATAAAAAGTAGGAAACCTAATTCTCTACAAAAAAGGTCTCTTAACATTTTGCGGTAGCTCGCTTCGTTTCCGAGATATTTGCAGATTTATCTCAAGGGAAGGGGCCTGACGGACATATTTCGAGATATTTCTTCTTCTTGTTGTCCTTCTTCTGCACAGCTAAGCTGGAAGTGGCATTTGCGGCTCGCACTAGTGCAGAGTTATCTCAAAGAAAGGGGCCACGGTGTTTCTGTATCTCTATTATGTTGGTGCGGCTTCGGAACTTTTAAATATCTTGATATATCTCGAGAACTACGCATCTGATCAAAAAATATCATAGAACATAAAAAGTAGGAAACTTAATTCTCTACAAAAAAGGTCTCTTAACATTTTGCCATAGCTCGCTTCGTTTCCGAGATATTTGCAGATTTATCTCAAGGGATGGGGCCTGACGGACATATTTCGAGATATTTCTTCTTCTTGTTGTTCTTCTTCTGCACAGCTAAACTGGAAGTGGCATTTCCAGCTCGCAATAGTGCAGAGTTATCTCAAAGAAAGGGGCCACGGTGTTTCTGTATCTCTATTATGTTGGTGCGGCTTCGGAACTTTTAAATATCTTGATATATCTCGAGAACTACGCATCTGATCAAAAAATATCATACAACATAAAAAGTAGGAAACTTAATTCTCTACAAGAAAGGTCTCTAAACATTTTGCCATAGCTCGCTTCGTTTCCGAGATATTTGCAGATTTATCTCAAGGGAAGGGGCCTGACGGACATATTTCGAGATATTTCTTCTTCTTGTTGTTCTTCTTCTGCACAGCTAAGCCGGAAGTGGCATTTGCAGCTCGCAATAGTGCAGAGTTATCTCAAAGAAAGGGGCCACGGTGTTTCTGTATCTCTATTATGTTGGTGCGGCTTCGGAACTTTTAAATATCTTGATATATCTCGAGAACTACGCATCTGATCAAAAAATATCATAGAACATAAAAAGTAGGAAACTTAATTCTCTACAAAAAAGGTCTCTTAACATTTTGCCATAGCTCCCTTCGTTTCCGAGATATTTGCAGATTTATCTCAAGGGAAGGGGCCTGACGGACATATTTCGTGATATTTCTTCTTCTTGTTGTTCTTCTTCTGCACAGCTAAGCTGGAAGTGGCATTTGCAGCTCGCAACAGTGCAGAGTTATCTCAAAGAAAGGGGCCACGGTGTTTCTGTATCTCTATTATGTTGGTGCGGCTTCGGAACTTTTAAATATCTTGATATATCTCGAGAACTACGCATCTGATCAAAAAATATCATAGAACATAAAAAGTAGGAAACTTCATTCTCTACAAAAAAGGTCTCTTAACATTTTGCCATAGCTCGCTTCGTTTCCGAGATATTTGCAGATTTATCTCAAGGGAAGGGGCCTGACAGACATATTTCGAGATATTTCTTCTTCTTGTTGTTCTTCTTCTACACAGCTAAACTGGAAGTGGCATTTCCAGCTCGCAATAGTGCAGAGTTATCTCAAAGAAAGGGGCCACGGTGTTTCTGTATCTCTATTATGTTGGTGCGGCTTCGGAACTTTTAAATATCTTGATATATCTCGAGAGCTACGCATCTGATCAAAAAATATCATACAACATAAAAAGTAGGAAACTTAATTCTCTACACGAAAGGTCTCTAAATATTTTGCCATAGCTCGCTTCGTTTCCGAGATATTTGCAGATTTATCTCAAGGGAAGGGGCCTGACGGACATATTTCGAGATATTTCTTCTTCTTGTTGTTCTTCTTCTGCACAGCTAAGCTGGAAGTGGCATTTGCAGCTCGCAATAGTGCAGAGTTATCTCAAAGAGAGGGGCCACGGTGTTTCTGTATCTCTATTATATTGGTGCGGCTTCGGAACTTTTAAATATCTCGATATATCTCGAAAACTACGCTTCTGATCAAAAAATATCATAGAACATAAATTGTAGGAAACATAATTCTCTACAGAAAAGGTCTCTTAACATTTTGCCATAGCTCGCTTCGTTTCCGAGATATTTGCAGATATATCTCAAGGGAACGGGCCTGACGAACATATTTCGAGATATTGCTTCTTCTTGTTGTTCTTCTTCTGCACAGCTAAGCTGGAAGTGGCATTTGCAGCTCACAATAGTGCAGAGTTATCTCAAAGAAAGGGGCCACGGTGTTTCTGTATCTCTATTATGTTGGTGCGGCTTCGGAACTTTTAAATATCTTGATATATCTCGAGAACTACGCATCTGATCAAAAAATATCATACAACATAAAAAGTAGGAAACTTAATTCTCTACAAGAAAGGTCTCTAAACATTTTGCCATAGCTCGCTTCGTTTCCGAGATATTTGCAGATTTATCTCAAGGGAAGGGGCCTGACGGACATATTTCGAGATATTTCTTCTTCTTGTTGTTCTTCTTCTGCACAGCTAAGCTGGAAGTGGCATTTGCAGCTCGCAATAGTGCAGAGTTATCTCAAAGAGAGGGGCCACGGTGTTTCTGTATCTCTATTATATTGGTGCGGCTTCGGAACTTTTAAATATCTCGATATATCTCGAAAACTACGCTTCTGATCAAAAAATATCATAGAACATAAATTGTAGGAAACTTCATTCTCTACAAAAAAGGTCTCTTAACATTTTGCCATAGCTCGCTTCGTTTCCGAGATATTTGCAGATTTATCTCAAGGGAAGGGGCCTGACGGACATATTTCGAGATATTTCTTCTTCTTGTTGTTCTTCTTCTACACAGCTAAACTGGAAGTGGCATTTCCAGCTCGCAATAGTGCAGAGTTATCTCAAAGAAAGGGGCCACGGTGTTTCTGTATCTCTATTATGTTGGTGCGGCTTCGGAACTTTTAAATATCTTGATATATCTCGAGAGCTACGCATCTGATCAAAAAATATCATACAACATAAAAAGTAGGAAACTTAATTCTCTACACGAAAGGTCTCTAAATATTTTGCCATAGCTCGCTTCGTTTCCGAGATATTTGCAGATTTATCTCAAGGGAAGGGGCCTGACGGACATATTTCGAGATATTTCTTCTTCTTGTTGTTCTTCTTCTGCACAGCTAAGCTGGAAGTGGCATTTGCAGCTCGCAATAGTGCAGAGTTATCTCAAAGAGAGGGGCCACGGTGTTTCTGTATCTCTATTATATTGGTGCGGCTTCGGAACTTTTAAATATCTCGATATATCTCGAAAACTACGCTTCTGATCAAAAAATATCATAGAACATAAATTGTAGGAAACATAATTCTCTACAGAAAAGGTCTCTTAACATTTTGCCATAGCTCGCTTCGTTTCCGAGATATTTGCAGATATATCTCAAGGGAACGGGCCTGACGAACATATTTCGAGATATTGCTTCTTCTTGTTGTTCTTCTTCTGCACAGCTAAGCTGGAAGTGGCATTTGCAGCTCACAATAGTGCAGAGTTATCTCAAAGAAAGGGGCCACGGTGTTTCTGTATCTCTATTATGTTGGTGCGGCTTCGGAACTTTTAAATATCTTGATATATCTCGAGAACTACGCATCTGATCAAAAAATATCATACAACATAAAAAGTAGGAAACTTAATTCTCTACAAGAAAGGTCTCTAAACATTTTGCCATAGCTCGCTTCGTTTCCGAGATATTTGCAGATTTATCTCAAGGGAAGGGGCCTGACGGACATATTTCGAGATATTTCTTCTTCTTGTTGTTCTTCTTCTGCACAGCTAAGCTGGAAGTGGCATTTGCAGCTCGCAATAGTGCAGAGTTATCTCAAAGAGAGGGGCCACGGTGTTTCTGTATCTCTATTATATTGGTGCGGCTTCGGAACTTTTAAATATCTCGATATATCTCGAAAACTACGCTTCTGATCAAAAAATATCATAGAACATAAATTGTAGGAAACATAATTCTCTACAGAAAAGGTCTCTTCACATTTTGCCATAGCTCACTTCGTTTCCGAGATATTTGCAGATATATCTCAAGGGAACGGGCCTGACGAACATATTTCGAGATATTGCTTCTTCTTGTTGTTCTTCTTCTGCACAGCTAAGCTGGAAGTGGCATTTGCAGCTCGCAATAGTGCAGAGTTATCTCAAAGAAAGGGGCCACGGTGTTTCTGTATCTCTATTATGTTGGTGCGGCTTCGGAACTTTTAAATATCTTGATATATCTCGAGAACTACGCATCTGATCAAAAAATATCATAGAACATAAAAAGTAGGAAACTTCATTCTCTACAAAAAAGGTCTCTTAACATTTTGCCATAGCTCGCTTCGTTTCCGAGATATTTGCAGATTTATCTCAAGGGAAGGGGCCTGACGGACATATTTCGAGATATTTCTTCTTCTTGTTGTTCTTCTTCTACACAGCTAAACTGGAAGTGGCATTTCCAGCTCGCAATAGTGCAGAGTTATCTCAAAGAAAGGGGCCACGGTGTTTCTGTATCTCTATTATGTTGGTGCGGCTTCGGAACTTTTAAATATCTTGATATATCTCGAGAGCTACGCATCTGATCAAAAAATATCATACAACATAAAAAGTAGGAAACTTAATTCTCTACAAGAAAGGTCTCTAAATATTTTGCCATAGCTCGCTTCGTTTCCGAGATATTTGCAGATTTATCTCAAGGGAAGGGGCCTGACGGACATATTTCGAGATATTTCTTCTTCTTGTTGTTCTTCTTCTGCACAGCTAAGCTGGAAGTGGCATTTGCAGCTCGCAATAGTGCAGAGTTATCTCAAAGAGAGGGGCCACGGTGTTTCTGTATCTCTATTATATTGGTGCGGCTTCGGAACTTTTAAATATCTCGATATATCTCGAAAACTACGCTTCTGATCAAAAAATATCATAGAACATAAATTGTAGGAAACATAATTCTCTACAGAAAAGGTCTCTTAACATTTTGCCATAGCTCGCTTCGTTTCCGAGATATTTGCAGATATATCTCAAGGGAACGGGCCTGACGAACATATTTCGAGATATTGCTTCTTCTTGTTGTTCTTCTTCTGCACAGCTAAGCTGGAAGTGGCATTTGCAGCTCGCGATAGTGCAGAGTTATCTCAAAGAGAGGGGCCACGGTGTTTCTGTATCTCTATTATGTTGGTGCGGCTTCGGAACTTTTAAATATCTTGATATATCTCGAGAAGTACGCATCTGCTCAAAAAATATCATAGAACATAAAACGTAGGAAACTTAATTCTCTACAAAAAAGGTCTCTTAACATTTTGCCATAGCTCGCTTCGTTTCCGAGATATTTGCAGATTTATCTCAAGGGAACGGGCCTGACGGACATATTTCGAGATATTTCGTCTTCTTGTTGTTCTTCTTCTGCACAGCTAAGCTGGAAGTGGCATTTGCAGCTCGCAATAGTGCAGAGTTATCTCAAAGAAAGGGGCCACGGTGTTTCTGTAGCTCTATTATGTTGGTGCGGCTTCGGAACTTTTAAATATCTTGATATATCTCGAGAACCACGCATCTGATCAAAAAATATCATAGAACATAAAAAGTAGAAAACTTAATTCTCTACAAAAAAGGTCTCTTAACATTTTGCCATAGCTCGCTTCGTTTCCGAGATATTTGCAGATTTATCTCAAGGGAAGGGGCCTGACGGACATATTTCGAGATATTTCTTCTTCTTGTTGTTCTTCTTCTGCACAGCTAAGCTGGAAGTGGCATTTGCAGCTCGCGATAGTGCAGAGTTATCTCAAAGAAAGGGGCCACGGTGTTTCTGTATCTCTATTATGTTGGTGCGGCTTCGGAACTTTTAAATATCTTGATATATCTCGAGAAGTACGCATCTGCTCAAAAAATATCATAGAACATAAAACGTAGGAAACTTAATTCTCTACAAAAAAGGTCTCTTAACATTTTGCCATAGCTCGCTTCGTTTCCGAGATATTTGCAGATTTATCTCAAGGGAAGGGGCCTGACGGACATATTCCGAGATATTTCTTCTTCTTGTTGTTCCTCTTCTGCACAGCTAAGCTGGAAGTGGCATTTGCAGCTCGCAATAGTGCAGAGTTATCTCAAAGAAAGAGGCCACGGTGTTTCTGTACCTCTATTATGTTGGTGCAGCTTCGGAACTTTTAAATATCTTGATATATCTCGAGAACTACGCATCTGATAAAAAAATATCATAGAACATAAAAAGTAGGAAACCTAATTTTCTACAAAAAAGGTCTGTTAACATTTTGCCGTAGCTCGCTTCGTTTCCGAGATATTTGCAGATTTATCTCAAGGGAAGGGGCCTGACGGACATATTTCGAAATATTTCTTATTCTTGTTGTTCTTCTTCTGCACAGCTAAGCTGGAAGTGGCATTTGCAGCTCGCAATAGTGCAGAGTTATCTCAAAGAAAGGGGCCACGGTGTTTCTGTACCTCTATTATGTTGGTGCAGCTTCGGAGCTTTTAAATATCTTGATATATCTCGAGAACTACGCATCTGATCAAAAAATATCATAGAACATAAAAAGTAGGAAACTTAATTCTCTACAAAAAAGGTATCTTAACATTTTGCCATAGCTCGCTTCGTTTCCGAGATATTTGCAGATATATCTCAAGGGAAGGGGCCTGACGGACATATTTCGAAATATTTCTTATTCTTGTTGTTCTTCTTCTGCACAGCTAAGCTGGAAGTGGCATTTGCGGCTCGCACTAGTGCAGAGTTATCTCAAAGAAAGGGGCCACGGTGTTTCTGTATCTCTATTATGTTGGTGCGGTTTCGGAACTTTTAAATATCTTGATATATCTCGAGATCTACTCATCTGATCAAAAAATATCATAGAACATAAAAAGTAGGAAACTTAATTCTCTACAAAAAAGGTCTCTTAACATTTTGCCATAGCTCGCTTCGTTTCCGAGATATTTGCAGATTTATCTCAAGGGAAGGGGCCTGACGGACATATTTCGAGATATTTCTTCTTCTTGTTGTTCTTCTTCTGCACAGCTAAGCTGGAAGTGGCATTTGCTGCTCGCACTAGTGCAGAGTTATCTCAAAGAAAGGGGCCACGGTGTTTCTGTATCTCTATTATGTTGGTGCGGCTTCGGAACTTTTAAATATCTCGATATATCTCGAAAACTACGCTTCTGATCAAAAAATATCATAGAACATAAATTGTAGGAAGCATAATTCTCTACAAAAAACGTCTCTTAACATTTTGCCATAGCTCGCTTCGTTTCCGAGATATTTGCAGATTCAGCTCAAAGGAACGGGCCTGACGGAAATATATCGAGATGTTTCTTCTTCTTGTTGTTCTTCCTCTGCACAGCTAAGCTGGAAGTGGCATTTGCAGCTCGCAATAGTGCAGAGTTATCTCAAAGAAAGGGGCCACGGTGTTTCTGTATCTCTATTATGTTGGTGCGGCTTCGGAACTTTTAAATATCTTGATATATCTCGAGAACTACGCATCTGATCAAAAAATATCATAGAACATAAAAAGTAGGAAACTTAATTCTCTACAAAAAAGGTCTCTTAACATTTTGCCATAGCTCGCTTCGTTTCCGAGATATTTGCAGATTTATCTCAAGGGAAGGGGCCTGACGGACATATTTCGAGATATTTCTTCTTCTTGTTGTTCTTCTTCTGCACAGCTAAGCTGGAAGTGGCATTTACAGCTCGCAATAGTGCAGAGTTATCTCAAAGAAAGGGGCCACGGTGTTTCTGTATCCCTATTATGTTGGTGCGGCTTCGGAACTTTTAAATATCTTGATATATCTCGAGAACTACGCATCTGATCAAAAAATATCATAGAACATAAAAAGTAGGAAACTTAATTCTCTACAAAAAAGGTCTCTTAACATTTTGCCATAGCTCTCTTCGTTTCCGAGATATTTGCAGATTTATCTCAAGGGAAGGGGCCTGACGGACATATTTCGAAATATTTCTTCTTCTTGTTGTTCTTCTTCTGCACAGCTAAGCTGGCAGTGGCATTTGCAGCTCGCAATAGTGCAGAGTTATCTCAAAGAAAGGGGCCACGGTGTTTCTGTACCTCTATTATGTTGGTGCGGCTTCGGAACTTTTAAATATCTTGATATATCTCGAGAACTACGCATCTGATCAAAAAATATCATACAACATAAAAAGTAGGAAACTTAATTCTCTACAAAAAAGGTCTCTTAACATTTTGCCATAGCTCGCTTCGTTTCCGAGATATTTGCAGATTTATCTCAAGGGAAGGGGCCTGACGGACATATTTCGAGATATTTCTTCTTCTTGTTGTTCTTCTTCTGCACAGCTAAGCTGGAAGTGGCATTTACAGCTCGCAATAGTGCAGAGTTATCTCAAAGAAAGGGGCCACGGTGTTTCTGTATCCCTATTATGTTGGTGCGGCTTCGGAACTTTTAAATATCTTGATATATCTCGAGAACTACGCATCTGATCAAAAAATATCATAGAACATAAAAAGTAGGAAACTTAATTCTCTACAAAAAAGGTCTCTTAACATTTTGCCATAGCTCGCTTCGTTTCCGAGATATTTGCAGATTTATCTCAAGGGAAGGGGCCTGACGGACATATTTCGAGATATTTCTTCTTCTTGTTGTTCTTCTTCTGCACAGCTAAGCTGGAAGTGGCATTTGCAGGTCGCAATAGTGCAGAGTTATCTCAAAGAAAAGGGCCACGGTGTTTCTGTATCTCTATTATGTTGGTGCGGCTTCGGAACTTTTAAATATCTCGATATATCTCGAAAACTACGCTTCTGATCAAAAAATATCATACAACATAAAAAGTAGGAAACTTAATTCTCTACAAATAAGGTCTCTTAACATTTTGCCATAGCTCTCTTCGTTTCCGAGATATTTGCAGATTTATCTCAAGGGAAGGGGCCTGACGGACATATTTCGAAATATTTCTTCTTCTTGTTGTTCTTCTTCTGCACAGCTAAGCTGGCAGTGGCATTTGCAGCTCGCAATAGTGCAGAGTTATCTCAAAGAAAGGGGCCACGGTGTTTCTGTACCTCTATTATGTTGGTGCGGCTTCGGAACTTTTAAATATCTTGATATATCTCGAGAACTACGCATCTGATCAAAAAATATCATACAACATAAAAAGTAGGAAACTTAATTCTCTACAAAAAAGGTCTCTTAACATTTTGCCATAGCTCGCTTCGTTTCCGAGATATTTGCAGATTTATCTCAAGGGAAGGGGCCTGACGGACATATTTCGAGATATTTCTTCTTCTTGTTGTTCTTCTTCTGCACAGCTAAGCTGGAAGTGGCATTTACAGCTCGCAATAGTGCAGAGTTATCTCAAAGAAAGGGGCCACGGTGTTTCTGTATCCCTATTATGTTGGTGCGGCTTCGGAACTTTTAAATATCTTGATATATCTCGAGAACTACGCATCTGATCAAAAAATATCATAGAACATAAAAAGTAGGAAACTTAATTCTCTACAAAAAAGGTCTCTTAACATTTTGCCATAGCTCGCTTCGTTTCCGAGATATTTGCAGATTTATCTCAAGGGAAGGGGCCTGACGGACATATTTCGAGATATTTCTTCTTCTTGTTGTTCTTCTTCTGCACAGCTAAGCTGGAAGTGGCATTTGCAGGTCGCAATAGTGCAGAGTTATCTCAAAGAAAAGGGCCACGGTGTTTCTGTATCTCTATTATGTTGGTGCGGCTTCGGAACTTTTAAATATCTCGATATATCTCGAAAACTACGCTTCTGATCAAAAAATATCATACAACATAAAAAGTAGGAAACTTAATTCTCTACAAATAAGGTCTCTTAACATTTTGCCATAGCTCGCTTCGCTTCCGAGATATTTGCAGATTTATCTCAAGGGAAGGGGCCTGACGGACATATTTCGAGATATTTCTTCTTCTTGTTGTTCTTCTTCTGCACAGCTAAGCTGGAAGTGGCATTTGCAGCGCGCAATAGTGCAGAATTATCTCAAAGAAAGAGGCCACGGTGTTTCTGTATCTCTATTATGTTGGTGCGGCTTCGGAACTTTTAAATATCTTGATATATCTCGAGAACTACGCATCTGATCAAAAAATATCATAGAACATAAAAAGTAGGAAACCTAATTTTCTACAAAAAAGGTCTGTTAACATTTTGCCGTAGCTCGCTTCGTTTCCGAGATATTTGCAGATTTATCTCAAGGGAAGGGGCCTGACGGACATATTTCGAAATATTTCTTATTCTTGTTGTTCTTCTTCTGCACAGCTAAGCTGGAAGTGGCATTTGCAGTTCGCAATAGTGCAGAGTTATCTCAAAGAAAGGGGCCACGGTGTTTCTGTACCTCTATTATGTTGGTGCAGCTTCGGAGCTTTTAAATATCTTGATATATCTCGAGAACTACGCATCTGATCAAAAAATATCGTAGAACATAAAAAGTAGGAAACTTAATTCTCTACAAAAAAGGTCTCTTAACATTTTGCCATAGCTCGCTTCGTTTCCGAGATATTTGCAGATTTATCTCAAGCGAAGGGTCCTGACGGACATATCTCGAGATGTTTCTTCTTCTTATTGTTCTTCTTCTGCACAGCTAAGCTGGAAGTGGCATTTGCAGTTCGCAATAGTGCAGAGTTATCTAACAGAAAGGGGCCACGGTGTTTCTGTACCTCTATTATGTTGGTGCAGCTTCGGAGCTTTTAAATATCTTGATATATCTCGAGAACTACGCATCTGATCAAAAAATATCGTAGAACATAAAAAGTAGGAAACTTAATTCTCTACAAAAAAGGTCTCTTAACATTTTGCCATAGCTCGCTTCGTTTCCGAGATATTTGCAGATTTATCTCAAGCGAAGGGTCCTGACGGACATATCTCGAGATGTTTCTTCTTCTTATTGTTCTTCTTCTGCACAGCTAAACTGGAAGTGGCATTTCCAGCTCGCAATAGTGCAGAGTTATCCCAAAGAAAGGGGCCACGGTGTTTCTGTATCTCTATTATGTTGGTGCGGCTTCGGAACTTTTAAATATCTCGATATATCTCGAAAACTACGCTTCTGATCAAAAAATATCATACAACATAAAAAGTAGGAAACTTAATTCTCTACAAAAACGGTCTCTTAACATTTTCCCATAGCTGGCATCGTTTCCGAGATATTTGCAGATTTAGCTCAAGGGAAGGGGCCTAACGGACATATTCCGAGATATTTCTTCTTCTTGTTGTTCCTCTTCTGCACAGCTAAGCTGGAAGTGGCATTTGCAGCTCGCAATAGTGCAGAGTTATCTCAAAGAAAGAGGCCACGGTGTTTCTGTACCTCTATTATGTTGGTGCAGCTTCGGAACTTTTAAATATCTCGATATATCTCGAGAACTACGCATCTGATCAAAAAATATCATAGAACATAAAAAGTAGGAAACCTAATTTTCTACAAAAAAGGTCTCTTAACATTTTGCCGTAGCTCGCTTCGTTTCCGAGATATTTGCAGATTTATCTCAAGGGAAGGGGCCTGACGGACATATTTCGAAATATTTCTTCTTCTTGTTGTTCTTCTTCTGCACAGCTAAGCTGGAAGTGGCATTTGCAGCCTGCAATAGTGCAGAGTTATCTCAAAGAAAGGGGCCACGGTGTTTCTGTACCTCTATTATGTTGGTGCAGCTTCGGAGCTTTTAAATATCTTGATATATCTCGAGAACTACGCATCTGATCAAAAAATATCGTAGAACATAAAAAGTAGGAAACTTAATTCTCTACAAAAAAGGTCTCTTAAGATTTTGCCATAGCTCGCTTCGTTTCCGAGATATTTGCAGATTTATCTCAAGGGAAGGGGCCTGACGGACATATTTCGAGATATTTCTTCTTCTTGTTGTTCTTCTTCTGCACAGCTAAGCTGGAAGTGGCATTTGCTGCTCGCACTAGTGCAGAGTTATCTCAAAGAAAGGGGCCACGGTGTTTCTGTATCTCTATTATGTTGGTGCGGCTTCGGAACTTTTAAATATCTCGATATATCTCGAAAACTACGCTTCTGATCAAAAAATATCATAGAACATAAATTGTAGGAAGCATAATTCTCTACAAAAAACGTCTCTTAACATTTTGCCATAGCTCGCTTCGTTTCCGAGATATTTGCAGATTCAACTCAAAGGAACGGGCCTGACGGAAATATATCGAGATGTTTCTTCTTCTTGTTGTTCTTCCTCTGCACAGCTAAGCTGGAAGTGGCATTTGCAGCTCGCAATAGTGCAGAGTTATCTCAAAGAAAGGGGCCACGGTGTTTCTGTATCTCTATTATGTTGGTGCGGCTTCGGAACTTTTAAATATCTTGATATATCTCGAGAACTACGCATCTGATCAAAAAATATCATAGAACATAAAAAGTAGGAAACTTAATTCTCTACAAAAAAGGTCTCTTAACATTTTGCCATAGCTCGCTTCGTTTCCGAGATATTTGCAGATTTATCTCAAGGGAAGGGGCCTGACGGACATATTTCGAGATATTTCTTCTTCTTGTTGTTCTTCTTCTGCACAGCTAAGCTGGAAGTGGCATTTACAGCTCGCAATAGTGCAGAGTTATCTCAAAGAAAGGGGCCACGGTGTTTCTGTATCCCTATTATGTTGGTGCGGCTTCGGAACTTTTAAATATCTTGATATATCTCGAGAACTACGCATCTGATCAAAAAATATCATAGAACATAAAAAGTAGGAAACTTAATTCTCTACAAAAAAGGTCTCTTAACATTTTGCCATAGCTCTCTTCGTTTCCGAGATATTTGCAGATTTATCTCAAGGGAAGGGGCCTGACGGACATATTTCGAAATATTTCTTCTTCTTGTTGTTCTTCTTCTGCACAGCTAAGCTGGCAGTGGCATTTGCAGCTCGCAATAGTGCAGAGTTATCTCAAAGAAAGGGGCCACGGTGTTTCTGTACCTCTATTATGTTGGTGCGGCTTCGGAACTTTTAAATATCTTGATATATCTCGAGAACTACGCATCTGATCAAAAAATATCATACAACATAAAAAGTAGGAAACTTAATTCTCTACAAAAAAGGTATCTTAACATTTTGCCATAGCTCGCTTCGCTTCCGAGATATTTGCAGATTTATCTCAAGGGAAGGGGCCTGACGGACATATTTCGAGATATTTCTTCTTCTTGTTGTTCTTCTTCTGCACAGCTAAGCTGGAAGTGGCATTTGCAGTTCGCAATAGTGCAGAGTTATCTCAAAGAAAGGGGCCACGGTGTTTCTGTACCTCTATTATGTTGGTGCAGCTTCGGAGCTTTTAAATATCTTGATATATCTCGAGAACTACGCATCTGATCAAAAAATATCGTAGAACATAAAAAGTAGGAAACTTAATTCTCTACAAAAAAGGTCTCTTAACATTTTGCCATAGCTCGCTTCGTTTCCGAGATATTTGCAGATTTATCTCAAGCGAAGGGTCCTGACGGACATATCTCGAGATGTTTCTTCTTCTTATTGTTCTTCTTCTGCACAGCTAAGCTGGAAGTGGCATTTGCAGTTCGCAATAGTGCAGAGTTATCTAAAAGAAAGGGGCCACGGTGTTTCTGTACCTCTATTATGTTGGTGCAGCTTCGGAGCTTTTAAATATCTTGATATATCTCGAGAACTACGCATCTGATCAAAAAATATCGTAGAACATAAAAAGTAGGAAACTTAATTCTCTACAAAAAAGGTCTCTTAACATTTTGCCATAGCTCGCTTCGTTTCCGAGATATTTGCAGATTTATCTCAAGCGAAGGGTCCTGACGGACATATCTCGAGATGTTTCTTCTTCTTATTGTTCTTCTTCTGCACAGCTAAACTGGAAGTGGCATTTCCAGCTCGCAATAGTGCAGAGTTATCCCAAAGAAAGGGGCCACGGTGTTTCTGTATCTCTATTATATTGGTGCGGCTTCGGAACTTTTAAATATCTCGATATATCTCGAAAACTACGCTTCTGATCAAAAAATATCATACAACATAAAAAGTAGGAAACTTAATTCTCTACAAAAACGGTCTCTTAACATTTTCCCATAGCTGGCATCGTTTCCGAGATATTTGCAGATTTAGCTCAAGGGAAGGGGCCTAACGGACATATTCCGAGATATTTCTTCTTCTTGTTGTTCCTCTTCTGCACAGCTAAGCTGGAAGTGGCATTTGCAGCTCGCAATAGTGCAGAGTTATCTCAAAGAAAGAGGCCACGGTGTTTCTGTACCTCTATTATGTTGGTGCAGCTTCGGAACTTTTAAATATCTTGATATATCTCGAGAACTACGCATCTGATCAAAAAATATCATAGAACATAAAAAGTAGGAAACCTAATTTTCTACAAAAAAGGTCTCTTAACATTTTGCCGTAGCTCGCTTCGTTTCCGAGATATTTGCAGATTTATCTCAAGGGAAGGGGCCTGACGGACATATTTCGAAATATTTCTTCTTCTTGTTGTTCTTCTTCTGCACAGCTAAGCTGGAAGTGGCATTTGCAGCTCGCAATAGTGCAGAGTTATCTCAAAGAAAGGGGCCACGGTGTTTCTGTACCTCTATTATGTTGGTGCAGCTTCGGAGCTTTTAAATATCTTGATATATCTCGAGAACTACGCATCTGATCAAAAAATATCGTAGAACATAAAAAGTAGGAAACTTAATTCTCTACAAAAAAGGTCTCTTAACATTTTGCCATAGCTAGCTTCGTTTCCGAGATATTTGCAGATTTATCTCAAGGGAAGGGGTCTGACGGACGTATTTCGAGATAATTCTTCTTCGTGTTGTTCTTCTTCTGCACAGCTAAGCTGGAGGTGGCATTTACAGCTCGCAATAGTGCAGAGTTATCTCAAAGAAAGGGGCCACGGTGTTTCTGTATCTCTATTATGTTGGTGCGGCTTCGGAACGTTTAAATATCTTGATATATCTCGAGAACTACGCATCTGATCAAAAAATATCATAGAACATGAAAAGTAGGAAACTTAATTCTCTACAAAAAAGATCTCTTAACATTTTGCCATAGCTCGCTTCGTTTCCGAGATATTTGCAGATTTATCTCAAGGGAAGGGGCCTGACGGACATATTTCGAGATATTTCTTCTTCTTGTTGTTCTTCTTCTGCACAGCTAAGCTGGAAGTGGCATTTGCAGCTCGCAATAGTGCAGAGTTATATCAAAGAAAGGGGCCACGGTGTTTCTGTATCTCTATTATGTTGGTGCGGCTTCGGAACTTTTAAATATCTCGATATATCTCGAGAACTACGCATCTGATCAAAAAATATCATAGAACATAAAAAGTAGGAAACTTAATTCTCTACAAATAAGGTCTCTTATCATTTTGCCATAGCTCGCTTCGTTTCCGCGATATTTGCAGATTTATCTCAAGGGAAGGGGCCTGACAGACATATTTCGAGATATTTCTTCTTCTTGTTGTTGTTCTTCTGCACAGCTAAGCTGGAAGTGGCATTTGCAGCTCGCACTAGTGCAGAGTTATCTCAAAGAAAGGGGCCACGGTGTTTCTGTATCTCTATTATGTTGGTGCGGCTTCGGAACTTTTAAATATCTCGATATATCTCGAAAACTACGCTTCTGATCAAAAAATATCATAGAACATAAATTGTAGGAAGCATAATTCTCTACAAAAAACGTCTCTTAACATTTTGCCATAGCTCGCTTCGTTTCCGAGATATTTGCAGATTTATCTCAAGGGAAGGGGCCTGACGGACATATTTCGAAATATTTCTTCTTCTGCACAGCTAAGCTGGAAGTGGCATTTGCAGCTCGCAATAGTGCAGAGTTACCTCAAAGAAAGGGGCCACGGTGTTTCTGTATCTCTATTATGTTGGTGCGGCTTCGGAACTTTTAAATATCTCGATATATCTCGAAAAAGACGCTTCTGATCAAAAAATATCAGAGAACGTAAATTGTAGGAAACATAATTCTCTACAAAAAAGGTCTCTTAACATTTTGCCATAGCTCGCTTCGTTTCCGAGATATTTGCAGATTTATCTCAAGGGAAGGGGCCTGACGGACATATTTCGAGATATTTCTTCTTCTTGTTGTTCTTCTTCTGCACAGCTAAGCTGGAAGTGGCATTTGCAGCGCGCAATAGTGCAGAGTTATCTCAAAGAAAGAGGCCACGGTGTTTCTGTATCTCTATTATGTTGGTGCGGCTTCGGAACTTTTAAATATCTTGATATATCTCTAGAACTACGCATCTGATCAAAAAATATCATAGAACATAAAAAGTAGGAAACTTAATTCTCTACAAAAAAGGTCTCTTAACATTTTCCCATAGCTGGCATCGTTTCCGAGATATTTGCAGATTTAGCTCAAGGGAAGGGGCCTGACGGACATATTCCGAGATATTTCTTCTTCTTGTTGTTCCTCTTCTGCACAGCTAAGCTGGAAGTGGCATTTGCAGCTCGCAATAGTGCAGAGTTATCTCAAAGAAAGAGGCCACGGTGTTTCTGTACCTCTATTATGTTGGTGCAGCTTCGGAACTTTTAAATATATTGATATATCTCGAGAACTACGCATCTGATCAAAAAATATCATAGAACATCAAAAGTAGGAAACCTAATTTTCTACAAAAAAGGTCTCTTAACATTTTGCCGTAGCTCGCTTCGTTTCCGAGATATTTGCAGATTTATCTCAAGCTAAGGGGCCTGACGGACATATTTCGAAATATTTCTTCTTCTGCACAGCTAAGCTGGAAGTGGCATTTGCAGCTCGCAATAGTGCAGAGTTATCTCAAAGAAAGGGGCCACGGTGTTTCTGTATCTCTATTATGTTGGTGCGGCTTCGGAACTTTTAAATATCTTGATATATCTCGAGAACTACGCATCTGATCAAAAAATATCATAGAACATAAAAAGTAGGAAACTTAATTCTCTACAAAAAAGGTCTCTTAACATTTTCCCATAGCTGGCATCGTTTCCGAGATATTTGCAGATTTAGCTCAAGGGAAGGGGCCTGACGGACATATTCCGAGATATTTCTTCTTCTTGTTGTTCCTCTTCTGCACAGCTAAGCTGGAAGTGGCATTTGCAGCTCGCAATAGTGCAGAGTTATCTGAAAGAAAGAGGCCACGGTGTTTCTGTACCTCTATTATGTTGGTGCAGCTTCGGAACTTTTAAATATATTGATATATCTCGAGAACTACGCATCTGATCAAAAAATATCATAGAACATCAAAAGTAGGAAACCTAATTTTCTACAAAAAAGGTCTCTTAACATTTTGCCGTAGCTCGCTTCGTTTCCGAGATATTTGCAGATTTATCTCAAGGGAAGGGGCCTGACGGACATATTTCGAAATATTTCTTCTTCTGCACAGCTAAGCTGGAAGTGGCATTTGCAGCTCGCAATAGTGCAGAGTTATCTCAAAGAAAGGGGCCACGGTGTTTCTGTATCTCTATTATGTTGGTGCGGCTTCGGAACTTTTACATATCTTGATATATCTCGAGAACTACGCATCTGATCAAAAAATATCATAGAACATAAAAAGTAGGAAACTTAATTCTCTACAAAAAAGGTCTCTTAACATTTTCCCATAGCTGGCATCGTTTCCGAGATATTTGCAGATTTAGCTCAAGGGAAGGGGCCTGACGGACATATTCCGAGATATTTCTTCTTCTTGTTGTTCCTCTTCTGCACAGCTAAGCTGGAAGTGGCATTTGCAGCTCGCAATAGTGCAGAGTTATCTCAAAGAAAGAGGCCACGGTGTTTCTGTACCTCTATTATGTTGGTGCAGCTTCGGAACTTTTAAATATATTGATATATCTCGAGAACTACGCATCTGATCAAAAAATATCATAGAACATCAAAAGTAGGAAACCTAATTTTCTACAAAAAAGGTCTCTTAACATTTTGCCGTAGCTCGCTTCGTTTCCGAGATATTTGCAGATTTATCTCAAGGGAAGGGGCCTGACGGACATATTTCGAAATATTTCTTCTTCTGCACAGCTAAGCTGGAAGTGGCATTTGCAGCTCGCAATAGTGCAGAGTTATCTCAAAGAAAGGGGCCACGGTCTTTCTGTATCTCTATTATGTTGGTGCGGCTTCGGAACTTTTAAATATCTTGATATATCTCGAGAACTACGCATCTGATCAAAAAATATCATAGAACATAAAAAGTAGGAAACTTAATTCTGTACAAAAAAGGTCTCTTAACATTTTGCCATAGCTCGCTTCGTTTCCGAGATATTTGCAGATTTATCTCAAGGGAAGGGGCCTGACGGACATATTTCGAGATATTTCTTCTTCTTGTTGTTCTTCCTCTGCACTGCTAAGCTGGAAGTGGCATTTGCAGCTCGCAATAGTGCAGAGTTATCTCAAAGAAAGGGGCCACGGTGTTTCTGTATCTCTATTATGTTGGTGCGGCTTCGGAACTTTTAAATATCTTGATATATCTCGAGAACTACGCATCTGATCAAAAAATATCATAGAACATAAAAAGTAGGATACTTAATTCTCTACAAAAAAGGTCTCTTAACATTTTGCCATAGCTCGCTTCGTTTCCGAGATATTTGCAGATTTATCTCAACGGAAGGGGCCTGACGGACATATTTCGAGATATTTCTTCTTCTTGTTGTTCTTCTTCTGCACAGCTAAGCTGGAAGTGGCATTTGCGGCTCGCACTAGTGCAGAGTTATCTCAAAGAAAGGGGCCACGGTGTTTCTGTATCTCTATTATGTTGGTGCGGCTTCGGAACTTTGAATATCTCGATATATCTCGAGAACTACGCATCTGATCAAAAAATATCATAGAACATAAAAAGTAGGAAGCTTAATTCTCTACAAAAAAGGTCTCTTAAGATTTTGCCATAGCTCGCTTCGTTTCCGAGATATTTGCAGATTTATCTCAAGGGAAGGGGCCTGACGGACATATTTCGAGATATTTCTTCTTCTTGTTGTTCTTCTTCTGCACAGCTAAACTGGAAGTGGCATTTGCAGCTCGCAATAGTGCAGAGTTATCTCAAAGAAAGGGGCCACGGTGTTTCTGTATCTCTATTATGTTGGTGCGGCTTCGGAACTTTTAAATATCTTGATATATCTCGAGAACTACGCATCTGATCAAAAAATATCATAGAACGTAAAAAGTAGGAAACTTAATTCTCTACAAAAAAGGTCTCTTAGCATTTTGCCATAGCTCGCTTGGTTTCCGAGATATTTGCAGATTTATCTCAAGGGAAGGGGCCTGACGGACATATTTCGAGATATTCCTTCTTCTTGTTGTTCTTCTTCTGCACAGCTAAGCTAGAAGTGGCATTTGCAGCTCGCAATAGTGCAGAGCTATCTCAAAGAAAGGGGCCACGGTGTTTCTGTATCTCTATTATGTTGGTGCGGCTTCGGAACTTTTAAATATCTTGATATATCTCGAGAACTACGCATCTGATCAAAAAATATCATAGAACATAAAAAGTAGGAAACTTAATTCTCTACAAATAAGGTCTCTTAACATTTTGCCATAGCTCGCTTCGTTTCCGAGATATTTGCAGATTTATCTCAAGGGAAGGGGCCTGACGGACATATTTCGAGATATTTCTTCTTCTTGTTGTTCTTCTTCTGCACAGCTAAACTGGAAGTGGCATTTGCAGCTCGCAATAGTGCAGAGTTATCTCAAAGAAAGGGGCCACGGTGTTTCTGTATCTCTATTATGTTGGTGCGGCTTCGGAACTTTTAAATATCTTGATATATCTCGAGAACTACGCATCTGATCAAAAAATATCATAGAACATAAAAAGTAGGAAACTTAATTCTCTACAAAAAAGGTCTCTTAACATTTTGCCATAGCTCGCTTCGTTTCCGAGATATTTGCAGATTTATCTCAAGGGAAGGGGCCTGACGGACATATTTCGAGATATTTCTTCTTCTTGTTGTTCTTCTTCTGCACAGCTAAGCTGGAAGTGGCATTTGCAGCTCGCAATAGTGCAGAGTTATCTCAAAGAAAGGGGCCACGGTGTTTCTGTATCTCTATTATGTTGGTGCGGCTTCGGAACTTTTAAATATCTCGATATATCTCGAAAACTACGCTTCTGATCAAAAAATATCATAGAATAAAAATTGTAGGAAACATAATTCTCTACAAAAAAGGTCTCTTAACATTTTGCCATAGCTCGCTTCGTTTCCGAGATATTTGCAGATTTATCTCAAGGGAAGGGGTCTCACGGACATATTTCGAGATATTTCTTCTTCTTGTTGTTCTTTTTCTGCACAGCTAAGCTCGAAGTGGCATTTGCAGCTCGCAATAGTGCAGAGTTATCTCAAAGAAAGAGGCCACGGTGTTTCTGTACCTCTATTATGTTGGTGCAGCTTCGGAACTTTTAAATATCTTGATATATCTCGAGAACTACGCATCTGATCAAAAAATATCATAGAACATAAAAAGTAGGAAACTTAATTCTCTACAAAAAAGGTCGCTTAACATTTTCCCATAGCTCGCTTCGTTTCCGAGATATTTGCAGATTTATCTCAAGGGAAGGGGCCTGACGGACATATTTCGAGATATTTCTTCTTCTTGTTGTTCTTCTTCTGCACAGCTAAACTGGAAGTGGCATTTGCAGCTCGCAATAGTGCAGAGTTATCTCAAAGAAAGGGGCCACGGTGTTTCTGTATCTCTATTATGTTGGTGCGGCTTCGGAACTTTTAAATATCTTGATATATCTCGAGAACTACGCATCTGATCAAAAAATATCATAGAACATAAAAAGTAGGAAACTTAATTCTCTACAAAAAAGGTCTCTTAACATTTTGCCATAGCTCGCTTCGTTTCCGAGATATTTGCAGATTTATCTCAAGGGAAGGGGCCTGACGGACATATTTCGAGATATTTCCTCTTCTTGTTGTTCTTCTTCTGCACAGCTAAGCTGGAAGTGGCATTTGCAGCTCGCAATAGTGCAGAGTTATCTCAAAGAAAGAGGCCACGGTGTTTCTGTACCTCTATTATGTTGGTGCAGCTTCGGAACTTTTAAATATATTGATATATCTCGAAAACTACGCTTCTGATCAAAAAATATCATAGAACATAAATTGTAGGAAACATAATTCTCTACAAAAAAGGTCTCTTAACATTTTGCCATAGCTCGCTTCGTTTCCGAGATATTTGCAGATTTATCTCAAGGGAAGGGGCCTGACGGACATATTTCGAGATATTTCTTCTTCTTGTTGTTCTTCTTCTGCACAGCTAAGCTGGAAGTGGCATTTGCAGGTCGCAATAGTGCAGAGTTATCTCAAAGAAAGGGGCCACGGTGTTTCTGTATCTCTATTATGTTGGTGCGGCTTCGGAACTTTTAAATATCTCGATATATCTCGAGAACTACGCATCTGATCAAAAAATATCATAGAACATAAAAAGTAGGAAACTTAATTCTCTACAAATAAGGTCTCTTAACATTTTGCCATAGCTCGCTTCGTTTCCGAGATATTTGCAGATTTATCTCAAGGGAAGGGGCCTGACGGACATATTTCGAGATATTTCTTCTTCTTGTTGTTCTTCTTCTGCACACCTAAGCTGGAAGTGGCATTTGCAGCTCGCAATAGTGCAGAGTTATCTCAAAGCAAGGGGCCACGCTGTTTCTGTATCTCTATTATGTTGGTGCGGCTTCGGAACTTTTGAATATCTCGATATATCTCGAAAACTACGCTTCTGATCAAAAAATATCATAGAATGTAAATTGTAGGAAACATAATTCTCTACAAAAAAGGTCTCTTAACATTTTGCTATAGCTCGCTTCGTTTCCGAGATATTTGCAGATTTATCTCAAGGGAAGGGGTCTCACGGACATATTTCGAGATATTTCTTCTTCTTGTTGTTCTTCTTCTGCACAGCTAAGCTCGAAGTGGCATTTGCAGCTCGCAATAGTGCAGAGTTATCTCAAAGAAAGAGGCCACGGTATTTCTGTACCTCTATTATGTTGGTGCAGCTTCGGAACTTTTAAATATCTTGATATATCTCGAGAACTACGCATCTGATCAAAAAATATCATAGAACATAAAAAGTAGGAAACTTAATTCTCTACAAAAAAGGTCTCTTAACATTTTCCCATAGCTGGCATCGTTTCCGAGATATTTGGAGATTTAGCTCAAGGGAAGGGGCCTGACGGACATATTCCGAGATATTTCTTCTTCTTGTTGTTCCTCTTCTGCACAGCTAAGCTGGAAGTGGCATTTGCAGCTCGCAATAGTGCAGAGTTATCTCAAAGAAAGGGGCCACGGTGTTTCTGTATCTCTATTATGTTGGTGCGGCTTCGGAACTTTTAAATATCTTGATATATCTCGAGAACTACGCGTCTGATCAAAAAATATCATAGAACATAAAAAGTAGGAAACTTAATTCTCTACAAAAAAGGTCTCTTAACATTTTGCCATAGCTCGCTTCGTTTCCGAGATATTTGCAGATTTATCTCAAGGGAAGGGGCCTGACGGACATATTTCGAGATATTTCTTCTTCTTGTTGTTCTTCTTCTGCACAGCTAAGCTGGAAGTGGCATTAGCAGCTCGCAATAGTGCAGAGTTATCTCAAAGAAAGGGGCCACGGTGTTTCTGTATCTCAATTATGTTGGTGCGGCTTCGGAACTTTTAAATATCTTGATATATCTCGAGAACTACGCATCTGATCAAAAAATATCATAGAACATAAAAAGTAGGAAACTTAATTCTCTACAAAAAAGGTCTCTTAGCATTTTGCCATAGCTCGCTTGGTTTCCGAGATATTTGCAGATTTATCTCAAGGGAAGGGGCCTGACGGACATATTTCGAGATATTTCTTCTTCTTGTTGTTCTTCTTCTGCACAGCTAAGCTGGAAGTGGCATTTGCGGCTCGCACTAGTGCAGAGTTATCTCAAAGAAAGGGGCCACGGTGTTTCTGTACCTCTATTATGTTGGTGCGGCTTCGGAACTTTTAAATATCTCGATATATCTCGAAAACTACGCTTCTGATCAAAAAATATCATAGAACATAAATTGTAGGAAACATAATTCTCTACAAAAAAGGTCTCTTAACATTTTGCCATAGCTCGCTTCGTTTCCGAGACATTTGCAGATATATCTCAAGGGAAGGGGCCTGACGGACATATTTCGAGATATTTCTTCTTCTTGTTGTTCTTCTTCTGCACAGCTAAGCTGGAAGTGGCATTTGCAGGTCGCAATAGTGCAGAGTTATCTCAAAGAAAGGGGCCACGGTGTTTCTGTATCTCTATTATGTTGGTGCGGCTTCGGAACTTTTAAATATCTCGATATATCTCGAGAACTACGCATCTGATCAAAAAATATCATAGAACATAAAAAGTAGGAAACTTAATTCTCTACAAATAAGGTCTCTTAACATTTTGCCATAGCTCGCTTCGTTTCCGAGATATTTGCAGATTTATCTCAAGGGAAGGGGCCTGACGGACATATTTCGAGATATTTCTTCTTCTTGTTGTTCTTCTTCTGCACACCTAAGCTGGAAGTGGCATTTGCAGCTCGCAATAGTGCAGAGTTATCTCAAAGCAAGGGGCCACGCTGTTTCTGTATCTCTATTATGTTGGTGCGGCTTCGGAACTTTTGAATATCTCGATATATCTCGAAAACTACGCTTCTGATCAAAAAATATCATAGAATGTAAATTGTAGGAAACATAATTCTCTACAAAAAAGGTCTCTTAACATTTTGCTATAGCTCGCTTCGTTTCCGAGATATTTGCAGATTTATCTCAAGGGAAGGGGTCTCACGGACATATTTCGAGATATTTCTTCTTCTTGTTGTTCTTCTTCTGCACAGCTAAGCTCGAAGTGGCATTTGCAGCTCGCAATAGTGCAGAGTTATCTCAAAGAAAGAGGCCACGGTATTTCTGTACCTCTATTATGTTGGTGCAGCTTCGGAACTTTTAAATATCTTGATATATCTCGAGAACTACGCATCTGATCAAAAAATATCATAGAACATAAAAAGTAGGAAACTTAATTCTCTACAAAAAAGGTCTCTTAACATTTTCACATAGCTGGCATCGTTTCCGAGATATTTGGAGATTTAGCTCAAGGGAAGGGGCCTGACGGACATATTCCGAGATATTTCTTCTTCTTGTTGTTCCTCTTCTGCACAGCTAAGCTGGAAGTGGCATTTGCAGCTCGCAATAGTGCAGAGTTATCTCAAAGAAAGGGGCCACGGTGTTTCTGTATCTCTATTATGTTGGTGCGGCTTCGGAACTTTTAAATATCTTGATATATCTCGAGAACTACGCGTCTGATCAAAAAATATCATAGAACATAAAAAGTAGGAAACTTAATTCTCTACAAAAAAGGTCTCTTAACATTTTGCCATAGCTCGCTTCGTTTCCGAGATATTTGCAGATTTATCTCAAGGGAAGGGGCCTGACGGACATATTTCGAGATATTTCTTCTTCTTGTTGTTCTTCTTCTGCACAGCTAAGCTGGAAGTGGCATTAGCAGCTCGCAATAGTGCAGAGTTATCTCAAAGAAAGGGGCCACGGTGTTTCTGTATCTCAATTATGTTGGTGCGGCTTCGGAACTTTTAAATATCTTGATATATCTCGAGAACTACGCATCTGATCAAAAAATATCATAGAACATAAAAAGTAGGAAACTTAATTCTCTACAAAAAAGGTCTCTTAGCATTTTGCCATAGCTCGCTTGGTTTCCGAGATATTTGCAGATTTATCTCAAGGGAAGGGGCCTGACGGACATATTTCGAGATATTTCTTCTTCTTGTTGTTCTTCTTCTGCACAGCTAAGCTGGAAGTGGCATTTGCGGCTCGCACTAGTGCAGAGTTATCTCAAAGAAAGGGGCCACGGTGTTTCTGTACCTCTATTATGTTGGTGCGGCTTCGGAACTTTTAAATATCTCGATATATCTCGAAAACTACGCTTCTGATCAAAAAATATCATAGAACATAAATTGTAGGAAACATAATTCTCTACAAAAAAGGTCTCTTAACATTTTGCCATAGCTCGCTTCGTTTCCGAGACATTTGCAGATATATCTCAAGGGAAGGGGCCTGACGGACATATTTCGAGATATTTCTTCTTCTTGTTGTTCTTCTTCTGCACAGCTAAGCTGGAAGTGGCATTTGCAGGTCGCAATAGTGCAGAGTTATCTCAAAGAAAGGGGCCACGGTGTTTCTGTATCTCTATTATGTTGGTGCGGCTTCGGAACTTTTAAATATCTCGATATATCTCGAGAACTACGCATCTGATCAAAAAATATCATAGAACATAAAAAGTAGGAAACTTAATTCTCTACAAATAAGGTCTCTTAACATTTTGCCATAGCTCGCTTCGTTTCCGAGATATTTGCAGATTTATCTCAAGGGAAGGGGCCTGACGGACATATTTCGAGATATTTCTTCTTCTTGTTGTTCTTCTTCTGCACACCTAAGCTGGAAGTGGCATTTGCAGCTCGCAATAGTGCAGAGTTATCTCAAAGCAAGGGGCCACGCTGTTTCTGTATCTCTATTATGTTGGTGCGGCTTCGGAACTTTTGAATATCTCGATATATCTCGAAAACTACGCTTCTGATCAAAAAATATCATAGAATGTAAATTGTAGGAAACATAATTCTCTACAAAAAAGGTCTCTTAACATTTTGCTATAGCTCGCTTCGTTTCCGAGATATTTGCAGATTTATCTCAAGGGAAGGGGTCTCACGGACATATTTCGAGATATTTCTTCTTCTTGTTGTTCTTCTTCTGCACAGCTAAGCTCGAAGTGGCATTTGCAGCTCGCAATAGTGCAGAGTTATCTCAAAGAAAGAGGCCACGGTATTTCTGTACCTCTATTATGTTGGTGCAGCTTCGGAACTTTTAAATATCTTGATATATCTCGAGAACTACGCATCTGATCAAAAAATATCATAGAACATAAAAAGTAGGAAACTTAATTCTCTACAAAAAAGGTCTCTTAACATTTTCCCATAGCTGGCATCGTTTCCGAGATATTTGGAGATTTAGCTCAAGGGAAGGGGCCTGACGGACATATTCCGAGATGTTTCTTCTTCTTGTTGTTCCTCTTCTGCACAGCTAAGCTGGAAGTGGCATTTGCAGCTCGCAATAGTGCAGAGTTATCTCAAAGAAAGGGGCCACGGTGTTTCTGTACCTCTATTATGTTGGTGCGGCTTCGGAACTTTTAAATATCTCGATATATCTCGAAAACTACGCTTCTGATCAAAAAATATCATAGAACATAAATTGTAGGAAACATAATTCTCTACAAAAAAGGTCTCTTAGCATTTTGCCATAGCTCGCTTCGTTTCCGAGACATTTGCAGATATATCTCAAGGGAAGGCGCCTGACGGACATATTTCGAGATATTTCTTCTTCTTGTTGTTCTTCTTCTGCACAGCTAAGCTGGAAGTGGCATTTGCGGCTCGCACTAGTGCAGAGTTATCTTAAAGAAAGGGGCCACGGTGTTTCTGTATCTCTATTATGTTGGTGCGGCTTCGGAACTTTTAAATATCTTGATATATCTCGAGAACTACGCATCTGATCAAAAAATATCATAGAACATAAAAAGTAGGAAACTTAATTCTCTACAAAAAAGGTCTCTTAACATTTTGCCATAGCTCGCTTCGTTTCCGAGATATTTGCAGATTTATCTCAAGGGAAGGGGCCTGACGGACATATTTCGAGATATTTCTTCTTCTCGTTGTTCTTCTTCTGCACAGCTAAACTGGAAGTGGCATTTCCAACTCGCAATAGTGCAGAGTTATCTCAAAGAAAGGGGCCACGGTGTTTCTGTATCTCTATTATGTTGGTGCGGCTTCGGAACTTTTAAATATCTTGATATATCCCGAGAACTACGCATCTGATCAAAAAATATCGTAGAACATAAATTGCCGGAAACATAATTCTCTACAAAAAACGTCTCTTAACATTTTGCCATAGCTCGCTTCGTTTCCGAGATATTTGCAGATTTATCTCAAGGGAAGGGGCCTGACGGACATATTTCGAGATATTTCTTCTTCTTGTTGTTCTTCTTCTGCACAGCTAAGCTGGAAGTGGCATTTGCGGCTCGCACTAGTGCAGAGTTATCTCAAAGAAAGGGGCCACGGTGTTTCTGTATCTCTATTATGTTGGTGCGGCTTCGGAACTTTTAAATATCTCGATATATCTCGAAAACTACGCTTCTGATCAAAAAATATCGTAGAACATAAATTGTAGGAAACATAATTCTCTACAAAAAACGTCTGTTAACATTTTGCCATAGCTCGCTTCGTTTCCGAGATATTTGCAGATTCAGCTCAAAGGAACGGGCCTGACGGACATATTTCGAGATATTTCTTCTTCTTGTTGTTCTTCTTCTGCACAGCTAAACTGGAAGTGGCATTTCCAGCTCGCAATAGTGCAGAGTTATCTCAAAGAAAGGGGCCACGGTGTTTCTGTATCTCTACTATGTTGGTGCGGCATCGGAACTTTTAAATATCTTGATATATCTGGAGAACTACGCATCTGATCAAAAAATATCATAGAACATAAGAAGTAGGAAACTTAATTCTCTACAAATAAAGTCTCTTAATATTTTGCCATAGCTCGCTTCGTTTCCGAGATATTTGCAGATTTATCTCAAGGGAAGGGGCCTGACGGACATATTTCGAGATATTTCTTCTTCTTGTTGCTCTTCTTCTGCACAGCTAAGCTGGAAGTGGCATTTGCAGCTCACAATAGTGCAGAGTTATCTCAAAGAAAGGGGCCACGGTGTTTCTGTATCTCTATTATGTTGGTGCGGCTTCGGAACTTTTAAATATCTTGATATATCTCGAGAACTACGCATCTGATCAAAAAATATCATAGAACATAAAAAGTAGGAAACTTAATTCTCTACAAAAAAGGTCTCTTAACATTTTGCCATAGCTCGCTTCGTTTCCGAGATATTTGCAGATTTATCTCAAGGGAAGGGGCCTGACGGACATATTTCGAGATATTTCTTCTTCTTGTTGTTCTTCTTCTGCACAGCTAAGCTGGAAGTGGCATTTGCGGCTCGCACTAGTGCAGAGTTATCTCAAAGAAAGGGGCCACGGTGTTTCTGTATCTCTATTATGTTGGTGCGGCTTCGGAACTTTTAAATATCTCGATATATCTCGAAAACTACGCATCTGATCAAAAAATATCATAGAACATAAAAAGTAGGAAACTTAATCCTCTACAAATAAGGTCTCTTAACATTTTGCCATAGCTCGCTTCGTTTCCGAGATATTTGCAGATTTATCTCAAGGGAAGGGGCCTGACGGACATATTTCGAGATATATCTTCTTCTTGTTGTTCTTCTTCTGCACAGCTAAGCTGGAAGTGGCATTTGCAGCTCGCAATAGTGCAGAGTTATCTCAAAGAAAGGGGCCACGGTGTTTCTGTATCCCTATTATGTTGGTGCGGGTTCGGAACTTTTAAATATCTTGATATATCTCGAGAACTACGCATCTGATCAAAAAATATCATAGAACATAAAAAGTAGGAAACTTAATTCTCTACAAAAAAGGTCTCTTCACATTTTGCCATAGCTCGCTTCGTTTCCGAGATATTTGCAGATATATCTCAAGGGAAGGGGCCTGACGGACATATTTCGAGATATTTCTTCTTCTTGTTGTTCTTCTTCTGCACAGCTAAACTGGAAGTGGCATTTCCAGCTCGCAATAGTGCAGAGTTATCTCAAAGAAAGGGGCCACGGTGTTTCTGTATCTCTATTATGTTGGTGCGGCTTCGGAACTTTTAAATATCTTGATATATCTCGAGAACTTCGCATCTGATCAAAAAATATCATACAACATAAAAAGTGGGAAACTTAATTGTCTACAAAAAAGGTCTCTTAACATTTTTCCATAGCTCGCTTCGTTTCCGAGATATTTGCAGATTTATCTCAAGGGAAGGGGCCTGACGGACATATTTCGAGATATTTCTTCTTCTTGTTGTTCTTCTTCTGCACAGCTAAGCTGGAAGTGGCATTTGCGGCTCGCACTAGTGCAGAGTTATCTCAAAGAAAGGGGCCACGGTGTTTCTGTATCTCTATTATGTTGGTGCGGCTTCGGAACTTTTAAATATCTCGGTATATCTCGAAAACTACGCTTCTGATCAAAAAATATCGTAGAACATAAATTGTAGCAAACATAATTCTCTACAAAAAACATCTCTTAACATTTTGCCATAGCTCGCTTCGTTTCCGAGATATTTGCAGATTCAGCTCAAAGGAACGGGCCTGACGGACATATTTCGAGATATTTCTTCTTCTTGTTGTTCTTCTTCTGCACAGCTAAACTGGAAGTGGCATTTCCAGCTCGCAATAGTGCAGAGTTATCTCAAAGAAAGGGGCCACGGTGTTTCTGTATCTCTACTATGTTGGTGCGGCATCGGAACTTTTAAATATCTTGATATATCCCGAGAACTACGCATCTGATCAAAAAACATCATAGAACATAAAAAGTAGGAAACTTAATTCTCTACAAAAAAGGTCTCTTAACATTTTGCCATAGCTCGCTTCGTTTCCGAGATATTTGCAGATTTATCTCAAGGGAAGGGGCCTGACGGACATATTTCGAGATATTTCTTCTTCTTGTTGTTCTTCTTCTGCACAGCTAAGCTGGAAGTGGTATTTGCTGCTCGCACTAGTGCAGAGTTATCTCAAAGAAAGGGGCCACGGTGTTTCTGTATCTCTATTATGTTGGTGCGGCTTCGGAACTTTTAAATATCTCGATATATCTCGAAAACTACGCTTCTGATCAAAAAATATCGTAGAACATAAATTGTAGGAAACATAATTCTCTACAAAAAACGTCTCTTAACATTTTGCCATAGCTCGCTTCGTTTCCGAGATATTTGCAGATTCAGCTCAAAGGAACGGGCCTGACGGACATATTTCGAGATATTTCTTCTTCTTGTTGTTCTTCTTCTGCACAGCTAAACTGGAAGTGGCATTTCCAGCTCGCAATAGTGCAGAGTTATCTCAAAGAAAGGGGCCACGGTGTTTCTGTATCTCTACTATGTTGGTGCGGCATCGGAACTTTTAAATATCTTGATATATCTGGAGAACTACGCATCTGATCAAAAAATATCATAGAACATAAGAAGTAGGAAACTTAATTCTCTACAAATAAAGTCTCTTAATATTTTGCCATAGCTCGCTTCGTTTCCGAGATATTTGCAGATTTATCTCAAGGGAAGGGGCCTGACGGACATATTTCGAGATATTTCTTCTTCTTGTTGCTCTTCTTCTGCACAGCTAAGCTGGAAGTGGCATTTGCAGCTCACAATAGTGCAGAGTTATCTCAAAGAAAGGGGCCACGGTGTTTCTGTATCTCTATTATGTTGGTGCGGCTTCGGAACTTTTAAATATCTTGATATATCTCGAGAACTACGCATCTGATCAAAAAATATCATAGAACATAAAAAGTAGGAAACTTAATTCTCTACAAAAAAGGTCTCTTAACATTTTGCCATAGCTCGCTTCGTTTCCGAGATATTTGCAGATTTATCTCAAGGGAAGGGGCCTGACGGACATATTTCGAGATATTTCTTCTTCTTGTTGTTCTTCTTCTGCACAGCTAAGCTGGAAGTGGCATTTGCGGCTCGCACTAGTGCAGAGTTATCTCAAAGAAAGGGGCCACGGTGTTTCTGTATCTCTATTATGTTGGTGCGGCTTCGGAACTTTTAAATATCTTGATATATCTCGAGAACTTCGCATCTGATCAAAAAATATCATACAACATAAAAAGTGGGAAACTTAATTGTCTACAAAAAAGGTCTCTTAACATTTTTCCATAGCTCGCTTCGTTTCCGAGATATTTGCAGATTTATCTCAAGGGAAGGGGCCTGACGGACATATTTCGAGATATTTCTTCTTCTTGTTGTTCTTCTTCTGCACAGCTAAGCTGGAAGTGGCATTTGCGGCTCGCACTAGTGCAGAGTTATCTCAAAGAAAGGGGCCACGGTGTTTCTGTATCTCTATTATGTTGGTGCGGCTTCGGAACTTTTAAATATCTCGGTATATCTCGAAAACTACGCTTCTGATCAAAAAATATCGTAGAACATAAATTGTAGCAAACATAATTCTCTACAAAAAACATCTCTTAACATTTTGCCATAGCTCGCTTCGTTTCCGAGATATTTGCAGATTCAGCTCAAAGGAACGGGCCTGACGGACATATTTCGAGATATTTCTTCTTCTTGTTGTTCTTCTTCTGCACAGCTAAACTGGAAGTGGCATTTCCAGCTCGCAATAGTGCAGAGTTATCTCAAAGAAAGGGGCCACGGTGTTTCTGTATCTCTACTATGTTGGTGCGGCATCGGAACTTTTAAATATCTTGATATATCTCGAGAACTACGCATCTGATCAAAAAACATCATAGAACATAAAAAGTAGGAAACTTAATTCTCTACAAAAAAGGTCTCTTAACATTTTGCCATAGCTCGCTTCGTTTCCGAGATATTTGCAGATTTATCTCAAGGGAAGGGGCCTGACGGACATATTTCGAGATATTTCTTCTTCTTGTTGTTCTTCTTCTGCACAGCTAAGCTGGAAGTGGCATTTGCTGCTCGCACTAGTGCAGAGTTATCTCAAAGAAAGGGGCCACGGTGTTTCTGTATCTCTATTATGTTGGTGCGGCTTCGGAACTTTTAAATATCTCGATATATCTCGAAAACTACGCTTCTGATCAAAAAATATCGTAGAACATAAATTGTAGGAAACATAATTCTCTACAAAAAACGTCTCTTAACATTTTGCCATAGCTCGCTTCGTTTCCGAGATATTTGCAGATTCATCTCAAAGGAACGGGCCTGACGGACATATTTCGAGATATTTCTTCTTCTTGTTGTTCTTCTTCTGCACAGCTAAACTGGAAGTGGCATTTCCAGCTCGCAATAGTGCAGAGTTATCTCAAAGAAAGGGGCCACGGTGTTTCTGTATCTCTATTATGTTGGTGCGGCTTCGGAACTTTTAAATATCTTGATATATCTCGAGAACTACGCATCTGATCAAAAAATATCATAGAACATAAGAAGTAGGAAACTTAATTCTCTACAAAAAAGGTCTCTTCACATTTTGCCATAGCTCGCTTCGTTTCCGAGATATTTGCAGATTTATCTCGAGGGAAGGGGCCTGACGGACATATTTCGAGATATTTCTTCTTCTTGTTGTTCTTCTTCTGCACAGCTAAGCTGGAAGTGGCATTTGCGGCTCGCACTAGTGCAGAGTTATCTCAAAGAAAGGGGCCACGGTGTTTCTGTATCTCTATTATGTTGGTGCGGCTTCGGAACTTTTAAATATCTTGATATATCTCGAGAACTACGCATCTGATCAAAAAATATCATAGAACATAAAAAGTAGGAAACTTAATTCTCTACAAAAAAGGTCTCTTCACATTTTGCCATACCTCGCTTCGTTTCCGAGATATTTGCAGATTTATCTCAAGGGAAGGGGCCTGACGGACATATTTCGAGATATTTCTTCTTCTTGTTGTTCTTCTTCTGCACAGCTAAACTGGAGGTGGCATTTCCAGCTCGCAATAGTGCAGAGTTATCTCAAAGAAAGGGGCCACGGTGTTTCTGTATCTCTATTATGTTGGTGCGGCTTCGGAACTTTTAAATATCTTGATATATCTCGAGAACTACGCATCTGATCAAAAAATATCATAGAACATAAAAAGTAGAAAACTTAATTCTCTACAAAAAAGGTCTCTTCACATTTTGCCATAGCTCGCTTGGTTTCCGAGATATTTGCAGATTCAGCTCAAAGGAACGGGCCTGACGGACATATTTCGAGATATTTCTTCTTCTTGTTGTTCTTCTTCTGCACAGCTAAACTGGAAGTGGCATTTCCAGCTCGCAATAGTGCAGAGTTATCTCAAAGAAAGGGGCCACGGTGTTTCTGTATCTCTATTATGTTGGTGCGGCTTCGGAACTTTTAAATATCTTGATATATTTCGAGAACTACGCATCTGATCAAAAAATATCATAGAACATAAAAAGTAGGAAACTTAATCCTCTACAAATAAGGTCTCTTAACATTTTGCCATAGCTCGCTTCGTTTCCGAGATATTTGCAGATTCAGCTCAAAGGAACGGGCCTGACGGACACATTTCGAGATATATCTTCTTCTTGTTGTTCTTCTTCTGCACAGCTAAGCTGGAAGTGGCATTTGCAGCTCGCAATAGTGCAGAGTCATCTCAAAGAAAGGGGCCACGGTGTTTCTGTATCTCTATTATGTTGGTGCGGCTTCGGAACTTTTAAATATCTTGATATATCTCGAGAACTACGCATCTGATCAAAAAATATCATAGAACATAAAAAGTAGGAAACTTAATTCTCTACAAAAAAGGTCTCTTCACATTTTGCCATAGCTCGCTTCGTTTCCGAGATATTTGCAGATTCAGCTCAAAGGAACGGGCCTGACGGACATATTTCGAGATATTTCTTCTTCTTGTTGTTCTTCTTCTGCACAGCTAAACTGGAAGTGGCATTTCCAGCTCGCAATAGTGCAGAGTTATCTCAAAGAAAGGGGCCACGGTGTTTCTGTATCTCTATTATGTTGGTGCGGCTTCGGAACTTTTAAATATCTTGATATATCTCGAGAACTACGCATCTGATCAAAAAATATCATAGAACATAAAAAGTAGGAAACTTAATTCTCTACAAAAAAGGTCTCTTCACATTTTGCCATACCTCGCTTCGTTTCCGAGATATTTGCAGATTTATCTCATGGGAAGGGGCCAGACGGACATATTTCGAGATATTTCTTCTTCTTGTTGTTCTTCTTCTGCACAGCTAAACTGGAAGTGGCATTTCCAGCTCGCAATAGTGCAGAGTTATCTGAAAGAAAGGGGCCTCGGTGTTTCTGTATCTCTACTATGTTGGTGCGGCTTCGGAACTTTTAAATATCTTGATATATCTCGAGAACTACGCATCTGATCAAAAAATATCATACTACATAAAAAGTAGGAAACTTAATTCTCTACAAAAAAGGTCTCTTAACATTTTGCCATAGCTCGCTTCGTTTCCGAGATATTTGCAGATTTATCTCAAGGGAAGGGGCCTGACGGACATATTTCGAGATATTTCTTCTTCTTGTTGTTCTTCTTCTGCACAGCTAAACTGGAGGTGGCATTTCCAGCTCGCAATAGTGCAGAGTTATCTCAAAGAAAGGGGCCACGGTGTTTCTGTATCTCTATTATGTTGGTGCGGCTTCGGAACTTTTAAATATCTTGATATATCTCGAGAACTACGCATCTGATCAAAAAATATCATAGAACATAAAAAGTAGGAAACTTAATTCTCTACAAAAAAGGTCTCTTCACATTTTGCCATAGCTCGCTTCGTTTCCGAGATATTTGCAGATTCAGCTCAAAGGAACGGGCCTGACGGACATATTTCGAGATATTTCTTCTTCTTGTTGTTCTTCTTCTGCACAGCTAAACTGGAAGTGGCATTTCCAGCTCGCAATAGTGCAGAGTTATCTCAAAGAAAGGGGCCACGGTGTTTCTGTATCTCTATTATGTTGGTGCGGCTTCGGAACTTTTAAATATCTTGATATATTTCGAGAACTACGCATCTGATCAAAAAATATCATAGAACATAAAAAGTAGGAAACTTAATCCTCTACAAATAAGGTCTCTTAACATTTTGCCATAGCTCGCTTCGTTTCCGAGATATTTGCAGATTCAGCTCAAAGGAACGGGCCTGACGGACACATTTCGAGATATATCTTCTTCTTGTTGTTCTTCTTCTGCACAGCTAAGCTGGAAGTGGCATTTGCAGCTCGCAATAGTGCAGAGTCATCTCAAAGAAAGGGGCCACGGTGTTTCTGTATCTCTATTATGTTGGTGCGGCTTCGGAACTTTTAAATATCTTGATATATCTCGAGAACTACGCATCTGATCAAAAAATATCATAGAACATAAAAAGTAGGAAACTTAATTCTCTACAAAAAAGGTCTCTTCACATTTTGCCATAGCTCGCTTCGTTTCCGAGATATTTGCAGATTCAGCTCAAAGGAACGGGCCTGACGGACATATTTCGAGATATTTCTTCTTCTTGTTGTTCTTCTTCTGCACAGCTAAACTGGAAGTGGCATTTCCAGCTCGCAATAGTGCAGAGTTATCTCAAAGAAAGGGGCCACGGTGTTTCTGTATCTCTATTATGTTGGTGCGGCTTCGGAACTTTTAAATATCTTGATATATCTCGAGAACTACGCATCTGATCAAAAAATATCATAGAACATAAGAAGTAGGAAACTTAATTCTCTACAAAAAAGGTCTCTTAACATTTTGCCATAGCTCGCTTCGTTTCCGAGATATTTGCAGATTTATCTCGAGGGAAGGGGCCTGACGGACATATTTCGAGATATATCTTCTTCTTGTTGTTCTTCTTCTGCACAGCTAAGCTGGAAGTGGCATTTGCAGCTCGCAATAGTGCAGAGTTATCTCAAAGAAAGGGGCCACGGTGTTTCTGTATCTCTATTATGTTGGTGCGGCTTCGGAACTTTTAAATATCTTGATATATCTCGAGAACTACGCATCTGATCAAAAAATATCATAGAACATAAAAAGTAGGAAACTTAATTCTCTACAAAAAAGGTCTCTTCACATTTTGCCATACCTCGCTTCGTTTCCGAGATATTTGCAGATTTATCTCATGGGAAGGGGCCAGACGGACATATTTCGAGATATTTCTTCTTCTTGTTGTTCTTCTTCTGCACAGCTAAACTGGAAGTGGCATTTCCAGCTCGCAATAGTGCAGAGTTATCTGAAAGAAAGGGGCCTCGGTGTTTCTGTATCTCTACTATGTTGGTGCGGCTTCGGAACTTTTAAATATCTTGATATATCTCGAGAACTACGCATCTGATCAAAAAATATCATACTACATAAAAAGTAGGAAACTTAATTCTCTACAAAAAAGGTCTCTTAACATTTTGCCATAGCTCGCTTCGTTTCCGAGATATTTGCAGATTTATCTCAAGGGAAGGGGCCTGACGGACATATTTCGAGATATTTCTTCTTCTTGTTGTTCTTCTTCTGCACAGCTAAACTGGAGGTGGCATTTCCAGCTCGCAAT
This sequence comes from Osmia lignaria lignaria, assembly GCF_051020975.1. Taxonomy (NCBI): domain Eukaryota; kingdom Metazoa; phylum Arthropoda; class Insecta; order Hymenoptera; family Megachilidae; genus Osmia; species Osmia lignaria. Next base: position 430,363 of record NW_027478169.1, on the reverse strand, counting down.
AGTGCAGAGTTATCTCAAAGAAAGGGGCCACGGTGTTTCTGTATCTCTATTATGTTGGTGCGGCTTCGGAACTTTTAAATATCTTGATATATCTCGAGAACTACGCATCTGATCAAAAAATATCATAGAACATAAAAAGTAGGAAACTTAATTCTCTACAAAAAAGGTCTCTTCACATTTTGCCATAGCTCGCTTCGTTTCCGAGATATTTGCAGATTCAGCTCAAAGGAACGGGCCTGACGGACATATTTCGAGATATTTCTTCTTCTTGTTGTTCTTCTTCTGCACAGCTAAACTGGAAGTGGCATTTCCAGCTCGCAATAGTGCAGAGTTATCTCAAAGAAAGGGGCCACGGTGTTTCTGTATCTCTATTATGTTGGTGCGGCTTCGGAACTTTTAAATATCTTGATATATCTCGAGAACTACGCATCTGATCAAAAAATATCATAGAACATAAAAAGTAGGAAACTTAATTCTCTACAAAAAAGGTCTCTTCACATTTTGCCATACCTCGCTTCGTTTCCGAGATATTTGCAGATTTATCTCATGGGAAGGGGCCAGACGGACATATTTCGAGATATTTCTTCTTCTTGTTGTTCTTCTTCTGCACAGCTAAACTGGAAGTGGCATTTCCAGCTCGCAATAGTGCAGAGTTATCTGAAAGAAAGGGGCCTCGGTGTTTCTGTATCTCTACTATGTTGGTGCGGCTTCGGAACTTTTAAATATCTTGATATATCTCGAGAACTACGCATCTGATCAAAAAATATCATACTACATAAAAAGTAGGAAACTTAATTCTCTACAAAAAAGGTCTCTTAACATTTTGCCATAGCTCGCTTCGTTTCCGAGATATTTGCAGATTTATCTCAAGGGAAGGGGCCTGACGGACATATTTCGAGATATTTCTTCTTCTTGTTGTTCTTCTTCTGCACAGCTAAACTGGAGGTGGCATTTCCAGCTCGCAATAGTGCAGAGTTATCTCAAAGAAAGGGGCCACGGTGTTTCTGTATCTCTATTATGTTGGTGCGGCTTCGGAACTTTTAAATATCTTGATATATCTCGAGAACTACGCATCTGATCAAAAAATATCATAGAACATAAAAAGTAGGAAACTTAATTCTCTACAAAAAAGGTCTCTTCACATTTTGCCATAGCTCGCTTCGTTTCCGAGATATTTGCAGATTCAGCTCAAAGGAACGGGCCTGACGGACATATTTCGAGATATTTCTTCTTCTTGTTGTTCTTCTTCTGCACAGCTAAACTGGAAGTGGCATTTCCAGCTCGCAATAGTGCAGAGTCATCTCAAAGAAAGGGGCCACGGTGTTTCTGTATCTCTATTATGTTGGTGCGGCTTCGGAACTTTTAAATATCTTGATATATCTCGAGAACTTCGCATCTGATCAAAAAATATCATAGAACATAAAAAGTAGGAAACTTAATCCTCTACAAATAAGGTCGCTTAACATTTTGCCATAGCTCGCTTCGTTTCCGAGATATTTGCAGATTTATCTCAAGGGAAGGGGCCTGACGGACATATTTCGAGATATATCTTCTTCTTGTTGTTCTTCTTCTGCACTGCTAAGCTGGAAGTGGCATTTGCAGCTCGCAATAGTGCAGAGTTATCTCAAAGAAAGGGGCCACGGTGTTTCTGTATCTCTATTATGTTGGTGCGGCTTCGGAACTTTTAAATATCTTGATATATCTCGAGAACTACGCATCTGATCAAAAAATATCATAGAACATAAAAAGTAGGAAACTTAATTCTCTACAAAAAAGGTCTCTTCACATTTTGCCATAGCTCGTTTCGTTTCCGAAATATTTGCAGATATATCTCAAGGGAAGGGGCCTGACGGACATATTTCGAGATATTTCTTCTTCTTGTTGTTCTTCTTCTGCACAGCTAAACTGGAAGTGGCATTTCCAGCTCGCAATAGTGCAGAGTCATCTCAAAGAAAGGGGCCACGGTGTTTCTGTATCTCTATTATGTTGGTGCGGCTTCGGAACTTTTATATATCTTGATATATCTCGAGAACTTCGCATCTGATCAAAAAATATCATAGAACATAAAAAGTAGGAAACTTAATTGTCTACAAAAAAGGTCTCTTAACATTTTGCCATAGCTCGCTTCGTTTCCGAGATATTTGCAGATTTATCTCATGGGAAGGGGCCTGACGGACATATTTCGAGATATTTCTTCTTCTTGTTGTTCTTCTTCTGCACAGCTAAACTGGAAGTGGCATTTCCAGCTCGCAATAGTGCAGAGTTATCTCAAAGAAAGGGGCCTCGGTGTTTCTGTATCTCTACTATGTTGGTGCGGCTTCGGAACTTTTAAATATCTCGATATATCTCGAAAACTACGCTTCTGATCAAAAAATATCATAGAACATAAATTGTAGGAAACATAATTCTCTACAAAAAAGGTCTCTTAAGATTTTGCCATAGCTCGTTTCGTTTCCGAGATATTTGCAGATATATCTCAAGGGAAGGGGCCTGACGGACATATTTCGAGATATTTCTTCTTCTTGTTGTTCTTCTTCTGCACAGCTAAACTGGAAGTGGCATTTCCAGCTCGCAATAGTGCAGAGTTATCTCAAAGAAAGGGGCCACGGTGTTTCTGTATCTCTACTATGTTGGTGCGGCTTCGGAACTTTTAAATATCTTGATATATCTCGAGAACTACGCATCTGATCAAAAAATATCATAGAACATAAAAAGTAGGAAACTTAATCCTCTACAAATAAGGTCTCTTAACATTTTGCCATAGCTCGCTTCGTTTCCGAGATATTTGCAGATTTATCTCAAGGGAAGGGGCCTGACGGACATATTTCGAGATATTTCTTCTTCTTGTTGTTCTTCTTCTGCACAGCTAAGCTGGAAGTGGCATTTGCGGCTCGCACTAGTGCAGATTTATCTCAAGGGAAGGGGCCTGACGGACATATTTCGAGATATTTCTTCTTCTTGTTGTTCTTCTTCTGCACAGCTAAACTGGAGGTGGCATTTCCAGCTCGCAATAGTGCAGAGTTATCTCAAAGAAAGGGGCCACGGTGTTTCTGTATCTCTATTATGTTGGTGCGGCTTCGGAACTTTTAAATATCTTGATATATCTCGAGAACTACGCATCTGATCAAAAAATATCATACTACATAAAAAGTAGGAAACTTAATTCTCTACAAAAAAGGTCTCTAAACATTTTGCCATAGCTCGCTTCGTTTCCGAGATATTTGCAGATTTATCTCATGGGAAGGGGCCTGACGGACATATTTCGAGATATTTCTTCTTCTTGTTGTTCTTCTTCTGCACAGCTAAACTGGAAGTGGCATTTGCAGCTCGCAATAGTGCAGAGTTATCTCAAAGAAAGGGGCCACGGTGTTTCTGTATCTCTATTATGTTGGTGCGGCTTCGGAACTTTTAAATATCTTGATATATCTCGAGAACTACGCATCTGATCAAAAAATATCATAGAACATAAAAAGTAGGAAACTTAATTCTCTACAAAAAAGGTCTCTTCACATTTTGCCATACCTCGCTTCGTTTCCGAGATATTTGCAGATTTATCTCATGGGAAGGGGCCAGACGGACATATTTCGAGATATTTCTTCTTCTTGTTGTTCTTCTTCTGCACAGCTAAACTGGAAGTGGCATTTCCAGCTCGCAATAGTGCAGAGTTATCTGAAAGAAAGGGGCCTCGGTGTTTCTGTATCTCTACTATGTTGGTGCGGCTTCGGAACTTTTAAATATCTTGATATATCTCGAGATCTACGCATCTGATCAAAAAATATCATAGTACATAAAAAGTAGGAATCTTAATTCTCTACAAAAAAGGTCTCTTAACATTTTGCCATAGCTCGTTTCGTTTCCGAGATATTTGCAGATATATCTCAAGGGAAGGGGCCTGACGGACATATTTCGAGATATTTCTTCTTCTTGTTGTTCTTCTTCTGCACAGCTAAACTGGAAGTGGCATTTCCAGCTCGCAATAGTGCAGAGTCATCTCAAAGAAAGGGGCCACGGTGTTTCTGTATCTCTATTATGTTGGTGCGGCTTCGGAACTTTTAAATATCTTGATATATCTCGAGAACTTCGCATCTGATCAAAAAATATCATAGAACATAAAAAGTAGGAAACTTAATCCTCTACAAATAAGGTCGCTTAACATTTTGCCATAGCTCGCTTCGTTTCCGAGATATTTGCAGATTTATCTCAAGGGAAGGGGCCTGACGGACATATTTCGAGATATATCTTCTTCTTGTTGTTCTTCTTCTGCACTGCTAAGCTGGAAGTGGCATTTGCAGCTCGCAATAGTGCAGAGTTATCTCAAAGAAAGGGGCCACGGTGTTTCTGTATCTCTATTATGTTGGTGCGGCTTCGGAACTTTTAAATATCTTGATATATCTCGAGAACTACGCATCTGATCAAAAAATATCATAGAACATAAAAAGTAGGAAACTTAATTCTCTACAAAAAAGGTCTCTTCACATTTTGCCATAGCTCGTTTCGTTTCCGAAATATTTGCAGATATATCTCAAGGGAAGGGGCCTGACGGACATATTTCGAGATATTTCTTCTTCTTGTTGTTCTTCTTCTGCACAGCTAAACTGGAAGTGGCATTTCCAGCTCGCAATAGTGCAGAGTCATCTCAAAGAAAGGGGCCACGGTGTTTCTGTATCTCTATTATGTTGGTGCGGCTTCGGAACTTTTATATATCTTGATATATCTCGAGAACTTCGCATCTGATCAAAAAATATCATAGAACATAAAAAGTAGGAAACTTAATTGTCTACAAAAAAGGTCTCTTAACATTTTGCCATAGCTCGCTTCGTTTCCGAGATATTTGCAGATTTATCTCATGGGAAGGGGCCTGACGGACATATTTCGAGATATTTCTTCTTCTTGTTGTTCTTCTTCTGCACAGCTAAACTGGAAGTGGCATTTCCAGCTCGCAATAGTGCAGAGTTATCTCAAAGAAAGGGGCCTCGGTGTTTCTGTATCTCTACTATGTTGGTGCGGCTTCGGAACTTTTAAATATCTCGATATATCTCGAAAACTACGCTTCTGATCAAAAAATATCATAGAACATAAATTGTAGGAAACATAATTCTCTACAAAAAAGGTCTCTTAAGATTTTGCCATAGCTCGTTTCGTTTCCGAGATATTTGCAGATATATCTCAAGGGAAGGGGCCTGACGGACATATTTCGAGATATTTCTTCTTCTTGTTGTTCTTCTTCTGCACAGCTAAACTGGAAGTGGCATTTCCAGCTCGCAATAGTGCAGAGTTATCTCAAAGAAAGGGGCCACGGTGTTTCTGTATCTCTACTATGTTGGTGCGGCTTCGGAACTTTTAAATATCTTGATATATCTCGAGAACTACGCATCTGATCAAAAAATATCATAGAACATAAAAAGTAGGAAACTTAATCCTCTACAAATAAGGTCTCTTAACATTTTGCCATAGCTCGCTTCGTTTCCGAGATATTTGCAGATTTATCTCAAGGGAAGGGGCCTGACGGACATATTTCGAGATATTTCTTCTTCTTGTTGTTCTTCTTCTGCACAGCTAAGCTGGAAGTGGCATTTGCGGCTCGCACTAGTGCAGATTTATCTCAAGGGAAGGGGCCTGACGGACATATTTCGAGATATTTCTTCTTCTTGTTGTTCTTCTTCTGCACAGCTAAACTGGAGGTGGCATTTCCAGCTCGCAATAGTGCAGAGTTATCTCAAAGAAAGGGGCCACGGTGTTTCTGTATCTCTATTATGTTGGTGCGGCTTCGGAACTTTTAAATATCTTGATATATCTCGAGAACTACGCATCTGATCAAAAAATATCATACTACATAAAAAGTAGGAAACTTAATTCTCTACAAAAAAGGTCTCTAAACATTTTGCCATAGCTCGCTTCGTTTCCGAGATATTTGCAGATTTATCTCATGGGAAGGGGCCTGACGGACATATTTCGAGATATTTCTTCTTCTTGTTGTTCTTCTTCTGCACAGCTAAACTGGAAGTGGCATTTGCAGCTCGCAATAGTGCAGAGTTATCTCAAAGAAAGGGGCCACGGTGTTTCTGTATCTCTATTATGTTGGTGCGGCTTCGGAACTTTTAAATATCTTGATATATCTCGAGAACTACGCATCTGATCAAAAAATATCATAGAACATAAAAAGTAGGAAACTTAATTCTCTACAAAAAAGGTCTCTTCACATTTTGCCATACCTCGCTTCGTTTCCGAGATATTTGCAGATTTATCTCATGGGAAGGGGCCAGACGGACATATTTCGAGATATTTCTTCTTCTTGTTGTTCTTCTTCTGCACAGCTAAACTGGAAGTGGCATTTCCAGCTCGCAATAGTGCAGAGTTATCTGAAAGAAAGGGGCCTCGGTGTTTCTGTATCTCTACTATGTTGGTGCGGCTTCGGAACTTTTAAATATCTTGATATATCTCGAGATCTACGCATCTGATCAAAAAATATCATAGTACATAAAAAGTAGGAATCTTAATTCTCTACAAAAAAGGTCTCTTAACATTTTGCCATAGCTCGTTTCGTTTCCGAGATATTTGCAGATTTATCTCAAGGGAAGGGGCCTGACGGACATATTTCGAGATATTTCTTCTTCTTGTTGTTCTTCTTCTGCACAGCTAAACTGGAGGTGGCATTTCCAGCTCGCAATAGTGCAGAGTTATCTCAAAGAAAGGGGCCACGGTGTTTCTGTATCTCTATTATGTTGGTGCGGCTTCGGAACTTTTAAATATCTTGATATATCTCGAGAACTACGCATCTGATCAAAAAATATCATACTACATAAAAAGTAGGAAACTTAATTCTCTACAAAAAAGGTCTCTTAACATTTTGCCATAGCTCGCTTCGTTTCCGAGATATTTGCAGATTTATCTCATGGGAAGGGGCCAGACGGACATATTTCGAGATATTTCTTCTTCTTGTTGTTCTTCTTCTGCACAGCTAAACTGGAAGTGGCATTTCCAGCTCGCAATAGTGCAGAGTTATCTGAAAGAAAGGGGCCTCGGTGTTTCTGTATCTCTACTATGTTGGTGCGGCTTCGGAACTTTTAAATATCTTGATATATCTCGAGAACTACGCATCTGATCAAAAAATATCATACTACATAAAAAGTAGGAAACTTAATTCTCTACAAAAAAGGTCTCTTAACATTTTGCCATAGCTCGCTTCGTTTCCGAGATATTTGCAGATGTATCTCAAGGGAAGGGGCCTGACGGACATATTTCGAGATATTTCTTCTTCTTGTTGTTCTTCTTCTGCACAGCTAAACTGGAGGTGGCATTTCCAGCTCGCAATAGTGCAGAGTTATCTCAAAGAAAGGGGTCACGGTGTTTCTGTATCTCTATTATGTTGGTGCGGCTTCGGAACTTTTAAATATCTTGATATATCTCGAGAACTACGCATCTGATCAAAAAATATCATACTACATAAAAAGTAGGAAACTTAATTCTCTACAAAAAAGGTCTCTTAACATTTTGCCATAGCTCGCTTCGTTTCCGAGATATTTGCAGATTTATCTCATGGGAAGGGGCCTGACGGACATATTTCGAGATATTTCTTCTTCTTGTTGTTCTTCTTCTGCACAGCTAAACTGGAAGTGGCATTTCCAGCTCGCAATAGTGCAGAGTCATCTCAAAGAAAGGGGCCACGGTGTTTCTGTATCTCTATTATGTTGGTGCGGCTTCGGAACTTTTAAATATCTTGATATATCTCGAGAACTTCGCATCTGATCAAAAAATATCATAGAACATAAAAAGTAGGAAACTTAATTCTCTACAAAAAAGGTCTCTTAACATTTTGCCATAGCTCGCTTCGTTTCCGAGATATTTGCAGATTTATCTCATGGGAAGCGGCCTGACGGACATATTTCGAGATATTTCTTCTTCTTGTTGTTCTTCTTCTGCACAGCTAAGCTGAAAGTGGCGTTTGCGGCTCGCACTAGTGCAGAGTTATCTCAAAGAAAGGGGCCACGGTGTTTCTGTATCTCTATTATGTTGGTGCGGCTTCGGAACTTTTAAATATCTCGATATATCTCGAAAACTACGCTTCTGATCAAAAAATATCATAGAACATAAATTGTAGGAAACATAATTCTCTACAAAACAGGTCTCTTAAGATTTTGCCATAGCTCGTTTCGTTTCCGAGATATTTGCAGATATATCTCAAGGGAAGGGGCCTGACGGACATATTTCGAGATATTTCTTCTTCTTGTTGTTCTTCTTCTGCACAGCTAAGCTGGAAGTGGCATTTGCAGCTCGCAATAGTGCAGAGTTATCTCAAAGAAAGGGGCCACGGTGTTTCTGTATCTCCATTATGTTGGTGCGGCTTCGGAACTTTTAAATATCTTGATATATCTCGAGATCTACGCATCTGATCAAAAAATATCATAGTACATAAAAAGTAGGAATCTTAATTCTCTACAAAAAAGGTCTCTTAACATTTTGCCATAGCTCGCTTCGTTTCCGAGATATTTGCAGATTTATCTCAAGGGAAGGGGCCTGACGGACATATTTCGAGATATTTCTTCTTCTTGTTGTTCTTCTTCTGCACAGCTAAACTGGAGGTGGCATTTCCAGCTCGCAATAGTGCAGAGTTATCTCGAAGAAAGGGGCCACGGTGTTTCTGTATCTCTATTATGTTGGTGCGGCATCGGAACTTTTAAATATCTTGATATATCTCGAGAACTACGCATCTGATCAAAAAATATCATAGAACATAAAAAGTAGGAAACTTAATTCTCTACGAAAAAGGTCTCTTAAGATTTTGCCATAGCTCGTTTCGTTTCCGAAATATTTGCAGATATACCTCAAGGGAAGGGGCCTGACGGACATATTTCGAGATATTTCTTCTTCTTGTTGTTCTTCTTCTGCACAGCTAAACTGGAAGTGGCATTTCCAGCTCGCAATAGTGCAGAGTTATCTCGAAGAAAGGGGCCACGGTGTTTCTGTATCTCTATTATGTTGGTGCGGCTTCGGAACTTTTAAATATCTCGATATATCTCGAAAACTACGCTTCTGATCAAAAAATATCATAGAACATAAATTGTAGGAAACATAATTCTCTACGAAAAAGGTCTCTTAAGATTTTGCCATAGCTCGTTTTGTTTCCGAAATATTTGCAGATATATCTCAAGGGAAGGGGCCTGACGGACATATTTCGAGATATTTCTTCTTCTTGTTGTTCTTCTTCTGCACAGCTAAGCTGGAAGTGGCATTTGCGCCTCGCACTAGTGCAGAGTTATCTCAAAGAAAGGGGCCACGGTGTTTCTGTATCTCTATTATGTTGGTGCGGCTTCGGAACTTTTAAATATCTCGATATATCTCGAAAACTACGCTTCTGATCAAAAAATATCATAGAACATAAATTGTAGGGAACACAATTCTCTACAAAAAACGTCTCTTAACATTTTGCCATAGCTCGCTTCGTTTCCGAGATATTTGCAGATTCAGCTCAAAGGAACGGGCCTGACGGACATATTTCGAGATATTTCTTCTTCTTGTTGTTCTTCTTCTGCACAGCTAAACTGGAAGTGGCATTTCCAGCTCGCAATAGTGCAGAGTTATCTCAAAGAAAGGGGCCACGGTGTTTCTGTTTCTCTACTATGTTGGTGCGGCTTCGGAACTTTTAAATATCTTGATATATCTCGAGAACTACGCATCTGATCAAAAAATATCATAGAACATAAAAAGTAGGAAACTTAATTCTCTACAAAAAAGGTCTCTTAACATTTTGCCATAGCTCGCTTCGTTTCCGAGATATTTGCAGATATATCTCAAGGGAAGGGGCCTGACGGACATATTTCGAGATATTTCTTCTTCTTGTTGTTCTTCTTCTGCACAGCTAAGCTGGAAGTGGCATTTGCGGCTCGCACTAGTGCAGAGTTATCTCAAAGAAAGGGGCCACGGTGTTTCTGTATCTCTATTATGTTGGTGCGGCTTCGGAACTTTTAAATATCTCGATATATCTCGAAAACTACGCTTCTGATCAAAAAATATCGTAGAACATAAATTGTAGGAAACTTAATTCTCTACAAAAAAGGTCTCTTAACATTTTGCCATAGCCCGCTTTGTTTCCGAGATATTTGCAGATTTATCTCAAGGGAAGGGGCCTGACGGACATATTTCGAGATATTTCTTCTTCTTGTTGTTCTTCTTCTGTACAGCTAAGCTGGAAGTGGCATTTGCAGCTCGCAATAGTGCAGAGTTATCTCAAAGAAAGGGGCCACGGTGTTTCTGTATCTCCATTATGTTGGTGCGGCTTCGGAACTTTTAAATATCTTGATATATCTCGAGATCTACGCATCTGATCAAAAAATATCATAGTACATAAAAAGTACGAATCTTAATTCTCTACAAAAAAGGTCTCTTAACATTTTGCCATAGCTCGCTTCGTTTCCGAGATATTTGCAGATTTATCTCAAGGGAAGGGGCCTGACGGACATATTTCGAGATATTTCTTCTTCTTGTTGTTCTTCTTCTGCACAGCTAAACTGGAGGTGGCATTTCCAGCTCGCAATAGTGCAGAGTTATCTCAAAGAAAGGGGCCACGGTGTTTCTGTATCTCTATTATGTTGGTGCGGCTTCGGAACTTTTAAGTATCTTGATATATCTCGAGAACTACGCATCTGATCAAAAAATATCATACTACATAAAAAGTAGGAAACTTAATTCTCTACAAAGAAGGTCTCTTAACATTTTGCCATAGCTCGCTTCGTTTCCGAGATATTTGCAGATTTATCTCATGGGAAGGGGCCTGACGGACATATTTCGAGATATTTCTTCTTCTTGTTGTTCTTCTTCTGCACAGCTAAACTGGAAGTGGCATTTCCAGCTCGCAATAGTGCAGAGTTATCTGAAAGAAAGGGGCCTCGGTGTTTCTGTATCTCTACTATGTTGGTGCGGCTTCGGAACTTTTAAATATCTTGATATATCTCGAGAACTACGCATCTGATCAAAAAATATCATAGAACATAAAAAGTAGGAAACTTAATTCTGTACAAAAAAGGTCTCTTAACATTTTGCCATAGCTCGCTTCGTTTCCGAGATATTTGCAGATTTATCTCAAGGGAAGGGGCCTGACGGACATATTTCGAGATATTTCTTCTTCTTGTTGTTCTTCTTCTGCACAGCTAAGCTGGAAGTGGCATTTGCGGCTCGCACTAGTGCAGAGTTATCTCAAAGAAAGGGGCCACGGTGTTTCTGTATCTCTATTATGTTGGTGCGGCTTCGGAACTTTTAAATATCTCGATATATCTCGAAAACTACGCTTCTGATCAAAAAATATCGTAGAACATAAATTGTAGGAAACATAATTCTCTACAAAAAACGTCTCTTAACATTTTGCCATAGCTCGCTTCGTTTCCGAGATATTTGCAGAATCAGCTCAAAGGAACGGGCCTGACGGACATATTTCGAGATATTTCTTCTTCTTGTTGTTCTTCTTCTGCACAGCTAAGCTGGAAGTGGCATTTGCTGCTCGCACTAGTGCAGAGTTATCTCAAAGAAAGGGGCCACGGTGTTTCTGTATCTCTATTATGTTGGTGCGGCTTCGGAACTTTTAAATATCTCGATATATCTCGAAAACTACGCTTCTGATCAAAAAATATCATAGAACATAAATTGTAGGAAACATAATTCTCTACGAAAAAGGTCTCTTAAGATTTTGCCATAGCTCGTTTCGTTTCCGAAATATTTGCAGATATATCTCAAGGGAAGGGGCCTGACGGACATATTTCGAGATATTTCTTCTTCTTGTTGTTCTTCTTCTGCACAGCTAAACTGGAAGTGGCATTTCCAGCTCGCAATAGTGCAGAGTTATCTCAAAGAAAGGGGCCTCGGTGTTTCTGTATCTCTACTATGTTGGTGCGGCTTCGGAACTTTTAAATATCTCGATATATCTCGAAAACTACGCTTCTGATCAAAAAATATCATAGAACATAAATTGTAGGAAACATAATTCTCTACAAAAAAGGTCTCTTAAGATTTTGCCATAGCTCGTTTCGTTTCCGAGATATTTGCAGATATATCTCAAGGGAAGGGGCCTGACGGACATATTTCGAGATATTTCTTCTTCTTGTTGTTCTTCTTCTGCACAGCTAAACTGGAAGTGGCATTTCCAGCTCGCAATAGTGCAGAGTTATCTCAAAGAAAGGGGCCACGGTGTTTCTGTATCTCTACTATGTTGGTGCGGCTTCGGAACTTTTAAATATCTTGATATATCTCGAGAACTACGCATCTGATCAAAAAATATCATAGAACATAAAAAGTAGGAAACTTAATCCTCTACAAATAAGGTCTCTTAACATTTTGCCATAGCTCGCTTCGTTTCCGAGATATTTGCAGATTTATCTCAAGGGAAGGGGCCTGACGGACATATTTCGAGATATTTCTTCTTCTTGTTGTTCTTCTTCTGCACAGCTAAGCTGGAAGTGGCATTTGCGGCTCGCACTAGTGCAGATTTATCTCAAGGGAAGGGGCCTGACGGACATATTTCGAGATATTTCTTCTTCTTGTTGTTCTTCTTCTGCACAGCTAAACTGGAGGTGGCATTTCCAGCTCGCAATAGTGCAGAGTTATCTCAAAGAAAGGGGCCACGGTGTTTCTGTATCTCTATTATGTTGGTGCGGCTTCGGAACTTTTAAATATCTTGATATATCTCGAGAACTACGCATCTGATCAAAAAATATCATACTACATAAAAAGTAGGAAACTTAATTCTCTACAAAAAAGGTCTCTAAACATTTTGCCATAGCTCGCTTCGTTTCCGAGATATTTGCAGATTTATCTCATGGGAAGGGGCCTGACGGACATATTTCGAGATATTTCTTCTTCTTGTTGTTCTTCTTCTGCACAGCTAAACTGGAAGTGGCATTTGCAGCTCGCAATAGTGCAGAGTTATCTCAAAGAAAGGGGCCACGGTGTTTCTGTATCTCTATTATGTTGGTGCGGCTTCGGAACTTTTAAATATCTTGATATATCTCGAGAACTACGCATCTGATCAAAAAATATCATAGAACATAAAAAGTAGGAAACTTAATTCTCTACAAAAAAGGTCTCTTCACATTTTGCCATACCTCGCTTCGTTTCCGAGATATTTGCAGATTTATCTCATGGGAAGGGGCCAGACGGACATATTTCGAGATATTTCTTCTTCTTGTTGTTCTTCTTCTGCACAGCTAAACTGGAAGTGGCATTTCCAGCTCGCAATAGTGCAGAGTTATCTGAAAGAAAGGGGCCTCGGTGTTTCTGTATCTCTACTATGTTGGTGCGGCTTCGGAACTTTTAAATATCTTGATATATCTCGAGATCTACGCATCTGATCAAAAAATATCATAGTACATAAAAAGTAGGAATCTTAATTCTCTACAAAAAAGGTCTCTTAACATTTTGCCATAGCTCGTTTCGTTTCCGAGATATTTGCAGATTTATCTCAAGGGAAGGGGCCTGACGGACATATTTCGAGATATTTCTTCTTCTTGTTGTTCTTCTTCTGCACAGCTAAACTGGAGGTGGCATTTCCAGCTCGCAATAGTGCTGAGTTATCTCAAAGAAAGGTGCCACGGTGTTTCTGTATCTCTATTATGTTGGTGCGGCTTCGGAACTTTTAAATATCTTGATATATCTCGAGAACTACGCATCTGATCAAAAAATATCATACTACATAAAAAGTAGGAAACTTAATTCTCTACAAAAAAGGTCTCTTAACATTTTGCCATAGCTCGCTTCGTTTCCGAGATATTTGCAGATTTATCTCATGGGAAGGGGCCAGACGGACATATTTCGAGATATTTCTTCTTCTTGTTGTTCTTCTTCTGCACAGCTAAACTGGAAGTGGCATTTCCAGCTCGCAATAGTGCAGAGTTATCTGAAAGAAAGGGGCCTCGGTGTTTCTGTATCTCTACTATGTTGGTGCGGCTTCGGAACTTTTAAATATCTTGATATATCTCGAGAACTACGCATCTGATCAAAAAATATCATACTACATAAAAAGTAGGAAACTTAATTCTCTACAAAAAAGGTCTCTTAACATTTTGCCATAGCTCGCTTCGTTTCCGAGATATTTGCAGATGTATCTCAAGGGAAGGGGCCTGACGGACATATTTCGAGATATTTCTTCTTCTTGTTGTTCTTCTTCTGCACAGCTAAACTGGAGGTGGCATTTCCAGCTCGCAATAGTGCAGAGTTATCTCAAAGAAAGGGGTCACGGTGTTTCTGTATCTCTATTATGTTGGTGCGGCTTCGGAACTTTTAAATATCTTGATATATCTCGAGAACTACGCATCTGATCAAAAAATATCATACTACATAAAAAGTAGGAAACTTAATTCTCTACAAAAAAGGTCTCTTAACATTTTGCCATAGCTCGCTTCGTTTCCGAGATATTTGCAGATTTATCTCATGGGAAGGGGCCTGACGGACATATTTCGAGATATTTCTTCTTCTTGTTGTTCTTCTTCTGCACAGCTAAACTGGAAGTGGCATTTCCAGCTCGCAATAGTGCAGAGTCATCTCAAAGAAAGGGGCCACGGTGTTTCTGTATCTCTATTATGTTGGTGCGGCTTCGGAACTTTTAAATATCTTGATATATCTCGAGAACTTCGCATCTGATCAAAAAATATCATAGAACATAAAAAGTAGGAAACTTAATTCTCTACAAAAAAGGTCTCTTAACATTTTGCCATAGCTCGCTTCGTTTCCGAGATATTTGCAGATTTATCTCATGGGAAGCGGCCTGACGGACATATTTCGAGATATTTCTTCTTCTTGTTGTTCTTCTTCTGCACAGCTAAGCTGGAAGTGGCATTTGCAGCTCGCAATAGTGCAGAGTTATCTCAAAGAAAGGGGCCACGGTGTTTCTGTATCTCCATTATGTTGGTGCGGCTTCGGAACTTTTAAATATCTTGATATATCTCGAGATCTACGCATCTGATCAAAAAATATCATAGTACATAAAAAGTAGGAATCTTAATTCTCTACAAAAAAGGTCTCTTAACATTTTGCCATAGCTCGCTTCGTTTCCGAGATATTTGCAGATTTATCTCAAGGGAAGGGGCCTGACGGACATATTTCGAGATATTTCTTCTTCTTGTTGTTCTTCTTCTGCACAGCTAAACTGGAGGTGGCATTTCCAGCTCGCAATAGTGCAGAGTTATCTCGAAGAAAGGGGCCACGGTGTTTCTGTATCTCTATTATGTTGGTGCGGCATCGGAACTTTTAAATATCTTGATATATCTCGAGAACTACGCATCTGATCAAAAAATATCATAGAACATAAAAAGTAGGAAACTTAATTCTCTACAAAAAAGGTCTCTTAACATTTTGCCATAGCTCGCTTCGTTTCCGAGATATTTGCAGATTTATCCCAAGGGAAGGGGCCTGACGGACATATTTCGAGATATTTCTTCTTCTTGTTGTTCTTCTTCTGCACAGCTAAGCTGGAAGTGGCATTTGCTGCTCGCACTAGTGCAGAGTTATCTCAAAGAAAGGGGCCACGGTGTTTCTGTATCTCTATTATGTTGGTGCGGCTTCGGAACTTTTAAATATCTCGATATATCTCGAAAACTACGCTTCTGATCAAAAAATATCATAGAACATAAATTGTAGGAAACATAATTCTCTACGAAAAAGGTCTCTTAAGATTTTGCCATAGCTCGTTTCGTTTCCGAAATATTTGCAGATATACCTCAAGGGAAGGGGCCTGACGGACATATTTCGAGATATTTCTTCTTCTTGTTGTTCTTCTTCTGCACAGCTAAACTGGAAGTGGCATTTCCAGCTCGCAATAGTGCAGAGTTATCTCAAAGAAAGGGGCCACGGTGTTTCTGTATCTCTATTATGTTGGTGCGGCTTCGGAACTTTTAAATATCTCGATATATCTCGAAAACTACGCTTCTGATCAAAAAATATCATAGAACATAAATTGTAGGAAACATAATTCTCTACGAAAAAGGTCTCTTAAGATTTTGCCATAGCTCGTTTTGTTTCCGAAATATTTGCAGATATATCTCAAGGGAAGGGGCCTGACGGACATATTTCGAGATATTTCTTCTTCTTGTTGTTCTTCTTCTGCACAGCTAAGCTGGAAGTGGCATTTGCGCCTCGCACTAGTGCAGAGTTATCTCAAAGAAAGGGGCCACGGTGTTTCTGTATCTCTATTATGTTGGTGCGGCTTCGGAACTTTTAAATATCTCGATATATCTCGAAAACTACGCTTCTGATCAAAAAATATCATAGAACATAAATTGTAGGGAACACAATTCTCTACAAAAAACGTCTCTTAACATTTTGCCATAGCTCGCTTCGTTTCCGAGATATTTGCAGATTCAGCTCAAAGGAACGGGCCTGACGGACATATTTCGAGATATTTCTTCTTCTTGTTGTTCTTCTTCTGCACAGCTAAACTGGAAGTGGCATTTCCAGCTCGCAATAGTGCAGAGTTATCTCAAAGAAAGGGGCCACGGTGTTTCTGTTTCTCTACTATGTTGGTGCGGCTTCGGAACTTTTAAATATCTTGATATATCTCGAGAACTACGCATCTGATCAAAAAATATCATAGAACATAAAAAGTAGGAAACTTAATTCTCTACAAAAAAGGTCTCTTAACATTTTGCCATAGCTCGCTTCGTTTCCGAGATATTTGCAGATATATCTCAAGGGAAGGGGCCTGACGGACATATTTCGAGATATTTCTTCTTCTTGTTGTTCTTCTTCTGCACAGCTAAGCTGGAAGTGGCATTTGCGGCTCGCACTAGTGCAGAGTTATCTCAAAGAAAGGGGCCACGGTGTTTCTGTATCTCTATTATGTTGGTGCGGCTTCGGAACTTTTAAATATCTCGATATATCTCGAAAACTACGCTTCTGATCAAAAAATATCGTAGAACATAAATTGTAGGAAACTTAATTCTCTACAAAAAAGGTCTCTTAACATTTTGCCATAGCCCGCTTTGTTTCCGAGATATTTGCAGATTTATCTCAAGGGAAGGGGCCTGACGGACATATTTCGAGATATTTCTTCTTCTTGTTGTTCTTCTTCTGTACAGCTAAGCTGGAAGTGGCATTTGCAGCTCGCAATAGTGCAGAGTTATCTCAAAGAAAGGGGCCACGGTGTTTCTGTATCTCCATTATGTTGGTGCGGCTTCGGAACTTTTAAATATCTTGATATATCTCGAGATCTACGCATCTGATCAAAAAATATCATAGTACATAAAAAGTACGAATCTTAATTCTCTACAAAAAAGGTCTCTTAACATTTTGCCATAGCTCGCTTCGTTTCCGAGATATTTGCAGATTTATCTCAAGGGAAGGGGCCTGACGGACATATTTCGAGATATTTCTTCTTCTTGTTGTTCTTCTTCTGCACAGCTAAACTGGAGGTGGCATTTCCAGCTCGCAATAGTGCAGAGTTATCTCAAAGAAAGGGGCCACGGTGTTTCTGTATCTCTATTATGTTGGTGCGGCTTCGGAACTTTTAAGTATCTTGATATATCTCGAGAACTACGCATCTGATCAAAAAATATCATACTACATAAAAAGTAGGAAACTTAATTCTCTACAAAAAAGGTCTCTTAACATTTTGCCATAGCTCGCTTCGTTTCCGAGATATTTGCAGATTTATCTCATGGGAAGGGGCCTGACGGACATATTTCGAGATATTTCTTCTTCTTGTTGTTCTTCTTCTGCACAGCTAAACTGGAAGTGGCATTTCCAGCTCGCAATAGTGCAGAGTTATCTGAAAGAAAGGGGCCTCGGTGTTTCTGTATCTCTACTATGTTGGTGCGGCTTCGGAACTTTTAAATATCTTGATATATCTCGAGAACTACGCATCTGATCAAAAAATATCATAGAACATAAAAAGTAGGAAACTTAATTCTGTACAAAAAAGGTCTCTTAACATTTTGCCATAGCTCGCTTCGTTTCCGAGATATTTGCAGATTTATCTCAAGGGAAGGGGCCTGACGGACATATTTCGAGATATTTCTTCTTCTTGTTGTTCTTCTTCTGCACAGCTAAGCTGGAAGTGGCATTTGCGGCTCGCACTAGTGCAGAGTTATCTCAAAGAAAGGGGCCACGGTGTTTCTGTATCTCTATTATGTTGGTGCGGCTTCGGAACTTTTAAATATCTCGATATATCTCGAAAACTACGCTTCTGATCAAAAAATATCGTAGAACATAAATTGTAGGAAACATAATTCTCTACAAAAAACGTCTCTTAACATTTTGCCATAGCTCGCTTCGTTTCCGAGATATTTGCAGAATCAGCTCAAAGGAACGGGCCTGACGGACATATTTCGAGATATTTCTTCTTCTTGTTGTTCTTCTTCTGCACAGCTAAGCTGGAAGTGGCATTTGCTGCTCGCACTAGTGCAGAGTTATCTCAAAGAAAGGGGCCACGGTGTTTCTGTATCTCTATTATGTTGGTGCGGCTTCGGAACTTTTAAATATCTCGATATATCTCGAAAACTACGCTTCTGATCAAAAAATATCATAGAACATAAATTGTAGGAAACATAATTCTCTACGAAAAAGGTCTCTTAAGATTTTGCCATAGCTCGTTTCGTTTCCGAAATATTTGCAGATATATCTCAAGGGAAGGGGCCTGACGGACATATTTCGAGATATTTCTTCTTCTTGTTGTTCTTCTTCTGCACAGCTAAACTGGAAGTGGCATTTCCAGCTCGCAATAGTGCAGAGTTATCTCAAAGAAAGGGGCCACGGTGTTTCTGTATCTCTATTATGTTGGTGCGGCTTCGGAACTTTTAAATATCTCGATATATCTCGAAAACTACGCTTCTGATCAAAAAATATCATAGAACATAAATTGTAGGAAACATAATTCTCTACGAAAAAGGTCTCTTAAGATTTTGCCATAGCTCGTTTTGTTTCCGAAATATTTGCAGATATATCTCAAGGGAAGGGGCCTGACGGACATATTTCGAGATATTTCTTCTTCTTGTTGTTCTTCTTCTGCACAGCTAAACTGGAAGTGGCATTTCCAGCTCGCAATAGTGCAGAGTCATCTCAAAGAAAGGGGCCACGGTGTTTCTGTATCTCTATTATGTTGGTGCGGCTTCGGAACTTTTAAATATCTTGATATATCTCGAGAACTTCGCATCTGATCAAAAAATATCATAGAACATAAAAAGTAGGAAACTTAATTCTCTACAAAAAAGGTCTCTTAGCATTTTGCCATAGCTCGCTTCGTTTCCGAGATATTTGCAGATTTATCCCAAGGGAAGCGGCCTGACGGACATATTTCGAGATATTTCTTCTTCTTGTTGTTCTTCTTCTGCACAGCTAAGCTGGAAGTGGCATTTGCGGCTCGCACTAGTGCAGAGTTATCTCAAAGAAAGGGGCCACGGTGTTTCTGTATCTCTATTATGTTGGTGCGGCATCGGAACTTTTAAATATCTCGATATATCTCGAAAACTACGCTTCTGCTCAAAAAATATCATAGAACATAAATTGTAGGAAACATAATTCTCTACAAAAAAGGTCTCCTAAGATTTTGCCATAGCTCGTTTCGTTTCCGAGATATTTGCAGATATATCTCAAGGGAAGGGGCCTGACGGACATATTTCGAGATATTTCTTCTTCTTGTTGTTCTTCTTCTGCACAGCTAAACTGGAAGTGGCATTTCCAGCTCGCAATAGTGCAGAGTTATCTCAAAGAAAGGGGCCACGGTGTTTCTGTATCTCTACTATGTTGGTGCAGCTTCGGAACTTTTAAATATCTTGATATATCTCGAGAACTACGCATCTGATCAAAAAATATCATAGAACGTAAAAAGTAGGAAACTTAATTCTCTACAAAAAAGGTCTCTTAACATTTTGCCATAGCTCGCTTCCTTTCCGAGATATTTGCAGATATATCTCAAGGGAAGGGGCCTGACGGACATATTTCGAGATATTTCTTCTTCTTGTTGTTCTTCTTCTGCACAGCTAAGCTGGAAGTGGCATTTGCGGCTCGCACTAGTGCAGAGTTATCTCAAAGAAAGGGGCCACGGTGTTTCTGTATCTCTATTATGTTGGTGCGGCTTCGGAACTTTTAAATATCTCGATATATCTCGAAAACTACGCTTCTGATCAAAAAATATCGTAGAACATAAATTGTAGGAAACGTAATTCTCTACAAAAAACGTCTCTTAACATTTTGCCATAGCTCGCTTCGTTTCCGAGATATTTGCAGATTCAGCTCAAAGGTACGGGCCTGACGGACATATTTCGAGATATTTCTTCTTCTTGTTGTTCTTCTTCTGCACAGCTAAACTGGAAGTGGCATTTCCAGCTCGCAATAGTGCAGAGTTATCTCAAAGAAAGGGGCCACGGTGTTTCTGTATCTCCACTATGTTGGTGCGGCTTCGGAACTTTTAAATATCTTGATATATCTCGAGAACTACGCATCTGATCAAAAAATATCATAGAACATAAAAAGTAGGAAACTTAATTCTCTACAAAAAAGGTCTCTTAACATTTTGCCATAGCTCGCTTCGTTTCCGAGATATTTGCAGATTTATCTCAAGGGAAGGGGCCTGATGGACATATTTCGAGATATTTCTTCTTCTTGTTGTTCTTCTTCTGCACAGCTAAGCTGGAAGTGGCATTTGCGGCTCGCACTAGTGCAGAGTTATCTCAAAGAAAGGGGCCACGGTGTTTCTGTATCTCTATTATGTTGGTGCGGCTTCGGAACTTTTAAATATCTCGATATATCTCGAAAACTACGCTTCTGATCAAAAAATATCGTAGAACATAAATTGTAGGAAACATAATTCTCTACAAAAAACGTCTCTTAACATTTTGCCATAGCTCGCTTCGTTTCCGAGATATTTGCAGAATCAGCTCAAAGGAACGGGCCTGACGGACATATTTCGAGATATTTCTTCTTCTTGTTGTTCTTCTTCTGCACAGCTAAACTGGAAGTGGCATTTCCAGCTCGCAATAGTGCAGAGTTATCTCAAAGAAAGGGGCCACGGTGTTTCTGTATCTCTACTATGTTGGTGCGGCATCGGAACTTTTAAATATCTTGATATATCTCGAGAACTACGCATCTGATCAAAAAATATCATAGAACATAAAAAGTAGGAAACTTAATTCTCTACAAAAAAGGTCTCTTAACATTTTGCCATAGCTCGCTTCGTTTCCGAGATATTTGCAGATTTATCCCAAGGGAAGGGGCCTGACGGACATATTTCGAGATATTTCTTCTTCTTGTTGTTCTTCTTCTGCACAGCTAAGCTGGAAGTGGCATTTGCTGCTCGCACTAGTGCAGAGTTATCTCAAAGAAAGGGGCCACGGTGTTTCTGTATCTCTATTATGTTGGTGCGGCTTCGGAACTTTTAAATATCTCGATATATCTCGAAAACTACGCTTCTGATCAAAAAATATCATAGAACATAAATTGTAGGAAACATAATTCTCTACGAAAAAGGTCTCTTAAGATTTTGCCATAGCTCGTTTCGTTTCCGAAATATTTGCAGATATATCTCAAGGGAAGGGGCCTGACGGACATATTTCGAGATATTTCTTCTTCTTGTTGTTCTTCTTCTGCACAGCTAAACTGGAAGTGGCATTTCCAGCTCGCAATAGTGCAGAGTTATCTCAAAGAAAGGGGCCACGGTGTTTCTGTATCTCTATTATGTTGGTGCGGCTTCGGAACTTTTAAATATCTCGATACATCTCGAAAACTACGCTTCTGATCAAAAAATATCATAGAACATAAATTGTAGGAAACATAATTCTCTACGAAAAAGGTCTCTTAAGATTTTGCCATAGCTCGTTTTGTTTCCGAAATATTTGCAGATATATCTCAAGGGAAGGGGCCTGACGGACATATTTCGAGATATTTCTTCTTCTTGTTGTTCTTCTTCTGCACAGCTAAACTGGAAGTGGCATTTCCAGCTCGCAATAGTGCAGAGTCATCTCAAAGAAAGGGGCCACGGTGTTTCTGTATCTCTATTATGTTGGTGCGGCTTCGGAACTTTTAAATATCTTGATATATCTCGAGAACTTTGCATCTGATCAAAAAATATCATAGAGCATAAAAAGTAGGAAACTTAATTCTCTACAAAAAAGGTCTCTTAACATTTTGCCATAGCTCGCTTCGTTTCCGAGATATTTGCAGATATATCTCAAGGGAAGGGGCCTGACGGACATATTTCGAGATATTTCTTCTTCTTGTTGTTCTTCTTCTGCACAGCTAAACTGGAAGTGGCATTTCCAGCTCGCAATAGTGCAGAGTTATCTCAAAGAAAGGGGCCACGGTGTTTCTGTATCTCTACTATGTTGGTGCGGCTTCGGAACTTTTAAATATCTTGATATATCTCGAGAACTACGCATCTGATCAAAAAATATCATAGAACGTAAAAAGTAGGAAACTTAATTCTCTACAAAAAAGGTCTCTTAACATTTTGCCATAGCTCGCTTCGTTTCCGAAATATTTGCAGATATATCTCAAGGGAAGGGGCCTGACGGACATATTTCGAGATATTTCTTCTTCTTGTTATTCTTCTTCTGCACAGCTAAGCTGGAAGTGGCATTTGCGGCTCGCACTAGTGCAGAGTTATCTCAAAGAAAGGGGCCACGGTGTTTCTGTATCTCTATTATGTTGGTGCGGCTTCGGAACTTTTAAATATCTCGATATATCTCGAAAACTACGCTTCTGATCAAAAAATATGGTAGAACATAAATTGTAGGAAACATAATTCTCTACAAAAAACGTCTCTTAACATTTTGCCATAGCTCGCTTCGTTTCCGAGATATTTGCAGATTCAGCTCAAAGGTACGGGCCTGACGGACATATTTCGAGATATTTCTTCTTCTTGTTGTTCTTCTTCTGCACAGCTAAACTGGAAGTGGCATTTCCAGCTCGCAATAGTGCAGAGTTATCTCAAAGAAAGGGGCCACGGTGTTTCTGTATCTCCACTATGTTGGTGCGGCTTCGGAACTTTTAAATATCTTGATATATCTCGAGAACTACGCATCTGATCAAAAAATATCATAGAACATAAAAAGTAGGAAACTTAATTCTCTACAAAAAAGGTCTCTTAACATTTTGCCATAGCTCGCTTCGTTTCCGAGATATTTGCAGATTTATCTCAAGGGAAGGGGCCTGACGGACATATTTCGAGATATTTCTTCTTCTTGTTGTTCTTCTTCTGCACAGCTAAGCTGGAAGTGGCATTTGCGGCTCGCACTAGTGCAGAGTTATCTCAAAGAAAGGGGCCACGGTGTTTCTG
Organism: Osmia lignaria lignaria; assembly: GCF_051020975.1. NCBI lineage: Eukaryota > Metazoa > Arthropoda > Insecta > Hymenoptera > Megachilidae > Osmia > Osmia lignaria. The sequence goes on along the minus strand of NW_027478169.1, from coordinate 407,118 downwards.
TATCTCTATTATGTTGGTGGGGCTTCGGAACTTTTAAATATCTCGATATATCTCGAAAACTACGCTTCTGATCAAAAAATATCGTAGAACATAAATTGTAGGAAACATAATTCTCTACAAAAAACGTCTCTTAACATTTTGCCATAGCTCGCTTCGTTTCCGAGATATTTGCAGAATCAGCTCAAAGGAACGGGCCTGACGGACATATTTCGAGATATTTCTTCTTCTTGTTGTTCTTCTTCTGCACAGCTAAACTGGAAGTGGCATTTCCAGCTCGCAATAGTGCAGAGTTATCTCAAAGAAAGGGGCCACGGTGTTTCTGTATCTCTACTATGTTGGTGCGGCATCGGAACTTTTAAATATCTTGATATATCTCGAGAACTACGCATCTGATCAAAAAATATCATAGAACATAAAAAGTAGGAAACTTAATTCTCTACAAAAAAGGTCTCTTAACATTTTGCCATAGCTCGCTTCGTTTCCGAGATATTTGCAGATTTATCCCAAGGGAAGGGGCCTGACGGACATATTTCGAGATATTTCTTCTTCTTGTTGTTCTTCTTCTGCACAGCTAAGCTGGAAGTGGCATTTGCTGCTCGCACTAGTGCAGAGTTATCTCAAAGAAAGGGGCCACGGTGTTTCTGTATCTCTATTATGTTGGTGCGGCTTCGGAACTTTTAAATATCTCGATATATCTCGAAAACTACGCTTCTGATCAAAAAATATCATAGAACATAAATTGTAGGAAACATAATTCTCTACGAAAAAGGTCTCTTAAGATTTTGCCATAGCTCGTTTCGTTTCCGAAATATTTGCAGATATATCTCAAGGGAAGGGGCCTGACGGACATATTTCGAGATATTTCTTCTTCTTGTTGTTCTTCTTCTGCACAGCTAAACTGGAAGTGGCATTTCCAGCTCGCAATAGTGCAGAGTCATCTCAAAGAAAGGGGACACGGTGTTTCTGTATCTCTATTATGTTGGTGCGGCTTCGGAACTTTTAAATATCTTGATATATCTCGAGAACTTCGCATCTGATCAAAAAATATCATAGAACATAAAAAGTAGGAAACTTAATTCTCTACAAAAAAGGTCTCTTAACATTTTGCCATAGCTCGCTTCGTTTCCGAGATATTTGCAGAGTTATCTCAAGGGAAGGGGCCTGACGGATATATTTCGAGATATTTCTTCTTCTTGTTGTTCTTCTTCTGCACAGCTAAGCTGGAAGTGGCATTTGCAGCTCGCAATAGTGCAGAGTTATCTCAAAGAAAAGGGCCACGGTGTTTCTGTATCTCTATTATGTTGGTGCGGCTTCGGAACTTTTAAATATCTCGATATATCTCGAAAACTACGCTTCTGATCAAAAAACATCATAGAACATAAATTGTAGCAAACATAATTCTCTACAAAAAAGGTCTCTTAAGATTTTGCCATAGCTCGTTTGGTTTCCGAGATATTTGCAGATACATCTCAAGGGATGGGGCCTGACGGACATATTTCGAGATATTTCTTCTTCTTGTTGTTCTTCTTCTGCACAGCTAAACTGGAAGTGGCATTTCCAGCTCGCAATAGTGCAGAGTTATCTCAAAGAAAGGGGCCACGGTGTTTCTGTATCTCTATTATGTTGGTGCGGCTTCGGAACTTTTAAATATCTTGATACATCTCGAGAACTACGCATCTGATCAAAAAATATCATAGAACATAAAAAGTAGGAAACTTAATTCTCTACAAAAAAGGTCTCTTAACATTTTGCCATAGCTCGCTTCGTTTCCGAGATATTTGCAGATTTATCTCAAGGGAAGGGGCCTGACGGACATATTTCGAGATATTTCTTCTTCTTGTTGTTCTTCTTCTGCACAGCTAAACTGGAAGTGGCATTTCCAGCTCGCAATAGCGCAGAGTTATCTCAAAGAAAGGGGCCACGGTGTTTCTGTATCTCTATTATGTTGGTGCGGCGTCGGAACTTTTAAATATCTTGATATATCTCGAGAACTACGCATCCGATCAAAAAATATCATAGAACATAAAAAGTAGGAAACTTAATTCTCTACAAAAAAGGTCTCTTAACATTTTGCCATAGGTCGCTTCGTTTCCGAGATATTTGCAGATTTATCTCAAGGGAAGGGGCCTGACGGACATATTTCTAGATATTTCTTCTTCTTGTTGTTCTTCTTCTGCACAGCTAAACTGGAAGTGGCATTTCCAGCTCGCAATAGCGCAGAGTTATCTCAAAGAAAGGGGCCACGATGTTTCTGTATCTCTATTATGTTGGTGCAGCTTCGGAACTTTTAAATATCTTGATATATCTCGAGAACTACGCATCTGTTCAAAAAATATCATAGAACATAAAAAGTAGGAAACTTAATTCTCTACAAAAAAGGTCTCTTAACATTTTGCCATAGCTCGCTTCGTTTCCGAGATATGTGCAGATTTATCTCAAGGGAAGGGGCCTGACGGACATATTTCGAGATATTTCTTCTTCTTGTTGTTCTTCTTCTGCACAGCTAAGCTGGAAGTGGCATTTGCAGCTCGCAATAGAACAGAGTTATCTCAAAGAAAGGGGCCACGCTGTTTGTGTATCTCTATTATGTTGGTGCGGCTTCGGAACTTTTAAATATCTCGATATATCTCGAAAACTACGCTTCTGATCAAAAAATATCATAGAACATAAATTGTAGGAAACATAATTCTATACAAAAAAGGTCTCTTAACATTTTGCCATAGCTCGCTTCGTTTCCGAGATATTTGCAGATATATCTCAAGGGAAGGGGCCTGACGGACATATTTCGAGATATTTCTTCTTCTTGTTGTTCTTCTTCTGCACAGCTAAACTGGAAGTGGCATTTCCAGCTCGCAATAGCGCAGAGTTATCTCAAAGAAAGGGGCCACGGTGTTTCTGTATCTCTATTATGTTGGTGCGGCTTCGGAACTTTTAAATATCTTGATACATCTCGAGAACTACGCATCTGATCAAAAAATATCATAGAACATAAAAAGTAGGAAACTTAATTCTCTACAAAAAAGGTCTCTTAACATTTTGCCATAGCTCGCTTCGTTTCCGAGATATTTGCAGATTTATCTCAAGCGAAGGTGCCTGACGGACATATTTCGAGATATTTCTTCTTCTTGTTGTTCTTCTTCTGCACAGCTAAACTGGAAGTGGCATTTCCAGCTCGCAATAGCGCAGAGTTATCTCAAAGAAAGGGGCCACGGTGTTTCTGTATCTCTATTATGTTGGTGCGGCTTCGGAACTTTTAAATATCTCGATATATCTCGAAAACTACGCTTCTGATCAAAAAATATCGTAGAACATAAATTGTAGGAAACATAATTCTCTACAAAAAACGTCTCTTAACATTTTGCCATAGCTCGCTTCGTTTCCGAGATATTTGCAGATTCAGCTCAAAGGTACGGGCCTGACGGACATATTTCGAGATATTTCTTCTTCTTGTTGTTCTTCTTCTGCACAGCTAAACTGGAAGTGGCATTTCCAGCTCGCAATAGTGCAGAGTTATCTCAAAGAAAGGGGCCACGGTGTTTCTGTATCTCCACTATGTTGGTGCGGCTTCGGAACTTTTAAATATCTTGATATATCTCGAGAACTACGCATCTGATCAAAAAATATCATAGAACATAAAAAGTAGGAAACTTAATTCTCTACAAAAAAGGTCTCTTAACATTTTGCCATAGCTCGCTTCGTTTCCGAGATATTTGCAGATTTATCTCAAGGGAAGGGGCCTGACGGACATATTTCGAGATATTTCTTCTTCTTGTTGTTCTTCTTCTGCACAGCTAAGCTGGAAGTGGCATTTGCGGCTCGCACTAGTGCAGAGTTATCTCAAAGAAAGGGGCCACGGTGTTTCTGTATCTCTATTATGTTGGTGCGGCTTCGGAACTTTTAAATATCTCGATATATCTCGAAAACTACGCTTCTGATCAAAAAATATCGTAGAACATAAATTGTAGGAAACATAATTCTCTACAAAAAACGTCTCTTAACATTTTGCCATAGCTCGCTTCGTTTCCGAGATATTTGCAGAATCAGCTCAAAGGAACGGGCCTGACGGACATATTTCGAGATATTTCTTCTTCTTGTTGTTCTTCTTCTGCACAGCTAAACTGGAAGTGGCATTTCCAGCTCGCAATAGTGCAGAGTTATCTCAAGGAAAGGGGCCACGGTGTTTCTGTATCTCTACTATGTTGGTGCGGCATCGGAACTTTTAAGTATCTTGATATATCTCGAGAACTACGCATCTGATCAAAAAATATCATTGAACATAAAAAGTAGGAAACTTAATTCTCTACAAAAAAGGTCTCTTAACATTTTGCCATAGCTCGCTTCGTTTCCGAGATATTTGCAGATTTATCCCAAGGGAAGGGGCCTGACGGACATATTTCGAGATATTTCTTCTTCTTGTTGTTCTTCTTCTGCACAGCTAAGCTGGAAGTGGCATTTGCAGCTCGCAATAGTGCAGAGTTATCTCAAAGCAAAGGGCCACGGTGTTTCTGTATCTCTATTATGTTGGTGCGGCTTCGGAACTTTTAAATATCTCGATATATCTCGAAAACTACGCTTCTGATCAAAAAACATCATAGAACATAAATTGTAGCAAACATAATTCTCTACAAAAAAGGTCTCTTAAGATTTTGCCATAGCTCGTTTGGTTTCCGAGATATTTGCAGATACATCTCAAGGGATGGGGCCTGACGGACATATTTCGAGATATTTCTTCTTCTTGTTGTTCCTCTTCTGCACAGCTAAACTGGAAGTGGCATTTCCAGCTCGCAATAGTGCAGAGTTATCTCAAAGAAAGGGGCCACGGTGTTTCTGTATCTCTATTATGTTGGTGCGGCTTCGGAACTTTTAAATATCTTGATATATCTCGAGAACTACGCATCTGTTCAAAAAATATCATAGAACATAAAAAGTAGGAAACTTAATTCTCTACAAAAAAGGTCTCTTAACATTTTGCCATAGCTCGCTTCGTTTCCGAGATATGTGCAGATTTATCTCAAGGGAAGGGGCCTGACGGACATATTTCGAGATATTTCTTCTTCTTGTTGTTCTTCTTCTGCACAGCTAAGCTGGAAGTAGCATTTGCAGCTCGCAATAGTACAGAGTTATCTCAAAGAAAGGGGCCACGGTGTTTCTGTATCTCTATTATGTTGGTGCGGCTTCGGAACTTTTAAATATCTCGATATATCTCGAACACTACGCTTCTGATCAAAAAATAGCATAGAACATAAATTGTAGGAAACATAATTCTCTACAAAAAAGGTCTCTTAACATTTTGCCATAGCTCGCTTCGTTTCCGAGATATTTGCAGATATATCTCAAGGGAAGGGGCCTGACGGACATATTTCGAGATATTTCTTCTTCTTGTTGTTCTTCTTCTGCACAGCTAAACTGGAAGTGGCATTTCCAGCTCGCAATAGTGCAGAGTTATCTCAAGGAAAGGGGCCACGGTGTTTCTGTATCTCTACTATGTTGGTGCGGCATCGGAACTTTTAAATATCTTGATATATCTCGAGAACTACGCATCTGATCAAAAAATATCATTGAACATAAAAAGTAGGAAACTTAATTCTCTACAAAAAAGGTCTCTTAACATTTTGCCATAGCTCGCTTCGTTTCCGAGATATTTGCAGATTTATCCCAAGGGAAGGGGCCTGACGGACATATTTCGAGATATTTCTTCTTCTTGTTGTTCTTCTTCTGCACAGCTAAGCTGGAAGTGGCATTTGCAGCTCGCAATAGTGCAGAGTTATCTCAAAGAAAAGGGCCACGGTGTTTCTGTATCTCTATTATGTTGGTGCGGCTTCGGAACTTTTAAATATCTCGATATATCTCGAAAACTACGCTTCTGATCAAAAAACATCATAGAACATAAATTGTAGCAAACATAATTCTCTACAAAAAAGGTCTCTTAAGATTTTGCCATAGCTCGTTTGGTTTCCGAGATATTTGCAGATACATCTCAAGGGATGGGGCCTGACGGACATATTTCGAGATATTTCTTCTTCTTGTTGTTCTTCTTCTGCACAGCTAAACTGGAAGTGGCATTTCCAGCTCGCAATAGTGCAGAGTTATCTCAAAGAAAGGGGCCACGGTGTTTCTGTATCTCTATTATGTTGGTGCGGCTTCGGAACTTTTAAATATCTTGATATATCTCGAGAACTACGCATCTGTTCAAAAAATATCATAGAACATAAAAAGTAGGAAACTTAATTCTCTACAAAAAAGGTCTCTTAACATTTTGCCATAGCTCGCTTCGTTTCCGAGATATGTGCAGATTTATCTCAAGGGAAGGGGCCTGACGGACATATTTCGAGATATTTCTTCTTCTTGTTGTTCTTCTTCTGCACAGCTAAGCTGGAAGTAGCATTTGCAGCTCGCAATAGTACAGAGTTATCTCAAAGAAAGGGGCCACGGTGTTTCTGTATCTCTATTATGTTGGTGCGGCTTCGGAACTTTTAAATATCTCGATATATCTCGAACACTACGCTTCTGATCAAAAAATATCATAGAACATAAATTGTAGGAAACATAATTCTCTACAAAAAAGGTCTCTTAACATTTTGACATAGCTCGCTTCGTTTCCGAGATATTTGCAGATATATCTCAAGGGAAGGGGCCTGACGGACATATTTCGAGATATTTCTTCTTCTTGTTGTTCTTCTTCTGCACAGCTAAACTGGAAGTGGCATTTCCAGCTCGCACTAGTGCAGAGTTATCTCAAAGAAAGGGGCCACGGTGTTTCTGTATCTCTATTATGTTCGTGCGGCTTCGGAACTTTTAAATATCTTCATATATCTCGAGAACTACGTATCTGATCAAAAAATATCATAGAACATAAAAAGTAGGAAACTTATTACTCTACAAAAAAGGTCTCTCAACATTTTGCCATAGCTCGCTTCGTTTCCGAGATATGTGCAGATTTATCTCAAGGGAAGGGGCCTGACGGACATATTTCGAGATATTTCTTCTTCTTGTTGTTCTTCTTCTGCACAGCTAAACTGGAAGTGGCATTTCCAGCTCGCAATAGCGCAGAGTTATCTCAAAGAAAGGGGCCACGGTGTTTCTGTATCTCTATTATGTTGGTGCGGCTTCGGAACTTTTAAATATCTTGATACATCTCGAGAACTACGCATCTGATCAAAAAATATCATAGAACATAAAAAGTAGGAAACTTAATTCTCTACAAAAAAGGTCTCTTAACATTTTGCCATAGCTCGCTTCGTTTCCGAGATATTAGCAGATTTATCTCAAGGGAAGGGGCCTGACGGACATATTTCGAGATATTTCTTCTTCTTGTTGTTCTTCTTCTGCACAGCTAAACTGGAAGTGGCATTTCCAGCTCGCAATAGCGCAGAGTTATCTCAAAGAAAGGGGCCACGGTGTTTCTGTATCTCTATTATGTTGGTGCGGCTTCGGAACTTTTAAATATCTTGATACATCTCGAGAACTACGCATCTGATCAAAAAATATCATAGAACATAAAAAGTAGGAAACTTAATTCTCTACAAAAAAGGTCTCTTAACATTTTGCCATAGCTCGCTTCGTTTCCGAGATATTTGCAGATTTATCTCAAGGGAAGGGGCCTGACGGACATATTTCGAGATATTTCTTCTTCTTGTTGTTCTTCTTCTGCACAGCTAAGCTGGAAGTGGCATTTGCAGCTCGCAATAGTGCAGAGTTATCTCAAAGAAAGGGGCCACGGTGTTTCTGTATCTCTATTATGTTGGTGCGGCTTCGGAACTTTTAAATATCTTGATATATCTCGAGAACTACGCATCTGTTCAAAAAATATCATAGAACATAAAAAGTAGGAAACTTAATTCTCTACAAAAAAGGTCTCTTAACATTTTGCCATAGCTCGCTTCGTTTCCGAGATATGTGCAGATTTATCTCAAGGGAAGGGGCCTGACGGACATATTTCGAGATATTTCTTCTTCTTGTTGTTCTTCTTCTGCACAGCTAAGCTGGAAGTGGCATTTGCAGCTCGCAATAGTGCAGAGTTATCTCAAAGAAAGAGGCCACGGTGTTTCTGTACCTCTATTATGTGGTGCAGCTTCGGAACTTTTAAATATCTTGATATATCGCGAGAACTACGCATCTGATCAAAAAATATCATAGAACATAAAAAGTAGAAAACTTAGTTCTCTACAAAAAAGCTCTCCTAACATTTTGCCATAGGTCGCTTCGTTTCCGAGATATTTGCAGATTTATCTCAAGGGAAGGGGCCTGACGGACATATTTCTAGATATTTCTTCTTCTTGTTGTTCTTCTTCTGCACAGCTAAACTGGAAGTGGCATTTCCAGCTCGCAATAGCGCAGAGTTATCTCAAAGAAAGGGGCCACGATGTTTCTGTATCTCTATTATGTTGGTGCAGCTTCGGAACTTTTAAATATCTTGATATATCTCGAGAACTACGCATCTGATCAAAAAATATCATAGAACACAAAAAGTAGAAAACTTAATTCTCTACAAAAAAGGTCTCTTAACATTTTGCCATAGCTCGCTTCGTTTCCGAGATATATGCAGATTTATCTCAAGGGAAGGGGCCTGACGGACATATTTCGAGATATTTCTTCTTCTTGTTGTTCTTCTTCTGCACAGCTAAGCTGGAAGTGGCATTTGCAGCTCGCAATAGTGCAGAGTTATCTCAAAGAAAGGGGCCACGGTGTTTCTGTATCTCTATTATGTTGGTGCGGCTTCGGAACTTTTAAATATCTTGATATATCTCGAGAACTACGCATCTGTTCAAAAAATATCATAGAACATAAAAAGTAGGAAACTTAATTCTCTACAAAAAAGGTCTCTTAACATTTTGCCATAGCTCGCTTCGTTTCCGAGATATGTGCAGATTTATCTCAAGGGAAGGGGCCTGACGGACATATTTCGAGATATTTCTTCTTCTTGTTGTTCTTCTTCTGCACAGCTAAGCTGGAAGTGGCATTTGCAGCTCGCAATAGTACAGAGTTATCTCAAAGAAAGGGGCCACGGTGTTTCTGTATCTCTATTATGTTGGTGCGGCTTCGGAACTTTTAAATATCTCGATATATCTCGAAAACTACGCTTCTGATCAAAAAATATCATAGAACATAAATTGTAGGAAACATAATTCTATACAAAAAAGGTCTCTTAACATTTTGCCATAGCTCGCTTCGTTTCCGAGATATTTGCAGATTTATCTCAAGCGAAGGTGCCTGACGGACATAATTCGAGATATTTCTTCTTCTTGTTGTTCTTCTTCTGCACAGCTAAACTGGAAGTGGCATTTCCAGCTCGCAATAGCGCAGAGTTATCTCAAAGAAAGGGGCCACGGTGTTTCTGTATCTCTATTATGTTGGTGCGGCGTCGTAACTTTTAAATATCTTGATATATCTCGAGAACTACGCATCCGATCAAAAAATATCATAGAACATAAAAAGTAGGAAACTTAATTCTCTACAAAAAAGGTCTCTTAACATTTTGCCATAGCTCGCTTCGTTTCCGAGATATGTGCAGATTTATCTCAAGGGAACGGGCCTGACGGACATATTTCGAGATATTTCTTCTTATTGTTGTCCTTCTTCTGCACAGCTAAACTGGAAGTGGCATTTCCAGCTCGCAATAGCGCAGAGTTATCTCAAAGAAAGGGGCCACGGTGTTTCTGAATCTCTATTATGTTGGTGCGACTTCGGAACTTTTAAATATCTTGATACATCTCGAGAACTACGCATCTGATCAAAAAATATCATAGAACATAAAAAGTAGGAAACTTAATTCTCTACAAAAAAGGTCTCTTAACATTTTGCCATAGCTCGCTTCGTTTCCGAGATATTTGCAGATTTATCTCAAGCGAAGGTGCCTGACGGACATATTTCGAGATATTTCTTCTTCTTGTTGTTCTTCTTCTGCACAGCTAAACTGGAAGTGGCATTTCCAGCTCGCAATAGCGCAGAGTTATCTCAAAGAAAGGGGCCACGGTGTTTCTGTATCTCTATTATGTTGGTGCGGCGTCGTAACTTTTAAATATCTTGATATATCTCGAGAACTACGCATCCGATCAAAAAATATCATAGAACATAAAAAGTAGGAAACTTAATTCTCTACAAAAAAGGTCTCTTAACATTTTGCCATAGCTCGCTTCGTTTCCGAGATATGTGCAGATTTATCTCAAGGGAACGGGCCTGACGGACATATTTCGAGATATTTCTTCTTATTGTTGTCCTTCTTCTGCACAGCTAAGCTGGAAGTGGCATTTGCAGCTCGCAATAGTGCAGAGTTATCTCAAAGAAAGGGGCCACGGTGTTTCTGTATCTCTATTATGTTGGTGCGGCTTCGGAACTTTTAAATATCTCGATATATCTCGAAAACTACGCTTCTGATCAAAAAATATCATAGAACATAAATTGTAGGAAACATAATTCTCTACAAAAAAGGTCTCTTAAGATTTTGCCATAGCTCGTTTGGTTTCCGAGATATTTGCAGATATATCTCAAGGGATGGGGCCTGACGGACATATTTCGAGATATTTCTTCTTCTTGTTGTTCTTCTTCTGCACAGCTAAACTGGAAGTGGCATTTCCAGCTCGCAATAGTGCAGAGTTATCTCAAAGAAAGGGGCCACGGTGTTTCTGTATCTCTATTATGTTGGTGCGGCTTCGGAACTTTTAAATATCTTGATATATCTCGAGAACTACGCATCTGATCAAAAAATATCATAGAACATAAAAAGTAGAAAACTTAATTCTCTACAAAAAAGCTCTCCTAACATTTTGCCATAGCTCGCTTTGTTTCCGAGATATATGCAGATTTATCTCAAGGGAAGGGGCCTGACGGACATATTTCGAGATATTTCTTCTTCTTGTTGTTCTTCTTCTGCACAGCTAAGCTGGAAGTGGCATTTGCAGCTCGCAATAGTGCAGAGTTATCTCAAAGAAAGAGGCCACGGTGTTTCTGTACCTCTATTATGTTGGTGCAGCTTCGGAACTTTTAAATATCTTGATATATCTCGAGAACTACGCATCTGATCAAAAAATATCATAGAACATAAAAAGTAGAAAACTTAATTCTCTACAAAAAAGGTCTCTTAACATTTTGCCATAGCTCGCTTCGTTTCCGAGATATATGCAGATTTATCTCAAGGGAAGGGGCCTGACGGACATATTTCGAGATATTTCTTCTTCTTGTTGTTCTTCTTCTGCACAGCTAAACTGGAAGTGGCATTTCCAGCTCGCAATAGTGCAGAGTCATCTCAAAGAAAGGGGCCACGGTGTTTCTGTATCTCTATTATGTTGGTGCGGCTTCGGAACTTTTAAATATCTTGATATATCTCGAGAACTTCGCATCTGATCAAAAAATATCATAGAACATAAAAAGTAGGAAACTTAATTCTCTACAAAAAAGGTCTCTTAACATTTTGCCATAGCTCGATTCGTTTCCGAGATATTTGCAGATTTATCTCAAGGGAAGGGGCCTGACGGACATATTTCGAGATATTTCTTCTTCTTGTTGTTCTTCTTCTGCACAGCTAAGCTGGAAGTGGCATTTGCAGCTCGCAATAGTGCAGAGTTATCTCAAAGAAAAGGGCCACGGTGTTTCTGTATCTCTATTATGTTGGTGCAGCTTCGGAACTTTTAAATATCTTGATATATCTCGAGAACTACGCATCTGCTCAAAAAACATCATAGAACATAAAAAGTAGAAAACTTAATTCTCTACAAAAAAGGTCTCTTAACATTTTGCCATAGCTCGCTTCGTTTCCGAGATATATGCAGATTTATCTCAAGGGAAGGGGCCTGACGGACATATTTCGAGATATTTCTTCTTCTTGTTGTTCTTCTTCTGCACAGCTAAGCTGGAAGTGGCATTTGCAGCTCGCAATAGTGCAGAGTTATCTCAAAGAAAGGGGCCACGGTGTTTCTGTATCTCTATTATGTTGGTGCTGCTTCGGTACTTTTAAATATCTCGATATATCTCGAAAACTACGATTCTGATCAAAAAATATCATAGAACATAACTTGTAGGAAACATAATTCTCTACAAAAAAGGTCTCTTAAGATTTTGCCATAGCTCGTTTCGTTTCCGAGATATTTGCAGATATATCTCAAGGGAAGGGGCCTGACGGACATATTTCGAGATATTTCTTCTTCTTGTTGTTCTTCTTCTGCACAGCTGAACTGGAAGTGGCATTTCCAGCTCGCAATAGCGCAGAGTTATCTCAAAGAAAGGGGCCACGGTGTTTCTGTATCTCTATTATGTTGGTGCGGCTTCGGAACTTTAAAATATCTTGATACATCTCGAGAACTACGCATCTGATCAAAAAATATCACAGAACATAAATAGTAGGAAACTTAATTTCCTACAAAAAAGGTCTCTCAACGTTTTGCCATAGCTCGCATTGTTTCCGAGATATTTGCAGATTCAGCTCAAAGGATCGGGCCTGACGGACATATTTCGAGATATTTCTTCTTCTTGTTGTTCTTCGTCTGCACAGCTAAATTGGAAGTGGCATTTCCAGCTCGCAATAGTGCAGAGTTATCTCGCAGAAAGGGGCCACGCTGTTTCTGTATCTCTATTATGTTGGAGCGGCTTCGGAACTTTTAAATATCTTGATATATCTCGAGAACTACGCATCTGATCAAAAAATATCATAGAACATAAAAAGTAGAAAACTTAATTCTCTACAAAAAAGGTCTCTTAACATTTTGCGATAGCTCGCTTCGTTTCCGAGATATGTGCAGATTTATCTCAAGGGAAGGGGCCTGACGGATATATTTCGAGATATTTCTTCTTATTGTTGTTCTTCTTCTGCACAGCTAAGCTGGAAGTGGCATTTGCAGCTCGCAATAGTGCAGAGTTATCTCAAAGAAAGAGGCCACGGTGTTTCTGTACCTCTATTATGTTGGTGCAGCTTCGGAACTTTTAAATATCTTGATATATCTGGAGAACTACGCTTCTGATCAAAGAATATCATAGAACATAAAAAGTAGAAAACTTAATTCTCTACAAAAAAGGTCTCCTAACATTTTGCCATACCTCGCTTCGTTTCCGAGATATATGCAGATTTATCTCAAGGGAAGGGGCCTGACGGACATATTTCGAGATATTTCTTCTTCTTGTTGTTCTTCTTCTGCACAGCTAAACTGGAAGTGGCATTTCCAGCTCGCAATAGCGCAGAGTTATCTCAAAGAAAGGGGCCACGGTGTTTCTGTATCTCTATTATGTTGGTGCGGCTTCGGAACTTTTAAATATCTTGATACATCTCGAGAACTACGCATCTGATCAAAAAATATCATAGAACATAAAAAGTAGGAAACTTAATTCTCTACAAAAAAGGTCTCTTAACATTTTGCCATAGCTCGCTTCGTTTCCGAGATATTTGCAGATTTATCTCAAGGGAAGGGGCCTGACGGACATATTTCGAGATATTTCTTCTTCTTGTTGTTCTTCTTCTGCACAGCTAAACTGGAAGTGGCATTTCCAGCTCGCAATAGTGTAGAGTTATCTCAAAGAAAGGGGCCACGGTGTTTCTGTATCTCTATTATGTTGGTGCGGCTTCGGAACTTTTAAATGTCTTGATACATCTCGAGAACTACGCATCTGATCAAAAAATATCGTAGAACATAAAAAGTAGGAAACTTAATTCTCTACAAAAAAGGTCTCTTAAGATTTTGCCATAGCTCGTTTGGTTTCCGAGATATTTGCAGATATATCTCAAGGGATGGGGCCTGACGGACATATTTCGAGATATTTCTTCTTCTTGTTGTTCTTCTTCTGCACAGCTAAACTGGAAGTGGCATTTCCAGCTCGCAATAGTGCAGAGTTATCTCAAAGAAAGGGACCACGGTGTTTCTGTATCTCTATTATGTTGGTGCGGCTTCGGAACTTTTAAATATCTTGATATATCTCGAGAACTACGCATCTGATCAAAAAATATCATAGAACATAAAAAGTAGGAAACTTAATTCTCTACAAAAAAGGTCTCTTAACATTTTGCCATAGCTCGCTTCGTTTCCGAGATATGTGCAGATTTATCTCAAGGGAAGGGGCCTGACGGACATATTTCGAGATATTTCTTCTTCTTGTTGTTCTTCTTCTGCACAGCTAAGCTGGAAGTGGCATTTGCAGCTCGCAATAGTGCAGAGTTATCTCAAAGAAAGAGGCCACGGTGTTTCTGTATCTCTATTATGTTGGTGCGACTTCGGAACTTTTAAATATCTTGATACATCTCGAGAACTACGCATCTGATCAAAAAATATCATAGAACATAAAAAGTAGGAAACTTAATTCTCTACAAAAAAGGTCTCTTAACATTTTGCCATAGCTCGCTTCGTTTCCGAGATATGTGCAGATTTATCTCAAGGGAAGGGGCCTGACGGACATATTTCGAGATATTTCTTCTTCTTGTTGTTCTTCTTCTGCACAGCTAAGCTGGAAGTGGCATTTGCAGCTCGCAATAGTACAGAGTTATCTCAAAGAAAGGGGCCACGGTGTTTCTGTATCTCTATTATGTTGGTGCGGCTTCGGAGCTTTTAAATATCTTGATATATCTCGAGAACTACGCATCTGATCAAAAAATATCATAGAACATAAAAAGTAGGAAACTTAATTCTCTACAAAAAAGGTCTCTTAACATTTTGCCATAGCTCGCTTCGTTTCCGAGATATGTGCAGATTTATCTCAAGGGAAGGGGCCTGACGGACATATTTCGAGATATTTCTTCTTCTTGTTGTTCTTCTTCTGCACAGCTAAGCTGGAAGTGGCATTTGCAGCTCGCAATAGTACAGAGTTATCTCAAAGAAAGGGGCCACAGTGTTTCTGTATCTCTACTATGTTGGTGCGGCTTCGGAACTTTTAAATATCATGATATATCTCGAGAACTACGCATCTGATCAAAAAATATCATAGAACATAAAAAGTAGAAAACTTAATTCTCTACAAAAAAGGTCTCTTAACATTTTGCCATAGCTCGCTTCGTTTCCGAGATATATGCAGATTTATCTCAAGGGAAGGGGCCTGACGGACATATTTCGAGATATTTCTTCTTCTTGTTGTTCTTCTTCTGCACAGCTAAGCTGGAAGTGGCATTTGCAGCTCGCAATAGTACAGAGTTATCTCAAAGAAAGGGGCCACGGTGTTTCTGTATCTCTATTATGGTGGTGCGGCTTCGGAGCTTTTAAATATCTTGATACATCTCGAGAACTACGCATCTGATCAAAAAATATCATAGAACATAAAACGTAGGAAACTTAATTCTCTACAAAAAAGGTCTCTTAACATTTTGCCATAGCTCGCTTCGTTTCCGAGATATGTGCAGATTTATCTCAAGGGAAGGGGCCTGACGGACATATTTCGAGATATTTCTTCTTCTTGTTGTTCTTCTTCTGCACAGCTAAGCTGGAAGTGGCATTTGCAGCTCGCAATAGTACAGAGTTATCTCAAAGAAAGGGGCCACGGTGTTTCTGTATCTCTATTATGTTGGTGCGGCTTCGGAGCTTTTAAATATCTTGATATATCTCGAGAACTACGCATCTGATCAAAAAATATCATAGAACATAAAACGTAGGAAACTTAATTCTCTACAAAAAATGTCTCTTAACATTTTGCCATAGCTCGCTTCGTTTCCGAGATATTTGCAGATTTATCTCAAGGGAAGGGGCCTGACGGACATATTTCGAGATATTTCTTCTTCTTGTTGTTCTTCTTCTGCACAGCTAAGCTGGAAGTGGCATTTGCAGCTCGCAATGGTGCAGAGTTATCTCAAAGAAAGAGGCCACGGTGTTTCTGTATCTCTATTATGTTGGTGCGGCTTCGGAACTTTTAAATATCTTGATACATCTCGAGAACTACGCATCTGATCAAAAAATATCATAGAACATAAAAAGTAGGAAACTTAATTCTCTACAAAAAAGGTCTCTTAACATTTTGCCATAGCTCGCTTCGTTTCCGAGATATGTGCAGATTTATCTCAAGGGAAGGGGCCTGACGGACATATTTCGAGATATTTCTTCTTCTTGTTGTTCTTCTTCTGCACAGCTAAACTGGAAGTGGCATTTCCAGCTCGCAATAGTGCAGAGTTATCTCAAAGAAAGGGGCCACGGTGTTTCTGTATCTCTATTATGTTCGTGCGGCTTCGGAACTTTTAAATATCTTCATATATCTCGAGAACTACGCATCTGATCAAAAAATATCATAGAACATAAAAAGTAGGAAACTTAATTCTCTACAAAAAAGGTCTCTTAACATTTTGCCATAGCTCGCTTCGTTTCCGACATATGTGCAGATTTATCTCAAGGGAAGGGGCCTGACGGACATATTTCGAGATATTTCTTCTTCTTGTTGTTCTTCTTCTGCACAGCTAAACTGGAAGTGGCATTTCCAGCTCGCAACAGCGCAGAGTTATCTCAAAGAAAGGGGCCACGGTGTTTCTGTATCTCTATTATGTTGGTGCGGCTTCGGAACTTTTAAATATCTTGATACATCTCGAGAACTACGCATCTGATCAAAAAATATCATAGAACATAAAAAGTAGGGAACTTAATTCTCTACAAAAAAGGTCTCTTAACATTTTGCCATAGCTCGCTTCGTTTCCGAGATATGTGCAGATTTATCTCAAGGGAAGGGGCCTGACGGACATATTTCGAGATATTTCTTCTTCTTGTTGTTCTTCTTCTGCACAGCTAAGCTGGAAGTGGCATTTGCAGCTCGCAATAGTACAGAGTTATCTCAAAGAAAGAGGCCACGGTGTTTCTGTATCTCTATTATGTTGGTGCGGCTTCGGAACTTTTAAATATCTTGATACATCTCGAGAACTACGCATCTGATCAAAAAATATCATAGAACATAAAAAGTAGGAAACTTAATTCTCTACAAAAAAGGTCTCTTAACATTTTGCCATAGCTCGCTTCGTTTCCGAGATATGTGCAGATTTATCTCAAGGGAAGGGGCCTGACGGACATATTTCGAGATATTTCTTCTTCTTGTTGTTCTTCTTCTGCACAGCTAAGCTGGAAGTGGCATTTGCAGCTCGCAATAGTGCAGAGTTATCTCAAAGAAAGGGACCACGGTGTTTCTGTATCTCTATTATGTTGGTGCGGCTTCGGAGCTTTTAAATATCTTGATATATCTCGAGAACTACGCATCTGATCAAAAAATATCATAGAACATAAAACGTAGGAAACTTAATTCTCTACAAAAAAGGTCTCTCAACATTTTGCCATAGCTCGCTTCGTTTCCGAGATATTTGCAGATTTATCTCAAGGGAAGGGGCCTGACGGACATATTTCGAGATATTTCTTCTTCTTGTTGTTCTTCTTCTGCACAGCTAAGCTGGAAGTGGCATTTGCAGCTCGCAATGGTGCAGAGTTATCTCAAAGAAAGAGGCCACGGTGTTTCTGTATCTCTATTATGTTGGTGCGGCTTCGGAACTTTTAAATATCTTGATACATCTCGAGAACTACGCATCTGATCAAAAAATATCATAGAACATAAAAAGTAGGAAACTTAATTCTCTACAAAAAAGGTCTCTTAACATTTTGCCATAGCTCGCTTCGTTTCCGAGATATGTGCAGATTTATCTCAAGGGAAGGGGCCTGACGGACATATTTCGAGATATTTCTTCTTCTTGTTGTTCTTCTTCTGCACAGCTAAACTGGAAGTGGCATTTCCAGCTCGCAATAGTGCAGAGTTATCTCAAAGAAAGGGGCCACGGTGTTTCTGTATCTCTATTATGTTCGTGCGGCTTCGGAACTTTTAAATATCTTCATATATCTCGAGAACTACGCATCTGATCAAAGAATATCATAGAACATAAAAAGTAGGAAACTTAATTCTCTACAAAAAAGGTCTCTTAACATTTTGCCATAGCTCGCTTCGTTTCCGACATATGTGCAGATTTATCTCAAGGGAAGGGGCCTGACGGACATATTTCGAGATATTTCTTCTTCTTGTTGTTCTTCTTCTGCACAGCTAAACTGGAAGTGGCATTTCCAGCTCGCAACAGCGCAGAGTTATCTCAAAGAAAGGGGCCACGGTGTTTCTGTATCTCTATTATGTTGGTGCGGCTTCGGAACTTTTAAATATCTTGATACATCTCGAGAACTACGCATCTGATCAAAAAATATCATAGAACATAAAAAGTAGGGAACTTAATTCTCTACAAAAAAGGTCTCTTAACATTTTGCCATAGCTCGCTTCGTTTCCGAGATATGTGCAGATTTATCTCAAGGGAAGGGGCCTGACGGACATATTTCGAGATATTTCTTCTTCTTGTTGTTCTTCTTCTGCACAGCTAAGCTGGAAGTGGCAGTTGCAGCTCGCAATAGTACAGAGTTATCTCAAAGAAAGGGGCCACGGTGTTTCTGTATCTCTATTATGTTGGTGCGGCTTCGGAGCTTTTAAATATCTTGATACATCTCGAGAACTACGCATCTGATCAAAAAATATCATAGAACATAAAACGTAGGATACTTAATTCTCTACAAAAAAGGTCTCTTAACATTTTGCCATAGCTCGCTTCGTTTCCGAGATATTTGCAGATATATCTCAAGGGAAGGGGCCTGACGGACATATTTCGAGATATTTCTTCTTCTTGTTGTTCTTCTTCTGCACAGCTAAGCTGGAAGTGGCATTTGCAGCTCGCAATAGTGCAGAGTTATCTCAAAGAAAGAGGCCACGGTGTTTCTGTATCTCTATTATGTTGGTGCGGCTTCGGAACTTTTAAATATCTTGATACATCTCGAGAACTACGCATCTGATCAAAAAATATCATAGAACATAAAAAGTAGGAAACTTAATTCTCTACAAAAAAGGTCTCTTAACATTTTGCCATAGCTCGCTTCGTTTCCGAGATATGTGCAGATTTATCTCAAGGGAAGGGGCCTGACGGACATATTTCGAGATATTTCTTCTTCTTGTTGTTCTTCTTCTGCACAGCTAAGCTGGAAGTGGCATTTGCAGCTCGCAATAGTGCAGAGTTATCTCAAAGAAAGGGACCACGGTGTTTCTGTATCTCTATTATGTTGGTGCGGCTTCGGAGCTTTTAAATATCTTGATATATCTCGAGAACTACGCATCTGATCAAAAAATATCATAGAACATAAAACGTAGGAAACTTAATTCTCTACAAAAAAGGTCTCTTAACATTTTGCCATAGCTCGCTTCGTTTCCGAGATATTTGCAGATTTATCTCAAGGGAAGGGGCCTGACGGATATATTTCGAGATATTTCTTCTTCTTGTTGTTCTTCTTCTGCACAGCTAAGCTGGAAGTGGCATTTGCAGCTCGCAATGGTGCAGAGTTATCTCAAAGAAAGAGGCCACGGTGTTTCTGTATCTCTATTATGTTGGTGCGGCTTCGGAACTTTTAAATATCTTGATACATCTCGAGAACTACGCATCTGATCAAAAAATATCATAGAACATAAAACGTAGGATACTTAATTCTCTACAAAAAAGGTCTCTTAACATTTTGCTATAGCTCGCTTCGTTTCCGAGATATTTGCAGATATATCTCAAGGGAAGGGGCCTGACGGACATATTTCGAGATATTTCTTCTTCTTGTTGTTCTTCTTCTGCACAGCTAAGCTGGAAGTGGCATTTGCAGCTCGCAATAGTGCAGAGTTATCTCAAGGAAAGGGGCCACGGTGTTTCTGTATCTCTATTATGTTGGTGCGGCTTCGGAGCTTTTAAATATCTTGATACATCTCGAGAACTACGCATCTGATCAAAAAATATCATAGAACATTAATTGTAGGAAACATAATTCTCTACAAAAAAGGTCTCTTAACATTTTGCCATAGCTCGCTTCGTTTCCGAGATATGTGCAGATTTATCTCAAAGGAAGGGGCCTGACGGACATATTTCGAGATATTTCTTCTTCTTGTTGTTCTTCTTCTGCACAGCTAAGCTGGAAGTGGCATTTGCAGCTCGCAATAGTGCAGAGTTATCTCAAAGAAAGAGGCCACGGTGTTTCTGTATCTCTATTATGTTGGTGCGGCTTCGGAACTTTTAAATATCTTGATACATCTCGAGAACTACGCATCTGATCAAAAAATATCATAGAACATAAAAAGTAGGAAACTTAATTCTCTACAAAAAAGGTCTCTTAACATTTTGCCATAGCTCGCTTCGTTTCCGAGATATGTGCAGATTTATCTCAAGGGAAGGGGCCTGACGGACATATTTCGAGATATTTCTTCTTCTTGTTGTTCTTCTTCTGCACAGCTAAACTGGAAGTGGCATTTCCAGCTCGCAATAGTGCAGAGTTATCTCAAAGAAAGGGGCCACGGTGTTTCTGTATCTCTATTATGTTCGTGCGGCTTCGGAACTTTTAAATATCTTCATATATCTCGAGAACTACGCATCTGATCAAAAAATATCATAGAACATAAAAAGTAGGAAACTTAATTCTCTACAAAAAAGGTCTCTTAACATTTTGCCATAGCTCGCTTCGTTTCCGACATATGTGCAGATTTATCTCAAGGGAAGGGGCCTGACGGACATATTTCGAGATATTTCTTCTTCTTGTTGTTCTTCTTCTGCACAGCTAAACTGGAAGTGGCATTTCCAGCT
Source organism: Osmia lignaria lignaria (assembly GCF_051020975.1). Lineage (NCBI taxonomy): Eukaryota > Metazoa > Arthropoda > Insecta > Hymenoptera > Megachilidae > Osmia > Osmia lignaria. The sequence goes on along the minus strand of NW_027478169.1, from coordinate 386,558 downwards.
CGCAACAGCGCAGAGTTATCTCAAAGAAAGGGGCCACGGTGTTTCTGTATCTCTATTATGTTGGTCCGGCTTCGGAACTTTTAAATATCTTGATACATCTCGAGAACTACGCATCTGATCAAAAAATATCATAGAACATAAAAAGTAGGGAACTTAATTCTCTACAAAAAAGGTCTCTTAACATTTTGCCATAGCTCGCTTCGTTTCCGAGATATGTGCAGATTTATCTCAAGGGAAGGGGCCTGACGGACATATTTCGAGATATTTCTTCTTCTTGTTGTTCTTCTTCTGCACAGCTAAGCTGGAAGTGGCAGTTGCAGCTCGCAATAGTACAGAGTTATCTCAAAGAAAGGGGCCACGGTGTTTCTGTATCTCTATTATGTTGGTGCGGCTTCGGAGCTTTTAAATATCTTGATACATCTCGAGAACTACGCATCTGATCAAAAAATATCATAGAACATAAAACGTAGGATACTTAATTCTCTACAAAAAAGGTCTCTTAACATTTTGCCATAGCTCGCTTCGTTTCCGAGATATTTGCAGATATATCTCAAGGGAAGGGGCCTGACGGACATATTTCGAGATATTTCTTCTTCTTGTTGTTCTTCTTCTGCACAGCTAAGCTGGAAGTGGCATTTGCAGCTCGCAATAGTGCAGAGTTATCTCAAAGAAAGAGGCCACGGTGTTTCTGTATCTCTATTATGTTGGTGCGGCTTCGGAACTTTTAAATATCTTGATACATCTCGAGAACTACGCATCTGATCAAAAAATATCATAGAACATAAAAAGTAGGAAACTTAATTCTCTACAAAAAAGGTCTCTTAACATTTTGCCATAGCTCGCTTCGTTTCCGAGATATGTGCAGATTTATCTCAAGGGAAGGGGCCTGACGGACATATTTCGAGATATTTCTTCTTCTTGTTGTTCTTCTTCTGCACAGCTAAGCTGGAAGTGGCATTTGCAGCTCGCAATAGTGCAGAGTTATCTCAAAGAAAGGGACCACGGTGTTTCTGTATCTCTATTATGTTGGTGCGGCTTCGGAGCTTTTAAATATCTTGATATATCTCGAGAACTACGCATCTGATCAAAAAATATCATAGAACATAAAACGTAGAAAACTTAATTCTCTACAAAAAAGGTCTCTTAACATTTTGCCATAGCTCGCTTCGTTTCCGAGATATTTGCAGATTTATCTCAAGGGAAGGGGCCTGACGGATATATTTCGAGATATTTCTTCTTCTTGTTGTTCTTCTTCTGCACAGCTAAGCTGGAAGTGGCATTTGCAGCTCGCAATGGTGCAGAGTTATCTCAAAGAAAGAGGCCACGGTGTTTCTGTATCTCTATTATGTTGGTGCAGCTTCGGAACTTTTAAATATCTTGATATATCTCGAGAACTACGCATCTGATCAAAAAATATCATAGAACATAAAAAGTAGGAAACCTAATTTTCTACAAAAAAGGTCTCTTAACATTTTGCCGTAGCTCGCTTCGTTTCCGAGATATTTGCAGATTTATCTCAAGGGAAGGGGCCTGACGGACATATTTCGAGATATTTCTTCTTCTTGTTGTTCTTCTTCTGCACAGCTAAGCTGGAAGTGGCATTTGCAGCTCGCAATAGTGCAGAGTTATCTCAAGGAAAGGGGCCACGGTGTTTCTGTATCTCTATTATGTTGGTGCGGCTTCGGAGCTTTTAAATATCTTGATACATCTCGAGAACTACGCATCTGATCAAAAAATATCATAGAACATTAATTGTAGGAAACATAATTCTCTACAAAAAAGGTCTCTTAACATTTTGCCATAGCTCGCTTCGTTTCCGAGATATGTGCAGATTTATCTCAAAGGAAGGGGCCTGACGGACATATTTCGAGATATTTCTTCTTCTTGTTGTTCTTCTTCTGCACAGCTAAGCTGGAAGTGGCATTTGCAGCTCGCAATAGTGCAGAGTTATCTCAAAGAAAGAGGCCACGGTGTTTCTGTATCTCTATTATGTTGGTGCGGCTTCGGAACTTTTAAATATCTTGATACATCTCGAGAACTACGCATCTGATCAAAAAATATCATAGAACATAAAAAGTAGGAAACTTAATTCTCTACAAAAAAGGTCTCTTAACATTTTGCCATAGCTCGCTTCGTTTCCGAGATATGTGCAGATTTATCTCAAGGGAAGGGGCCTGACGGACATATTTCGAGATATTTCTTCTTCTTGTTGTTCTTCTTCTGCACAGCTAAACTGGAAGTGGCATTTCCAGCTCGCAATAGTGCAGAGTTATCTCAAAGAAAGGGGCCACGGTGTTTCTGTATCTCTATTATGTTCGTGCGGCTTCGGAACTTTTAAATATCTTCATATATCTCGAGAACTACGCATCTGATCAAAAAATATCATAGAACATAAAAAGTAGGAAACTTAATTCTCTACAAAAAAGGTCTCTTAACATTTTGCCATAGCTCGCTTCGTTTCCGACATATGTGCAGATTTATCTCAAGGGAAGGGGCCTGACGGACATATTTCGAGATATTTCTTCTTCTTGTTGTTCTTCTTCTGCACAGCTAAACTGGAAGTGGCATTTCCAGCTCGCAACAGCGCAGAGTTATCTCAAAGAAAGGGGCCACGGTGTTTCTGTATCTCTATTATGTTGGTCCGGCTTCGGAACTTTTAAATATCTTGATACATCTCGAGAACTACGCATCTGATCAAAAAATATCATAGAACATAAAAAGTAGGGAACTTAATTCTCTACAAAAAAGGTCTCTTAACATTTTGCCATAGCTCGCTTCGTTTCCGAGATATGTGCAGATTTATCTCAAGGGAAGGGGCCTGACGGACATATTTCGAGATATTTCTTCTTCTTGTTGTTCTTCTTCTGCACAGCTAAGCTGGAAGTGGCAGTTGCAGCTCGCAATAGTACAGAGTTATCTCAAAGAAAGGGGCCACGGTGTTTCTGTATCTCTATTATGTTGGTGCGGCTTCGGAGCTTTTAAATATCTTGATACATCTCGAGAACTACGCATCTGATCAAAAAATATCATAGAACATAAAACGTAGGATACTTAATTCTCTACAAAAAAGGTCTCTTAACATTTTGCCATAGCTCGCTTCGTTTCCGAGATATTTGCAGATATATCTCAAGGGAAGGGGCCTGACGGACATATTTCGAGATATTTCTTCTTCTTGTTGTTCTTCTTCTGCACAGCTAAGCTGGAAGTGGCATTTGCAGCTCGCAATAGTGCAGAGTTATCTCAAAGAAAGAGGCCACGGTGTTTCTGTATCTCTATTATGTTGGTGCGGCTTCGGAACTTTTAAATATCTTGATACATCTCGAGAACTACGCATCTGATCAAAAAATATCATAGAACATAAAAAGTAGGAAACTTAATTCTCTACAAAAAAGGTCTCTTAACATTTTGCCATAGCTCGCTTCGTTTCCGAGATATGTGCAGATTTATCTCAAGGGAAGGGGCCTGACGGACATATTTCGAGATATTTCTTCTTCTTGTTGTTCTTCTTCTGCACAGCTAAGCTGGAAGTGGCATTTGCAGCTCGCAATAGTGCAGAGTTATCTCAAAGAAAGGGACCACGGTGTTTCTGTATCTCTATTATGTTGGTGCGGCTTCGGAGCTTTTAAATATCTTGATATATCTCGAGAACTACGCATCTGATCAAAAAATATCATAGAACATAAAACGTAGGAAACTTAATTCTCTACAAAAAAGGTCTCTTAACATTTTGCCATAGCTCGCTTCGTTTCCGAGATATTTGCAGATTTATCTCAAGGGAAGGGGCCTGACGGACATATTTCGAGATATTTCTTCTTCTTGTTGTTCTTCTTCTGCACAGCTAAGCTGGAAGTGGCATTTGCAGCTCGCAATGGTGCAGAGTTATCTCAAAGAAAGAGGCCACGGTGTTTCTGTATCTCTATTATGTTGGTGCGGCTTCGGAACTTTTAAATATCTTGATACATCTCGAGAACTACGCATCTGATCAAAAAATATCATAGAACATAAAACGTAGGATACTTAATTCTCTACAAAAAAGGTCTCTTAACATTTTGCCATAGCTCGCTTCGTTTCCGAGATATTTGCAGATATATCTCAAGGGAAGGGGCCTGACGGACATATTTCGAGATATTTCTTCTTCTTGTTGTTCTTCTTCTGCACAGCTAAGCTGGAAGTGGCATTTGCAGCTCGCAATAGTGCAGAGTTATCTCAAGGAAAGGGGCCACGGTGTTTCTGTATCTCTATTATGTTGGTGCGGCTTCGGAGCTTTTAAATATCTTGATACATCTCGAGAACTACGCATCTGATCAAAAAATATCATAGAACATTAATTGTAGGAAACATAATTCTCTACAAAAAAGGTCTCTTAACATTTTGCCATAGCTCGCTTCGTTTCCGAGATATGTGCAGATTTATCTCAAAGGAAGGGGCCTGACGGACATATTTCGAGATATTTCTTCTTCTTGTTGTTCTTCTTCTGCACAGCTAAGCTGGAAGTGGCATTTGCAGCTCGCAATAGTGCAGAGTTATCTCAAAGAAAGAGGCCACGGTGTTTCTGTATCTCTATTATGTTGGTGCGGCTTCGGAACTTTTAAATATCTTGATACATCTCGAGAACTACGCATCTGATCAAAAAATATCATAGAACATAAAAAGTAGGAAACTTAATTCTCTACAAAAAATGTCTCTTAACATTTTGCCATAGCTCGCTTCGTTTCCGAGATATGTGCAGATTTATCTCAAGGGAAGGGGCCTGACGAACATATTTCGAGATATTTCTTCTTCTTGTTGTTCTTCTTCTGCACAGCTAAGCTGGAAGTGGCATTTGCAGCTCGCAATAGTACAGAGTTATCTCAAAGAAAGGGGCCACAGTGTTTCTGTATCTCTACTATGTTGGTGCGGCTTCGGAACTTTTAAATATCTTGATATATCTCGAGAACTACGCATCTGATCAAAGAATATCATAGAACATAAAAAGTAGAAAACTTAATTCTCTACAAAAAAGGTCTCTTAACATTTTGCCATAGCTCGCTTCGTTTCCGAGATATATGCAGATTTATCTCAAGGGAAGGGGCCTGACGGACATATTTCGAGATATTTCTTCTTCTTGTTGTTCTTCTTCTGCACAGCTAAGCTGGAAGTGGCATTTGCAGCTCGCAATAGTGCAGAGTTATCTCAAAGAAAGAGGCCACGGTGTTTCTGTATCTCTATTATGTTGGTGCGGCTTCGGAACTTTTAAATATCTTGATACATCTCGAGAACTACGCATCTGATCAAAAAATATCGTAGAACATAAAAAGTAGGAAACTTAATTCTCTACAAAAAAGGTCTCTTAACATTTTGCCATAGCTCGCTTCGTTTCCGAGATATGTGCAGATTTATCTCAAGGGAAGGGGCCTGACGGACATATTTCGAGATATTTCTTCTTCTTGTTGTTCTTCTTCTGCACAGCTAAGCTGGAAGTGGCATTTGCAGCTCGCAATAGTACAGAGTTATCTCAAAGAAAGAGGCCACGGTGTTTCTGTATCTCTATTATGTTGGTGCGGCTTCGGAGCTTTTAAATATCTTGATACATCTCGAGAACTACGCATCTGATCAAAAAATATCATAGAACATAAAACGTAGGAAACTTAATTCTCTACAAAAAATGTCTCTTAACATTTTGCCATAGCTCGCTTCGTTTCCGAGATATGTGCAGATTTATCTCAAGGGAAGGGGCCTGACGGACATATTTCGAGATATTTCTTCTTCTTGTTGTTCTTCTTCTGCACAGCTAAGCTGGAAGTGGCATTTGCAGGTCGCAATAGTACAGAGTTATCTCAAAGAAAGGGGCCACGGTGTTTCTGTATCTCTATTATGTTGGTGCGGCTTCGGAGCTTTTAAATATCTTGATATATCTCGAGAACTACGCATCTGATCAAAAAATATCATAGAACATAAAACGTAGGAAACTTAATTCTCTACAAAAAAGGTCTCTTAACATTTTGCCATAGCTCGCTTCGTTTCCGAGATATTTGCAGATTTATCTCAAGGGAAGGGGCCTGACGGACATGTTTCGAGATATTTCTTCTTCTTGTTGTTCTTCTTCTGCACAGCTAAGCTGGAAGTGGCATTTGCAGCTCGCAATGGTGCAGAGTTATCTCAAAGAAAGAGGCCACGGTGTTTCTGTATCTCTATTATGTTGGTGCGGCTTCGGAACTTTTAAATATCTTGATACATCTCGAGAACTACGCATCTGATCAAAAAATATCATAGAACATAAAAAGTAGGAAACTTAATTCTCTACAAAAAAGGTCTCTTAACATTTTGCCATAGCTCGCTTCGTTTCCGAGATATGTGCAGATTTATCTCAAGGGAAGGGGCCTGACGGACATATTTCGAGATATTTCTTCTTCTTGTCCTTCTTCTTCTGCACAGCTAAGCTGGAAGTGGCATTTGCGGCTCGCACTAGTGCAGAGTTATCTCAAAGAAAGTGGCCACGGTGTTTCTGTATCTCTATTATGTTGGTGCGGCTTCGGAACTTTTAAATATCTTGATATATCTCGAGAACTACGCATCTGATCAAAAATATCATACAACATAAAAAGTAAGAAACTTAATTCTCTACAAAAAAGGTCTCTTAACATTTTGCCATAGCTCGCTTCGTTTCCGAGATATTTGCAGATATATCTCAAGGGAAAGGGCCTGACGGACATATTTCGAGATATTTCTTCTTCTTGTTGTTCTTCTTCTGCACAGCTAAGCTGGAAGTGGCATTTGCAGCTCGCAATAGTGCAGAGTTATCTCAAAGAAAGGGGCCACGGTGTGTCTGTATCTCTATTATGTTGGTGCGGCTTCGGAACTTCTAAATATCTCGATATATCTCGAAAACTACGCTTCTGATCAAAAAATATCATAGAACGTAAAAAGTAGGAAACTTAATTCTCTACAAAAAAGGTCTCTTAACATTTTGCCATAGCTCGCTTCGTTTCCGAGATATTTGCAGATTTATCTCAAGGGAAGGGGCCTGACGGACATATTTCGAGATATTTCTTCTTCTTGTTGTTCTTCTTCTGCACAGCTAAACTGCAAGTGGCATTTGCAGCTCGCAATAGTGCAGAGTTATCTCAAAGAAAGGGGCCACGGTGTTTCTGTATCTCTATTATGTTGGTGCGGCTTCGGAACTTTTAAATATCTTGATATATCTCGAGAACTACGCATCTGATCAAAAAATATCATAGAACATAAAAAGTAGCAAACTTAATTCTCTACAAAAAAGGTCTCTTAACATTTTGCCATAGCTCGCTTCGTTTCCGAGATATTTGCAGATTTATCTCAAGGGAAGGGGCCTGACGGACATATTTCGAGATATTTCTTCTTCTTGTTGTTCTTCTTCTGCACAGCTAAACTGGAAGTGGCATTTCCAACACGCAATAGTGCAGAGTTATCTCAAAGAAAGGGGCCACGGTGTTTCTGTATCTATATTATGTTGGTGCGGCTTCGGAACTTTTAAATATCTTGATATATCCCGAGAACTACGCATCTGATCAAAAAATATCATAGAACATAAAAAGTAGGAAACTTAATTCTCTACAAATAAAGTCTCTTAACATTTTGCCATAGCTCGCTTCGTTTCCGAGATATTTGCAGATTTATCTCAAGGGAAGGGGCCTGACGGACATATTTCGAGATATTTCTTCTTCTTGTTGTTCTTCTTCTGCACAGCTAAGCTGGAAGTGGCATTTGCAGCTCGCAATAGTGCAGAGTTATCTCAAAGAAAGGGGCCACGGTGTTTCTGTATCTCTATTATGTTGGTGCGGCTTCGGAACTTGTAAATATCTTGATATATCCCGAGAACTACGCATCTGATCAAAAAATATCATAGAACATAAAAAGTAGGAAACTTAATTCTCTACAAAAAAGGTCTCTTAACATTTTGCCATAGCTCGCTTCGTTTCCGAGATATTTGCAGATTTATCTCAAGGGAAGGGGCCTGACGGACATATTTCGAGATATTTCTTCTTCTTGTTGTTCTTCTTCTGCACAGCTAAACTGGCAGTGGCATTTCCAGCTCGCAATAGTGCGGAGTTATCTCAAAGAAAGGGGCCACGGTGTTTCTGTATCTCTATTATGTTGGTGCGGCTTCGGAACTTTTAAATATCTTGATATATCTCGAGAACTACGCATCTGATCAAAAAATGTCATAGAACATAAATTGTAGGAAACATAATTCTCTACAAAAAATCTCTCTTAACATTTTGCCATAGCTCGCTTCGTTTCCGAGATATGTGCAGATTTATCTCAAGGGAAGGGGCCTGACGGACATATTTCGAGATATTTCTTCTTCTTGTTGTTCTTCTTCTGCACAGCTAAGCTGGAAGTGGCATTTGCAGCTCGCAATAGTACAGAGTTATCTCAAAGAAAGGGGCCACGGTGTTTCTGTATCTCTATTATGTTGGTGCGGCTTCGGAACTTTTAAATATCTTGATATATCTCGAGAACTACGCATCTGATCAAAAAATATCATAGAACATAAAAAGTAGGAAACTTAATTCTCTACAAAAAAGGTCTCTTAACATTTTGCCATAGCTCGCTTCGTTTCCGAGATATTTGCAGATATATCTCAAGGGAAAGGGCCTGACGGACATATTTCGAGATATTTCTCCTTCTTGTTGTTCTTCTTCTGCACAGCTAAGCTGGAAGTGGCATTTGCAGCTCGCAATAGTGCCGAGTTATCTCAAAGAAAGGGGCCACGGTGTTTCTGTATCTCTATTATGTTGGTGCGGCTTCGGAACTTTTAAATATCTCGATATATCTCGAAAACTACGCTTCTGATCAAAAAATATCATAGAACATAAATTGTAGGAAATATAATTCTCTACAAAAAAGGTCTCTTAAGATTTTGCCATAGCTCGTTTGGTTTCGGAGATATTTGCAGATATATCTCAAGGGATGGGGCCTTACGGACATATTTCGAGATATTTCTTCTTCTTGTTGTTCTTCTTCTGCACAGCTAAACTGGAAGTGGCATTTCCAGCTCGCAATAGTCCAGAGTTATCTCAAAGAAAGGGGCCACGGTGTTTCTGTATCTCTATTATGTTGGTGCGGCTTCGGAACTTTTAAATATCTTGATATATCTCGAGAACTACGCATCTGATCAAAAAATGTCATAGAACATAAATTGTAGGAAACATAATTCTCTACAAAAAATGTCTCTTAACATTTTGCCATAGCTCGCTTCGTTTCCGAGATATGTGCAGATTTATCTCAAGGGAAGGGGCCTGACGGACATATTTCGAGATATTTCTTCTTCTTGTTGTTCTTCTTCTGCACAGCTAAGCTGGAAGTGGCATTTGCAGCTCGCAATAGTACAGAGTTATCTCAAAGAAAGGGGCCACGGTGTTTCTGTATCTCTATTATGTTGGTGCGGCTTCGGAACTTTTAAATATCTTGATATATCTCGAGAACTACGCATCTGATCAAAAAATATCATAGAACATAAAAAGTAGGAAACTTAATTTTCTACAAAAAAGGTCTCTTAACATTTTGCCGTAGCTCGCTTCGTTTCCGAGATATTTGCAGATTTATCTCAAGGGAAGGGGCCTGACGGACATATTTCGAGATATTTCTTCTTCTTGTTGTTCTTCTTCTGCACAGCTAAGCTGGAAGTGGCATTTGCAGGTCGCAATAGTGCAGAGTTATCTCAAAGAAAGGGGCCACGGTGTTTCTGTATCTCTATTATGTTGGTGCGGCTTCGGAACTTTTAAATATCTCGATATATCTCGAAAACTACGCATCTGATCAAAAAATATCATAGAACATCAAAAGTAGGAAACCTAATTTTCTACAAAAAAGGTCTCTTAACATTTTGCCGTAGCTCGCTTCGTTTCCGAGATATTTGCAGATTTATCACAAGGGAAGGGGCCTGACGGACATATTTCGAAATATTTCTTCTTCTGCACAGCTAAGCTGGAAGTGGCATTTGCAGCTCGCAATAGTGCAGAGTTATCTCAAAGAAAGGGGCCACGGTCTTTCTGTATCTCTATTATGTTGGTGCGGCTTCGGAACTTTTAAATATCTTGATATATCTCGAGAACTACGCATCTGATCAAAAAATATCATAGAACATAAAAAGTAGGAAACTTAATTCTGTACAAAAAAGGTCTCTTAACATTTTGCCATAGCTCGCTTCGTTTCCGAGATATTTGCAGATTTATCTCAAGGGAAGGGGCCTGACGGACATATTTCGAGATATTTCTTCTTCTTGTTGTTCTTCCTCTGCACTGCTAAGCTGGAAGTGGCATTTGCAGCTCGCAATAGTGCAGAGTTATCTCAAAGAAAGGGGCCACGGTGTTTCTGTATCTCTATTATGTTGGTGCGGCTTCGGAACTTTTAAATATCTTGATATATCTCGAGAACTACGCATCTGATCAAAAAATATCATAGAACATAAAAAGTAGGATACTTAATTCTCTACAAAAAAGGTCTCTTAACATTTTGCCATAGCTCGCTTCGTTTCCGAGATATATGCAGATTTATCTCAAGGGAAGGGGCCTGACGGACATATTTCGAGATATTTCTTCTTCTTGTTGTTCTTCTTCTGCACAGCTAAGCTGGAAGTGGCATTTGCAGCTCGCAATAGTGCAGAGTTATCTCAAAGAAAGAGGCCACGGTGTTTCTGTATCTCTATTATGTTGGTGCGGCTTCGGAACTTTTAAATATCTTGATACATCTCGAGAACTACGCATCTGATCAAAAAATATCGTAGAACATAAAAAGTAGGAAACTTAATTCTCTACAAAAAAGGTCTCTTAACATTTTGCCATAGCTCGCTTCGTTTCCGAGATATGTGCAGATTTATCTCAAGGGAAGGGGCCTGACGGACATATTTCGAGATATTTCTTCTTCTTGTTGTTCTTCTTCTGCACAGCTAAGCTGGAAGTGGCATTTGCAGCTCGCAATAGTACAGAGTTATCTCAAAGAAAGAGGCCACGGTGTTTCTGTATCTCTATTATGTTGGTGCGGCTTCGGAGCTTTTAAATATCTTGATACATCTCGAGAACTACGCATCTGATCAAAAAATATCATAGAACATAAAACGTAGGAAACTTAATTCTCTACAAAAAATGTCTCTTAACATTTTGCCATAGCTCGCTTCGTTTCCGAGATATGTGCAGATTTATCTCAAGGGAAGGGGCCTGACGGACATATTTCGAGATATTTCTTCTTCTTGTTGTTCTTCTTCTGCACAGCTAAGCTGGAAGTGGCATTTGCAGGTCGCAATAGTACAGAGTTATCTCAAAGAAAGGGGCCACGGTGTTTCTGTATCTCTATTATGTTGGTGCGGCTTCGGAGCTTTTAAATATCTTGATATATCTCGAGAACTACGCATCTGATCAAAAAATATCATAGAACATAAAACGTAGGAAACTTAATTCTCTACAAAAAAGGTCTCTTAACATTTTGCCATAGCTCGCTTCGTTTCCGAGATATTTGCAGATTTATCTCAAGGGAAGGGGCCTGACGGACATGTTTCGAGATATTTCTTCTTCTTGTTGTTCTTCTTCTGCACAGCTAAGCTGGAAGTGGCATTTGCAGCTCGCAATGGTGCAGAGTTATCTCAAAGAAAGAGGCCACGGTGTTTCTGTATCTCTATTATGTTGGTGCGGCTTCGGAACTTTTAAATATCTTGATACATCTCGAGAACTACGCATCTGATCAAAAAATATCATAGAACATAAAAAGTAGGAAACTTAATTCTCTACAAAAAAGGTCTCTTAACATTTTGCCATAGCTCGCTTCGTTTCCGAGATATGTGCAGATTTATCTCAAGGGAAGGGGCCTGACGGACATATTTCGAGATATTTCTTCTTCTTGTCCTTCTTCTTCTGCACAGCTAAGCTGGAAGTGGCATTTGCGGCTCGCACTAGTGCAGAGTTATCTCAAAGAAAGTGGCCACGGTGTTTCTGTATCTCTATTATGTTGGTGCGGCTTCGGAACTTTTAAATATCTTGATATATCTCGAGAACTACGCATCTGATCAAAAATATCATACAACATAAAAAGTAAGAAACTTAATTCTCTACAAAAAAGGTCTCTTAACATTTTGCCATAGCTCGCTTCGTTTCCGAGATATTTGCAGATATATCTCAAGGGAAAGGGCCTGACGGACATATTTCGAGATATTTCTTCTTCTTGTTGTTCTTCTTCTGCACAGCTAAGCTGGAAGTGGCATTTGCAGCTCGCAATAGTGCAGAGTTATCTCAAAGAAAGGGGCCACGGTGTGTCTGTATCTCTATTATGTTGGTGCGGCTTCGGAACTTCTAAATATCTCGATATATCTCGAAAACTACGCTTCTGATCAAAAAATATCATAGAACGTAAAAAGTAGGAAACTTAATTCTCTACAAAAAAGGTCTCTTAACATTTTGCCATAGCTCGCTTCGTTTCCGAGATATTTGCAGATTTATCTCAAGGGAAGGGGCCTGACGGACATATTTCGAGATATTTCTTCTTCTTGTTGTTCTTCTTCTGCACAGCTAAACTGGAAGTGGCATTTGCAGCTCGCAATAGTGCAGAGTTATCTCAAAGAAAGGGGCCACGGTGTTTCTGTATCTCTATTATGTTGGTGCGGCTTCGGAACTTTTAAATATCTTGATATATCTCGAGAACTACGCATCTGATCAAAAAATATCATAGAACATAAAAAGTAGCAAACTTAATTCTCTACAAAAAAGGTCTCTTAACATTTTGCCATAGCTCGCTTCGTTTCCGAGATATTTGCAGATTTATCTCAAGGGAAGGGGCCTGACGGACATATTTCGAGATATTTCTTCTTCTTGTTGTTCTTCTTCTGCACAGCTAAACTGGAAGTGGCATTTCCAACACGCAATAGTGCAGAGTTATCTCAAAGAAAGGGGCCACGGTGTTTCTGTATCTATATTATGTTGGTGCGGCTTCGGAACTTTTAAATATCTTGATATATCCCGAGAACTACGCATCTGATCAAAAAATATCATAGAACATAAAAAGTAGGAAACTTAATTCTCTACAAATAAAGTCTCTTAACATTTTGCCATAGCTCGCTTCGTTTCCGAGATATTTGCAGATTTATCTCAAGGGAAGGGGCCTGACGGACATATTTCGAGATATTTCTTCTTCTTGTTGTTCTTCTTCTGCACAGCTAAGCTGGAAGTGGCATTTGCAGCTCGCAATAGTGCAGAGTTATCTCAAAGAAAGGGGCCACGGTGTTTCTGTATCTCTATTATGTTGGTGCGGCTTCGGAACTTGTAAATATCTTGATATATCCCGAGAACTACGCATCTGATCAAAAAATATCATAGAACATAAAAAGTAGGAAACTTAATTCTCTACAAAAAAGGTCTCTTAACATTTTGCCATAGCTCGCTTCGTTTCCGAGATATTTGCAGATTTATCTCAAGGGAAGGGGCCTGACGGACATATTTCGAGATATTTCTTCTTCTTGTTGTTCTTCTTCTGCACAGCTAAACTGGCAGTGGCATTTCCAGCTCGCAATAGTGCGGAGTTATCTCAAAGAAAGGGGCCACGGTGTTTCTGTATCTCTATTATGTTGGTGCGGCTTCGGAACTTTTAAATATCTCGATATATCTCGAAAACTACGCTTCTGATCAAAAAATATCATCGAACATAAATTGTAGGAAATATAATTCTCTACAAAAAAGGTCTCTTAAGATTTTGCCATAGCTCGTTTGGTTTCGGAGATATTTGCAGATATATCTCAAGGGATGGGGCCTTACGGACATATTTCGAGATATTTCTTCTTCTTGTTGTTCTTCTTCTGCACAGCTAAACTGGAAGTGGCATTTCCAGCTCGCAATAGTGCAGAGTTATCTCAAAGAAAGGGGCCACGGTGTTTCTGTATCTCTATTATGTTGGTGCGGCTTCGGAACTTTTAAATATCTTGATATATCTCGATAACTACGCATCTGATCAAAAAATGTCATAGAACATAAATTGTAGGAAACATAATTCTCTACAAAAAATGTCTCTTAACATTTTGCCATAGCTCGCTTCGTTTCCGAGATATGTGCAGATTTATCTCAAGGGAAGGGGCCTGACGGACATATTTCGAGATATTTCTTCTTCTTGTTGTTCTTCTTCTGCACAGCTAAACTGGAAGTGGCATTTGCAGCTCGCAATAGTGCAGAGTTATCTCAAAGAAAGGGGCCACGGTGTTTCTGTATCTATATTATGTTGGTGCGGCTTCGGAACTTTTAAATATCTTGATATATCCCGAGAACTACGCATCTGATCAAAAAATATCATAGAACATAAAAAGTAGGAAACTTAATTCTCTACAAATAAAGTCTCTTAACATTTTGCCATAGCTCGCTTCGTTTCCGAGATATTTGCAGATTTATCTCAAGGGAAGGGGCCTGACGGACATATTTCGAGATATTTCTTCTTCTTGTTGTTCTTCTTCTGCACAGCTAAGCTGGAAGTGGCATTTGCAGCTCGCAATAGTGCAGAGTTATCTCAAAGAAAGGGGCCACGGTGTTTCTGTATCTCTATTATGTTGGTGCGGCTTCGGAACTTGTAAATATCTTGATATATCCCGAGAACTACGCATCTGATCAAAAAATATCATAGAACATAAAAAGTAGGAAACTTAATTCTCTACAAAAAAGGTCTCTTAACATTTTGCCATAGCTCGCTTCGTTTCCGAGATATTTGCAGATTTATCTCAAGGGAAGGGGCCTGACGGACATATTTCGAGATATTTCTTCTTCTTGTTGTTCTTCTTCTGCACAGCTAAACTGGCAGTGGCATTTCCAGCTCGCAATAGTGCGGAGTTATCTCAAAGAAAGGGGCCACGGTGTTTCTGTATCTCTATTATGTTGGTGCGGCTTCGGAACTTTTAAATATCTCGATATATCTCGAAAACTACGCTTCTGATCAAAAAATATCATCGAACATAAATTGTAGGAAATATAATTCTCTACAAAAAAGGTCTCTTAAGATTTTGCCATAGCTCGTTTGGTTTCGGAGATATTTGCAGATATATCTCAAGGGATGGGGCCTTACGGACATATTTCGAGATATTTCTTCTTCTTGTTGTTCTTCTTCTGCACAGCTAAACTGGAAGTGGCATTTCCAGCTCGCAATAGTGCAGAGTTATCTCAAAGAAAGGGGCCACGGTGTTTCTGTATCTCTATTATGTTGGTGCGGCTTCGGAACTTTTAAATATCTTGATATATCTCGAGAACTACGCATCTGATCAAAAAATGTCATAGAACATAAATTGTAGGAAACATAATTCTCTACAAAAAATGTCTCTTAACATTTTGCCATAGCTCGCTTCGTTTCCGAGATATGTGCAGATTTATCTCAAGGGAAGGGGCCTGACGGACATATTTCGAGATATTTCTTCTTCTTGTTGTTCTTCTTCTGCACAGCTAAGCTGGAAGTGGCATTTGCAGCTCGCAATAGTACAGAGTTATCTCAAAGAAAGGGGCCACGGTGTTTCTGTATCTCTATTATGTTGGTGCGGCTTCGGAACTTTTAAATATCTTGATATATCTCGAGAACTACGCATCTGATCAAAAAATATCATAGAACATAAAAAGTAGGAAACTTAATTCTCTACAAAAAAGGTCTCTTAACATTTTGCCATAGCTCGCTTCGTTTCCGAGATATTTGCAGATATATCTCAAGGGAAAGGGCCTGACGGACATATTTCGAGATATTTCTCCTTCTTGTTGTTCTTCTTCTGCACAGCTAAGCTGGAAGTGGCATTTGCAGCTCGCAATAGTGCCGAGTTATCTCAAAGAAAGGGGCCACGGTGTTTCTGTATCTCTATTATGTTGGTGCGGCTTCGGAACTTTTAAATATCTTGATATATCTCGAGAACTACGCATCTGATCAAAAAATATCATAGAACATAAAAAGTAGGAAACTTAATTCTCTATAAAAAAGGTCTCTTAACATTTTGCCATAGCTCGCTTCGTTTCCGAGATATTTGCAGATTTATCTCAAGGGAAGGGGCCTGACGGACATATTTCGAGATATTTCTTCTTCTTGTTGTTCTTCTTCTGCACAGCTAAGCTGGAAGTGGCATTTGCAGCTCGCAATAGTGCAGAGTTATCTCAAAGAAAGGGGCCACGGTGTTTCTGTATCTCTATTATGTTGGTGCGGCTTCGGAACTTCTAAATATCTCGATATATCTCGAAAACTACGCTTCTGATCAAAAAATATCATAGAACATAAATTGTAGGAAACATAATTCTCTACAAAAAAGGTCTCTTAAGATTTTGCCATAGCTCGTTTGGTTTCCGAGGTATTTGCAGATTTATCTCAAGGGAAGGGGCCTGACGGACATATTTCGAGATATTTCTTCTTCTTATTGTTCTTCTTCTGCACAGCTAAGCTGGAAGTGGCATTTGCAGCTCGCAATAGTGCAGAGTTATCTCAAAGAAAGAGGCCACGGTGTTTCTGTACCTCTATTATGTTGGTGCAGCTTCGGAACTTTTAAATATCTTGATATATCTCGAGAACTACGCATCTGATCAAAAAATATCATAGAACATAAAAAGTAGGAAACCTAATTTTCTACAAAAAAGGTCTCTTAACATTTTGCCGTAGCTCGCTTCGTTTCCGAGATATTTGCAGATTTATCTCAAGGGAAGGGGCCTGACGGACATATTTCGAGATATTTCTTCTTCTTGTTGTTCTTCTTCTGCACAGCTAAGCTGGAAGTGGCATTTGCAGGTCGCAATAGTGCAGAGTTATCTCAAAGAAAGGGGCCACGGTGTTTCTGTATCTCTATTATGTTGGTGCGGCTTCGGAACTTTTAAATATCTCGATATATCTCGAAAACTACGCATCTGATCAAAAAATATCATAGAACATCAAAAGTAGGAAACCTAATTTTCTACAAAAAAGGTCTCTTAACATTTTGCCGTAGCTCGCTTCGTTTCCGAGATATTTGCAGATTTATCTCAAGGGAAGGGGCCTGACGGACATATTTCGAAATATTTCTTCTTCTGCACAGCTAAGCTGGAAGTGGCATTTGCAGCTCGCAATAGTGCAGAGTTATCTCAAAGAAAGGGGCCACGGTCTTTCTGTATCTCTATTATGTTGGTGCGGCTTCGGAACTTTTAAATATCTTGATATATCTCGAGAACTACGCATCTGATCAAAAAATATCATAGAACATAAAAAGTAGGAAACTTAATTCTGTACAAAAAAGGTCTCTTAACATTTTGCCATAGCTCGCTTCGTTTCCGAGATATTTGCAGATTTATCTCAAGGGAAGGGGCCTGACGGACATATTTCGAGATATTTCTTCTTCTTGTTGTTCTTCCTCTGCACTGCTAAGCTGGAAGTGGCATTTGCAGCTCGCAATAGTGCAGAGTTATCTCAAAGAAAGGGGCCACGGTGTTTCTGTATCTCTATTATGTTGGTGCGGCTTCGGAACTTTTAAATATCTTGATATATCTCGAGAACTACGCATCTGATCAAAAAATATCATAGAACATAAAAAGTAGGATACTTAATTCTCTACAAAAAAGGTCTCTTAACATTTTGCCATAGCTCGCTTCGTTTCCGAGATATTTGCAGATTTATCTCAAGGGAAGGGGCCTGACGGACATATTTCGAGATATTTCTTCTTCTTGTTGTTCTTCTTCTGCACAGCTAAGCTGGAAGTGGCATTTGCGGCTCGCACTAGTGCAGAGTTATCTCAAAGAAAGGGGCCACGGTGTTTCTGTATCTCTATTATGTTGGTGCGGCATCGGAACTTTGAATATCTCGATATATCTCGAGAACTACGCATCTGATCAAAAAATATCATAGAACATAAAAAGTAGGAAGCTTAATTCTCTACAAAAAAGGACTCTTAAGATTTTGCCATAGCTCGCTTCGTTTCCGAGATATTTGCAGATTTATCTCAAGGGAAGGGGCCTGACGGACATATTTCGAGATATTTCTTCTTCTTGTTGTTCTTCTTCTGCACAGCTAAGCTGGAAGTGGCATTTGCAGGTCGCAATAGTGCAGAGTTATCTCAAAGAAAGGGGCCACGGTGTTTCTGTATCTCTATTATGTTGGTGCGGCTTCGGAACTTTTAAATATCTCGATATATCTCGAAAACTACGCTTCTGATCAAAAAATATCATAGAACATAAAAAGTAGGAAACTTAATTCTCTACAAATAAGGTCTCTTAACATTTTGCCATAGCTCGCTTCGTTTCCGAGATATTTGCAGATTTATCTCAAGGGAAGGGGCCTGACGGACATATTTCGAGATATTTCTTCTTCTTGTTGTTCTTCTTCTGCACAGCTAAGCTGGAAGTGGCATTTGCAGCGCGCAATAGTGCAGAGTTATCTCAAAGAAAGAGGCCACGGTGTTTCTGTATCTCTATAATGTTGGTGCGGCTTCGGAACTTTTAAATATCTTGATATATCTCGAGAACTACGCATCTGATCAAAAAATATCATAGAAGGTAAAAAGTAGGAAACTTAATTCTCTACAAAAAAGGTCTCTTAACATTTTGCCATAGCTCGCTTCGTTTCCGAGATATTTGCAGATTTATCTCAAGGGAAGGGGCCTGACGGACATATTTCGAGATATTTCTTCTTCTTGTTGTTCTTCTTCTGCACAGCTAAGCTGGAAGTGGCATTTGCAGCTCGCAATAGTGCAGAGTTATCTCAAAGAAAGAGGCCACGGTGTTTCTGTACCTCTATTATGTTGGTGCAGCTTCGGAACTTTTAAATATATTGATATATCTCGAGAACTACGCATCTGATCAAAAAATATCATAGAACATAAAAAGTAGGAAACTTAATTCTCTACAAAAAAGGTCTCTTAACATTTTCCCATAGCTGGCATCGTTTCCGAGATATTTGCAGATTTATCTCAAGGGAAGGGGCCTGACGGACATATTCCGAGATATTTCTTCTTCTTGTTGTTCCTCTTCTGCACAGCTAAGCTGGGAGTGGCATTTGCAGCTCGCAATAGTGCAGAGTTATCTCAAAGAAAGAGGCCACGGTGTTTCTGTACCTCTATTATGTTGGTGCGGCTTCGGAACTTTTAAATATCTTGATATATCTCGAGAACTACGCATCTGATCAAAAAATATCATAGAAGATAAAAAGTAGGAAACTTAATTCTCTACAAAAAAGGTCTCTTAACATTTTGCCATAGCTCGCTTCGTTTCCGAGATATTTGCAGATTTATCTCAGGGGAAGGGGCCTGACGGACATATTTCGAGATATTTCTTCTTCTTGTTGTTCTTCTTCTGCACAGCTAAGCTGGAAGTGGCATTTGCAGCTCGCAATAGTGCAGAGTTATCTCAAAGAAAGAGGCCACGGTGTTTCTGTACCTCTATTATGTTGGTGCAGCTTCGGAACTTTTAAATATATTGATATATCTCGAAAACTACGCTTCTGATCAAAAAATATCGTAGAAGGTAAATTGTAGGAAACATAATTCTCTACAAAAAAGGTCTCTTAAGATTTTGCCATAGCTCGCTTCGTTTCCGAGATATTTGCAGATTTATCTCAAGGGAAGGGGCCTGACGGACATATTTCGAAATATTTCTTCTTCTGCACAGCTAAGCTGGAAGTGGCATTTGCAGCTCGCAATAGTGCAGAGTTATCTCAAAGAAAGGGGCCACGGTGTTTCTGTATCTCTATTATGTTGGTGCGGCTTCGGAACTTTTAAATATCTCGATATATCTCGAGAACTACGCATCTGATCAAAAAATATCATAGAACATAAAAAGTAGGAAACTTAATTCTCTACAAATAAGGTCTCTTAACATTTTGCAATAGCTCGCTTCGTTTCCGAGATATTTGCAGATTTATCTCAAGGGAAGGGGCCTGACGGACATATTCCGAGATATTTCTTCTTCTTGTTGTTCCTCTTCTGCACAGCTAAGCTGGGAGTGGCATTTGCAGCTCGCAATAGTGCAGAGTTATCTCAAAGAAAGAGGCCACGGTGTTTCTGTACCTCTATTATGTTGGTGCAGCTTCGGAAATTTTAAATATCTTGATATATCTCGAGAACTACGCATCTGATCAAAAAATATCATAGAAGATAAAAAGTAGGAAACTTAATTCTCTACAAAAAAGGTATCTTAACATTTTGCCATAGCTCGCTTCGTTTCCGAGATATTTGCAGATTTATCTCAAGGGAAGGGGCCTGACGGACATATTTCGAGATATTTCTTCTTCTTGTTGTTCTTCTTCTGCACAGCTAAGCTGGAAGTGGCATTTGCAGCTCGCAATAGTGCAGAGTTATCTCAAAGAAAGGGGCCACGGTGTTTCTGTATCTCTATTATGTTGTTGCGGCTTCGGAACTTTTAAATATCTCGATATATCTCGAATACTACGCTTCTGATCAAAAAATATCATAGAAGGTAAATTGTAGGAAACATAATTCTCTACAAAAAAGGTCTCTTAACATTTTGCCATAGCTCGCTTCGTTTCCGAGATATTTGCAGATTTATCTCAAGGGAAGGGGCCTGACGGACATATTTCGAGATATTTCTTCTTCTTGTTGTTCTTCTTCTGCACAGCTAAGCTGGAAGTGGCATTTGCAGCGCGCAATAGTGCAGAGTTATCTCAAAGAAAGGGGCCACGGTGTTTCTGTATCTCTATTATGTTGGTGCGGCTTCGGAACTTTTAAATATCTCGATATATCTCGAGAACAACGCATCTGATCAAAAAATATCATAGAATATAAAAAGTAGGAAACTTAATTCTCTACAAATAAGGTCTCTTAACATTTTGCCATAGCTCGCTTCGTTTCCGAGATATTTGCAGATTTATCTCAAGGGAAGGGGCCTGACGGACATATTTCGAGATATTTCTTCTTCTTGTTGTTCTTCTTCTGCACAGCTAAGCTGGAAGTGGCATTTGCAGCTCG
Organism: Osmia lignaria lignaria; assembly: GCF_051020975.1. Taxonomy (NCBI): domain Eukaryota; kingdom Metazoa; phylum Arthropoda; class Insecta; order Hymenoptera; family Megachilidae; genus Osmia; species Osmia lignaria. Next base: position 365,674 of record NW_027478169.1, on the reverse strand, counting down.
CAATAGTGCAGAGTTATCTCAAAGAAAGGGGCCACGGTGTTTCTGTATCTCAATTATGTTGGTGCGGCTTCGGAACTTTTAAATATCTTGATATATCTCGAGAACTACGCATCTGATCAAAAAATATCATAGAACATAAAAAGTAGGAAACTTAATTCTCTACAAAAAAGGTCTCTTAGCATTTTGCCATGGCTCGCTTGGTTTCCGAGATATTTGCAGATTTATCTCAAGGGAAGGGGCCTGACGGACATATTTCGAGATATTCCTTCTTCTTGTTGTTCTTCTTCTGCACAGCTAAGCTAGAAGTGGCATTTGCAGCTCGCAATAGTGCAGAGCTATCTCAAAGAAAGGGGCCACGGTGTTTCTGTATCTCTATTATGTTGGTGCGGCTTCGGAACTTTTAAATATCTTGATATATCTCGAGAACTACGCATCTGATCAAAAAATATCATAGAACATAAAAAGTAGGAAACTTAATTCTCTACAAATAAGGTCTCTTAACATTTTGCCATAGCTCGCTTCGTTTCCGAGATATTTGCAGATTTATCTCAAGGGAAGGGGCCTGACGGACATATTTCGAGATATTTCTTCTTCTTGTTGTTCTTCTTCTGCACAGCTAAGCTGGAAGTGGCATTTGCAGCGCGCAATAGTGCAGAGTTATCTCAAAGAAAGAGGCCACGGTGTTTCTGTATCTCTATAATGTTGGTGCGGCTTCGGAACTTTTAAATATCTTGATATATCTCGAGAACTACGCATCTGATCAAAAAATATCATAGAACATAAAAAGTAGGAAACTTAATTCTCTACAAAAAAGGTCTCTTAACATTTTCCCATAGCTGGCATCGTTTCCGAGATATTTGCAGATTTATCTCAAGGGAAGGGGCCTGACGGACATATTCCGAGATATTTCTTCTTCTTGTTGTTCCTCTTCTGCACAGCTAAGCTGGGAGTGGCATTTGCAGCTCGCAATAGTGCAGAGTTATCTCAAAGAAAGAGGCCACGGTGTTTCTGTACCTCTATTATGTTGGTGCAGCTTCGGAACTTTTAAATATATTGATATATCTCGAGAACTACGCATCTGATCAAAAAATATCATAGAACATAAAAAGTAGGAAACTTAATTCTCTACAAAAAAGGTCTCTTAACATTTTCCCATAGCTGGCATCGTTTCCGAGATATTTGCAGATTTATCTCAAGGGAAGGGGCCTGACGGACATATTCCGAGATATTTCTTCTTCTTGTTGTTCCTCTTCTGCACAGCTAAGCTGGGAGTGGCATTTGCAGCTCGCAATAGTGCAGAGTTATCTCAAAGAAAGAGGCCACGGTGTTTCTGTACCTCTATTATGTTGGTGCAGCTTCGGAACTTTTAAATATCTTGATATATCTCGAGAACTACGCATCTGATCAAAAAATATCATAGAAGATAAAAAGTAGGAAACTTAATTCTCTACAAAAAAGGTCTCTCAACATTTTGCCATAGCTCGCTTCGTTTCCGAGATATTTGCAGATTTATCTCAAGGGAAGGGGCCTGACGGACATATTTCGAGATATTTCTTCTTCTTGTTGTTCTTCTTCTGCACAGCTAAGCTGGAAGTGGCATTTGCAGCTCGCAATAGTGCAGAGTTATCTCAAAGAAAGAGGCCACGGTGTTTCTGTACCTCTATTATGTTGGTGCAGCTTCGGAACTTTTAAATATATTGATATATCTCGAAAACTACGCTTCTGATCAAAAAATATCATAGAAGGTAAATTGTAGGAAACATAATTCTCTACAAAAAAGGTCTCTTAACATTTTGCCATAGCTCGCTTCGTTTCCGAGATATTTGCAGATTTATCTCAAGGGAAGGGGCCTGACGGACATATTTCGAGATATTTCTTCTTCTTGTTGTTCTTCTTCTGCACAGCTAAACTGGAAGTGGCATTTGCAGCTCGCAATAGTGCAGAGTTATCTCAAAGAAAGGGGCCACGGTGTTTCTGTATCTCTATTATGTTGGTGCGGCTTCGGAACTTTTAAATATCTTGATATATCTCGAAAACTACGCATCTGATCAAAAAATATCATAGAACATAAAAAGTAGGAAACTTAATTCTCTACAAAAAAGTTCTCTCAACATTTTGCCATAGCTCGCTTCGTTTCCGAGATATTTGCAGATTTATCTCAAGGGAAGGGGCCTGACGGACATATTTCGAGATATTTCTTCTTCTTGTTGTTCTTCTTCTGCACAGCTAAGCTGGAAGTGGCATTTGCAGCTCGCATTAGTGCAGAGTTATCTCAAAGAAAGGGGCCACGGTGTTTCTGTATCTCTATTATGTTGGTGCGGCTTCGGAACTTTTAAATATCTTGATATATCTCGAGAACTACGCATCTGATCAAAAAATATCATAGAACATAAAAAGTAGGAAACTGAATTCTCTACAAAAAAGGTCTCTTAACATTTTGCCATAGCTCGCTTCGTTTCCGAGATATTTGCAGATTTATCTCAAGGGAAGGGGCCTGACGGACATATTTCGAGATATTTCTTCTTCTAGTTGTTCTTCTTCTGCACAGCTAAGCTGGAAGTGGCATTAGCAGCTCGCAATAGTGCAGAGTTATCTCAAAGAAAGGGGCCACGGTGTTTCTGTATCTCTATTATGTTGGTGCGGCTTCGGAACTTTTAAATATCTCGATATATCTCGAAAACTACGCTTCTGATCAAAAAATATCATAGAATGTAAATTGTAGGAAACATAATTCTCTACAAAAAAGGTCTCTTAACATTTTGCCATAGCTCGCTTCGTTTCCGAGATATTTGCAGATTTATCTCAAGGGAAGGGGTCTCACGGACATATTTCGAGATATTTCTTCTTCTTGTTGTTCTTCTTCTGCACAGCTAAGCTCGAAGTGGCATTTGCAGCTCGCAATAGTGCAGAGTTATCTCAAAGAAAGAGGCCACGGTGTTTCTGTACCTCTACTATGTTGGTGCAGCTTCGGAACTTTTAAATATCTTGATATATCTCGAGAACTACGCATCTGATCAAAAAATATCATAGAACATAAAAAGTAGGAAACTTAATTCTCTACAAAAAAGGTCTCTTAACATTTTCCCATAGCTGGCATCGTTTCCGAGATATTTGGAGATTTAGCTCAAGGGAAGGGGCCTGACGGACATATTCCGAGATATTTCTTCTTCTTGTTGTTCCTCTTCTGCACAGCTAAGCTGGAAGTGGCATTTGCAGCTCGCAATAGTGCAGAGTTATCTCAAAGAAAGGGGCCACGGTGTTTCTGTATCTCTATTATGTTGGTGCGGCTTCGGAACTTTTAAATATCTTGATATATCTCGAGAACTACGCATCTGATCAAAAAATATCGTAGAACATAAAAAGTAGGAAACTTAATTCTCTACAAAAAAGGTCTCTTAACATTTTGCCATAGCTCGCTTCGTTTCCGAGATATTTGCAGATTTATCTCAAGGGAAGGGGCCTGACGGACATATTTCGAGATATTTCTTCTTCTTGTTGTTCTTCTTCTGCACAGCTAAGCTGGAAGTGGCATTCACAGCTTGCAATAGTGCAGAGTTATCTCAAAGAAAGGGGCCACGGTGTTTCTGTATCTCAATTATGTTGGTGCGGCTTCGGAACTTTTAAATATCTTGATATATCTCGAGAACTACGCATCTGATCAAAAAATATCATAGAACATAAAAAGTAGGAAGCTTAATTCTCTACAACATAGGTCTCTTAACATTTTGCCATAGCTCGCTTCGTTTCCGAGATATTTGAAGATATATCTCAAGGGAAGGGGCCTGACGGACATATTTCGAGATATTTCTTCTTCTTGTTGTTCTTCTTCTGCACAGCTAAGCTGGAAGTGGCATTTGCGGCTCGCACTAGTGCAGAGTTATCTCAAAGATAGGGGCCACGGTGTTTCTGTATCTCTATTATGTTGGTGCGGCTTCGGAACTTTTAAATATCTCGATATATCTCGAAAACTACGCTTCTGATCAAAAAATATCATAGAACATAAATTGTAGGAAACATAATTCTCTACAAAAAACGTCTCTTAACATTTTGCCATAGCTCGCTTCGTTTCCGAGATATTTGCAGATTCAGCTCAAAGGAACGGGCCTGACGGACATATTTCGACATATTTCTTCTTCTTGTTGTTCTTCTTCTGCACAGCTAAGCTGGAAGTGGCATTTGCAGCTCGCAATAGCGCAGAGCTATCTCAAAGAAAGGGGCCACGGTGTTTCTGTATCTCTATTATGTTGGTGCGGCTTCGGAACTTTTAAATATCTTGATATATCTCGAGAACTACGCATCTGATCAAAAAATATCGTAGAACATAAAAAGTAGGAAACTTAATTCTCTACAAAAAAGGTCTCTTAACATTTTGCCATAGCTCGCTTCGTTTCCGAGATATTTGCAGATTTATCTCAAGGGAAGGGGCCTGACGGACATATTTCGAGATATTTCTTCTTCTTGTTGTTCTTCTTCTGCACAGCTAAGCTGGAAGTGGCATTTACAGCTCGCAATAGTGCAGAGTTATCTCAAAGAAAGGGGCCACGGTGTTTCTGTATCTCTATTATGTTGGTGCGGCTTCGGAACTTTTAAATATCTTGATATATCTCGAGAACTACGCATCTGATCAAAAAATATCATAGAACATAAAAAGTAGGAAGCTTAATTCTCTACAAAATAGGTCTCTTAACATTTTGCCATAGCTCGCTTCGTTTCCGAGATATTTGAAGATATATCTCAAGGGAAGGGGCCTGACGGACATATTTCGAGATATTTCTTCTTCTTGTTGTTCTTCTTCTGAACAGCTAAGCTGGAAGTGGCATTTGCGGCTCGCACTAGTGCAGAGTTATCTCAAAGAAAGGGGCCACGGTGTTTCTGTATCTCTATTATGTTGGTGCGGCTTCGGAACTTTTAAATATCTCGATATATCTCGAAAACTACGCTTCTGATCAAAAAATATCATAGAACATAAATTGTAGGAAACATAATTCTCTACAAAAAACGTCTCTTAACATTTTGCCATAGCTCGCTTCGTTTCCGAGATATTTGCAGATTCAGCTCAAAGGAACGGGCCTGACGGACATATTTCGACATATTTCTTCTTCTTGTTGTTCTTCTTCTGCACAGCTAAACTGGAAGTGGCATTTCCAGCTCGCAATAGTGCAGAGTTATCTCAAAGAAAGGGGCCACGGTGTTTCTGTATCTCTATTATGTTGGTGCGGCTTCGGAACTTTTAAATATCTTGATATATCTCGAGAACTACGCATCTGATCAAAAAATATCATAGAACATAAAAAGTAGGAAACTTAATCCTCTACAAATAAGGTCTCTTAACATTTTGCCATAGCTCGCTTCGTTTCCGAGATATTTGCAGATTTATCTCAAGGGAAGGGGCCTGACGGACATATTTCGAGATATTTCTTCTTCTTGTTGTTCTTCTTCTGCACAGCTAAGCTGGAAGTGGCATTTGCAGCTCGCATTAGTGCAGAGTTATCTCAAAGAAAGGGGCCACGGTGTTTCTGTATCTCTATTATGTTGGTGCGGCTTCGGAACTTTTAAATATCTTGATATATCTCGAGAACTACGCATCTGATCAAAAAATATCATAGAACATAAAAAGTAGGAAACTTAATTCTCTACAAAAAAGGTCTCTTCACATTTTGCCATAGCTCGCTTCGTTTCCGAGATATTTGCAGATTTATCTCGAGGGAAGGGGCCTGACGGACATATTTCGAGATATTTCTTCTTCTTGTTGTTCTTCTTCTGCACAGCTAAGCTGGAAGTGGCATTTGCGGCTCGCACTAGTGCAGAGTTATCTCAAAGAAAGGGGCCACGGTGTTTCTGTATCTCTATTATGTTGGTGCGGCTTCGGAACTTTTAAATATCTCGATATATCTCGAAAACTACGCTTCTGATCAAAAAATATCATAGAACATAAATTGTAGGAAACATAATTCTCTACGAAAAAGGTCTCTTAAGATTTTGCCATAGCTCGTTTCGTTTCCGAAATATTTGCAGATATATCTCAAGGGAAGGGGCCTGACGGACATATTTCGAGATATTTCTTCTTCTTGTTGTTCTTCTTCTGCACAGCTAAACTGGAAGTGGCATTTCCAGCTCGCAATAGAGCAGAGTTATCTCAAAGAAAGGGGCCTCGGTGTTTCTGTATCTCTACTATGTTGGTGCGGCTTCGGAACTTTTAAATATCTTGATATATCTCGAGAACTACGCATCTGATCAAAAAATATCATAGAACATAAAAAGTAGGAAACTTAATTCTCTACAAAAAAAGTCTCTTAACATTTTGCCATAGCTCGCTTCGTTTCCGAGATATTTGCAGATTTATCTCAAGGGAAGGGGCCTGACGGACATATTTCGAGATATTTCTTCTTCTTGTTGCTCTTCTTCTGCACAGCTAAGCTGGAAGTGGCATTTGCAGCTCACAATAGTGCAGAGTTATCTCAAAGAAAGGGGCCACGGTGTTTCTGTATCTCTATTATGTTGGTGCGGCTTCGGAACTTTTAAATATCTCGATATATCTCGAAAACTACGCATCTGATCAAAAAATATCATAGAACATAAAAAGTAGGAAACTTAATCCTCTACAAATAAGGTCTCTTAACATTTTGTCATAGCTCGCTTCGTTTCCGAGATATTTGCAGATTTATCTCAAGGGAAGGGGCCTGACGGACATATTTCGAGATATATCTTCTTCTTGTTGTTCTTCTTCTGCACAGCTAAGCTGGAAGTGGCATTTGCAGCTCGCAATAGTGCAGAGTTATCTCAAAGAAAGGGGCCACGGTGTTTCTGTATCTCTATTATGTTGGTGCGGCTTCGGAACTTTTAAATATCTTGATATATCTCGAGAACTACGCATCTGATCAAAAAATATCATAGAACATAAAAAGTAGGAAACTTAATTCTCTACAAAAAAGATCTCTTCACATTTTGCCATAGCTCGCTTCGTTTCCGAGATATTTGCAGATATATCTCAAGGGAAGGGGCCTGACGGACATATTTCGAGATATTTCTTCTTCTTGTTGTTCTTCTTCTGCACAGCTAAACTGGAAGTGGCATTTCCAGCTCGCCAGAGTGCAGAGTTATCTCAAAGAAAGGGGCCTCGGTGTTTCTGTATCTCTACTATGTTGGTGCGGCTTCGGAACTTTTAAATATCTTGATATATCTCGAGAACTACGCATCTGATCAAAAAATATCATAGAACATAAAAAGTAGGAAACTTAATTCTCTACAAAAAAGGTCTCTTAACATTTTGCCATAGCTTGCTTCGTTTACGAGATATTTGCAGATTTATCTCAAGGGAAGGGGCCTGACGGACATATTTCGAGATATTTCTTCTTCTTGTTGTTCTTCTTCTGCACAGCTAAGCTGGAAGTGGCATTTGCGGCTCGCACTAGTGCAGACTTATCTCAAAGAAAGGGGCCACGGTGTTTCTGTATCTCTATTATGTTGGTGCGGCTTCGGAACTTTTAAATATCTCGATATATCTCGAAAACTACGCTTCTGATCAAAAAATATCGTAGAACATAAATTGTAGCAAACATAATTCTCTACAAAAAACGTCTCTTAACATTTTGCCATAGCTCGCTTCGTTTCCGAGATATTTGCAGATTCAGCTCAAAGGAACGGGCCTGACGGACATATTTCGACATATTTCTTCTTCTTGTTGTTCTTCTTCTGCACAGCTAAGCTGGAAGTGGCATTTGCAGCTCGCAATAGTGCAGAGCTATCTCAAAGAAAGGGGCCACGGTGTTTCTGTATCTCTATTATGTTGGTGCGGCTTCGGAACTTTTAAATATCTTGATATATCTCGAGAACTACGCATCTGATCAAAAAATATCGTAGAACATAAAAAGTAGGAAACTTAATTCTCTACAAAAAAGGTCTCTTAACATTTTGCCATAGCTCGCTTCGTTTCCGAGATATTTGCAGATTTATCTCAAGGGAAGGGGCCTGACGGACATATTTCGAGATATTTCTTCTTCTTGTTGTTCTTCTTCTGCACAGCTAAGCTGGAAGTGGCATTTACAGCTCGCAATAGTGCAGAGTTATCTCAAAGAAAGGGGCCACGGTGTTTCTGTATCTCTATTATGTTGGTGCGGCTTCGGAACTTTTAAATATCTTGATATATCTCGAGAACTACGCATCTGATCAAAAAATATCATAGAACATAAAAAGTAGGAAGCTTCATTCTCTACAAAATAGGTCTCTTAACATTTTGCCATAGCTCGCTTCGTTTCCGAGATATTTGAAGATATATCTCAAGGGAAGGGGCCTGACGGACATATTTCGAGATATTTCTTCTTCTTGTTGTTCTTCTTCTGAACAGCTAAGCTGGAAGTGGCATTTGCGGCTCGCACTAGTGCAGAGTTATCTCAAAGAAAGGGGCCACGGTGTTTCTGTATCTCTATTATGTTGGTGCGGCTTCGGAACTTTTAAATATCTCGATATATCTCGAAAACTACGCTTCTGATCAAAAAATATCATAGAACATAAATTGTAGGAAACATAATTCTCTACAAAAAACGTCTCTTAACATTTTGCCATAGCTCGCTTCGTTTCCGAGATATTTGCAGATTCAGCTCAAAGGAACGGGCCTGACGGACATATTTCGACATATTTCTTCTTCTTGTTGTTCTTCTTCTGCACAGCTAAACTGGAAGTGGCATTTCCAGCTCGCAATAGTGCAGAGTTATCTCAAAGAAAGGGGCCACGGTGTTTCTGTATCTCTATTATGTTGGTGCGGCTTCGGAACTTTTAAATATCTTGATATATCTCGAGAACTACGCATCTGATCAAAAAATATCATAGAACATAAAAAGTAGGAAACTTAATCCTCTACAAATAAGGTCTCTTAACATTTTGCCATAGCTCGCTTCGTTTCCGAGATATTTGCAGATTTATCTCAAGGGAAGGGGCCTGACGGACATATTTCGAGATATTTCTTCTTCTTGTTGTTCTTCTTCTGCACAGCTAAGCTGGAAGTGGCATTTGCAGCTCGCATTAGTGCAGAGTTATCTCAAAGAAAGGGGCCACGGTGTTTCTGTATCTCTATTATGTTGGTGCGGCTTCGGAACTTTTAAATATCTTGATATATCTCGAGAACTACGCATCTGATCAAAAAATATCATAGAACATAAAAAGTAGGAAACTTAATTCTCTACAAAAAAGGTCTCTTCACATTTTGCCATAGCTCGCTTCGTTTCCGAGATATTTGCAGATTTATCTCGAGGGAAGGGGCCTGACGGACATATTTCGAGATATTTCTTCTTCTTGTTGTTCTTCTTCTGCACAGCTAAGCTGGAAGTGGCATTTGCGGCTCGCACTAGTGCAGAGTTATCTCAAAGAAAGGGGCCACGGTGTTTCTGTATCTCTATTATGTTGGTGCGGCTTCGGAACTTTTAAATATCTCGATATATCTCGAAAACTACGCTTCTGATCAAAAAATATCATAGAACATAAATTGTAGGAAACATAATTCTCTACGAAAAAGGTCTCTTAAGATTTTGCCATAGCTCGTTTCGTTTCCGAAATATTTGCAGATATATCTCAAGGGAAGGGGCCTGACGGACATATTTCGAGATATTTCTTCTTCTTGTTGTTCTTCTTCTGCACAGCTAAACTGGAAGTGGCATTTCCAGCTCGCAATAGAGCAGAGTTATCTCAAAGAAAGGGGCCTCGGTGTTTCTGTATCTCTACTATGTTGGTGCGGCTTCGGAACTTTTAAATATCTTGATATATCTCGAGAACTACGCATCTGATCAAAAAATATCATAGAACATAAAAAGTAGGAAACTTAATTCTCTACAAAAAAAGTCTCTTAACATTTTGCCATAGCTCGCTTCGTTTCCGAGATATTTGCAGATTTATCTCAAGGGAAGGGGCCTGACGGACATATTTCGAGATATTTCTTCTTCTTGTTGCTCTTCTTCTGCACAGCTAAGCTGGAAGTGGCATTTGCAGCTCACAATAGTGCAGAGTTATCTCAAAGAAAGGGGCCACGGTGTTTCTGTATCTCTATTATGTTGGTGCGGCTTCGGAACTTTTAAATATCTCGATATATCTCGAAAACTACGCATCTGATCAAAAAACATCATAGAACATAAAAAGTAGGAAACTTAATCCTCTACAAATAAGATCTCTTAACATTTTGCCATAGCTCGCTTCGTTTCCGAGATATTTGCAGATTTATCTCAAGGGAAGGGGCCTGACGGACATATTTCGAGATATATCTTCTTCTTGTTGTTCTTCTTCTGCACAGCTAAGCTGGAAGTGGCATTTGCAGCTCGCAATAGTGCAGAGTTATCTCAAAGAAAGGGGCCACGGTGTTTCTGTATCTCTATTATGTTGGTGCGGCTTCGGAACTTTTAAATATCTTGATATATCTCGAGAACTACGCATCTGATCAAAAAATATCATAGAACATAAAAAGTAGGAAACTTAATTCTCTACAAAAAAGATCTCTTCACATTTTGCCATAGCTCGCTTCGTTTCCGAGATATTTGCAGATATATCTCAAGGGAAGGGGCCTGACGGACATATTTCGAGATATTTCTTCTTCTTGTTGTTCTTCTTCTGCACAGCTAAACTGGAAGTGGCATTTCCAGCTCGCAATAGTGCAGAGTTATCTCAAAGAAAGGGGCCTCGGTGTTTCTGTATCTCTACTATGTTGGTGCGGCTTCGGAACTTTTAAATATCTTGATATATCTCGAGAACTACGCATCTGATCAAAAAATATCATAGAACATAAAAAGTAGGAAACTTAATTCTCTACAAAAAAGGTCTCTTAACATTTTGCCATAGCTTGCTTCGTTTACGAGATATTTGCAGATTTATCTCAAGGGAAGGGGCCTGACGGACATATTTCGAGATATTTCTTCTTCTTGTTGTTCTTCTTCTGCACAGCTAAGCTGGAAGTGGCATTTGCGGCTCGCACTAGTGCAGACTTATCTCAAAGAAAGGGGCCACGGTGTTTCTGTATCTCTATTATGTTGGTGCGGCTTCGGAACTTTTAAATATCTCGATATATCTCGAAAACTACGCTTCTGATCAAAAAATATCGTAGAACATAAATTGTAGCAAACATAATTCTCTACAAAAAACGTCTCTTAACATTTTGCCATAGCTCGCTTCGTTTCCGACATATTTGCAGATTCAGCTCAAAGGAACGGGCCTGACGGACATATTTCGAGATATTTCTTCTTCTTGTTGTTCTTCTTCTGCACAGCTAAACTGGAAGTGGCATTTCCAGCTCGCAATAGTGCAGAGTTATCTCAAAGAAAGAGGCCACGGTATTTCTGTATCTCTATAATGTTGGTGCGGCTTCGGAACTTTTAAATATCTTGATATATCTCGAGAACTACGCATCTGATCAAAAAATATCATAGAACATAAAAAGTAGGAAACTTAATTCTCTACAAAAAAGGTCTCTTAACATTTTCCCATAGCTGGCATCGTTTCCGAGATATTTGCAGATTTATCTCAAGGGAAGGGGCCTGACGGACATATTCCGAGATATTTCTTCTTCTTGTTGTTCCTCTTCTGCACAGCTAAGCTGGGAGTGGCATTTGCAGCTCGCAATAGTGCAGAGTTATCTCAAAGAAAGAGGCCACGGTGTTTCTGTACCTCTATTATGTTGGTGCAGCTTCGGAACTTTTAAATATCTTGATATATCTCGAGAACTACGCCTCTGATCAAAAAATATCATAGAAGATAAAAAGTAGGAAACTTAATTCTCTACAAAAAAGGTCTCTTAACATTTTGCCATAGCTCGCTTCGTTTCCGAGATATTTGCAGATTTATCTCAAGGGAAGGGGCCTGACGGACATATTTCGAGATATTTCTTCTTCTTGTTGTTCTTCTTCTGCACAGCTAAGCTGGAAGTGGCATTTGCAGCTCGCAATAGTGCAGAGTTATCTCAAAGAAAGGGGCCACGGTGTTTCTGTATCTCTATTATGTTGGTGCGGCTTCGGAACTTTTAAATATCTTGATATATCTCGAGAACTACGCATCTGATCAAAAAATATCATAGAACATAAAAAGTAGGAAACTTAATTCTCTACAAAAAAGGTCTCCTAACATTTTGCCATAGCTCGCTTCGTTTCCGAGATATTTGCAGATTTATCTCAAGGGAAGGGGCCTGACGGACATATTTCGAGATATTTCTTCTTCTTGTTGTTCTTCTTCTGCACAGCTAAGCTGGAAGTGGCATTAGCAGCTCGCAATAGTGCAGAGTTATCTCAAAGAAAGGGGCCACGGTGTTTCTGTATCTCAATTATGTTGGTGCGGCTTCGGAACTTTTAAATATCTTGATATATCTCGAGAACTACGCATCTGATCAAAAAATATCATAGAACATAAAAAGTAGGAAGCTTAATTCTCTACAACATAGGTCTCTTAACATTTTGCCATAGCTCGCTTCGTTTCCGAGATATTTGAAGATATATCTCAAGGGAAGGGGCCTGACGGACATATTTCGAGATATTTCTTCTTCTTGTTGTTCTTCTTCTGCACAGCTAAGCTGGAAGTGGCATTTGCGGCTCGCACTAGTGCAGAGTTATCTCAAAGAAAGGGGCCACGGTGTTTCTGTATCTCTATTATGTTGGTGCGGCTTCGGAACTTTTAAATATCTCGATATATCTCGAAAACTACGCTTCTGATCAAAAAATATCATAGAACATAAATTGTAGGAAACATAATTCTCTACAAAAAACGTCTCTTAACATTTTGCCATAGCTCGCTTCGTTTCCGAGATATTTGCAGATTCAGCTCAAAGGAACGGGCCTGACGGACATATTTCGACATATTTCTTCTTCTTGTTGTTCTTCTTCTGCACAGCTAAGCTGGAAGTGGCATTTGCAGCTCGCAATAGTGCAGAGCTATCTCAAAGAAAGGGGCCACGGTGTTTCTGTATCTCTATTATGTTGGTGCGGCTTCGGAACTTTTAAATATCTTGATATATCTCGAGAACTACGCATCTGATCAAAAAATATCGTAGAACATAAAAAGTAGGAAACTTAATTCTCTACAAAAAAGGTCTCTTAACATTTTGCCATAGCTCGCTTCGTTTCCGAGATATTTGCAGATTTATCTCAAGGGAAGGGGCCTGACGGACATATTTCGAGATATTTCTTCTTCTTGTTGTTCTTCTTCTGCACAGCTAAGCTGGAAGTGGCATTTACAGCTCGCAATAGTGCAGAGTTATCTCAAAGAAAGGGGCCACGGTGTTTCTGTATCTCTATTATGTTGGTGCGGCTTCGGAACTTTTAAATATCTTGATATATCTCGAGAACTACGCATCTGATCAAAAAATATCATAGAACATAAAAAGTAGGAAGCTTAATTCTCTACAAAATAGGTCTCTTAACATTTTGCCATAGCTCGCTTCGTTTCCGAGATATTTGAAGATATATCTCAAGGGAAGGGGCCTGACGGACATATTTCGAGATATTTCTTCTTCTTGTTGTTCTTCTTCTGAACAGCTAAGCTGGAAGTGGCATTTGCGGCTCGCACTAGTGCAGAGTTATCTCAAAGAAAGGGGCCACGGTGTTTCTGTATCTCTATTATGTTGGTGCGGCTTCGGAACTTTTAAATATCTCGATATATCTCGAAAACTACGCTTCTGATCAAAAAATATCATAGAACATAAATTGTAGGAAACATAATTCTCTACAAAAAACGTCTCTTAACATTTTGCCATAGCTCGCTTCGTTTCCGAGATATTTGCAGATTCAGCTCAAAGGAACGGGCCTGACGGACATATTTCGACATATTTCTTCTTCTTGTTGTTCTTCTTCTGCATAGCTAAACTGGAAGTGGCATTTCCAGCTCGCAATAGTGCAGAGTTATCTCAAAGAAAGGGGCCACGGTGTTTCTGTATCTCTATTATGTTGGTGCGGCTTCGGAACTTTTAAATATCTTGATATATCTCGAGAACTACGCATCTGATCAAAAAATATCATAGAACATAAAAAGTAGGAAACTTAATCCTCTACAAATAAGGTCTCTTAACATTTTGCCATAGCTCGCTTCGTTTCCGAGATATTTGCAGATTTATCTCAAGGGAAGGGGCCTGACGGACATATTTCGAGATATTTCTTCTTCTTGTTGTTCTTCTTCTGCACAGCTAAGCTGGAAGTGGCATTTGCAGCTCGCATTAGTGCAGAGTTATCTCAAAGAAAGGGGCCACGGTGTTTCTGTATCTCTATTATGTTGGTGCGGCTTCGGAACTTTTAAATATCTTGATATATCTCGAGAACTACGCATCTGATCAAAAAATATCATAGAACATAAAAAGTAGGAAACTTAATTCTCTACAAAAAAGGTCTCTTCACATTTTGCCATAGCTCGCTTCGTTTCCGAGATATTTGCAGATTTATCTCGAGGGAAGGGGCCTGACGGACATATTTCGAGATATTTCTTCTTCTTGTTGTTCTTCTTCTGCACAGCTAAGCTGGAAGTGGCATTTGCGGCTCGCACTAGTGCAGAGTTATCTCAAAGAAAGGGGCCACGGTGTTTCTGTATCTCTATTATGTTGGTGCGGCTTCGGAACTTTTAAATATCTCGATATATCTCGAAAACTACGCTTCTGATCAAAAAATATCATAGAACATAAATTGTAGGAAACATAATTCTCTACGAAAAAGGTCTCTTAACATTTTCCCATAGCTGGCATCGTTTCCGAGATATTTGCAGATTTATCTCAAGGGAAGGGGCCTGACGGACATATTCCGAGATATTTCTTCTTCTTGTTGTTCCTCTTCTGCACAGCTAAGCTGGGAGTGGCATTTGCAGCTCGCAATAGTGCAGAGTTATCTCAAAGAAAGAGGCCACGGTGTTTCTGTACCTCTATTATGTTGGTGCAGCTTCGGAACTTTTAAATATCTTGATATATCTCGAGAACTACGCCTCTGATCAAAAAATATCATAGAAGATAAAAAGTAGGAAACTTAATTCTCTACAAAAAAGGTCTCTTAACATTTTGCCATAGCTCGCTTCGTTTCCGAGATATTTGCAGATTTATCTCAAGGGAAGGGGCCTGACGGACATATTTCGAGATATTTCTTCTTCTTGTTGTTCTTCTTCTGCACAGCTAAGCTGGAAGTGGCATTTGCAGCTCGCAATAGTGCAGAGTTATCTCAAAGAAAGGGGCCACGGTGTTTCTGTATCTCTATTATGTTGGTGCGGCTTCGGAACTTTTAAATATCTTGATATATCTCGAGAACTACGCATCTGATCAAAAAATATCATAGAACATAAAAAGTAGGAAACTTAATTCTCTACAAAAAAGGTCTCCTAACATTTTGCCATAGCTCGCTTCGTTTCCGAGATATTTGCAGATTTATCTCAAGGGAAGGGGCCTGACGGACATATTTCGAGATATTTCTTCTTCTTGTTGTTCTTCTTCTGCACAGCTAAGCTGGAAGTGGCATTAGCAGCTCGCAATAGTGCAGAGTTATCTCAAAGAAAGGGGCCACGGTGTTTCTGTATCTCAATTATGTTGGTGCGGCTTCGGAACTTTTAAATATCTTGATATATCTCGAGAACTACGCATCTGATCAAAAAATATCATAGAACATAAAAAGTAGGAAGCTTAATTCTCTACAACATAGGTCTCTTAACATTTTGCCATAGCTCGCTTCGTTTCCGAGATATTTGAAGATATATCTCAAGGGAAGGGGCCTGACGGACATATTTCGAGATATTTCTTCTTCTTGTTGTTCTTCTTCTGCACAGCTAAGCTGGAAGTGGCATTTGCGGCTCGCACTAGTGCAGAGTTATCTCAAAGAAAGGGGCCACGGTGTTTCTGTATCTCTATTATGTTGGTGCGGCTTCGGAACTTTTAAATATCTCGATATATCTCGAAAACTACGCTTCTGATCAAAAAATATCATAGAACATAAATTGTAGGAAACATAATTCTCTACAAAAAACGTCTCTTAACATTTTGCCATAGCTCGCTTCGTTTCCGAGATATTTGCAGATTCAGCTCAAAGGAACGGGCCTGACGGACATATTTCGACATATTTCTTCTTCTTGTTGTTCTTCTTCTGCACAGCTAAGCTGGAAGTGGCATTTGCAGCTCGCAATAGTGCAGAGCTATCTCAAAGAAAGGGGCCACGGTGTTTCTGTATCTCTATTATGTTGGTGCGGCTTCGGAACTTTTAAATATCTTGATATATCTCGAGAACTACGCATCTGATCAAAAAATATCGTAGAACATAAAAAGTAGGAAACTTAATTCTCTACAAAAAAGGTCTCTTAACATTTTGCCATAGCTCGCTTCGTTTCCGAGATATTTGCAGATTTATCTCAAGGGAAGGGGCCTGACGGACATATTTCGAGATATTTCTTCTTCTTGTTGTTCTTCTTCTGCACAGCTAAGCTGGAAGTGGCATTTACAGCTCGCAATAGTGCAGAGTTATCTCAAAGAAAGGGGCCACGGTGTTTCTGTATCTCTATTATGTTGGTGCGGCTTCGGAACTTTTAAATATCTTGATATATCTCGAGAACTACGCATCTGATCAAAAAATATCATAGAACATAAAAAGTAGGAAACTTAATTCTCTACAAAAAAGGTCTCTTCACATTTTGCCATAGCTCGCTTCGTTTCCGAGATATTTGCAGATTTATCTCGAGGGAAGGGGCCTGACGGACATATTTCGAGATATTTCTTCTTCTTGTTGTTCTTCTTCTGCACAGCTAAGCTGGAAGTGGCATTTGCGGCTCGCACTAGTGCAGAGTTATCTCAAAGAAAGGGGCCACGGTGTTTCTGTATCTCTATTATGTTGGTGCGGCTTCGGAACTTTTAAATATCTCGATATATCTCGAAAACTACGCTTCTGATCAAAAAATATCATAGAACATAAATTGTAGGAAACATAATTCTCTACGAAAAAGGTCTCTTAACATTTTCCCATAGCTGGCATCGTTTCCGAGATATTTGCAGATTTATCTCAAGGGAAGGGGCCTGACGGACATATTCCGAGATATTTCTTCTTCTTGTTGTTCCTCTTCTGCACAGCTAAGCTGGGAGTGGCATTTGCAGCTCGCAATAGTGCAGAGTTATCTCAAAGAAAGAGGCCACGGTGTTTCTGTACCTCTATTATGTTGGTGCAGCTTCGGAACTTTTAAATATCTTGATATATCTCGAGAACTACGCCTCTGATCAAAAAATATCATAGAAGATAAAAAGTAGGAAACTTAATTCTCTACAAAAAAGGTCTCTTAACATTTTGCCATAGCTCGCTTCGTTTCCGAGATATTTGCAGATTTATCTCAAGGGAAGGGGCCTGACGGACATATTTCGAGATATTTCTTCTTCTTGTTGTTCTTCTTCTGCACAGCTAAGCTGGAAGTGGCATTTGCAGCTCGCAATAGTGCAGAGTTATCTCAAAGAAAGGGGCCACGGTGTTTCTGTATCTCTATTATGTTGGTGCGGCTTCGGAACTTTTAAATATCTTGATATATCTCGAGAACTACGCATCTGATCAAAAAATATCATAGAACATAAAAAGTAGGAAACTTAATTCTCTACAAAAAAGGTCTCCTAACATTTTGCCATAGCTCGCTTCGTTTCCGAGATATTTGCAGATTTATCTCAAGGGAAGGGGCCTGACGGACATATTTCGAGATATTTCTTCTTCTTGTTGTTCTTCTTCTGCACAGCTAAGCTGGAAGTGGCATTAGCAGCTCGCAATAGTGCAGAGTTATCTCAAAGAAAGGGGCCACGGTGTTTCTGTATCTCAATTATGTTGGTGCGGCTTCGGAACTTTTAAATATCTTGATATATCTCGAGAACTACGCATCTGATCAAAAAATATCATAGAACATAAAAAGTAGGAAGCTTAATTCTCTACAACATAGGTCTCTTAACATTTTGCCATAGCTCGCTTCGTTTCCGAGATATTTGAAGATATATCTCAAGGGAAGGGGCCTGACGGACATATTTCGAGATATTTCTTCTTCTTGTTGTTCTTCTTCTGCACAGCTAAGCTGGAAGTGGCATTTGCGGCTCGCACTAGTGCAGAGTTATCTCAAAGAAAGGGGCCACGGTGTTTCTGTATCTCTATTATGTTGGTGCGGCTTCGGAACTTTTAAATATCTCGATATATCTCGAAAACTACGCTTCTGATCAAAAAATATCATAGAACATAAATTGTAGGAAACATAATTCTCTACAAAAAACGTCTCTTAACATTTTGCCATAGCTCGCTTCGTTTCCGAGATATTTGCAGATTCAGCTCAAAGGAACGGGCCTGACGGACATATTTCGACATATTTCTTCTTCTTGTTGTTCTTCTTCTGCACAGCTAAGCTGGAAGTGGCATTTGCAGCTCGCAATAGTGCAGAGCTATCTCAAAGAAAGGGGCCACGGTGTTTCTGTATCTCTATTATGTTGGTGCGGCTTCGGAACTTTTAAATATCTTGATATATCTCGAGAACTACGCATCTGATCAAAAAATATCGTAGAACATAAAAAGTAGGAAACTTAATTCTCTACAAAAAAGGTCTCTTAACATTTTGCCATAGCTCGCTTCGTTTCCGAGATATTTGCAGATTTATCTCAAGGGAAGGGGCCTGACGGACATATTTCGAGATATTTCTTCTTCTTGTTGTTCTTCTTCTGCACAGCTAAGCTGGAAGTGGCATTTACAGCTCGCAATAGTGCAGAGTTATCTCAAAGAAAGGGGCCACGGTGTTTCTGTATCTCTATTATGTTGGTGCGGCTTCGGAACTTTTAAATATCTTGATATATCTCGAGAACTACGCATCTGATCAAAAAATATCATAGAACATAAAAAGTAGGAAGCTTAATTCTCTACAAAATAGGTCTCTTAACATTTTGCCATAGCTCGCTTCGTTTCCGAGATATTTGCAGATTTATCTCGAGGGAAGGGGCCTGACGGACATATTTCGAGATATTTCTTCTTCTTGTTGTTCTTCTTCTGCACAGCTAAGCTGGAAGTGGCATTTGCGGCTCGCACTAGTGCAGAGTTATCTCAAAGAAAGGGGCCACGGTGTTTCTGTATCTCTATTATGTTGGTGCGGCTTCGGAACTTTTAAATATCTCGATATATCTCGAAAACTACGCTTCTGATCAAAAAATATCATAGAACATAAATTGTAGGAAACATAATTCTCTACGAAAAAGGTCTCTTAACATTTTGCCATAGCTCGTTTCGTTTCCGAAATATTTGCAGATATATCTCAAGGGAAGGGGCCTGACGGACATATTTCGAGATATTTCTTCTTCTTGTTGTTCTTCTTCTGCACAGCTAAACTGGAAGTGGCATTTCCAGCTCGCAATAGAGCAGAGTTATCTCAAAGAAAGGGGCCTCGGTGTTTCTGTATCTCTACTATGTTGGTGCGGCTTCGGAACTTTTAAATATCTTGATATATCTCGAGAACTACGCATCTGATCAAAAAATATCATAGAACATAAAAAGTAGGAAACTTAATTCTCTACAAAAAAAGTCTCTTAACATTTTGCCATAGCTCGCTTCGTTTCCGAGATATTTGCAGATTTATCTCAAGGGAAGGGGCCTGACGGACATATTTCGAGATATTTCTTCTTCTTGTTGCTCTTCTTCTGCACAGCTAAGCTGGAAGTGGCATTTGCAGCTCACAATAGTGCAGAGTTATCTCAAAGAAAGGGGCCACGGTGTTTCTGTATCTCTATTATGTTGGTGCGGCTTCGGAACTTTTAAATATCTCGATATATCTCGAAAACTACGCATCTGATCAAAAAATATCATAGAACATAAAAAGTAGGAAACTTAATCCTCTACAAATAAGGTCTCTTAACATTTTGCCATAGCTCGCTTCGTTTCCGAGATATTTGCAGATTTATCTCAAGGGAAGGGGCCTGACGGACATATTTCGAGATATATCTTCTTCTTGTTGTTCTTCTTCTGCACAGCTAAGCTGGAAGTGGCATTTGCAGCTCGCAATAGTGCAGAGTTATCTCAAAGAAAGGGGCCACGGTGTTTCTGTATCTCTATTATGTTGGTGCGGCTTCGGAACTTTTAAATATCTTGATATATCTCGAGAACTACGCATCTGATCAAAAAATATCATAGAACATAAAAAGTAGGAAACTTAATTCTCTACAAAAAAGATCTCTTCACATTTTGCCATAGCTCGCTTCGTTTCCGAGATATTTGCAGATATATCTCAAGGGAAGGGGCCTGACGGACATATTTCGAGATATTTCTTCTTCTTGTTGTTCTTCTTCTGCACAGCTAAACTGGAAGTGG
This sequence comes from Osmia lignaria lignaria, assembly GCF_051020975.1. Taxonomy (NCBI): domain Eukaryota; kingdom Metazoa; phylum Arthropoda; class Insecta; order Hymenoptera; family Megachilidae; genus Osmia; species Osmia lignaria. Next base: position 345,401 of record NW_027478169.1, on the reverse strand, counting down.
CATTTCCAGCTCGCAATAGTGCAGAGTTATCTCAAAGAAAGGGGCCTCGGTGTTTCTGTATCTCTACTATGTTGGTGCGGCTTCGGAACTTTTAAATATCTTGATATATCTCGAGAACTACGCATCTGATCAAAAAATATCATAGAACATAAAAAGTAGGAAACTTAATTCTCTACAAAAAAGGTCTCTTAACATTTTGCCATAGCTTGCTTCGTTTACGAGATATTTGCAGATTTATCTCAAGGGAAGGGGCCTGACGGACATATTTCGAGATATTTCTTCTTCTTGTTGTTCTTCTTCTGCACAGCTAAGCTGGAAGTGGCATTTGCGGCTCGCACTAGTGCAGACTTATCTCAAAGAAAGGGGCCACGGTGTTTCTGTATCTCTATTATGTTGGTGCGGCTTCGGAACTTTTAAATATCTCGATATATCTCGAAAACTACGCTTCTGATCAAAAAATATCGTAGAACATAAATTGTAGCAAACATAATTCTCTACAAAAAACGTCTCTTAACATTTTGCCATAGCTCGCTTCGTTTCCGACATATTTGCAGATTCAGCTCAAAGGAACGGGCCTGACGGACATATTTCGAGATATTTCTTCTTCTTGTTGTTCTTCTTCTGCACAGCTAAACTGGAAGTGGCATTTCCAGCTCGCAATAGTGCAGAGTTATCTCAAAGAAAGAGGCCACGGTATTTCTGTATCTCTATAATGTTGGTGCGGCTTCGGAACTTTTAAATATCTTGATATATCTCGAGAACTACGCATCTGATCAAAAAATATCATAGAACATAAAAAGTAGGAAACTTAATTCTCTTCAAAAAAGGTCTCTTAACATTTTCCCATAGCTGGCATCGTTTCCGAGATATTTGCAGATTTATCTCAAGGGAAGGGGCCTGACGGACATATTCCGAGATATTTCTTCTTCTTGTTGTTCCTCTTCTGCACAGCTAAGCTGGGAGTGGCATTTGCAGCTCGCAATAGTGCAGAGTTATCTCAAAGAAAGAGGCCACGGTGTTTCTGTACCTCTATTATGTTGGTGCAGCTTCGGAACTTTTAAATATCTTGATATATCTCGAGAACTACGCCTCTGATCAAAAAATATCATAGAAGATAAAAAGTAGGAAACTTAATTCTCTACAAAAAAGGTCTCTTAACATTTTGCCATAGCTCGCTTCGTTTCCGAGATATTTGCAGATTTATCTCAAGGGAAGGGGCCTGACGGACATATTTCGAGATATTTCTTCTTCTTGTTGTTCTTCTTCTGCACAGCTAAGCTGGAAGTGGCATTTGCAGCTCGCAATAGTGCAGAGTTATCTCAAAGAAAGGGGCCACGGTGTTTCTGTATCTCTATTATGTTGGTGCGGCTTCGGAACTTTTAAATATCTTGATATATCTCGAGAACTACGCATCTGATCAAAAAATATCATAGAACATAAAAAGTAGGAAACTTAATTCTCTACAAAAAAGGTCTCCTAACATTTTGCCATAGCTCGCTTGGTTTCCGAGATATTTGCAGATTTATCTCAAGGGAAGGGGCCTGACGGACATATTTCGAGATATTCCTTCTTCTTGTTGTTCTTCTTCTGCACAGCTAAGCTAGAAGTGGCATTTGCAGCTCGCAATAGTGCAGAGCTATCTCAAAGAAAGGGGCCACGGTGTTTCTGTATCTCTATTATGTTGGTGCGGCTTCGGAACTTTTAAATATCTTGATATATCTCGAGAACTACGCATCTGATCAAAAAATATCATAGAACATAAAAAGTAGGAAACTTAATTCTCTACAAATAAGGTCTCTTAACATTTTGCCATAGCTCGCTTAGTTTCCGAGATATTTGCAGATTTATCTCAAGGGAAGGGGCCTGACGGACATATTTCGAGATATTTCTTCTTCTTGTTGTTCTTCTTCTGCACAGCTAAGCTGGAAGTGGCATTTGCAGCGCGCAATAGTGCAGAGTTATCTCAAAGAAAGAGGCCACGGTGTTTCTGTATCTCTATAATGTTGGTGCGGCTTCGGAACTTTTAAATATCTTGATATATCTCGAGAACTACGCATCTGATCAAAAAATATCATAGAACATAAAAAGTAGGAAACTTAATTCTCTACAAAAAAGGTCTCTTAACATTTTCCCATAGCTGGCATCGTTTCCGAGATATTTGCAGATTTATCTCAAGGGAAGGGGCCTGACGGACATATTCCGAGATATTTCTTCTTCTTGTTGTTCCTCTTCTGCACAGCTAAGCTGGGAGTGGCATTTGCAGCTCGCAATAGTGCAGAGTTATCTCAAAGAAAGAGGCCACGGTGTTTCTGTACCTCTATTATGTTGGTGCAGCTTCGGAACTTTTAAATATATTGATATATCTCGAGAACTACGCATCTGATCAAAAAATATCATAGAACATAAAAAGTAGGAAACTTAATTCTCTACAAAAAAGGTCTCTTAACATTTTCCCATAGCTGGCATCGTTTCCGAGATATTTGCAGATTTATCTCAAGGGAAGGGGCCTGACGGACATATTCCGAGATATTTCTTCTTCTTGTTGTTCCTCTTCTGCACAGCTAAGCTGGGAGTGGCATTTGCAGCTCGCAATAGTGCAGAGTTATCTCAAAGAAAGAGGCCACGGTGTTTCTGTACCTCTATTATGTTGGTGCAGCTTCGGAACTTTTAAATATCTTGATATATCTCGAGAACTACGCATCTGATCAAAAAATATCATAGAAGATAAAAAGTAGGAAACTTAATTCTCTACAAAAAAGGTCTCTTAACATTTTGCCATAGCTCGCTTCGTTTCCGAGATATTTGCAGATTTATCTCAAGGGAAGGGGCCTGACGGACATATTTCGAGATATTTCTTCTTCTTGTTGTTCTTCTTCTGCACAGCTAAGCTGGAAGTGGCATTTGCAGCTCGCAATAGTGCAGAGTTATCTCAAAGAAAGAGGCCACGGTGTTTCTGTACCTCTATTATGTTGGTGCAGCTTCGGAACTTTTAAATATATTGATATATCTCGAAAACTACGCTTCTGATCAAAAAATATCATAGAAGGTAAATTGTAGGAAACATAATTCTCTACAAAAAAGGTCTCTTAACATTTTGCCATAGCTCGCTTCGTTTCCGAGATATTTGCAGATTTATCTCAAGGGAAGGGGCCTGACGGACATATTTCGAGATATTTCTTCTTCTTGTTGTTCTTCTTCTGCACAGCTAAGCTGGAAATGGCATTTGCAGGTCGCAATAGTGCAGAGTTATCTCAAAGAAAGGGGCCACGGTGTTTCTGTATCTCTATTATGTTGGTGCGGCTTCGGAACTTTTAAATATCTCGATATATCTCGAGAACTACGCATCTGATCAAAAAATATCATAGAAGATAAAAAGCAGGAAACTTAATTCTCTACAAAAAAGGTCTCTTAACATTTTGCCATAGCTCGCTTCGTTTCCGAGATATTTGCAGATTTATCTCAAGGGAAGGGGCCTAACGGACATATTTCGAGATATTTCTTCTTCCTGTTGTTCTTCTTCTGCACAGCTAAGCTCGAAGTGGCATTTGCAGCTCGCAATAGTGCAGAGTTATCTCAAAGAAAGGGGCCACGGTGTTTCTGTATCTCTATTATGTTGGTGCGGCTTCGGAACTTTTAAATATATTGATATATCTCGAGAACTACGCATCTGATCAAAAAATATCATAGAACATAAAAAGTAGGAAACTTAATTCTCTACAAAGAAGGTATCTTAACATTTTGCCATAGCTCGCTTCGTTTCCGAGATATTTGCAGATTTATCTCAAGGGAAGGGGCCTGACGGACATATTTCGAGATATTTCTTCTTCTTGTTGTTCTTCTTCTGCACAGCTAAGCTGGAAGTGGCATTTGCAGGTCGCAATAGTGCAGAGTTATCTCAAAGAAAGGGGCCACGGTGTTTCTGTATCTCAATTATGTTGGTGCGGCTTCGGAACTTTTAAATATCTTGATATATCTCGAGAACTACGCATCTGATCAAAAAATATCATAGAACATAAAAAGTAGGAAACTTAATTCTCTACAAAAAAGGTCTCTTAGCATTTTGCCATAGCTCGCTTGGTTTCCGAGATATTTGCAGATTTATCTCAAGGGAAGGGGCCTGACGGACATATTTCGAGATACTCCTTCTTCTTGTTGTTCTTCTTCTGCACAGCTAAGCTAGAAGTGGCATTTGCAGCTCGCAATAGTGCAGAGCTATCTCAAAGAAAGGGGCCACGGTGTTTCTGTATCTCTATTATGTTGGTGCGGCTTCGGAACTTTTAAATATCTTGATATATCTCGAGAACTACGCATCTGATCAAAAAATATCATAGAACATAAAAAGTAGGAAACTTAATTCTCTACAAATAAGGTCTCTTAACATTTTGCCATAGCTCGCTTCGTTTCCGAGATATTTGCAGATTTATCTCAAGGGAAGGGGCCTGACGGACATATTTCGAGATATTTCTTCTTCTTGTTGTTCTTCTTCTGCACAGCTAAACTGGAAGTGGCATTTGCAGCTCGCAATAGTGCAGAGTTATCTCAAAGAAAGGGGCCACGGTGTTTCTGTATCTCTATTATGTTGGTGCGGCTTCGGAACTTTTAAATATCTTGATATATCTCGAAAACTACGCATCTGATCAAAAAATATCATAGAACATAAAAAGTAGGAAACTTAATTCTCTACAAAAAAGTTCTCTCAACATTTTGCCATAGCTCGCTTCGTTTCCGAGATATTTGCAGATTTATCTCAAGGGAAGGGGCCTGACGGACATATTTCGAGATATTTCTTCTTCTTGTTGTTCTTCTTCTGCACAGCTAAGCTGGAAGTGGCATTTGCAGCTCGCATTAGTGCAGAGTTATCTCAAAGAAAGGGGCCACGGTGTTTCTGTATCTCTATTATGTTGGTGCGGCTTCGGAACTTTTAAATATCTTGATATATCTCGAGAACTACGCATCTGATCAAAAAATATCATAGAACATAAAAAGTAGGAAACTTAATTCTCTACAAAAAAGGTCTCTTAACATTTTGCCATAGCTCGCTTCGTTTCCGAGATATTTGCAGATTTATCTCAAGGGAAGGGGCCTGACGGACATATTTCGAGATATTTCTTCTTCTTGTTGTTCTTCTTCTGCACAGCTAAGCTGGAAGTGGCATTTACAGCTCGCAATAGTGCAGAGTTATCTCAAAGAAAGGGGCCACGGTGTTTCTGTATCTCAATTATGTTGGTGCGGCTTCGGAACTTTTAAATATCTTGATATATCTCGAGAACTACGCATCTGATCAAAAAATATCATAGAACATAAAAAGTAGGAAGCTTAATTCTCTACAACATAGGTCTCTTAACATTTTGCCATAGCTCGCTTCGTTTCCGAGATATTTGAAGATATATCTCAAGGGAAGGGGCCTGACGGACATATTTCGAGATATTTCTTCTTCTTGTTGTTCTTCTTCTGCACAGCTAAGCTGGAAGTGGCATTTGCGGCTCGCACTAGTGCAGAGTTATCTCAAAGAAAGGGGCCACGGTGTTTCTGTATCTCTATTATGTTGGTGCGGCTTCGGAACTTTTAAATATCTCGATATATCTCGAAAACTACGCTTCTGATCAAAAAATATCATAGAACATAAATTGTAGGAAACATAATTCTCTACAAAAAACGTCTCTTAACATTTTGCCATAGCTCGCTTCGTTTCCGAGATATTTGCAGATTCAGCTCAAAGGAACGGGCCTGACGGACATATTTCGACATATTTCTTCTTCTTGTTGTTCTTCTTCTGCACAGCTAAGCTGGAAGTGGCATTTGCAGCTCGCAATAGTGCAGAGCTATCTCAAAGAAAGGGGCCACGGTGTTTCTGTATCTCTATTATGTTGGTGCGGCTTCGGAACTTTTAAATATCTTGATATATCTCGAGAACTACGCATCTGATCAAAAAATATCGTAGAACATAAAAAGTAGGAAACTTAATTCTCTACAAAAAAGGTCTCTTAACATTTTGCCATAGCTCGCTTCGTTTCCGAGATATTTGCAGATTTATCTCAAGGGAAGGGGCCTGACGGACATATTTCGAGATATTTCTTCTTCTTGTTGTTCTTCTTCTGCACAGCTAAGCTGGAAGTGGCATTTACAGCTCGCAATAGTGCAGAGTTATCTCAAAGAAAGGGGCCACGGTGTTTCTGTATCTCAATTATGTTGGTGCGGCTTCGGAACTTTTAAATATCTTGATATATCTCGAGAACTACGCATCTGATCAAAAAATATCATAGAACATAAAAAGTAGGAAACTTAATTCTCTACAAAAAAGGTCTCTTAACATTTTGCCATAGCTCGCTTCGTTTCCGAGATATTTGCAGATTTATCTCAAGGGAAGGGGCCTGACGGACATATTTCGAGATATTTCTTCTTCTTGTTGTTCTTCTTCTGCACAGCTAAGCTGGAAGTGGCATTTACAGCTCGCAATAGTGCAGAGTTATCTCAAAGAAAGGGGCCACGGTGTTTCTGTATCTCAATTATGTTGGTGCGGCTTCGGAACTTTTAAATATCTTGATATATCTCGAGAACTACGCATCTGATCAAAAAATATCATAGAACATAAAAAGTAGGAAGCTTAATTCTCTACAACATAGGTCTCTTAACATTTTGCCATAGCTCGCTTCGTTTCCGAGATATTTGAAGATATATCTCAAGGGAAGGGGCCTGACGGACATATTTCGAGATATTTCTTCTTCTTGTTGTTCTTCTTCTGCACAGCTAAGCTGGAAGTGGCATTTGCGGCTCGCACTAGTGCAGAGTTATCTCAAAGAAAGGGGCCACGGTGTTTCTGTATCTCTATTATGTTGGTGCGGCTTCGGAACTTTTAAATATCTCGATATATCTCGAAAACTACGCTTCTGATCAAAAAATATCATAGAACATAAATTGTAGGAAACATAATTCTCTACAAAAAACGTCTCTTAACATTTTGCCATAGCTCGCTTCGTTTCCGAGATATTTGCAGATTCAGCTCAAAGGAACGGGCCTGACGGACATATTTCGACATATTTCTTCTTCTTGTTGTTCTTCTTCTGCACAGCTAAGCTGGAAGTGGCATTTGCAGCTCGCAATAGTGCAGAGCTATCTCAAAGAAAGGGGCCACGGTGTTTCTGTATCTCTATTATGTTGGTGCGGCTTCGGAACTTTTAAATATCTTGATATATCTCGAGAACTACGCATCTGATCAAAAAATATCGTAGAACATAAAAAGTAGGAAACTTAATTCTCTACAAAAAAGGTCTCTTAACATTTTGCCATAGCTCGCTTCGTTTCCGAGATATTTGCAGATTTATCTCAAGGGAAGGGGCCTGACGGACATATTTCGAGATATTTCTTCTTCTTGTTGTTCTTCTTCTGCACAGCTAAGCTGGAAGTGGCATTTACAGCTCGCAATAGTGCAGAGTTATCTCAAAGAAAGGGGCCACGGTGTTTCTGTATCTCTATTATGTTGGTGCGGCTTCGGAACTTTTAAATATCTTGATATATCTCGAGAACTACGCATCTGATCAAAAAATATCATAGAACATAAAAAGTAGGAAGCTTAATTCTCTACAAAATAGGTCTCTTAACATTTTGCCATAGCTCGCTTCGTTTCCGAGATATTTGAAGATATATCTCAAGGGAAGGGGCCTGACGGACATATTTCGAGATATTTCTTCTTCTTGTTGTTCTTCTTCTGAACAGCTAAGCTGGAAGTGGCATTTGCGGCTCGCACTAGTGCAGAGTTATCTCAAAGAAAGGGGCCACGGTGTTTCTGTATCTCTATTATGTTGGTGCGGCTTCGGAACTTTTAAATATCTCGATATATCTCGAAAACTACGCTTCTGATCAAAAAATATCATAGAACATAAATTGTAGGAAACATAATTCTCTACAAAAAACGTCTCTTAACATTTTGCCATAGCTCGCTTCGTTTCCGAGATATTTGCAGATTCAGCTCAAAGGAACGGGCCTGACGGACATATTTCGACATATTTCTTCTTCTTGTTGTTCTTCTTCTGCACAGCTAAACTGGAAGTGGCATTTCCAGCTCGCAATAGTGCAGAGTTATCTCAAAGAAAGGGGCCACGGTGTTTCTGTATCTCTATTATGTTGGTACGGCTTCGGAACTTTTAAATATCTTGATATATCTCGAGAACTACGCATCTGATCAAAAAATATTATAGAACATAAAAAGTAGGAAACTTAATCCTCTACAAATAAGGTCTCTTAACATTTTGCCATAGCTCGCTTCGGTTCCGAGATATTTGCAGATTTATCTCAAGGGAAGGGGCCTGACGGACATATTTCGAGATATTTCTTCTTCTTGTTGTTCTTCTTCTGCACAGCTAAGCTGGAAGTGGCATTTGCAGCTCGCATTAGTGCAGAGTTATCTCAAAGAAAGGGGCCACGGTGTTTCTGTATCTCTATTATGTTGGTGCGGCTTCGGAACTTTTAAATATCTTGATATATCTCGAGAACTACGCATCTGATCAAAAAATATCATAGAACATAAAAAGTAGGAAACTTAATTCTCTACAAAAAAGGTCTCTTCACATTTTGCCATAGCTCGCTTCGTTTCCGAGATATTTGCAGATTTATCTCGAGGGAAGGGGCCTGACGGACATATTTCGAGATATTTCTTCTTCTTGTTGTTCTTCTTCTGCACAGCTAAGCTGGAAGTGGCATTTGCGGCTCGCACTAGTGCAGAGTTATCTCAAAGAAAGGGGCCACGGTGTTTCTGTATCTCTATTATGTTGGTGCGGCTTCGGAACTTTTAAATATCTCGATATATCTCGAAAACTACGCTTCTGATCAAAAAATATCATAGAACATAAATTGTAGGAAACATAATTCTCTACGAAAAAGGTCTCTTAAGATTTTGCCATAGCTCGTTTCGTTTCCGAAATATTTGCAGATATATCTCAAGGGAAGGGGCCTGACGGACATATTTCGAGATATTTCTTCTTCTTGTTGTTCTTCTTCTGCACAGCTAAACTGGAAGTGGCATTTCCAGCTCGCAATAGAGCAGAGTTATCTCAAAGAAAGGGGCCTCGGTGTTTCTGTATCTCTACTATGTTGGTGCGGCTTCGGAACTTTTAAATATCTTGATATATCTCGAGAACTACGCATCTGATCAAAAAATATCATAGAACATAAAAAGTAGGAAACTTAATTCTCTACAAAAAAAGTCTCTTAACATTTTGCCATAGCTCGCTTCGTTTCCGAGATATTTGCAGATTTATCTCAAGGGAAGGGGCCTGACGGACATATTTCGAGATATTTCTTCTTCTTGTTGCTCTTCTTCTGCACAGCTAAGCTGGAAGTGGCATTTGCAGCTCACAATAGTGCAGAGTTATCTCAAAGAAAGGGGCCACGGTGTTTCTGTATCTCTATTATGTTGGTGCGGCTTCGGAACTTTTAAATATCTCGATATATCTCGAAAACTACGCATCTGATCAAAAAATATCATAGAACATAAAAAGTAGGAAACTTAATCCTCTACAAATAAGGTCTCTTAACATTTTGCCATAGCTCGCTTCGTTTCCGAGATATTTGCAGATTTATCTCAAGGGAAGGGGCCTGACGGACATATTTCGAGATATATCTTCTTCTTGTTGTTCTTCTTCTGCACAGCTAAGCTGGAAGTGGCATTTGCAGCTCGCAATAGTGCAGAGTTATCTCAAAGAAAGGGGCCACGGTGTTTCTGTATCTCTATTATGTTGGTGCGGCTTCGGAACTTTTAAATATCTTGATATATCTCGAGAACTACGCATCTGATCAAAAAATATCATAGAACATAAAAAGTAGGAAACTTAATTCTCTACAAAAAAGATCTCTTCACATTTTGCCATAGCTCGCTTCGTTTCCGAGATATTTGCAGATATATCTCAAGGGAAGGGGCCTGACGGACATATTCCGAGATATTTCTTCTTCTTGTTGTTCCTCTTCTGCACAGCTAAGCTGGAAGTGGCATTTGCAGCTCGCAATAGTGCAGAGTTATCTCAAAGAAAGGGGCCACGGTGTTTCTGTATCTCTATTATGTTGGTGCGGCTTCGGAACTTTTAAATATCTTGATATATCTCGAGAACTACGCATCTGATCAAAAAATATCGTAGAACATAAAAAGTAGGAAACTTAATTCTCTACAAAAAAGGTCTCTTAACATTTTGCCATAGCTCGCTTCGTTTCCGAGATATTTGCAGATTTATCTCAAGGGAAGGGGCCTGACGGACATATTTCGAGATATTTCTTCTTCTTGTTGTTCTTCTTCTGCACAGCTAAGCTAGAAGTGGCATTTGCAGCTCACAATAGTGCAGAGTTATCTCAAAGAAAGGGGCCACGGTGTTTCTGTATCTCTATTATGTTGGTGCGGCTTCGGAACTTTTAAATATCTCGATATATCTCGAAAACTACGCATCTGATCAAAAAATATCATAGAACATAAAAAGTAGGAAACTTAATCCTCTACAAATAAGGTCTCTTAACATTTTGCCATAGCTCGCTTCGTTTCCGAGATATTTGCAGATTTATCTCAAGGGAAGGGGCCTGACGGACATATTTCGAGATATATCTTCTTCTTGTTGTTCTTCTTCTGCACAGCTAAGCTGGAAGTGGCATTTGCAGCTCGCAATAGTGCAGAGTTATCTCAAAGAAAGGGGCCACGGTGTTTCTGTATCTCTATTATGTTGGTGCGGCTTCGGAACTTTTAAATATCTTGATATATCTCGAGAACTACGCATCTGATCAAAAAATATCATAGAACATAAAAAGTAGGAAACTTAATTCTCTACAAAAAAGATCTCTTCACATTTTGCCATAGCTCGCTTCGTTTCCGAGATATTTGCAGATATATCTCAAGGGAAGGGGCCTGACGGACATATTTCGAGATATTTCTTCTTCTTGTTGTTCTTCTTCTGCACAGCTAAACTGGAAGTGGCATTTCCAGCTCGCAATAGTGCAGAGTTATCTCAAAGAAAGGGGCCTCGGTGTTTCTGTATCTCTACTATGTTGGTGCGGCTTCGGAACTTTTAAATATCTTGATATATCTCGAGAACTACGCATCTGATCAAAAAATATCATAGAACGTAAAAAGTAGGAAACTTAATTCTCTACAAAAAAGGTCTCTTAACATTTTGCCATAGCTTGCTTCGTTTACGAGATATTTGCAGATTTATCTCAAGGGAAGGGGCCTGACGGACATATTTCGAGATATTTCTTCTTCTTGTTGTTCTTCTTCTGCACAGCTAAGCTGGAAGTGGCATTTGCGGCTCGCACTAGTGCAGACTTATCTCAAAGAAAGGGGCCACGGTGTTTCTGTATCTCTATTATGTTGGTGCGGCTTCGGAACTTTTAAATATCTCGATATATCTCGAAAACTACGCTTCTGATCAAAAAATATCGTAGAACATAAATTGTAGCAAACATAATTCTCTACAAAAAACGTCTCTTAACATTTTGCCATAGCTCGCTTCGTTTCCGACATATTTGCAGATTCAGCTCAAAGGAACGGGCCTGACGGACATATTTCGAGATATTTCTTCTTCTTGTTGTTCTTCTTCTGCACAGCTAAACTGGAAGTGGCATTTCCAGCTCGCAATAGTGCAGAGTTATCTCAAAGAAAGGGGCCACGGTGTTTCTGTATCTCTACTATGTTGGTGCGGCATCGGAACTTTTAAATATCTTGATATATCTCGAGAACTACGCATCTGATCAAAAAATATCATAGAACATAAAAAGTAGGACACTTAATTCTCTACAAAAAAGGTCTCTTAACATTTTGCCATAGCTCGCTTCGTTTCCGAGATATTTGCAGATTTATCTCAAGGGATGGGGCCTGACGGACATATTTCGAGATATTTCTTCTTCTTGTTGTTCTTCTTCTGCACAGCTAAGCTGGAAGTGGCATTTGCTGCTCGCACTAGTGCAGAGTTATCTCAAAGAAAGGGGCCACGGTGTTTCTGTATCTCTATTATGTTGGTGCGGCTTCGGAACTTTTAAATATCTCGATATATCTCGAAAACTACGCTTCTGATCAAAAAATATCGTAGAACATAAATTGTAGGAAACATAATTCTCTACAAAAAACGTCTCTTAACATTTTGCCATAGCTCCCTTCGTTTCCGAGATATTTGCAGATTCAGCTCAAAGGAACGGGCCTGACGGACATATTTCGAGATATTTCTTCTTCTTGTTGTTCTTCTTCTGCACAGCTAAACTGGAAGTGGCATTTCCAGCTCGCAATAGTGCAGAGTTATCTCAAAGAAAGGGGCCACGGTGTTTCTGTATCTCTATTATGTTGGTGCGGCTTCGGAACTTTTAAATATCTCGATATATCTCGAAAACTACGCTTCTGATCAAAAAATATCATAGAACATAAATTGTAGGAAACATAATTCTCTACAAAAAAGGTCTCTTAAGATTTTGCCATAGCTCGTTTCGTTTCCGAGATATTTGCAGATATATCTCAAGGGAAGGGGCCTGACGGACATATTTCGAGATATTTCTTCTTCTTGTTGTTCTTCTTCTGCACAGCTAAACTGGAAGTGGCATTTCCAGCTCGCAATATTGCAGAGTTATCTCAAAGAAAGGGGCCTCGGTGTTTCTGTATCTCTACTATGTTGGTGCGGCTTCGGAACTTTTAAATATCTTGATATATCTCGAGAACTACGCATCTGATCAAAAAATATCATAGAACATAAAAAGTAGGAAACTTAATTCTCTACAAAAAAGGTCTCTTAACATTTTGCCATAGCTTGCTTCGTTTCCGAGATATTTGCAGATTTATCTCAAGGGAAGGGGCCTGACGGACATATTTCGAGATATTTCTTCTTCTTGTTGTTCTTCTTCTGCACAGCTAAGCTGGAAGTGGCATTTGCGGCTCGCACTAGTGCAGACTTATCTCAAAGAAAGGGGCCACGGTGTTTCTGTATCTCTATTATGTTGGTGCGGCTTCGGAACTTTTAAATATCTCGATATATCTCGAGAACTACGCATCTGATCAAAAAATTTCATAGATCATAAAAAGTAGGAAACTTAATCCTCTACAAATAAGGTCTCTTAACATTTTGCCATAGCTCGCTTCGTTTCCGAGATATTTGCAGATTTATCTCAAGGGAAGGGGCCTGACGGACATATTTCGAGATATATCTTCTTCTTGTTGTTCTTCTTCTGCACTGCTAAGCTGGAAGTGGCATTTGCAGCTCGCAATAGTGCAGAGTTATCTCAAAGAAAGGGGCCACGGTGTTTCTGTATTTCTATTATGTTGGTGCGGCTTCGGAACTTTTAAATATCTTGATATATCTCGAGAACTACGCATCTGATCAAAAAATATCATAGAACATAAAAAGTAGGAAACTTAATTCTCTACAAAAAAGGTCTCTTCACATTTTGCCATAGCTCGCTTGGTTTCCGAGATATTTGCAGATTTATCTCGAGGGAAGGGGCCTGACGGACATATTTCGAGATATTTCTTCTTCTTGTTGTTCTTCTTCTGCACAGCTAAGCTGGAAGTGGCATTTGCGGCTCGCACTAGTGCAGAGTTATCTCAAAGAAAGGGGCCACGGTGTTTCTGTATCTCTATTATGTTGGTGCGGCTTCGGAACTTTTAAATATCTCGATATATCTCGAAAACTACGCTTCTGATCAAAAAATATCACAGAACATAAATTGTAGGAAACATAATTCTCTACGAAAAAGGTCTCTTAAGATTTTGCCATAGCTCGTTTCGTTTCCGAAATATTTGCAGATATATCTCAAGGGAAGGGGCCTGACGGACATATTTCGAGATATTTCTTCTTCTTGTTGTTCTTCTTCTGCACAGCTAAGCTGGAAGTGGCATTTGCGGCTCGCACTAGTGCAGAGTTATCTCAAAGAAAGGGGCCACGGTGTTTCTGTATCTCTATTATGTTGGTGCGGCTTCGGAACTTTTAAATATCTCGATATATCTCGAAAACTACGCTTCTGATCAAAAAATATCGTAGAACATAAATTGTAGGAAACATAATTCTCTACAAAAAACGTCTCTTAACATTTTGCCATAGCTCGCTTCGTTTCCGAGATATTTGCAGATTCATCTCAAAGGAACGGGCCTGACGGACATATTTCGAGATACTTCTTCTTCTTGTTGTTCTTCTTCTGCACAGCTAAACTGGAAGTGGCATTTCCAGCTCGCAATAGTGCAGAGTTATCTCAAAGAAAGGGGCCTCGGTGTTTCTGTATCTCTACTATGTTGGTGCGGCTTCGGAACTTTTAAATATCTTGATATATCTCGAGAACTACGCATCTGATCAAAAAATATCATAGAACATAAAAAGTAGGAAACTTAATTCTCTACAAAAAAGGTCTCTTAACATTTTGCCATAGCTCGCTTCGTTTCCGAGATATTTGCAGATTTATCTCAAGGGAAGGGGCCTGACGGACATATTTCGAGATATTTCTTCTTCTTGTTGTTCTTCTTCTGCACAGCTAAGCTGGAAGTGGCATTTGCGGCTCGCACTAGTGCAGAGTTATCTCAAAGAAAGGGGCCACGGTGTTTCTGTATCTCTATTATGTTGGTGCGGCTTCGGAACTTTTAAATATCTCGATATATCTCGAAAACTACGCTTCTGATCAAAAAATATCGTAGAACATAAATTGTAGGAAACATAATTCTCTACAAAAAACGTCTCTTAACATTTTGCCATAGCTCGCTTCGTTTCCGAGATATTTGCAGATTCAGCTCAAAGGAACGGGCCTGACGGACATATTTCGAGATATTTCTTCTTCTTGTTGTTCTTCTTCTGCACAGCTAAACTGGAAGTGGCATTTCCAGCTCGCAATAGTGCAGAGTTATCTCAAAGAAAGGGGCCACGGTGTTTCTGTATCTCTACTATGTTGGTGCGGCATCGGAACTTTTAAATATCTTGATATATCTGGAGAACTACGCATCTGATCAAAAAATATCATAGAACATAAGAAGTAGGAAACTTAATTCTCTACAAATAAAGTCTCTTAATATTTTGCCATAGCTCGCTTCGTTTCCGAGATATTTGCAGATTTATCTCAAGGGAAGGGGCCTGACGGACATATTTCGAGATATTTCTTCTTCTTGTTGCTCTTCTTCTGCACAGCTAAGCTGGAAGTGGCATTTGCAGCTCACAATAGTGCAGAGTTATCTCAAAGAAAGGGGCCACGGTGTTTCTGTATCTCTATTATGTTGGTGCGGCTTCGGAACTTTTAAATATCTTGATATATCTCGAGAACTACGCATCTGATCAAAAAATATCATAGAACATAAAAAGTAGGAAACTTAATTCTCTACAAAAAAGGTCTCTTCACATTTTGCCATAGCTCGCTTCGTTTCCGAGATATTTGCAGATATATCTCAAGGGAAGGGGCCTGACGGACATATTTCGAGATATTTCTTCTTCTTGTTGTTCTTCTTCTGCACAGCTAAACTGGAAGTGGCATTTCCAGCTCGCAATAGTGCAGAGTTATCTCAAAGAAAGGGGCCACGGTGTTTCGGTATCTCTATTATGTTGGTGCGGCTTCGGAACTTTTAAATATCTTGATATATCTCGAGAACTTCGCATCTGATCAAAAAATATCATACAACATAAAAAGTAGGAAACTTAATTGTCTACAAAAAAGGCCTCTTAACATTTTGCCATAGCTCGCTTCGTTTCCGAGATATTTGCAGATTTATCTCAAGGGAAGCGGCCTGACGGACATATTTCGAGATATTTCTTCTTCTTGTTGTTCTCCTTCTGCACAGCTAAGCTGGAAGTGGCATTTGCGGCTCGCACTAGTGCAGAGTTATCTCAAAGAAAGGGGCCACGGTGTTTCTGTATCTCTATTATGTTGGTGCGGCTTCGGAACTTTTAAATATCTCGATATATCTCGAAAACTACGCTTCTGATCAAAAAATATCATAGAACATAGATTGTAGGAAACATAATTCTCTACAAAAAAGGTCTCTTAAGATTTTGCCATAGCTCGTTTCGTTTCCGAGATATTTGCAGATATATCTCAAGGGAAGGGGCCTGACGGACATATTTCGAGATATTTCTTCTTCTTGTTGTTCTTCTTCTGCACAGCTAAACTGGAAGTGGCATTTCCAGCTCGCAATAGTGCAGAGTCATCTCAAAGAAAGGGGCCACGGTGTTTCTGTATCTCTATTATGTTGGTGCGGCTTCGGAACTTTTAAATATCTTGATATATCTCGAGAACTTCGCATCTGATCAAAAAATATCATAGACCATAAAAAGTAGGAAACTTAATCCTCTACAAATAAGGTCTCTTAACATTTTGCCATAGCTCGCTTCGTTTCCGAGATATTTGCAGATTTATCTCAAGGGAAGGGGCCTGACGGACATATTTCGAGATATTTCTTCTTCTTGTTGTTCTTCTTCTGCACAGCTAAGCTGGAAGTGGCATTTGCGGCTCGCACTAGTGCAGAGTTATCTCAAAGAAAGGGGCCACGGTGTTTCTGTATCTCTATTATGTTGGTGCGGCTTCGGAACTTTTAAATATCTCGATATATCTCGAAAACTACGCTTCTGATCAAAAAATATCATAGAACATAAATTGTAGGAAACATAATTCTCTACGAAAAAGGTCTCTTAAGATTTTGCCATAGCTCGTTTCGTTTCCGAAATATTTGCAGATATATCTCAAGGGAAGGGGCCTGACGGACATATTTCGAGATATTTCTTCTTCTTGTTGTTCTTCTTCTGCACAGCTAAACTGGAAGTGGCATTTCCAGCTCGCAATAGTGCAGAGTCATCTCAAAGAAAGGGGCCACGGCGTTTCTGTATCTCTACTATGTTGGTGCGGCATCGGAACTTTTAAATATCTTGATATATCTGGAGAACTACGCATCTGATCAAAAAATATCATAGAACATAAGAAGTAGGAAACTTAATTCTCTACAAATAAAGTCTCTTAATATTTTGCCATAGCTCGCTTCGTTTCCGAGATATTTGCAGATTTATCTCAAGGGAAGGGGCCTGACGGACATATTTCGAGATATTTCTTCTTCTTGTTGCTCTTCTTCTGCACAGCTAAGCTGGAAGTGGCATTTGCAGCTCACAATAGTGCAGAGTTATCTCAAAGAAAGGGGCCACGGTGTTTCTGTATCTCTATTATGTTGGTGCGGCTTCGGAACTTTTAAATATCTCGATATATCTCGAAAACTACGCTTCTGATCAAAAAATATCATAGAACATAAATTGTAGGAAACATAATTCTCTACGAAAAAGGTCTCTTAAGATTTTGCCATAGCTCGTTTCGTTTCCGAGATATTTGCAGATATATCTCAAGGGAAGGGGCCTGACGGACATATTTCGAGATATTTCTTCTTTTTGTTGTTCTTCTTCTGCACAGCTAAACTGGAAGTGGCATTTCCAGCTCGCAATAGTGCAGAGTTATCTCAAAGAAAGGGGCCACGGTGTTTCTGTATCTCTATTATGTTGGTGCGGCTTCGGAACTTTTAAATATCTCGATATATCTCGAAAACTACGCTTCTGATCAAAAAATATCATAGAACATAAATTGTAGGAAACATAATTCTCTACAAAAAAGGTCTCTTAAGATTTTGCCATAGCTCGTTTCGTTTCCGAGATATTTGCAGATATATCTCAAGGGAAGGGGCCTGACGGACATATTTCGAGATATTTCTTCTTCTTGTTGTTCTTCTTCTGCACAGCTAAACTGGAAGTGGCATTTCCAGCTCGCAATAGTGCAGAGTTATCTCAAAGAAAGGGGCCTCGGTGTTTCTGTATCTCTACTATGTTGGTGCGGCTTCGGAACTTTTAAATATCTTGATATATCTCGAGAACTACGCATCTGATCAAAAAATATCATAGAACATAAAAAGTAGGAAACTTAATTCTCTACAAAAAAGGTCTCTTAACATTTTGCCATAGCTCGCTTCGTTTCCGAGATATTTGCAGATTTATCTCAAGGGAAGGGGCCTGACGGACATATTTCGAGATATTTCTTCTTCTTGTTGTTCTTCTTCTGCACAGCTAAGCTGGAAGTGGCATTTCCGGCTCGCACTAGTGCAGAGTTATCTCAAAGAAAGGGGCCACGGTGTTTCTGTATCTCTATTATGTTGGTGCGGCTTCGGAACTTTTAAATATCTCGATATATCTCGAAAACTACGCTTCTGATCAAAAAATATCATAGAACATAAATTGTAGGAAACATAATTCTCTACGAAAAAGGTCTCTTAAGATTTTGCCATAGCTCGTTTCGTTTCCGAAATATTTGCAGATATATCTCAAGGGAAGGGGCCTGACGGACATATTTCGAGATATTTCTTCTTCTTGTTGTTCTTCTTCTGCACAGCTAAACTGGAAGTGGCATTTCCAGCTCGCAATAGTGCAGAGTCATCTCAAAGAAAGGGGCCACGGTGTTTCTGTATCTCTATTATGTTGGTGCGGCTTCGGAACTTTTAAATATCTTGATATATCTCGAGAACTTCGCATCTGATCAAAAAATATCATAGAACATAAAAAGTAGGAAACTTAATCCTCTACAAATAAGGTCTCTTAACATTTTGCCATAGCTCGCTTCGTTTCCGAGATATTTGCAGATTTATCTCAAGGGAAGGGGCCTGACGGACATATTTCGAGATATATCTTCTTCTTGTTGTTCTTCTTCTGCACTGCTAAGCTGGAAGTGGCATTTGCAGCTCGCAATAGTGCAGAGTCATCTCAAAGAAAGGGGCCACGGTGTTTCTGTATCTCTATTATGTTGGTGCGGCTTCGGAACTTTTAAATATCTTGATATATCTCGAGAACTTCGCATCTGATCAAAAAATATCATAGAACATAAAAAGTAGGAAACTTAATTGTCTACAAGAAAGGTCTCTTAAGATTTTGCCATAGCTCGTTTCGTTTCCGAGATATTTGCAGATATATCTCAAGGGAAGGGGCCTGACGGACATATTTCGAGATATTTCTTCTTCTTGTTGTTCTTCTTCTGCACAGCTAAACTGGAAGTGGCATTTGCGGCTCGCACTAGTGCAGAGTTATCTCAAAGAAAGGGGCCACGGTGTTTCTGTATCTCCATTATGTTGGTGCGGCTTCGGAACTTTTAAATATCTCGATATATCTCGAAAACTACGCTACTGATCAAAAAATATCATAGAAGATAGATTGTAGGAAACATAATTCTCTACAAAAAAGGTCTCTTAAGATTTTGCCATAGCTCGTTTCGTTTCCGAAATATTTGCAGATATATCTCAAGGGAAGGGGCCTGACGGACATATTTCGAGATATTTCTTCTTCTTGTTGTTCTTCTTCTGCACAGCTAAACTGGAAGTGGCATTTCCAGCTCGCAATAGTGCAGAGTTATCTCAAAGAAAGGGGCCACGGTGTTTCTGTATCTCTACTATGTTGGTGCGGCTTCGGAACTTTTAAGTATCTTGATATATCTCGAGAACTACGCATCTGATCAAAAAATATCATAGAACATAAAAAGTAGGAAACTTAATTCTCTACAAAAAAGGTCTCTTAACATTTTGCCATAGCTCGCTTCGTTTCCGAGATATTTGCAGATTTATCTCAAGGGAAGGGGCCTGACGGACATATTTCGAGATATTTCTTCTTCTTGTTGTTCTTCTTCTGCACAGCTAAACTGGAAGTGGCATTTCCAGCTCGCAATAGTGCAGAGTCATCTCAAAGAAAGGGGCCACGGTGTTTCTGTATCTCTATTATGTTGGTGCGGCTTCGGAACTTTTAAATATCTTGATATATCTCGAGAACTTCGCATCTGATCAAAAAATATCACAGAACATAAAAAGTAGGAAACATAATTCTCTACGAAAAAGGTCTCTTAAGATTTTGCCATAGCTCGTTTCGTTTCCGAAATATTTGCAGATATATCTCAAGGGAAGGGGCCTGACGGACATATTTCGAGATATTTCTTCTTCTTGTTGTTCTTCTTCTGCACAGCTAAACTGGAAGTGGCATTTCCAGCTCGCAATAGTGCAGAGTTATCCCAAAGAAAGGGGCCACGGTGTTTCTGTATCTCTATTATGTTGGTGCGGCTTCGGAACTTTTAAATATCTCGATATATCTCGAAAACTACGCTTCTGATCAAAAAATATCGTAGAACATAAATTGTAGGAAACTTAATTCTCTACAAAAAAGGTCTCTTAACATTTTGCCATAGCTCGCTTTGTTTCCGAGATATTTGCAGATTTATCCCAAGGGAAGCGGCCTGACGGACATATTTCGAGATATTTCTTCTTCTTGTTGTTCTTCTTCTGCACAGCTAAGCTGGAAGTGGCATTTGCGGCTCGCACTAGTGCAGAGTTATCTCAAAGAAAGGGGCCACGGTGTTTCTGTATCTCTATTATGTTGGTGCGGCTTCGGAACTTTTAAATATCTTGATATATCTCGAGAACTACGCATCTGATCAAAAAATATCATAGAACGTAAAAAGTAGGAAACTTAATTCTCTACAAAAAAGGTCTCTTAACATTTTGCCATAGCTCGCTTCGTTTCCGAGATATTTGCAGATATATCTCAAGGGAAGGGGCCTGACGGACATATTTCGAGATATTTCTTCTTCTTGTTGTTCTTCTTCTGCACAGCTAAGCTGGAAGTGGCATTTGCGGCTCGCACTAGTGCAGAGTTATCTCAAAGAAAGGGGCCACGGTGTTTCTGTATCTCTATTATGTTGGTGCGGCTTCGGAACTTTTAAATATCTCGATATATCTCGAAAACTACGCTTCTGATCAAAAAATATCGTAGAACATAAATTGTAGGAAACATAATTCTCTACAAAAAACGTCTCTTAACATTTTGCCATAGCTCGCTTCGTTTCCGAGATATTTGCAGATTCAGCTCAAAGGAACGGGCCTGACGGACATATTTCGAGATATTTCTTCTTCTTGTTGGTCTTCTTCTGCACAGCTAAACTGGAAGTGGCATTTCCAGCTCGCAATAGTGCAGAGTTATCTCAAAGAAAGGGGCCACGGTGTTTCTGTATCTCCATTATGTTGGTGCGGCTTCGGAACTTTTAAATATCTTGATATATCTCGAGAACTACGCATCTGATCAAAAAATATCATAGAACATAAAAAGTAGGAAACTTAATTCTCTACAAAAAAGGTCTCTTAACATTTTGCCATAGCTCGCTTCGTTTCCGAGATATTTGCAGATTTATCTCAAGGGAAGGGGCCTGACGGACATATTTCGAGATATTTCTTCTTCTTGTTGTTCTTCTTCTGCACAGCTAAGCTGGAAGTGGCATTTGCGGCTCGCACTAGTGCAGAGTTATCTCAAAGAACGGGGCCACGGTGTTTCTGTATCTCTATTATGTTGGTGCGGCTTCGGAACTTTTAAATATCTCGATATATCTCGAAAACTACGCTTCCGATCAAAAAATATCATACTACATAAAAAGTAGGAAACTTAATTCTCTACAAAAAAGGTCTCTTAACATTTTGCCATAGCTCGCTTCGTTTCCGAGATATTTGCAGATTTATCTCAAGGGAAGGGGCCTGACGGACATATTTCGAGATATTTCTTCTTCTTGTTGTTCTTCTTCTGCACAGCTAAGCTGGAAGTGGCATTTGCGGCTCGCACTAGTGCAGAGTTATCTCAAAGAAAGGGGCCACGGTGTTTCTGTATCTCTATTATGTTGGTGCGGCTTCGGAACTTTTAAATATCTCGATATATCTCGAAAACTACGCTTCTGATCAAAAAATATCGTAGAACATAAATTGTAGGAAACATAATTCTCTACAAAAAACGTCTCTTAACATTTTGCCATAGCTCGCTTCGTTTCCGAGATATTTGCAGATTCAGCTCAAAGGAACGGGCCTGACGGACATATTTCGAGATATTTCTTCTTCTTGTTGGTCTTCTTCTGCACAGCTAAACTGGAAGTGGCATTTCCAGCTCGCAATAGTGCAGAGTTATCTCAAAGAAAGGGGCCACGGTGTTTCTGTATCTCCACTATGTTGGTGCGGCTTCGGAACTTTTAAATATCTTGATATATCTCGAGAACTACGCATCTGATCAAAAAATATCATAGAACATAAAAAGTAGGAAACTTAATTCTCTACAAAAAAGGTCTCTTAACATTTTGCCATAGCTCGCTTCGTTTCCGAGATATTTGCAGATTTATCTCAAGGGAAGGGGCCTGACGGACATATTTCGAGATATTTCTTCTTCTTGTTGTTCTTCTTCTGCACAGCTAAGCTGGAAGTGGCATTTGCGGCTCGCACTAGTGCACAGTTATCTCAAAGAACGGGGCCACGGTGTTTCTGTATCTCTATTATGTTGGTGCGGCTTCGGAACTTTTAAATATCTCGATATATCTCGAAAACTACGCTTCCGATCAAAAAATATCATAGAACATAACTTATAGGAAACATGATTCTCTACAAAAAAGGTCTCTTAACATTTTGCCATAGCTCGCTTCGTTTCCGAGATATTTGCAGATATATCTCAAGGGAAGGGGCCTGACGGACATATTTCGAGATATTTCTTCTTCTTGTTGTTCTTCTTCTGCACAGCTAAACTGGAAGTGGCATTTCCAGCTCGCAATAGTGCAGAGTCATCTCAAAGAAAGGGGCCACGGTGTTTCTGTATCTCTATTATGTTGGTGCGGCTTCGGAACTTTTAAATATCTTGATATATCTCGAGAACTTCGCATCTGATCAAAAAATATCATAGAACATAAAAAGTAGGAAACTTAATTCTCTACAAAAAAGGTCTCTTAACATTTTGCCATAGCTCGCTTCGTTTCCGAGATATTTGCAGATTTATCTCAAGGGAAGGGGCCTGACGGACATATTTCGAGATATTTCTTCTTCTTGTTGTTCTTCTTCTGCACAGCTAAGCTGGAAGTGGCATTTGCAGCTCGCAATAGTGCAGAGTTATCTCAAAGAAAGGGGCCACGGTGTTTCTGTATCTCTATTATGTTGGTGCGGCGTCGTAACTTTTAAATATCTTGATATATCTCGAGAACTACGCATCCGATCAAAAAATATCATAGAACATAAAAAGTAGGAAACTTAATTGTCTACAAAAAAGGACTCTTAACATTTTGCCATAGCTCGCTTCGTTTCCAAGATATTTGCAGATTTATCTCAAGGGAAGGGGCCTGACGGACATATTTCGAGATATTTCTTCTTCTTGTTGTTCTTCTTCTGCACAGCTAAACTGGAGGTGGCATTTCCAGCTCGCAATAGTGCAGAGTTATCTCAAAGAAAGGGGCCACGGTGTTTCTGTATCTCTATTATGTTGGTGCGGCTTCGGAACTTTTAAATATCTTGATATATCTCGAGAACTACGCATCTGATCAAAAAATATCATACTACATAAAAAGTAGGAAACTTAATTCTCTACAAAAAAGGTCTCTTAACATTTTGCCATAGCTCGCTTCGTTTCCGAGATATTTGCAGATTTATCTCATGGGAAGGGGCCTGACGGACATATTTCGAGATATTTCTTCTTCTTGTTGTTCTTCTTCTGCACAGCTAAACTGGAAGTGGCATTTCCAGCTCGCAATAGTGCCGAGTCATCTCAAAGAAAGGGGCCACGGTGTTTCTGTATCTCTATTATGTTGGTGCGGCTTCGGAACTTTTAAATATCTTGATATATCTCGAGAACTTCGCATCTGATCAAAAAATATCATAGAACATAAAAAGTAGGAAACTTAATTCTCTACAAAAAAGGTCTCTTAACATTTTGCCATAGCTCGTTTCGTTTCCGAGATATTTGCAGATATATCTCAAGGGAAGGGGCCTGACGGACATATTTCGAGATATTTCTTCTTCTTGTTGTTCTTCTTCTGCACAGCTAAACTGGAAGTGGCATTTCCAGCTCGCAATAGCGCAGAGTTATCTCAAAGAAAGGGGCCACGGTGTTTCTGTATCTCTATTATGTTGGTGCGGCTTCGGAACTTTTAAATATCTTGATACATCTCGAGAACTACGCATCTGATCAAAAAATATCACAGCACATAAATAGTAGGAAACTTAATTTCCTACAAAAAAGATCTCTTAACATTTTGCCATAGCTCGTTTCGTTTCCGAGATATTTGCAGATATATCTCAAGGGAAGGGGCCTGACGGACATATTTCGAGATATTTCTTCTTCTTGTTGTTCTTCTTCTGCACAGCTAAACTGGAGGTGGCATTTCCAGCTCGCAATAGTGCAGAGTTATCTCAAAGAAAGGGGCCACGGTGTTTCTGTATCTCTATTATGTTGGTGCGGCTTCGGAACTTTTAAATATCTTGATATATCTCGAGAACTACGCATCTGATCAAAAAATATCATACTACATAAAAAGTAGGAAACTTAATTCTCTACAAAAAAGGTTTCTTAACATTTTGCCATAGCTCGCTTCGTTTCCGAGATATTTGCAGATTTATCTCAAGGGAAGGGGCCTGACGGACATATTTCGAGATATTTCTTCTTCTTGTTGTTCTTCTTCTGCACAGCGAAGCTGGAAGTGGCATTTGCGGCTCGCACTAGTGCAGAGTTATCTCAAAGAAAGGGGCCACGGTGTTTCTGTATCTCTAATATTTTGGTGCTGCTTCGGAACTTTTAAATATCTCGATATATCTCGAAAACTACGATTCTGATCAAAAAATATCATAGAACATAACTTGTAGGAAACATACTTCTCTACAAAAAAGGTCTCTTAAGATTTTGCCATAGCTCGTTTCGTTTCCGAGATATTTGCAGATATATCTCAAGGGAAGGGGCCTGACGGACATATTTCGAGATATTTCTTCTTCTTGTTGTTCTTCTTCTGCACAGCTAAACTGGAAGTGGCATTTCCAGCTCGCAATAGCGCAGAGTTATCTCAAAGAAAGGGGCCACGGTGTTTCTGTATCTCTATTATGTTGGTGCGGCTTCGGAACTTTTAAATATCTTGATACATCTCGAGAACTACGCATCTGATCAAAAAATATCACAGCACATAAATAGTAGGAAACTTAATTTCCTACAAAAAAGATCTCTTAACATTTTGCCATAGCTCGTTTCGTTTCCGAGATATTTGCAGATATATCTCAAGGGAAGGGGCCTGACGGACATATTTCGAGATATTTCTTCTTCTTGTTGTTCTTCTTCTGCACAGCTAAACTGGAGGTGGCATTTCCCGCTCGCAATAGTGCAGAGTTATCTCAAAGAAAGGGGCCACGATGTTTCTGTATCTCTATTATGTTGGTGCGGCTTCGGAACTTTTAAATATCTTGATATATCTCGAGAACTACGCATCTGATCAAAAAATATCATACTACATAAAAAGTAGGAAACTTAATTCTCTACAAAAAAGGTCTCTTAACATTTTGCCATAGCTCGCTTCGTTTCCGAGATATTTGCAGATTTATCTCAAGGGAAGGGGCCTGACGGACATATTTCGAGATATTTCTTCTTCTTGTTGTTCTTCTTCTGCACAGCTAAGCTGGAAGTGGCATTTGCGGCTCGCACTAGTGCAGAGTTATCTCAAAGAAAGGGGCCACGGTGTTTCTGTATCTCTATTATGTTGGTGCGGCTTCGGAACTTTTAAATATCTCGATATATCTCGAAAACTACGCTTGTGATCAAAAAATATCATAGAACATTAATTGTAGGAAACATAATTCTCTACAAAAAAGGTCTCTTAACATTTTGCCATAGCTCGCTTCGTTTCCGAGATATTTGCAGATTTATCTCAAGGGAAGGGGTCTGACGGACATATTTCGAGATATTTCTTCTTCTTGTTGTTCTTCTTCTGCACAGCTAAACTGGAGGTGGCATTTCCAGCTCGCAATAGTGCAGAGTTATCTCAAAGAAAGGGGCCACGGTGTTTCTGTATCTCTATTATGTTGGTGCGGCTTCCGAACTTTTAAATATCTTGATATATCTCGAGAACTACGCATCTGATCAAAAAATATCATACTACATAAAAAGTAGGAAACTTAATTCTCTACAAAAAAGGTTTCTTAACATTTTGCCATAGCTCGCTTCGTTTCCGAGATATTTGCAGATTTATCTCAAGGGAAGGGGCCTGACGGACATATTTCGAGATATTTCTTCTTCTTGTTGTTCTTCTTCTGCACAGCTAAGCTGGAAGTGGCATTTGCGGCTCGCACTAGTGCAGAGTTATCTCAAAGAAAGGGGCCACGGTGTTTCTGTATCTCTATTATGTTGGTGCGGCTTCGGAACTTTTAAATATCTCGATATATCTCGAAAACTACGCTTCTGATCAAAAAATATCGTAGAACATAAATTGTAGGAAACATAATTCTCTACAAAAAACGTCTCTTAACATTTTGCCATAGCTCGCTTCGTTTCCGAGATATTTGCAGATTCAGCTCAAAGGAACGGGCCTGACGGACATATTTCGAGATATTTCTTCTTCTTGTTGTTCTCCTTCTGCACAGCTAAACTGGAAGTGGCATTTCCAGCTCGCAATAGTGCAGAGTTATCTCAAAGAAAGGGGCCACGGTGTTTCTGTATCTCTATTATGTTGGTGCGGCTTCGGAACTTTTAAATATCTTGATATATCTCGAGAACTACGCATCTGATCAAAAAATATCATACTACATAAAAAGTAGGAAACTTAATTCTCTACAAAAAAGGTTTCTTAACATTTTGCCATAGCTCGCTTCGTTTCCGAGATATTTGCAGATTTATCTCAAGGGAAGGGGCCTGACGGACATATTTCGAGATATTTCTTCTTCTTGTTGTTCTTCTTCTGCACAGCTAAGCTGGAAGTGGCATTTGCGGCTCGCACTAGTGCAGAGTTATCTCAAAGAAAGGGGCCACGGTGTTTCTGTATCTCTATTATGTTGGTGCGGCTTCGGAACTTTTAAATATCTCGATATATCTCGAAAACTACGCTTCTGATCAAAAAATATCGTAGAACATAAATTGTAGGAAACATAATTCTCTACAAAAAACGTCTCTTAACATTTTGCCATAGCTCGCTTCGTTTCCGAGATATTTGCAGATTCAGCTCAAAGGAACGGGCCTGACGGACATATTTCGAGATATTTCTTCTTCTTGTTGTTCTCCTTCTGCACAGCTAAACTGGAAGTGGCATTTCCAGCTCGCAATAGTGCAGAGTTATCTCAAAGAAAGGGGCCACGGTGTTTCTGTATCTCTACTATGTTGGTGCGGCATCGGAACTTTTAAATATCTTGATATATCTCGAGAACTACGCATCTGATCAAAAAATATCATAGAACATAAAAAGTAGGAAACTTAATTCTCTACAAAAAAGGTCTCTTAACATTTTGCCATAGCTCGCTTCGTTTCCGAGATATTTGCAGATTTATCCCAAGGGAAGGGGCCTGACGGACATATTTCGAGATATTTGTTCTTCTTGTTGTTCTTCTTCTGCACAGCTAAGCTGGAAGTGGCATTTCCGGCTCGCACTAGTGCAGAGTTATCTCAAAGAAAGGGGCCACGGTGTTTCTGTATCTCTATTATGTTGGTGCGGCTTCGGAACTTTTAAATATCTCGATATATCTCGAAAACTACGCTTCTGATCAAAAAATATCATAGAACATAAATTGTAGGGAACACAATTCTCTACAAAAAACGTCTCTTAACATTTTGCCATAGCTCGCTTCGTTTCCGAGATATTTGCAGATTCAGCTCAAAGGAACGGGCCTGACGGACATATTTCGAGATATTTCTTCTTCTTGTTGTTCTTCTTCTGCACAGCTAAACTGGAAGTGGCATTTCCAGCTCGCAATAGTGCAGAGTTATCTCAAAGAAAGGGGCCACGGTGTTTCTGTATCTCTACTATGTTGGTGCGGCTTCGGAACTTTTAAATATCTTGATATATCTCGAGAACTACGCATCTGATCAAAAAATATCATAGAACATAAAAAGTAGGAAACTTAATTCTCTACAAAAAAGGTCTCTTAACATTTTGCCATAGCTCGCTTCGTTTCCGAGATATTTGCAGATTTATCTCAAGGGAAGGGGCCTGACGGACATATTTCGAGATATTTCTTCTTCTTGTTGTTCTTCTTCTGCACAGCTAAGCTGGAAGTGGCATTTGCGGCTCGCACTAGTGCAGAGTTATCTCAAAGAAAGGTGCCACGGTGTTTCTGTATCTCTATTATGTTGGTGCGGCTTCGGAACTTTTAAATATCTCGATATATCTCGAAAACTACGCTTCTGATCAAAAAATATCGTAGAACATAAATTGTAGGAAACTTAATTCTCTACAAAAAAGGTCTCTCAACATTTTGCCATAGCCCGCTTCGTTTCCGAGATATTTGCAGATTTATCTCAAGGGAAGGGGCCTGACGGACATATTTCGAGATATTTCTTCTTCTTGTTGTTCTTCTTCTGTACAGCTAAGCTGGAAGTGGCATTTGCAGCTCGCAATAGTGCAGAGTTATCTCAAAGAAAGGGGCCACGGTGTTTCTGTATCTCCATTATGTTGGTGCGGCTTCGGAACTTTTAAATATCTTGATATATCTCGAGATCTACGCATCTGATCAAAAAATATCATAGTACATAAAAAGTAGGAATCTTAATTCTCTACAGAAAAGGTCTCTTAACATTTTGCCATAGCTCGCTTCGTTTCCGAGATATTTGCAGATTTATCTCAAGGGAAGGGGCCTGACGGACATATTTCGTGATATTTCTTCTTCTTGTTGTTCTTCTTCTGCACAGCTAAACTGGAGGTGGCATTTCCAGCTCGCAATAGTGCAGAGTTATCTCAAAGAAAGGGGCCACGGTGTTTCTGTATCTCTATTATGTTGGTGCGGCTTCGGAACTTTTAAGTATCTTGATATATCTCGAGAACTACGCATCTGATCAAAAAATATCATACTACATAAAAAGTAGGAAACTTAATTCTCTACAAAAAAGGTCTCTTAATATTTTGCCATAGCTCGCTTCGTTTCCGAGATATTTGCAGATTTATCTCATGGGAAGGGGCCTGACGGACATATTTCGAGATATTTCTTCTTCTTGTTGTTCTTCTTCTGCACAGCTAAACTGGAAGTGGCATTTCCAGCTCGCAATAGTGCAGAGTTATCTGAAAGAAAGGGGCCTCGGTGTTTCTGTATCTCTACTATGTTGGTGCGGCTTCGGAACTTTTAAATATCTTGATATATCTCGAGAACTACGCATCTGATCAAAAAATATCATAGAACATAAAAAGTAGGAAACTTAATTCTCTACAAAAAAGGTCTCTTAACATTTTGCCATAGCTCGCTTCGTTTCCGAGATATTTGCAGATTTATCTCAAGGGAAGGGGCCTGACGGACATATTTCGAGATATTTCTTCTTCTTGTTGTTCTTCTTCTGCACAGCTAAGCTGGAAGTGGCATTTGCGGCTCGCACTAGTGCAGAGTTATCTCAAAGAAAGGGGCCACGGTGTTTCTGTATCTCTATTATGTTGGTGCGGCTTCGGAACTTTTAAATATCTCGATATATCTCGAAAACTACGCTTCTGATCAAAAAATATCGTAGAACATAAATTGTAGGAAACATAATTCTCTACAAAAAACGTCTCTCAGCATTTTGCCATAGCTCGCTTCGTTTCCGAGATATTTGCAGATTTATCCCAAGGGAAGGGGCCTGACGGACATATTTCGAGATATTTCTTCTTCTTGTTGTTCTTCTTCTGCACAGCTAAGCTGGAAGTGGCATTTGCTGCTCGCACTAGTGCAGAGTTATCTCAAAGAAAGGGGCCACGGTGTTTCTGTATCTCTATTATGTTGGTGCGGCTTCGGAACTTTTAAATATCTCGATATATCTCGAAAACTACGCTTCTGATCAAAAAATATCATAGAACATAAATTGTAGGAAACATAATTCTCTACGAAAAAGGTCTCTTAAGATTTTGCCATACCTCGTTTCGTTTCCGAAATATTTGCAGATATATCTCAAGGGAAGGGGCCTGACGGACATATTTCGAGATATTTCTTCTTCTTGTTGTTCTTCTTCTGCACAGCTAAACTGGAAGTGGCATTTCCAGCTCGCAATAGTGCAGAGTTATCTCAAAGAAAGGGGCCACGGTGTTTCTGTATCTCTATTATGTTGGTGCGGCTTCGGAACTTTTAAATATCTCGATATATCTCGAAAACTACGCTTCTGATCAAAAAATATCATAGAACATAAATTGTAGGAAACATAATTCTCTACGAAAAAGGTCTCTTAACAGTTTGCCATAGCTCGCTTCGTTTCCGAGATATTTGCAGATTTATCCCAAGGGAAGGGGCCTGACGGACATATTTCGAGATATTTCTTCTTCTTGTTGTTCTTCTTCTGCACAGCTAAGCTGGAAGTGGCATTTGCTGCTCGCACTAGTGCAGAGTTATCTCAAAGAAAGGGGCCACGGTGTTTCTGTATCTCTATTATGTTGGTGCGGCTTCGGAACTTTTAAATATCTCGATATATCTCGAAAACTACGCTTCTGATCAAAAAATATCATAGAACATAAATTGTAGGAAACATAATTCTCTACGAAAAAGGTCTCTTAAGATTTTGCCATAGCTCGTTTCGTTTCCGAAATATTTGCAGATATATCTCAAGGGAAGGGGCCTGACGGACATATTTCGAGATATTTCTTCTTCTTGTTGTTCTTCTTCTGCACAGCTAAGCTGGAAGTGGCATTTGCGGCTCGCACTAGTGCAGAGTTATCTCAAAGAAAGGGGCCACGGTGTTTCTGTATCTCTATTATGTTGGTGCGGCTTCGGAACTTTTAAATATCTCGATATATCTCGAAAACTACGCTTCTGATCAAAAAATATCGTAGAACATAAATTGTAGGAAACTTAATTCTCTACAAAAAAGGTCTCTTAACATTTTGCCATAGCCCGCTTCGTTTCCGAGATATTTGCAGATTTATCTCAAGGGAAGGGGCCTGACGGACATATTTCGAGATATTTCTTCTTCTTGTTGTTCTTCTTCTGTACAGCTAAGCTGGAAGTGGCATTTGCAGCTCGCAATAGTGCAGAGTTATCTCAAAGAAAGGGGCCACGGTGTTTCTGTATCTCCATTATGTTGGTGCGGCTTCGGAACTTTTAAATATCTTGATATATCTCGAGATCTACGCATCTGATCAAAAAATATCATAGTACATAAAAAGTAGGAATCTTAATTCTCTACAAAAAAGGTCTCTTAACATTTTGCCATAGCTCGCTTCGTTTCCGAGATATTTGCAGATTTATCTCAAGGGAAGGGGCCTGACGGACATATTTCGTGATATTTCTTCTTCTTGTTGTTCTTCTTCTGCACAGCTAAACTGGAGGTGGCATTTCCAGCTCGCAATAGTGCAGAGTTATCTCAAAGAAAGGGGCCGCGGTGTTTCTGTATCTCTATTATGTTGGTGCGGCTTCGGAACTTTTAAGTATCTTGATATATCTCGAGAACTACGCATCTGATCAAAAAATATCATACTACATAAAAAGTAGGAAACTTAATTCTCTACAAAAAAGGTCTCTTAACATTTTGCCATAGCTCGCTTCGTTTCCGAGATATTTGCAGATTTATCTCATGGGAAGGGGCCTGACGGACATATTTCGAGATATTTCTTCTTCTTGTTGTTCTTCTTCTGCACAGCTAAACTGGAAGTGGCATTTCCAGCTCGCAATAGTGCAGAGTTATCTCAAAGAAAGGGGCCACGGTGTTTCTGTATCTCTATTATGTTGGTGCGGCTTCGGAACTTTTAAGTATCTTGATATATCTCGAGAACTACGCATCTGATCAAAAAATATCATACTACATAAAAAGTAGGAAACTTAATTCTCTACAAAAAAGGTCTCTTAACATTTTGCCATAGCTCGCTTCGTTTCCCAGATATTTGCAGATTTATCTCATGGGAAGGGGCCTGACGGACATATTTCGAGATATTTCTTCTTCTTGTTGTTCTTCTTCTGCACAGCTAAGCTGGAAGTGGCATTTGCGGCTCGCACTAGTGCAGAGTTATCTCAAAGAAAGGGGCCACGGTGTTTCTGTATCTCTATTATGTTGGTGCGGCTTCGGAACTTTTAAATATCTCGATATATCTCGAAAACTACGCTTCTGATCAAAAAATATCGTAGAACATAAATTGTAGGAAACATAATTCTCTACAAAAAACGTCTCTCAGCATTTTGCCATAGCTCGCTTCGTTTCCGAGATATTTGCAGATTTATCCCAAGGGAAGGGGCCTGACGGACATATTTCGAGATATTTCTTCTTCTTGTTGTTCTTCTTCTGCACAGCTAAGCTGGAAGTGGCATTTGCTGCTCGCACTAGTGCAGAGTTATCTCAAAGAAAGGGGCCACGGTGTTTCTGTATCTCTATTATGTTGGTGCGGCTTCGGAACTTTTAAATATCTCGATATATCTCGAAAACTACGCTTCTGATCAAAAAATATCATAGAACATAAATTGTAGGGAACACAATTCTCTACAAAAAACGTCTCTTAACATTTTGCCATAGCTCGCTTCGTTTCCGAGATATTTGCAGATTCAGCTCAAAGGAACGGGCCTGACGGACATATTTCGAGATATTTCTTCTTCTTGTTGTTCTTCTTCTGCACAGCTAAACTGGAAGTGGCATTTCCAGCTCGCAATAGTGCAGAGTTATCTCAAAGAAAGGGGCCACGGTGTTTCTGTATCTCTACTATGTTGGTGCGGCTTCGGAACTTTTAAATATCTTGATATATCTCGAGAACTACGCATCTGATCAAAAAATATCATAGAACATAAAAAGTAGGAAACTTAATTCTCTACAAAAAAGGTCTCTTAACATTTTGCCATAGCTCGCTTCGTTTCCGAGATATTTGCAGATTTATCTCAAGGGAAGGGGCCTGACGGACATATTTCGAGATATTTCTTCTTCTTGTTGTTCTTCTTCTGCACAGCTAAGCTGGAAGTGGCATTTGCGGCTCGCACTAGTGCAGAGTTATCTCAAAGAAAGGTGCCACGGTGTTTCTGTATCTCTATTATGTTGGTGCGGCTTCGGAACTTTTAAATATCTCGATATATCTCGAAAACTACGCTTCTGATCAAAAAATATCGTAGAACATAAATTGTAGGAAACTTAATTCTCTACAAAAAAGGTCTCTCAACATTTTGCCATAGCCCGCTTCGTTTCCGAGATATTTGCAGATTTATCTCAAGGGAAGGGGCCTGACGGACATATTTCGAGATATTTCTTCTTCTTGTTGTTCTTCTTCTGTACAGCTAAGCTGGAAGTGGCATTTGCAGCTCGCAATAGTGCAGAGTTATCTCAAAGAAAGGGGCCACGGTGTTTCTGTATCTCCATTATGTTGGTGCGGCTTCGGAACTTTTAAATATCTTGATATATCTCGAGATCTACGCATCTGATCAAAAAATATCATAGTACATAAAAAGTAGGAATCTTAATTCTCTACAGAAAAGGTCTCTTAACATTTTGCCATAGCTCGCTTCGTTTCCGAGATATTTGCAGATTTATCTCAAGGGAAGGGGCCTGACGGACATATTTCGTGATATTTCTTCTTCTTGTTGTTCTTCTTCTGCACAGCTAAACTGGAGGTGGCATTTCCAGCTCGCAATAGTGCAGAGTTATCTCAAAGAAAGGGGCCACGGTGTTTCTGTATCTCTATTATGTTGGTGCGGCTTCGGAACTTTTAAGTATCTTGATATATCTCGAGAACTACGCATCTGATCAAAAAATATCATACTACATAAAAAGTAGGAAACTTAATTCTCTACAAAAAAGGTCTCTTAATATTTTGCCATAGCTCGCTTCGTTTCCGAGATATTTGCAGATTTATCTCATGGGAAGGGGCCTGACGGACATATTTCGAGATATTTCTTCTTCTTGTTGTTCTTCTTCTGCACAGCTAAACTGGAAGTGGCATTTCCAGCTCGCAATAGTGCAGAGTTATCTGAAAGAAAGGGGCCTCGGTGTTTCTGTATCTCTACTATGTTGGTGCGGCTTCGGAACTTTTAAATATCTTGATATATCTCGAGAACTACGCATCTGATCAAAAAATATCATAGAACATAAAAAGTAGGAAACTTAATTCTCTACAAAAAAGGTCTCTTAACATTTTGCCATAGCTCGCTTCGTTTCCGAGATATTTGCAGATTTATCTCAAGGGAAGGGGCCTGACGGACATATTTCGAGATATTTCTTCTTCTTGTTGTTCTTCTTCTGCACAGCTAAGCTGGAAGTGGCATTTGCGGCTCGCACTAGTGCAGAGTTATCTCAAAGAAAGGGGCCACGGTGTTTCTGTATCTCTATTATGTTGGTGCGGCTTCGGAACTTTTAAATATCTCGATATATCTCGAAAACTACGCTTCTGATCAAAAAATATCGTAGAACATAAATTGTAGGAAACATAATTCTCTACAAAAAACGTCTCTCAGCATTTTGCCATAGCTCGCTTCGTTTCCGAGATATTTGCAGATTTATCCCAAGGGAAGGGGCCTGACGGACATATTTCGAGATATTTCTTCTTCTTGTTGTTCTTCTTCTGCACAGCTAAGCTGGAAGTGGCATTTGCTGCTCGCACTAGTGCAGAGTTATCTCAAAGAAAGGGGCCACGGTGTTTCTGTATCTCTATTATGTTGGTGCGGCTTCGGAACTTTTAAATATCTCGATATATCTCGAAAACTACGCTTCTGATCAAAAAATATCATAGAACATAAATTGTAGGAAACATAATTCTCTACGAAAAAGGTCTCTTAAGATTTTGCCATACCTCGTTTCGTTTCCGAAATATTTGCAGATATATCTCAAGGGAAGGGGCCTGACGGACATATTTCGAGATATTTCTTCTTCTTGTTGTTCTTCTTCTGCACAGCTAAACTGGAAGTGGCATTTCCAGCTCGCAATAGTGCAGAGTTATCTCAAAGAAAGGGGCCACGGTGTTTCTGTATCTCTATTATGTTGGTGCGGCTTCGGAACTTTTAAATATCTCGATATATCTCGAAAACTACGCTTCTGATCAAAAAATATCATAGAACATAAATTGTAGGAAACATAATTCTCTACGAAAAAGGTCTCTTAACAGTTTGCCATAGCTCGCTTCGTTTCCGAGATATTTGCAGATTTATCCCAAGGGAAGGGGCCTGACGGACATATTTCGAGATATTTCTTCTTCTTGTTGTTCTTCTTCTGCACAGCTAAGCTGGAAGTGGCATTTGCTGCTCGCACTAGTGCAGAGTTATCTCAAAGAAAGGGGCCACGGTGTTTCTGTATCTCTATTATGTTGGTGCGGCTTCGGAACTTTTAAATATCTCGATATATCTCGAAAACTACGCTTCTGATCAAAAAATATCATAGAACATAAATTGTAGGAAACATAATTCTCTACGAAAAAGGTCTCTTAAGATTTTGCCATAGCTCGTTTCGTTTCCGAAATATTTGCAGATATATCTCAAGGGAAGGGGCCTGACGGACATATTTCGAGATATTTCTTCTTCTTGTTGTTCTTCTTCTGCACAGCTAAGCTGGAAGTGGCATTTGCGGCTCGCACTAGTGCAGAGTTATCTCAAAGAAAGGGGCCACGGTGTTTCTGTATCTCTATTATGTTGGTGCGGCTTCGGAACTTTTAAATATCTCGATATATCTCGAAAACTACGCTTCTGATCAAAAAATATCGTAGAACATAAATTGTAGGAAACTTAATTCTCTACAAAAAAGGTCTCTTAACATTTTGCCATAGCCCGCTTCGTTTCCGAGATATTTGCAGATTTATCTCAAGGGAAGGGGCCTGACGGACATATTTCGAGATATTTCTTCTTCTTGTTGTTCTTCTTCTGTACAGCTAAGCTGGAAGTGGCATTTGCAGCTCGCAATAGTGCAGAGTTATCTCAAAGAAAGGGGCCACGGTGTTTCTGTATCTCCATTATGTTGGTGCGGCTTCGGAACTTTTAAATATCTTGATATATCTCGAGATCTACGCATCTGATCAAAAAATATCATAGTACATAAAAAGTAGGAATCTTAATTCTCTACAAAAAAGGTCTCTTAACATTTTGCCATAGCTCGCTTCGTTTCCGAGATATTTGCAGATTTATCTCAAGGGAAGGGGCCTGACGGACATATTTCGTGATATTTCTTCTTCTTGTTGTTCTTCTTCTGCACAGCTAAACTGGAGGTGGCATTTCCAGCTCGCAATAGTGCAGAGTTATCTCAAAGAAAGGGGCCACGGTGTTTCTGTATCTCTATTATGTTGGTGCGGCTTCGGAACTTTTAAGTATCTTGATATATCTCGAGAACTACGCATCTGATCAAAAAATATCATACTACATAAAAAGTAGGAAACTTAATTCTCTACAAAAAAGGTCTCTTAACATTTTGCCATAGCTCGCTTCGTTTCCGAGATATTTGCAGATTTATCTCATGGGAAGGGGCCTGACGGACATATTTCGAGATATTTCTTCTTCTTGTTGTTCTTCTTCTGCACAGCTAAACTGGAAGTGGCATTTCCAGCTCGCAATAGTGCAGAGTTATCTCAAAGAAAGGGGCCACGGTGTTTCTGTATCTCTATTATGTTGGTGCGGCTTCGGAACTTTTAAGTATCTTGATATATCTCGAGAACTACGCATCTGATCAAAAAATATCATACTACATAAAAAGTAGGAAACTTAATTCTCTACAAAAAAGGTCTCTTAACATTTTGCCATAGCTCGCTTCGTTTCCCAGATATTTGCAGATTTATCTCATGGGAAGGGGCCTGACGGACATATTTCGAGATATTTCTTCTTCTTGTTGTTCTTCTTCTGCACAGCTAAGCTGGAAGTGGCATTTGCGGCTCGCACTAGTGCAGAGTTATCTCAAAGAAAGGGGCCACGGTGTTTCTGTATCTCTATTATGTTGGTGCGGCTTCGGAACTTTTAAATATCTCGATATATCTCGAAAACTACGCTTCTGATCAAAAAATATCGTAGAACATAAATTGTAGGAAACATAATTCTCTACAAAAAACGTCTCTCAGCATTTTGCCATAGCTCGCTTCGTTTCCGAGATATTTGCAGATTTATCCCAAGGGAAGGGGCCTGACGGACATATTTCGAGATATTTCTTCTTCTTGTTGTTCTTCTTCTGCACAGCTAAGCTGGAAGTGGCATTTGCTGCTCGCACTAGTGCAGAGTTATCTCAAAGAAAGGGGCCACGGTGTTTCTGTATCTCTATTATGTTGGTGCGGCTTCGGAACTTTTAAATATCTCGATATATCTCGAAAACTACGCTTCTGATCAAAAAATATCATAGAACATAAATTGTAGGAAACATAATTCTCTACGAAAAAGGTCTCTTAAGATTTTGCCATAGCTCGTTTCGTTTCCGAAATATTTGCAGATATATCTCAAGGGAAGGGGCCTGACGGACATATTTCGAGATATTTCTTCTTCTTGTTGTTCTTCTTCTGCACAGCTAAGCTGGAAGTGGCATTTGCGGCTCGCACTAGTGCAGAGTTATCTCAAAGAAAGGGGCCACGGTGTTTCTGTATCTCTATTATGTTGGTGCGGCTTCGGAACTTTTAAATATCTCGATATATCTCGAAAACTACGCTTCTGATCAAAAAATATCGTAGAACATAAATTGTAGGAAACTTAATTCTCTACAAAAAAGGTCTCTTAACATTTTGCCATAGCCCGCTTCGTTTCCGAGATATTTGCAGATTTATCTCAAGGGAAGGGGCCTGACGGACATATTTCGAGATATTTCTTCTTCTTGTTGTTCTTCTTCTGCACAGCTAAACTGGAGGTGGCATTTCCAGCTCGCAATAGTGCAGAGTTATCTCAAAGAAAGGGGCCACGGTGTTTCTGTATCTCTATTATGTTGGTGCGGCTTCGGAACTTTTAAGTATCTTGATATATCTCGAAAACTACGCTTCTGATCAAAAAATATCATAGAACATAAATTGTAGGAAACATAATTCTCTACGAAAAAGGTCTCTTAAGATTTTGCCATAGCTCGTTTCGTTTCCGAAATATTTGCAGATATATCTCAAGGGAAGGGGCCTGACGGACATATTTCGAGATATTTCTTCTTCTTGTTGTTCTTCTTCTGCACAGCTAAACTGGAAGTGGCATTTCCAGCTCGCAATAGTGCAGAGTTATCTCAAAGAAAGGGGCCACGGTGTTTCTGTATCTCTATTATGTTGGTGCGGCTTCGGAACTTTTAAATATCTCGATATATCTCGAAAACTACGCTTCTGATCAAAAAATATCATAGAACATAAATTGTAGGAAACATAATTCTCTACGAAAAAGGTCTCTTAAGATTTTGCCATAGCTCGTTTTGTTTCCGAAATATTTGCAGATATATCTCAAGGGAAGGGGCCTGACGGACATATTTCGAGATATTTCTTCTTCTTGTTGTTCTTCTTCTGCACAGCTAAACTGGAAGTGGCATTTCCAGCTCGCAATAGTGCAGAGTCATCTCAAAGAAAGGGGCCACGGTGTTTCTGTATCTCTATTATGTTGGTGCGGCTTCGGAACTTTTAAATATCTTGATATATCTCGAGAACTTCGCATCTGATCAAAAAATATCATACAACATAAAAAGTAGGAAACTTAATTCTCTACAAAAAAGGTCTCTTAACATTTTGCCATAGCTCGCTTCGTTTCCGAGATATTTGCAGATTTATCTCAAGGGAAGGGGCCTGACGGACATATTTCGAGATATTTCTTCTTCTTGTTGTTCTTCTTCTGCACAGCTAAGCTGGAAGTGGCATCTGCGGCTCGCACTAGTGCAGAGTTATCTCAAAGAACGGGGCCACGGTGTTTCTGTATCTCTATTATGTTGGTGCGGCTTCGGAACTTTTAAATATCTCGATATATCTCGAAAACTACGCTTCCGATCAAAAAATATCATAGAACATAACTTATAGGAAACATAATTCTCTACAAAAAAGGTCTCTTAACATTTTGCCATAGCTCGCTTCGTTTCCGAGATGTTTGCAGATTTATCTCAAGGGAAGGGGCCTGACGGACATATTTCGAGATATTTCTTCTTCTTGTTGTTCTTCTTCTGCACAGCTAAACTGGAAGTGGCATTTCCAGCTCGCAATAGTGTACAGTTATCTCAAAGAAAGGGGCCACGGTGTTTCTGTATCTCTATTATGTTGGTGCGGCTTCGGAACTTTTAAATATCTCGATATATCTCGAAAACTACGCTTCTGATCAAAAAATATCATAGAACATAACTTGTAGGAAACATAATTCTCTACAAAAAAGGTCTCTTAAGATTTTGCCATAGCTCGTTTGGTTTCCGAGATATTTGCAGATATATCTCAAGGGAAGGGGCCTGACGGACATATTTCGAGATATTTCTTCTTCTTGTTGTTCTTCTTCTGCACAGCTAAACTGGAAGTGGCATTTCCAGCTCGCAATAGCGCAGAGTTATCTCAAAGAAAGGGGCCACGGTGTTTCTGTATCTCTATTATGTTGGTGCTGCTTCGGAACTTTTAAATATCTCGATATATCTCGAAAACTACGATTCTGATCAAAAAATATCATAGAACATAAATTGTAGGAAACATAATTCTCTACAAAAAAGGTCTGTTAACATTTTGCCATAGCTCGCTTCGTTTCCGAGATATTTGCAGATATATCTCAAGGGAAGGGGCCTGACGGACATATTTCGAGATATTTCTTCTTCTTGTTGTTCTTCTTCTGCACAGCTAAACTGGAAGTGGCATTTCCAGCTCGCAATAGCGCAGAGTTATCTCAAAGAAAGGGGCCACGGTGTTTCTGTATCTCTATTATGTTGGTGCGGCTTCGGAACTTTTAAATATCTCGATATATCTCGAAAACTACGCTTCTGATCAAAAAATATCATAGAACATAAATTGTAGGAAACATAATTCTCTACAAAAAAGGTCTCTTAAGATTTTGCCATAGCTCGCTTCGTTTCAGAGATATTTGCAGATATATCTCAAGGGAAGGGGCCTGACGGACATATTTCGAGATATTTCTTCTTCTTGTTGTTCTTCTTCTGCACAGCTAAGCTGGAAGTGGCATTTGCAGCTCGCAATAGTGCAGAGTTATCTCAAAGAAAGAGGCCACGGTGTTTCTGTATCTCTATTATGTTGGTGCGGCTTCGGAACTTTTAAATATCTTGATACATCTCGAGAACTACGCATCTGATCAAAAAATATCGTAGAACATAAAAAGTAGGAAACTTAATTCTCTACAAAAAAGGTCTCTTAAGATTTTGCCATAGCTCGTTTGGTTTCCGAGATATTTGCAGATATATCTCAAGGGATGGGGCCTGACGGACATATTTCGAGATATTTCTTCTTCTTGTTGTTCTTCTTCTGCACAGCTAAACTGGAAGTGGCATTTCCAGCTCGCAATAGTGCAGAGTTATCTCAAAGAAAGGGACCACGGTGTTTCTGTATCTCTATTATGTTGGTGCGGGTTCGGAACTTTTAAATATCTTGATATATCTCGAGAACTACGCATCTGATCAAAAAATATCATAGAACATAAAAAGTAGGAAACTTAATTCTCTACAAAAGAGGTCTCTTAACATTTTGCCATAGCTCGCTTCGTTTCCGAGATATGTGCAGATTTATCTCAAGGGAATGGGCCTGACGGACATATTTCGAGATATTTCTTCTTCTTGTTGTTCTTCTTCTGCACAGCTAAGCTGGAAGTGGCATTTGCAGCTCGCAATAGTACAGAGTTATCTCAAAGAAAGGGGCCACGGTGTTTCTGTATCTCTATTATGTTGGTGCGGCTTCGGAGCTTTTAAATATCTTGATATATCTCGAGAACTACGCATCTGATCAAAAAATATCATAGAACATAAAACGTAGGAAACATAATTCTCTACAAAAAAGGTCTCTTAACATTTTGCCATAGCTCGCTTCGTTTCCGAGATATTTGCAGATATATTTCAAGGGAAGGGGCCTGACGGACATATTTCGAGATATTTCTTCTTCTTGTTGTTCTTCTACTGCTCAGCTAAGCTGGAAGTGGCATTTGCAGCTCGCAATAGTGCAGAGTTATCTCAAAGAAAGAGGCCACGGTGTTTCTGTATCTCTATTATGTTGGTGCGGCTTCGGAACTTTTAAATATCTTGATACATCTCGAGAACTACGCATCTGATCAAAAAATATCATAGAACAGAAAAAGTAGGAAACTTAATTCTCTACAAAAAAGGTCTCTTAACATTTTGCCATAGCTCGCTTCGTTTCCGAGATATGTGCAGATTTATCTCAAGGGAAGGGGCCTGACGGACATATTTCGAGATATTTCTTCTTCTTGTTGTTCTTCTTCTGCACAGCTAAGCTGGAAGTGGCATTTGCAGCTCGCAATAGTACAGAGTTATCTCAAAGAAAGGGGCCACAGTGTTTCTGTATCTCTATTATGTTGGTGCGGCTTCGGAACTTTTAAATATCTCGATATATCTCGAAAACTACGCTTCTGATCAAAAAATATCATAGAACATTAATTGTAGGAAACATAATTCTCTACAAAAAAGGTCTCTTAACATTTTGCCATAGCTCGCTTCGTTTCCGAGATATTTGCAGATATATCTCAAGGGAAGGGGCCTGACGGACATATTTCGAGATATTTCTTCTTCTTGTTGTTCTTCTTCTGCACAGCTAAGCTGGAAGTGGCATTTGCAGCTCGCAATAGTGCAGAGTTATCTCAAAGAAAGAGGCCACGGTGTTTCTGTATCTCTATTATGTTGGTGCGGCTTCGGAACTTTTAAATATCTTGATGCATCTCGAGAACTACGCATCTGATCAAAAAATATCATAGAACATAAAAAGTAGGAAACTTAATTCTCTACAAAAAAGGTCTCTTAACATTTTGCCATAGCTCGCTTCGTTTCCGAGATATGTGCAGATTTATCTCAAGGGAAGGGGCCTGACGGACATATTTCGAGATATTTCTTCTTCTTGTTGTTCTTCTTCTGCACAGCTAAGCTGGAAGTGGCATTTGCAGCTCGCAATAGTACAGAGTTATCTCAAAGAAAGGGGCCACGGTGTTTCTGTATCTCTATTATGTTGGTGCGGCTTCGGAACTTTTAAATATCTTGATACATCTCGAGAACTACGCATCTGATCAAAAAATATCATAGAACATAAAAAGTAGGGAACTTAATTCTCTACAAAAAAGGTCTCTTAACATTTTGCCATAGCTCGCTTCGTTTCCGAGATATGTGCAGATTTATCTCAAGGGAAGGGGCCTGACGGACATATTTCGAGATATTTCTTCTTCTTGTTGTTCTTCTTCTGCACAGCTAAACTGGAAGTGGCATTTCCAGCTCGCAATAGCGCAGAGTTATCTCAAAGAAAGGGGCCACGGTGTTTCTGTATCTCTATTATGTTGGTGCGGCTTCGGAACTTTTAAATATCTTGATACATCTCGAGAACTACGCATCTGATCAAAAAATATCACAGAACATAAATAGTAGGAAACTTAATTTCCTACAAAAAAGATCTCTTAACATTTTGCCATAGCTCGCTTCGTTTCCGAGATATGTGCAGATTTATCTCAAGGGAAGGGGCCTGACGGACATATTTCGAGATATTTCTTCTTCTTGTTGTTCTTCTTCTGCACAGCTAAGCTGGAAGTGGCATTTGCAGCTCGCAATAGTACAGAGTTATCTCAAAGAAAGGGGCCACGGTGTTTCTGTATCTCTATTATGTTGGTGCGGCTTCGGAACTTTTAAATATCTCGATATATCTCGAAAACTACTCCTCTGATCAAAAAATATCATAGATCATAAATTGTAGGAAACATAATTCTCTACAAAAAAGGTCTCTTAACATTTTGACATAGCTCGTTTCGTTTCCGAGATATTTGCAGATATATCTCAAGGGAAGGGGCCTGACGGACATATTTCGAGATATTTCTTCTTCTTGTTGTTCTTCTTCTGCACAGCTAAACTGGAACTGGCATTTCCAGCTCGCAATAGCGCAGAGTTATCTCAAAGAAAGGGGCCACGGTGTTTCTGTATCTCTATTATGTTGGTGCGGCGTCGGAACTTTTAAATATCTTGATATATCTCGAGAACTACGCGTCCGATCAAAAAATATCATAGAACATAAAAGGTAGGAAACTTAATTCTCTACAAAAAAGGTCTCTTAACATTTTGCCATAGCTCGCTTCGTTTCCGAGATATGTGCAGATTTATCTCAAGGGAAGGGGCCTGACGGACATATTTCGAGATATTTCTTCCTCTTGTTGTTCTTCTTCTGCACAGCTAAGCTGGAAGTGGCATTTGCAGCTCGCAATAGTACAGAGTTATCTCAAAGAAAGGGGCCACGGTGTTTCTGTATCTCTATTATGTTGGTGCGGCTTCGGAACTTTTAAATATCTCGATATATCTCGAAAACTACGCTTCTGATCAAAAAATATCATAGAACATAAAAAGTAGGAAACTTAATTCTCTACAAAAAAGGTCTCTTAACATTTTGCCATAGCTCGCTTCGTTTCCGAGATATGTGCAGATTTATCTCAAGGGAAGGGGCCTGACGGACATATTTCGAGATATTTCTTCTTCTTGTTGTTCTTCTTCTGCACAGCTAAGCTGGAAGTGGCATTTGCAGCTCGCAATAGTACAGAGTTATCTCAAAGAAAGGGGCCACAGTGTTTCTGTATCTCTATTATGTTGGTGCGGCTTCGGAACTTTTAAATATCTCGATATATCTCGAAAACTACGCTTCTGATCAAAAAATATCATAGAACATAGATTGTAGGAAACATAATTCTCTACAAAAAAGGTCTCTTAACATTGTGCCATAGCTCGCTTCGTTTCCGAGATATTTGCAGATATATCTCAAGGGAAGGGGCCTGACGGACATATTTCGAGATATTTCTTCTTCTTGTTGTTCTTCTTCTGCACAGCTAAGCTGGAAGTGGCATTTGCAGCTCGCAATAGTGCAGAGTTATCTCAAAGAAAGAGGCCACGGTGTTTCTGTATCTCTATTATGTTGGTGCGGCTTCGGAACTTTTAAATATCTTGATACATCTCGAGAACTACGCATCTGATCAAAAAATATCGTAGAACATAAAAAGTAGGAAACTTAATTCTCTACAAAAAAGGTCTCTTAAGATTTTGCCATAGCTCGTTTGGTTTCCGAGATATTTGCAGATATATCTCAAGGGATGGGGCCTGACGGACATATTTCGAGATATTTCTTCTTCTTGTTGTTCTTCTTCTGCACAGCTAAGCTGGAAGTGGCATTTGCAGCTCGCAATAGTGCAGAGTTATCTCAAAGAAAGAGGCCACGGTGTTTCTGTATCTCTATTATGTTGGTGCGGCTTCGGAACTTTTAAATATCTTGATGCATCTCGAGAACTACGCATCTGATCAAAAAATATCATAGAACATAAAAAGTAGGAAACTTAATTCTCTACAAAAAAGGTCTCTTAACATTTTGCCATAGCTCGCTGCGTTTCCGAGATATGTGCAGATTTATCTCAAGGGAAGGGGCCTGACGGACATATTTCGAGATATTTCTTCTTCTTGTTGTTCTTCTTCTGCACAGCTAAGCTGGAAGTGGCATTTGCAGCTCGCAATAGTACAGAGTTATCTCAAAGAAAGGGGCCACGGTGTTTCTGTATCTCTATTATGTTGGTGCGGCTTCGGAACTTTTAAATATCTTGATACATCTCGAGAACTACGCATCTGATCAAAAAATATCATAGAACATAAAAAGTAGGGAACTTAATTCTCTACAAAAAAGGTCTCTTAACATTTTGCCATAGCTCGCTTCGTTTCCGAGATATGTGCAGATTTATCTCAAGGGAAGGGGCCTGACGGACATATTTCGAGATATTTCTTCTTCTTGTTGTTCTTC
The DNA here is from genome assembly GCF_051020975.1 of Osmia lignaria lignaria. Taxonomy (NCBI): domain Eukaryota; kingdom Metazoa; phylum Arthropoda; class Insecta; order Hymenoptera; family Megachilidae; genus Osmia; species Osmia lignaria. The sequence goes on along the minus strand of NW_027478169.1, from coordinate 300,668 downwards.
TTCTGCACAGCTAAACTGGAAGTGGCATTTCCAGCTCGCAATAGCGCAGAGTTATCTCAAAGAAAGGGGCCACGGTGTTTCTGTATCTCTATTATGTTGGTGCGGCTTCGGAACTTTTAAATATCTTGATACATCTCGAGAACTACGCATCTGATCAAAAAATATCACAGAACATAAATAGTAGGAAACTTAATTTCCTACAAAAAAGATCTCTTAACATTTTGCCATAGCTCGCTTCGTTACCGAGATATGTGCAGATTTATCTCAAGGGAAGGGGCCTGACGGACATATTTCCAGATATTTCTTCTTCTTGTTGTTCTTCTTCTGCACAGCTAAGCTGGAAGTGGCATTTGCAGCTCGCAATAGTACAGAGTTATCTCAAAGAAAGGGGCCACGGTGTTTCTGTATCTCTATTATGTTGGTGCGGCTTCGGAACTTTTAAATATCTCGATATATCTCGAAAACTACTCCTCTGATCAAAAAATATCATAGATCATAAATTGTAGGAAACATAATTCTCTACAAAAAAGGTCTCTTAACATTTTGACATAGCTCGTTTCGTTACCGAGATATTTGCAGATATATCTCAAGGGAAGGGGCCTGACGGACATATTTCGAGATATTTCTTCTTCTTGTTGTTCTTCTTCTGCACAGCTAAACTGGAACTGGCATTTCCAGCTCGCAATAGCGCAGAGTTATCTCAAAGAAAGGGGCCACGGTGTTTCTGTATCCATACTATGTTGGTGCGGCGTCGGAACTTTTAAATATCTTGATATATCTCGAGAACTACGCGTCCGATCAAAAAATATCATAGAACATAAAAAGTAGGAAACTTAATTCTCTACAAAAAAGGTCTCTGAACATTTTGCCATAGCTCGCTTCGTTTCCGAGATATGTGCAGATTTATCTCAAGGGAAGGGGCCTGACGGACATATTTCGAGATATTTCTTCTTCTTGTTGTTCTTCTTCTGCACAGCTAAGCTGGAAGTGGCATTTGCAGCTCGCAATAGTACAGAGTTATCTCAAAGAAAGGGGCCACGGTGTTTCTGTATCTCTATTATGTTAGTGCGGCTTCGGAACTTTTAAATATCTCGATATATCTCGAAAACTACGCTTCTGATCAAAAAATATCATAGAACATAAAAAGTAGGAAACTTAATTCTCTACAAAAAAGGTCTCTTAACATTTTGCCATAGCTCGCTTCGTTTCCGAGATATGTGCAAATTTATCTCAAGGGAAGGGGCCTGACGGACATATTTCGAGATATTTCTTCTTCTTGTTGTTCTTCTTCTGCACAGCTAAGCTGGAAGTGGCATTTGCAGCTCGCAATAGTACAGAGTTATCCCAAAGAAAGGGGCCACGGTGTTTCTGTATCTCTATTATGTTGGTGCGGCTTCGGAGCTTTTAAATATCTTGATATATCTCGAGAACTACGCATCTGATCAAAAAATATCATAGAACATAAAACGTAGGAAACTTAATTCTCTACAAAAAAGGTCTCTTAACATTTTGCCATAGCTCGCTTCGTTTCCGAGATATTTGCGGATATATCTCAAGGGAAGGGGCCTGACGGACATATTTCGAGATATTTCTTCTTCTTGTTGTTCTTCTTCTGCACAGCTAAGCTGGAAGTGGCATTTGCAGCTCGCAATAGTACAGAGTTATCTCAAAGAAAGGGGCCACGGTGTTTCTGTATCTCTATTATGTTGGTGCGGCTTCGGAGCTTTTAAATATCTTGATATATCTCGAGAACTACGCATCTGATCAAAAAATATCATAGAACATAAATTGTAGGAAACATAATTCTCTACAAAAAAGGTCTCTTAACATTTTGCTATAGCTCGCTTCGTTTCCGAGATATTTGCAGATATATCTCAAGGGAAGGGGCCTGACGGACATATTTCGAGATATTTCTTCTTCTTGTTGTTCTTCTTCTGCACAGCTAAGCTGGAAGTGGCATTTGCAGCTCGCAATAGTGCAGAGTTATCTCAAAGAAAGAGGCCACGGTGTTTCTGTATCTCTATTATGTTGGTGCGGCTTCGGAACTTTTAAATATCTTGATACATCTCGAGAACTACGCATCTGATCAAAAAATATCGTAGAACATAAAAAGTAGGAAACTTAATTCTCTACAAAAAAGGTCTCTTAAGATTTTGCCTTAGCTCGTTTGGTTTCCGAGATATTTGCAGATATATCTCAAGGGATGGGGCCTGACGGACATATTTCGAGATATTTCTTCTTCTTGTTGTTCTTCTTCTGCACAGCTAAACTGGAAGTGGCATTTCCAGCTCGCAATAGTGCAGAGTTATCTCAAAGAAAGAGGCCACGGTGTTTCTGTATCTCTATTATGTTGGTGCGGCTTCGGAACTTTTAAATATCTTGATACATCTCGAGAACTACGCATCTGATCAAAAAATATCATAGAACATAAAAAGTAGGAAACTTAATTCTCTACAAAAAAGGTCTCTTAACATTTTGCCATAGCTCGCTTCGTTTCCGAGATATGTGCAGATTTATCTCAAGGGAAGGGGCCTGACGGACATATTTCGAGATATTTCTTCTTCTTGTTGTTCTTCTTCTGCACAGCTAAGCTGGAAGTGGCAGTTGCAGCTCGCAATAGTACAGAGTTATCTCAAAGAAAGGGGCCACAGTGTTTCTGTATCTCTATTATGTTGGTGCGGCTTCGGAACTTTTAAATATCTCGATATATCTCGAAAACTACGCTTCTGATCAAAAAATATCATAGAACATTAATTGTAGGAAACATAATTCTCTACAAAAAAGGTCTCTTAACATTTTGCCATAGCTCGCTTCGTTTCCGAGATATTTGCAGATATATCTCAAGGGAAGGGGCCTGACGGACATATTTCGAGATATTTCTTCTTCTTGTTGTTCTTCTTCTGCACAGCTAAGCTGGAAGTGGCATTTGCAGCTCGCAATAGTGCAGAGTTATCTCAAAGAAAGAGGCCACGGTGTTTCTGTATCTCTATTATGTTGGTGCGGCTTCGGAACTTTTAAATATCTTGATACATCTCGAGAACTACGCATCTGATCAAAAAATATCATAGAACATAAAAAGTAGGAAACTTAATTCTCTACAAAAAAGGTCTCTTAACATTTTGCCATAGCTCGCTTCGTTTCCGAGATATGTGCAGATTTATCTCAAGGGAAGGGGCCTGACGGACATATTTCGAGATATTTCTTCTTCTTGTTGTTCTTCTTCTGCACAGCTAAGCTGGAAGTGGCATTTGCAGCTCGCAATAGTACAGAGTTATCTCAAAGAAAGGGGCCACGGTGTTTCTGTATCTCTATTATGTTGGTGCGGCTTCGGAACTTTTAAATATCTCGGTATATCTCGAAAACTACGCTTCTGATCAAAAAATATCATAGAACATAAAAAGTAGGAAACTTAATTCTCTACAAAAAAGGTCTCTTAACATTTTGCCATAGCTCGCTTCGTTTCCGAGATATGTGCAGATTTATCTCAAGGGAAGGGGCCTGACGGACATATTTCGAGATATTTCTTCTTCTTGTTGTTCTTCTTCTGCACAGCTAAGCTGGAAGTGGCATTTGCAGCTCGCAATAGTACAGAGTTATCTCAAAGAAAGGGGCCACGGTGTTTCTGTATCTCTATTATGTTGGTGCGGCTTCGGAGCTTTTAAATATCTTGATATATCTCGAGAACTACGCATCTGATCAAAAAATATCATAGAACATAAAACGTAGGAAACTTAATTCTCTACAAAAAAGGTCTCTTAACATTTTGCCATAGCTCGCTTCGTTTCCGAGATATTTGCAGATATATCTCAAGGGAAGGGGCCTGACGGACATATTTCGAGATATTTCTTCTTCTTGTTGTTCTTCTTCTGCACAGCTAAGCTGGAAGTGGCATTTGCAGCTCGCAATAGTACAGAGTTATCTCAAAGAAAGGGGCCACAGTGTTTCTGTATCTCTATTATGTTGGTGCGGCTTCGGAACTTTTAAATATCTCGATATATCTCGAAAACTACGCTTCTGATCAAAAAATATCATAGAACATAGATTGTAGGAAACATAATTCTCTACAAAAAAGGTCTCTTAACATTGTGCCATAGCTCGCTTCGTTTCCGAGATATTTGCAGATATATCTCAAGGGAAGGGGCCTGACGGACATATTTCGAGATATTTCTTCTTCTTGTTGTTCTTCTTCTGCACAGCTAAGCTGGAAGTGGCATTTGCAGCTCGCAATAGTGCAGAGTTATCTCAAAGAAAGAGGCCACGGTGTTTCTGTATCTCTATTATGTTGGTGCGGCTTCGGAACTTTTAAATATCTTGATACATCTCGAGAACTACGCATCTGATCAAAAAATATCGTAGAACATAAAAAGTAGGAAACTTAATTCTCTACAAAAAAGGTCTCTTAAGATTTTGCCATAGCTCGTTTGGTTTCCGAGATATTTGCAGATATATCTCAAGGGATGGGGCCTGACGGACATATTTCGAGATATTTCTTCTTCTTGTTGTTCTTCTTCTGCACAGCTAAGCTGGAAGTGGCATTTGCAGCTCGCAATAGTGCAGAGTTATCTCAAAGAAAGAGGCCACGGTGTTTCTGTATCTCTATTATGTTGGTGCGGCTTCGGAACTTTTAAATATCTTGATGCATCTCGAGAACTACGCATCTGATCAAAAAATATCATAGAACATAAAAAGTAGGAAACTTAATTCTCTACAAAAAAGGTCTCTTAACATTTTGCCATAGCTCGCTTCGTTTCCGAGATATGTGCAGATTTATCTCAAGGGAAGGGGCCTGACGGACATATTTCGAGATATTTCTTCTTCTTGTTGTTCTTCTTCTGCACAGCTAAGCTGGAAGTGGCATTTGCAGCTCGCAATAGTACAGAGTTATCTCAAAGAAAGGGGCCACGGTGTTTCTGTATCTCTATTATGTTGGTGCGGCTTCGGAACTTTTAAATATCTTGATACATCTCGAGAACTACGCATCTGATCAGAAAATATCATAGAACATAAAAAGTAGGGAACTTAATTCTCTACAAAAAAGGTCTCTTAACATTTTGCCATAGCTCGCTTCGTTTCCGAGATATGTGCAGATTTATCTCAAGGGAAGGGGCCTGACGGACATATTTCGAGATATTTCTTCTTCTTGTTGTTCTTCTTCTGCACAGCTAAACTGGAAGTGGCATTTCCAGCTCGCAATAGCGCAGAGTTATCTCAAAGAAAGGGGCCACGGTGTTTCTGTATCTCTATTATGTTGGTGCGGCTTCGGAACTTTTAAATATCTTGATACATCTCGAGAACTACGCATCTGATCAAAAAATATCACAGAACATAAATAGTAGGAAACTTAATTTCCTACAAAAAAGATCTCTTAACATTTTGCCATAGCTCGCTTCGTTTCCGAGATATGTGCAGATTTATCTCAAGGGAAGGGGCCTGACGGACATATTTCCAGATATTTCTTCTTCTTGTTGTTCTTCTTCTGCACAGCTAAGCTGGAAGTGGCATTTGCAGCTCGCAATAGTACAGAGTTATCTCAAAGAAAGGGGCCACGGTGTTTCTGTATCTCTATTATGTTGGTGCGGCTTCGGAACTTTTAAATATCTCGATATATCTCGAAAACTACTCCTCTGATCAAAAAATATCATAGATCATAAATTGTAGGAAACATAATTCTCTACAAAAAAGGTCTCTTAACATTTTGACATAGCTCGTTTCGTTTCCGAGATATTTGCAGATATATCTCAAGGGAAGGGGCCTGACGGACATATTTCGAGATATTTCTTCTTCTTGTTGTTCTTCTTCTGCACAGCTAAACTGGAACTGGCATTTCCAGCTCGCAATAGCGCAGAGTTATCTCAAAGAAAGGGGCCACGGTGTTTCTGTATCCATATTATGTTGGTGCGGCGTCGGAACTTTTAAATATCTTGATATATCTCGAGAACTACGCGTCCGATCAAAAAATATCATAGAACATAAAAAGTAGGAAACATAATTCTCTACAAAAAAGGTCTCTGAACATTTTGCCATAGCTCGCTTCGTTTCCGAGATATGTGCAGATTTATCTCAAGGGAAGGGGCCTGACGGACATATTTCGAGATATTTCTTCTTCTTGTTGTTCTTCTTCTGCACAGCTAAGCTGGAAGTGGCATTTGCAGCTCGCAATAGTACAGAGTTATCTCAAAGAAAGGGGCCACGGTGTTTCTGTATCTCTATTATGTTAGTGCGGCTTCGGAACTTTTAAATATCTCGATATATCTCGAAAACTACGCTTCTGATCAAAAAATATCATAGAACATAAAAAGTAGGAAACTTAATTCTCTACAAAAAAGGTCTCTTAACATTTTGCCATAGCTCGCTTCGTTTCCGAGATATGTGCAAATTTATCTCAAGGGAAGGGGCCTGACGGACATATTTCGAGATATTTCTTCTTCTTGTTGTTCTTCTTCTGCACAGCTAAGCTGGAAGTGGCATTTGCAGCTCGCAATAGTACAGAGTTATCTCAAAGAAAGGGGCCACGGTGTTTCTGTATCTCTATTATGTTGGTGCGGCTTCGGAGCTTTTAAATATCTTGATATATCTCGAGAACTACGCATCTGATCAAAAAATATCATAGAACATAAAACGTAGGAAACTTAATTCTCTACAAAAAAGGTCTCTTAACATTTTGCCATAGCTCGCTTCGTTTCCGACATATGTGCAGATTTATCTCAAGGGAAGGGGGCTGAAGGACATATTTCGAGATATTTCTTCTTCTTGTTGTTCTTCTTCTGCACAGCTAAACTGGAAGTGGCATTTCCAGCTCGCAACAGCGCAGAGTTATCTCAAAGAAAGGGGCCACGGTGTTTCTGTATCTCTATTATGTTGGTGCGGCTTCGGAACTTTTAAATATCTTGATACATCTCGAGAACTACGCATCTGATCAAAAAATATCATAGAACATAAAAAGTAGGGAACTTAATTCTCTACAAAAAAGGTCTCTTAACATTTTGCCATAGCTCGCTTCGTTTCCGAGATATGTGCAGATTTATCTCAAGGGGAGGGGCCTGACGGACATATTTCGAGATATTTCTTCTTCTTGTTGTTCTTCTTCTGCACAGCTAAGCTGGAAGTGGCATTTGCAGCTCGCAATAGTACAGAGTTATCTCAAAGAAAGGGGCCACGGTGTTTCTGTATCTCTATTATGTTGGTGCGGCTTCGGAGCTTTTAAATATCTTGATACATCTCGAGAACTACGCATCTGATCAAAAAATATCATAGAACATAAAACGTAGGATACTTAATTCTCTACAAAAAAGGTCTCTTAACATTTTGCCATAGCTCGCTTCGTTTCCGAGATATTTGCAGATATATCTCAAGGGAAGGGGCCTGACGGACATATTTCGAGATATTTCTTCTTCTTGTTGTTCTTCTTCTGCACAGCTAAGCTGGAAGTGGCATTTGCAGCTCGCAATAGTGCAGAGTTATCTCAAAGAAAGAGGCCACGGTGTTTCTGTATCTCTATTATGTTGGTGCGGCTTCGGAACTTTTAAATATCTTGATACATCTCGAGAACTACGCATCTGATCAAAAAATATCATAGAACATAAAAAGTAGGAAACTTAATTCTCTACAAAAAAGGTCTCTTAACATTTTGCCATAGCTCGCTTCGTTTCCGAGATATGTGCAGATTTATCTCAAGGGAAGGGGCCTGACGGACATATTTCGAGATATTTCTTCTTCTTGTTGTTCTTCTTCTGCACAGCTAAGCTGGAAGTGGCATTTGCAGCTCGCAATAGTGCAGAGTTATCTCAAAGAAAGAGGCCACGGTGTTTCTGTATCTCTATTATGTTGGTGCGGCTTCGGAACTTTTAAATATCTCGATACATCTCGAGAACTACGCATCTGATCAAAAAATATCATACAACATAAAAAGTAGGAAACTTAATTCTCTACAAAAAAGGTCTCTTAACATTTTGCCATAGCTCGCTTCGTTTCCGAGATATGTGCAGATTTATCTCAAGGGAAGGGGCCTGACGGACATATTTCGAGATATTTCTTCTTCTTGTTGTTCTTCTTCTGCACAGCTAAGCTGGAAGTGGCATTTGCAGCTCGCAATAGTACAGAGTTATCTCAAAGAAAGGGGCCACGGTGTTTCTGTATCTCTATTATGTTGGTGCGGCTTCGGAACTTTTAAATATCTCGATATATCTCGAAAACTACGCTTCTGATCAAAAAATATCATAGAACATAAAAAGTAGGAAACTTAATTCTCTACAAAAAAGGTCTCTTAACATTTTGCCATAGCTCGCTTCGTTTCCGAGATATGTGCAGATTTATCTCAAGGGAAGGGGCCTGACGGACATATTTCGAGATATTTCTTCTTCTTGTTGTTCTTCTTCTGCACAGCTAAGCTGGAAGTGGCATTTGCAGCTCGCAATAGTACAGAGTTATCTCAAAGAAAGGGGCCACGGTGTTTCTGTATCTCTATTATGTTGGTGCGGCTTCGGAACTTTTAAATATCTCGATATATCTCGAAAACTACGCTTCTGATCAAAAAATATCATAGAACATAGATTGTAGGAAACATAATTCTCTACAAAAAAGGTCTCTTAACATTGTGCCATAGCTCGCTTCGTTTCCGAGATATTTGCAGATATATCTCAAGGGAAGGGGCCTGACGGACATATTTCGAGATATTTCTTCTTCTTGTTGTTCTTCTTCTGCACAGCTAAGCTGGAAGTGGCATTTGCAGCTCGCAATAGTGCAGAGTTATCTCAAAGAAAGAGGCCACGGTGTTTCTGTATCTCTATTATGTTGGTGCGGCTTCGGAACTTTTAAATATCTTGATACATCTCGAGAACTACGCATCTGATCAAAAAATATCGTAGAACATAAAAAGTAGGAAACTTAATTCTCTACAAAAAAGGTCTCTTAAGATTTTGCCATAGCTCGTTTGGTTTCCGAGATATTTGCAGATATATCTCAAGGGATGGGGCCTGACGGACATATTTCGAGATATTTCTTCTTCTTGTTGTTCTTCTTCTGCACAGCTAAGCTGGAAGTGGCATTTGCAGCTCGCAATAGTACAGAGTTATCTCAAAGAAAGGGGCCACGGTGTTTCTGTATCTCTATTATGTTGGTGCGGCTTCGGAACTTTTAAATATCTTGATACATCTCGAGAACTACGCATCTGATCAGAAAATATCATAGAACATAAAAAGTAGGAAACTTAATTCTCTACAAAAAAGGTCTCTGAACATTTTGCCATAGCTCGCTTCGTTTCCGAGATATGTGCAGATTTATCTCAAGGGAAGGGGCCTGACGGACATATTTCGAGATATTTCTTCTTCTTGTTGTTCTTCTTCTGCACAGCTAAGCTGGAAGTGGCATTTGCAGCTCGCAATAGTACAGAGTTATCTCAAAGAAAGGGGCCACGGTGTTTCTGTATCTCTATTATGTCAGTGCGGCTTCGGAACTTTTAAATATCTCGATATATCTCGAAAACTACGCTTCTGATCAAAAAATATCATAGAACATAAAAAGTAGGAAACTTAATTCTCTACAAAAAAGGTCTCTTAACATTTTGCCATAGCTCGCTTCGTTTCCGAGATATGTGCAAATTTATCTCAAGGGAAGGGGCCTGACGGACATATTTCGAGATATTTCTTCTTCTTGTTGTTCTTCTTCTGCACAGCTAAGCTGGAAGTGGCATTTGCAGCTCGCAATAGTACAGAGTTATCTCAAAGAAAGGGGCCACGGTGTTTCTGTATCTCTATTATGTTGGTGCGGCTTCGGAGCTTTTAAATATCTTGATATATCTCGAGAACTACGCATCTGATCAAAAAATATCATAGAACATAAAACGTAGGAAACTTAATTCTCTACAAAAAAGGTCTCTTAACATTTTGCCATAGCTCGCTTCGTTTCCGAGATATTTGCAGATATATCTCAAGGGAAGGGGCCTGACGGACATATTTCGAGATATTTCTTCTTCTTGTTGTTCTTCTTCTGCACAGCTAAGCTGGAAGTGGCATTTGCAGCTCGCAATAGTACAGAGTTATCTCAAAGAAAGGGGCCACAGTGTTTCTGTATCTCTATTATGTTGGTGCGGCTTCGGAACTTTTAAATATCTCGATATATCTCGAAAACTACGCTTCTGATCAAAAAATATCATAGAACATAAATTGTAGGAAACATAATTCTCTACAAAAAAGGTCTCTTAACATTTTGCTATAGCTCGCTTCGTTTCCGAGATATTTGCAGATATATCTCAAGGGAAGGGGCCTGACGGACATATTTCGAGATATTTCTTCTTCTTGTTGTTCTTCTTCTGCACAGCTAAGCTGGAAGTGGCATTTGCAGCTCGCAATAGTGCAGAGTTATCTCAAAGAAAGAGGCCACGGTGTTTCTGTATCTCTATTATGTTGGTGCGGCTTCGGAACTTTTAAATATCTTGATACATCTCGAGAACTACGCATCTGATCAAAAAATATCGTAGAACATAAAAAGTAGGAAACTTAATTCTCTACAAAAAAGGTCTCTTAACATTTTGCCATAGCTCGCTTCGTTTCCGAGATATGTGCAAATTTATCTCAAGGGAAGGGGCCTGACGGACATATTTCGAGATATTTCTTCTTCTTGTTGTTCTTCTTCTGCACAGCTAAGCTGGAAGTGGCATTTGCAGCTCGCAATAGTACAGAGTTATCTCAAAGAAAGGGGCCACGGTGTTTCTGTATCTCTATTATGTTGGTGCGGCTTCGGAGCTTTTAAATATCTTGATATATCTCGAGAACTACGCATCTGATCAAAAAATATCATAGAACATAAAACGTAGGAAACTTAATTCTCTACAAAAAAGGTCTCTTAACATTTTGCCATAGCTCGCTTCGTTTCCGAGATATTTGCAGATATATCTCAAGGGAAGGGGCCTGACGGACATATTTCGAGATATTTCTTCTTCTTGTTGTTCTTCTTCTGCACAGCTAAGCTGGAAGTGGCATTTGCAGCTCGCAATAGTACAGAGTTATCTCAAAGAAAGGGGCCACAGTGTTTCTGTATCTCTATTATGTTGGTGCGGCTTCGGAACTTTTAAATATCTCGATATATCTCGAAAACTACGCTTCTGATCAAAAAATATCATAGAACATAAATTGTAGGAAACATAATTCTCTACAAAAAAGGTCTCTTAACATTTTGCTATAGCTCGCTTCGTTTCCGAGATATTTGCAGATATATCTCAAGGGAAGGGGCCTGACGGACATATTTCGAGATATTTCTTCTTCTTGTTGTTCTTCTTCTGCACAGCTAAGCTGGAAGTGGCATTTGCAGCTCGCAATAGTGCAGAGTTATCTCAAAGAAAGAGGCCACGGTGTTTCTGTATCTCTATTATGTTGGTGCGGCTTCGGAACTTTTAAATATCTTGATACATCTCGAGAACTACGCATCTGATCAAAAAATATCGTAGAACATAAAAAGTAGGAAACTTAATTCTCTACAAAAAAGGTCTCTTAAGATTTTGCCTTAGCTCGTTTGGTTTCCGAGATATTTGCAGATATATCTCAAGGGATGGGGCCTGACGGACATATTTCGAGATATTTCTTCTTCTTGTTGTTCTTCTTCTGCACAGCTAAGCTGGAAGTGGCATTTGCAGCTCGCAATAGTACAGAGTTATCTCAAAGAAAGGGGCCACGGTGTTTCTGTATCTCTATTATGTTGGTGCGGCTTCGGAGCTTTTAAATATCTTGATATATCTCGAGAACTACGCATCTGATCAAAAAATATCATAGAACATAAAACGTAGGAAACTTAATTCTCTACAAAAAAGGTCTCTTAACATTTTGCCATAGCTCGCTTCGTTTCCGACATATGTGCAGATTTATCTCAAGGGAAGGGGGCTGAAGGACATATTTCGAGATATTTCTTCTTCTTGTTGTTCTTCTTCTGCACAGCTAAACTGGAAGTGGCATTTCCAGCTCGCAACAGCGCAGAGTTATCTCAAAGAAAGGGGCCACGGTGTTTCTGTATCTCTATTATGTTGGTGCGGCTTCGGAACTTTTAAATATCTTGATACATCTCGAGAACTACGCATCTGATCAAAAAATATCATAGAACATAAAAAGTAGGGAACTTAATTCTCTACAAAAAAGGTCTCTTAACATTTTGCCATAGCTCGCTTCGTTTCCGAGATATGTGCAGATTTATCTCAAGGGGAGGGGCCTGACGGACATATTTCGAGATATTTCTTCTTCTTGTTGTTCTTCTTCTGCACAGCTAAGCTGGAAGTGGCATTTGCAGCTCGCAATAGTACAGAGTTATCTCAAAGAAAGGGGCCACGGTGTTTCTGTATCTCTATTATGTTGGTGCGGCTTCGGAGCTTTTAAATATCTTGATACATCTCGAGAACTACGCATCTGATCAAAAAATATCATAGAACATAAAACGTAGGATACTTAATTCTCTACAAAAAAGGTCTCTTAACATTTTGCCATAGCTCGCTTCGTTTCCGAGATATTTGCAGATATATCTCAAGGGAAGGGGCCTGACGGACATATTTCGAGATATTTCTTCTTCTTGTTGTTCTTCTTCTGCACAGCTAAGCTGGAAGTGGCATTTGCAGCTCGCAATAGTGCAGAGTTATCTCAAAGAAAGAGGCCACGGTGTTTCTGTATCTCTATTATGTTGGTGCGGCTTCGGAACTTTTAAATATCTTGATACATCTCGAGAACTACGCATCTGATCAAAAAATATTATAGAACATAAAAAGTAGGAAACTTAATTCTCTACAAAAAAGGTCTCTTAACATTTTGCCATAGCTCGCTTCGTTTCCGAGATATGTGCAGATTTATCTCAAGGGAAGGGGCCTGACGGACATATTTCGAGATATTTCTTCTTCTTGTTGTTCTTCTTCTGCACAGCTAAACTGGAAGTGGCATTTCCAGCTCGCAATAGTGCAGAGTTATCTCAAAGAAAGGGGCCACGGTGTTTCTGTATCTCTATTATGTTCGTGCGGCTTCGGAACTTTTAAATATCTTCATATATCTCGAGAACTACGCATCTGATCAAAAAATATCATAGAACATAAAAAGTAGGAAACTTAATTCTCTACAAAAAAGGTCTCTTAACATTTTGCCATAGCTCGTTTCGTTTCCGACATATGTGCAGATTTATCTCAAGGGAAGGGGCCTGACGGACATATTTCGAGATATTTCTTCTTCTTGTTGTTCTTCTTCTGCACAGCTAAACTGGAAGTGGCATTTCCAGCTCGCAACAGCGCAGAGTTATCTCAAAGAAAGGGGCCACGGTGTTTCTGTATCTCTGTTATGTTGGTGCGGCTTCGGAACTTTTAAATATCTTGATATATCTCGAGAACTACGCATCTGATCAAAAAATATCATAGAACATAAAAAGTAGGACACTTAATTCTCTACAAAAAAGGTCTCTTAACATTTTGCCATAGCTCGCTTCGTTTCCGAGATATGTGCAGATTTATCTCAAGGGAAGGGGCCTGACGGACATATTTCGAGATATTTCTTCTTCTTGTTGTTCTTCTTCTGCACAGCTAAGCTGGAAGTGGCATTTGCAGCTCGCAATAGTACAGAGTTATCTCAAAGAACCGGGCCACGGTGTTTCTGTATCTCTATTATGTTGGTGCGGCTTCGGAACTTTTAAATATCTTGATATATCTCGAGAACTACGCATCTGATCAAAAAATAGCATAGAACATAAAACGTAGGAAACTTAATTCTCTACAAAAAAGGTCTCTTAACATTTTGCCATAGCTCGCTTCGTTTCCGAGATATTTGCAGATTTATCTCAAGGGAAGGGGCCTGACAGACATATTTCGAGATATTTCTTCTTCTTGTTCTTCTTCTTCTGCACAGCTAAGCTGGAAGTGGCATTTGCGGCTCGCACTAGTGCAGAGTTATCTCAAAGAAAGTGGCCACGGTGTTTCTGTACATCTATTATGTTGGTGCGGCTTCGGAACTTTTAAATATCTCGATATATCTCGAAAACTACGCTTCTGATCAAAAAATATCATAGAACATAAAAAGTAGGAAACATAATTCTCTACAAAAAAGGTCTCTCAACATTTTGCCATAGCTCGCTTCGTTTCCGAGATATTTGCAGATATATCTCAAGGGAAGGGGCCTGACGGACATATTTCGAGATATTTCTTCTTCTTGTTGTTCTTCTTCTGCACAGCTAAGCTGGAAGTGGCATTTGCAGCTCGCAATAGTGCAGAGTTATCTCAAAGAAAGGGGCCACGGTGTTTCTGTATCTCTATTATGTTGGTGCGGCTTCGGAACTTTTAAATATCTCGATATATCTCGAAAACTACGCTTCTGATCAAAAAATATCATAGAACATAAAAAGTAGGAAACATAATTCTCTACAAAAAAGGTCTCTCAACATTTTGCCATAGCTCGCTTCGTTTCCGAGATATTTGCAGATATATCTCAAGGGAAGGGGCCTGACGGACATATTTCGAGATATTTCTTCTTCTTGTTGTTCTTCTTCTGCACAGCTAAGCTGGAAGTGGCATTTGCAGCTCGCAATAGTGCAGAGTTATCTCAAAGAAAGGGGCCACGGTGTTTCTGTATCTCTATTATGTTGGTGCGGCTTCGGAACTTTTAAATATCTTGATATATCCCGAGAACTACGCATCTGATCAAAAAATATCATATAACATAAAAAGTAGGAAACTTAATTCTCTACAAAAAACGTCTCTTAACATTTTGCCATAGCTCGCTTCGTTTCCGAGATATTTGCAGATTTATCTCAAGGGAAGGGGCCTGACGGACATATTTCGAGATATTTCTTCTTCTTATTGTTCTTCTTCTGCACAGCTAAGCTGGAAGTGGCATTTGCAGCTCGCAATAGTGCAGAGTTATCTCAAAGAAAGAGGCCACGGTGTTTCTGTATCTCTATTATGTTGGTGCGGCTTCGGAACTTTTAAATATCTTGATACATCTCGAGAACTACGCATCTGATCAAAAAATATCGTAGAACATAAAAAGTAGGAAACTTAATTCTCTACAAAAAAGGTCTCTTAAGATTTTGCCATAGCTCGTTTGGTTTCCGAGATATTTGCAGATATATCTCAAGGGATGGGGCCTGACGGACATATTTCGAGATATTTCTTCTTCTTGTTGTTCTTCTTCTGCACAGCTAAACTGGAAGTGGCATTTCCAGCTCGCAATAGTGCAGAGTTATCTCAAAGAAAGAGGCCACGGTGTTTCTGTATCTCTATTATGTTGGTGCGGCTTCGGAACTTTTAAATATCTTGATACATCTCGAGAACTACGCATCTGATCAAAAAATATCATAGAACATAAAAAGTAGGAAACTTAATTCTCTACAAAAAAGGTCTCTTAACATTTTGCCATAGCTCGCTTCGTTTCCGAGATATGTGCAGATTTATCTCAAGGGAAGGGGCCTGACGGACATATTTCGAGATATTTCTTCTTCTTGTTGTTCTTCTTCTGCACAGCTAAGCTGGAAGTGGCATTTGCAGCTCGCAATAGTACAGAGTTATCTCAAAGAAAGGGGCCACAGTGTTTCTGTATCTCTATTATGTTGGTGCGGCTTCGGAACTTTTAAATATCTCGATATATCTCGAAAACTACGCTTCTGATCAAAAAATATCATAGAACATTAATTGTAGGAAACATAATTCTCTACAAAAAAGGTCTCTTAACATTTTGCCATAGCTCGCTTCGTTTCCGAGATATTTGCAGATATATCTCAAGGGAAGGGGCCTGACGGACATATTTCGAGATATTTCTTCTTCTTGTTGTTCTTCTTCTGCACAGCTAAGCTGGAAGTGGCATTTGCAGCTCGCAATAGTGCAGAGTTATCTCAAAGAAAGAGGCCACGGTGTTTCTGTATCTCTATTATGTTGGTGCGGCTTCGGAACTTTTAAATATCTTGATACATCTCGAGAACTACGCATCTGATCAAAAAATATCATAGAACATAAAAAGTAGGAAACTTAATTCTCTACAAAAAAGGTCTCTTAACATTTTGCCATAGCTCGCTTCGTTTCCGAGATATGTGCAGATTTATCTCAAGGGAAGGGGCCTGACGGACATATTTCGAGATATTTCTTCTTCTTGTTGTTCTTCTTCTGCACAGCTAAGCTGGAAGTGGCATTTGCAGCTCGCAATAGTACAGAGTTATCTCAAAGAAAGGGGCCACGGTGTTTCTGTATCTCTATTATGTTGGTGCGGCTTCGGAGCTTTTAAATATCTTGATATATCTCGAGAACTACGCATCTGATCAAAAAATATCATAGAACATAAAACGTAGGAAACTTAATTCTCTACAAAAAAGGTCTCTTAACATTTTGCCATAGCTCGCTTCGTTTCCGACATATGTGCAGATTTATCTCAAGGGAAGGGGGCTGAAGGACATATTTCGAGATATTTCTTCTTCTTGTTGTTCTTCTTCTGCACAGCTAAACTGGAAGTGGCATTTCCAGCTCGCAACAGCGCAGAGTTATCTCAAAGAAAGGGGCCACGGTGTTTCTGTATCTCTATTATGTTGGTGCGGCTTCGGAACTTTTAAATATCTTGATACATCTCGAGAACTACGCATCTGATCAAAAAATATCATAGAACATAAAAAGTAGGGAACTTAATTCTCTACAAAAAAGGTCTCTTAACATTTTGCCATAGCTCGCTTCGTTTCCGAGATATGTGCAGATTTATCTCAAGGGGAGGGGCCTGACGGACATATTTCGAGATATTCCTTCTTCTTGTTGTTCTTCTTCTGCACAGCTAAGCTGGAAGTGGCATTTGCAGCTCGCAATAGTACAGAGTTATCTCAAAGAAAGGGGCCACGGTGTTTCTGTATCTCTATTATGTTGGTGCGGCTTCGGAGCTTTTAAATATCTTGATACATCTCGAGAACTACGCATCTGATCAAAAAATATCATAGAACATAAAACGTAGGATACTTAATTCTCTACAAAAAAGGTCTCTTAACATTTTGCCATAGCTCGCTTCGTTTCCGAGATATTTGCAGATATATCTCAAGGGAAGGGGCCTGACGGACATATTTCGAGATATTTCTTCTTCTTGTTGTTCTTCTTCTGCACAGCTAAGCTGGAAGTGGCATTTGCAGCTCGCAATAGTGCAGAGTTATCTCAAAGAAAGAGGCCACGGTGTTTCTGTATCTCTATTATGTTGGTGCGGCTTCGGAACTTTTAAATATCTTGATACATCTCGAGAACTACGCATCTGATCAAAAAATATCATAGAACATAAAAAGTAGGAAACTTAATTCTCTACAAAAAAGGTCTCTTAACATTTTGCTATAGCTCGCTTCGTTTCCGAGATATGTGCAGATTTATCTCAAGGGAAGGGGCCTGACGGACATATTTCGAGATATTTCTTCTTCTTGTTGTTCTTCTTCTGCACAGCTAAGCTGGAAGTGGCATTTATAGCTCGCAATAGTGCAGAGTTATCTCAAAGAAAGGGACCACGGTGTTTCTGTATCTCTATTATGTTGGTGCGGCTTCGGAACTTTTAAATATCTTGATATATCTCGAGAACTACGCATCTGATCAAAAAATATCATAGAACATAAAAAGTAGGAAACTTAATTCTCTACAAAAAGGTCTCTTAACATTTTGCAATAGCTCGCTTCGTTTCCGAGATATGTGCAGATTTATCTCAAGGGAAGGGGCCTGACGGACATATTTCGAGATATTTCTTCTTCTTGTTGTTCTTCTTCTGCACAGCTAAACTGGAAGTGGCATTTCCAGCTCGCAATAGTGCAGAGTTATCTCAAAGAAAGGGGCCACGGTGTTTCTGTATCTCTATTATGTTCGTGCGGATTCGGAACTTTTAAATATCTTCATATATCTCGAGAACTACGCATCTGATCAAAAAATATCATAGAACATAAAAAATAGGAAACTTAATTCTCTACAAAAAAGGTCTCTTAACATTTTGCCATAGCTCGCTTCGTTTCCGACATATGTGCAGATTTATCTCAAGGGAAGGGGCCTGACGGACATATTTCGAGATATTTCTTCTTCTTGTTGTTCTTCTTCTGCACAGCTAAACTGGAAGTGGCATTTCCAGCTCGCAACAGCGCAGAGTTATCTCAAAGAAAGGGGCCACGGTGTTTCTGTATCTCTGTTATGTTGGTGCGGCTTCGGAACTTTTAAATATCTTGATATATCTCGAGAACTACGCATCTGATCAAAAAATATCATAGAACATAAAAAGTAGGAAACTTAATTCTCTACAAAAAAGGTCTCTTAAGATTTTGCCATAGCTCGTTTGGTTTCCGAGATATTTGCAGATATATCTCAAGGGATGGGGCCTTACGGACATATTTCGAGATATTTCTTCTTCTTGTTGTTCTTCTTCTGCACAGCTAAACTGGAAGTGGCATTTCCAGCTCGCAATAGTGCAGAGTTATCTCAAAGAAAGGTGCCACGGTGTTTCTGTATCTCTGTTATGTTGGTGCGGCTTCGGAACTTTTAAATATCTTGATATATCTCGAGAACTACGGTTCTGATCAAAAAATATCATAGAACATAAATTGTAGGAAACATAATTCTCTACAAAAAAGGTCTCTCAACATTTTGCCATAGCTCGCTTCGTTTCCGAGATATTTGCAGATATATCTCAAGGGAAGGGGCCTGACGGACATATTTCGAGATATTTCTTCTTCTTGTTGTTCTTCTTCTGCACAGCTAAGCTGGAAGTGGCATTTGCAGCTCGCAATAGTGCAGAGTTATCTCAAAGAAAGGGGCCACGGTGTTTCTGTATCTCTATTATGTTGGTGCGGCTTCGGAACTTTTAAATATCTTGATATATCTCGAGAACTACGCATCTGATCAAAAATATCATACAACATAAAAAGTAAGAAACTTAATTCTCTACAAAAAAGGTCTCTTAACATTTTGCCATAGCTCGCTTCGTTTCCGAGATATTTGCAGATATATCTCAAGGGAAAGGGCCTGACGGACATATTTCGAGATATTTCTTCTTCTTGTTGTTCTTCTTCTGCACAGCTAAGCTGGAAGTGGCATTTGCAGCTCGCAATAGTGCAGAGTTATCTCAAAGAAAGGGGCCACGGTGTTTCTGTATCTCTATTATGTTGGTGCGGCTTCGGAACTTCTAAATATCTCGATATATCTCGAAAACTACGCTTCTGATCAAAAAATATCATAGAACATAAATTGTAGGAAACATAATTCTCTACAAAAAAGGTCTCTTAAGATTTTGCCATAGCTCGTTTGGTTTCCGAGATATTTGCAGATATATCTCAAGGGATGGGGCCTGACGGACATATTTCGAGATATTTCTTCTTCTTGTTGTTCTTCTTCTGCACAGCTAAACTGGAAGTGGCATTTCCAGCTCGCAATAGTGCGGAGTTATCTCAAAGAAAGGGGCCACGGTGTTTCTGTATCTCAATTATGTTGGTGGCTTCGGAACTTTTAAATATCTCGATATATCTCGAAAACTACGCTTCTGATCAAAAAATATCATAGAACATAAATTGTAGGAAATATAATTCTCTACAAAAAAGGTCTCTTAAGATTTTGCCATAGCTCGTTTGGTTTCCGAGATATTTGCAGATATATCTCAAGGGATGGGGCCTTACGGACATATTTCGAGATATTTCTTCTTCTTGTTGTTCTTCTTCTGCACAGCTAAACTGGAAGTGGCATTTCCAGCTCGCAATAGTGCAGAGTTATCTCAAAGAAAGGGGCCACGGTGTTTCTGTATCTCTGTTATGTTGGTGCGGCTTCGGAACTTTTAAATATCTTGATATATCTCGAGAACTACGGTTCTGATCAAAAAATATCATAGAACGTAAATTGTAGGAAACATAATTCTCTACAAAAAAGGTCTCTTAACATTTTGCCATAGCTCGCTTCGTTTCCGAGATATTTGCAGATATATCTCAAGGGAAGGGGCCTGACGGACATATTTCGAGATATTTCTTCTTCTTGTTGTTCTTCTTCTGCACAGCTAAGCTGGAAGTGGCATTTGCAGCTCGCAATAGTGCAGAGTTATCTCAAAGAAAGGGGCCACGGTGTTTCTGTATCTCTGTTATGTTGGTGCGGCTTCGGAACTTCTAAATATCTCGATATATCTCGAAAACTACGCTTCTGATCAAAAAATATCATAGAACATAAATTGTAGGAAACATAATTCTCTACAAAAAAGGTCTCTTAAGATTTTGCCATAGCTCGTTTGGTTTCCGAGATATTTGCAGATATATCTCAAGGGATGGGGCCTGACGGACATATTTCGAGATATTTCTTCTTCTTGTTGTTCTTCTTCTGCACAGCTAAACTGGAAGTGGCATTTCCAGCTCGCAATAGTGCGGAGTTATCTCAAAGAAAGGGGCCACGGTGTTTCTGTATCTCTATTATGTTGGTGGCTTCGGAACTTTTAAATATCTCGATATATCTCGAAAACTACGCTTCTGATCAAAAAATATCATAGAACATAAATTGTAGGAAACATAATTCTCTACAAAAAAGGTCTCTCAACATTTTGCCATAGCTCGCTTCGTTTCCGAGATATTTGCAGATATATCTCAAGGGAAGGGGCCTGACGGACATATTTCGAGATATTTCTTCTTCCTGTTGTTCTTCTTCTGCACAGCTAAGCTGGAAGTGGCATTTGCAGCTCGCAATAGTGCGGAGTTATCTCAAAGAAAGGGGCCACGGTGTTTCTGTATCTCTATTATGTTGGTGCGGCTTCGGAACTTTTAAATATCTTGATATATCTCGAGAACTACGCATCTGATCAAAAATATCATACAACATAAAAAGTAAGAAACTTAATTCTCTACAAAAAAGGTCTCTTAACATTTTGCCATAGCTCGCTTCGTTTCCGAGATATTTGCAGATATATCTCAAGGGAAAGGGCCTGACGGACATATTTCGAGATATTTCTTCTTCTTGTTGTTCTTCTTCTGCACAGCTAAGCTGGAAGTGGCATTTGCAGCTCGCAATAGTGCAGAGTTATCTCAAAGAAAGGGGCCACGGTGTTTCTGTATCTCTATTATGTTGGTGCGGCTTCGGAACTTCTAAATATCTCGATATATCTCGAAAACTACGCTTCTGATCAAAAAATATCATAGAACATAAATTGTAGGAAACATAATTCTCTACAAAAAAGGTCTCTTAAGATTTTGCCATAGCTCGTTTGGTTTCCGAGATATTTGCAGATATATCTCAAGGGATGGGGCCTGACGGACATATTTCGAGATATTTCTTCTTCTTGTTGTTCTTCTTCTGCACAGCTAAACTGGAAGTGGCATTTCCAGCTCGCAATAGTGCGGAGTTATCTCAAAGAAAGGGGCCACGGTGTTTCTGTATCTCTATTATGTTGGTGGCTTCGGAACTTTTAAATATCTCGATATATCTCGAAAACTACGCTTCTGATCAAAAAATATCATAGAACATAAATTGTAGGAAATATAATTCTCTACAAAAAAGGTCTCTTAAGATTTTGCCATAGCTCGTTTGGTTTCCGAGATATTTGCAGATATATCTCAAGGGATGGGGCCTTACGGACATATTTCGAGATATTTCTTCTTCTTATTGTTCTTCTTCTGCACAGCTAAACTGGAAGTGGCATTTCCAGCTCGCAATAGTGCAGAGTTATCTCAAAGAAAGGGGCCACGGTGTTTCTGTATCTCTATTATGTTGGTGCGGCTTCGGAACTTTTAAATATCTTGATATATCTCGAGAACTACGCATCTGATCAAAAAATGTCATAGAACATAAATTGTAGGAAACATAATTCTCTACAAAAAATGTCTCTTAACATTTTGCCATAGCTCGCTTCGTTTCCGAGATATGTGCAGATTTATCTCAAGGGAAGGGGCCTGACGGACATATTTCGAGATATTTCTTCTTCTTGTTGTTCTTCTTCTGCACAGCTAAGCTGGAAGTGGCATTTGCAGCTCGCAATAGTACAGAGTTATCTCAAAGAAAGGGGCCACGGTGTTTCTGTATCTCTATTATGTTGGTGCGGCTTCGGAACTTTTAAATATCTTGATATATCTCGAGAACTACGCATCTGATCAAAAAATATCATAGAACATAAAAAGTAGGAAACTTAATTCTCTACAAAAAAGGTCTCTTAACATTTTGCCATAGCTCGCTTCGTTTCCGAGATATGTGCAGATTTATCTCAAGGGAAGGGGCCTGACGGACATATTTCGAGATATTTCTTCTTCTTGTTGTTCTTCTTCTGCACAGCTAAGCTGGAAGTGGCATTTGCAGCTCGAAATAGTACAGAGTTATCTCAAAGAAAGGGGCCACGGTGTTTCTGTATCTCTATTATGTTGGTGCGGCTTCGGAACTTTTAAATATCTTGATATATCTCGAGAACTACGCATCTGATCAAAAAATATCATAGAACATAAAAAGCAGGAAACTTAATTCTCTACAAAAAAGGTCTCTTAACAGTTTGCCATAGCTCGCTTCGTTTCCGAGATATTTGCAGATATATCTCAAGGGAAAGGGCCTGACGGACATATTTCGAGATATTTCTCCTTCTTGTTGTTCTTCTTCTGCACAGCTAAGCTGGAAGTGGCATTTGCAGCTCGCAATAGTACAGAGTTATCTCAAAGAAAGGGGCCACGGTGTTTCTGTATCTCTATTATGTTGGTGCGGCTTCGGAACTTTTAAATATCTTGATATATCTCGAGAACTACGCATCTGATCAAAAAATATCATAGAACATAAAAAGCAGGAAACTTAATTCTCTACAAAAAAGGTGTCTTAACAGTTTGCCATAGCTCGCTTCGTTTCCGAGATATTTGCAGATATATCTCAAGGGAAAGGGCCTGACGGACATATTTCGAGATATTTCTTCTTCTTGTTGTTCTTCTTCTGCACAGCTAAACTGGAAGTGGCATTTCCAGCTCGCAATAGTGCGGAGTTATCTCAAAGAAAGGGGCCACGGTGTTTCTGTATCTCTATTATGTTGGTGCGGCTTCGGAACTTTTAAATATCTCGATATATCTCGAAAACTACGCTTCTGATCAAAAAATATCATAGAACATAAATTGTAGGAAATATAATTCTCTACAAAAAAGGTCTCTTAAGATTTTGCCATAGCTCGTTTGGTTTCCGAGATATTTGCAGATATATCTCAAGGGATGGGGCCTTACGGACATATTTCGAGATATTTCTTCTTCTTATTGTTCTTCTTCTGCACAGCTAAACTGGAAGTGGCATTTCCAGCTCGCAATAGTGCAGAGTTATCTCAAAGAAAGGGGCCACGGTGTTTCTGTATCTCTATTATGTTGGTGCGGCTTCGGAACTTTTAAATATCTTGATATATCTCGAGAACTACGCATCTGATCAAAAAATGTCATAGAACATAAATTGTAGGAAACATAATTCTCTACAAAAAATGTCTCTTAACATTTTGCCATAGCTCGCTTCGTTTCCGAGATATGTGCAGATTTATCTCAAGGGAAGGGGCCTGACGGACATATTTCGAGATATTTCTTCTTCTTGTTGTTCTTCTTCTGCACAGCTAAGCTGGAAGTGGCATTTGCAGCTCGCAATAGTACAGAGTTATCTCAAAGAAAGGGGCCACGGTGTTTCTGTATCTCTATTATGTTGGTGCGGCTTCGGAACTTTTAAATATCTTGATATATCTCGAGAACTACGCATCTGATCAAAAAATATCATAGAACATAAAAAGTAGGAAACTTAATTCTCTACAAAAAAGGTCTCTTAACATTTTGCCATAGCTCGCTTCGTTTCCGAGATATGTGCAGATTTATCTCAAGGGAAGGGGCCTGACGGACATATTTCGAGATATTTCTTCTTCTTGTTGTTCTTCTTCTGCACAGCTAAGCTGGAAGTGGCATTTGCAGCTCGCAATAGTACAGAGTTATCTCAAAGAAAGGGGCCACGGTGTTTCTGTATCTCTATTATGTTGGTGCGGCTTCGGAACTTTTAAATATCTTGATATATCTCGAGAACTACGCATCTGATCAAAAAATATCATAGAACATAAAAAGCAGGAAACTTAATTCTCTACAAAAAAGGTCTCTTAACAGTTTGCCATAGCTCGCTTCGTTTCCGAGATATTTGCAGATATATCTCAAGGGAAAGGGCCTGACGGACATATTTCGAGATATTTCTCCTTCTTGTTGTTCTTCTTCTGCACAGCTAAGCTGGAAGTGGCATTTGCAGCTCGCAATAGTGCAGAGTTATCTCAGAGAAAGGGGCCACGGTGTTTCTGTATCTCTATTATGTTGGTGCGGCTTCGGAACTTCTAAATATCTCGATATATCTCGAAAACTACGCTTCTGATCAAAAAATATCATAGAACATAAATTGTAGGAAACATAATTCTCTACAAAAAAGGTCTCTTAAGATTTTGCCATAGCTCGTTTGGTTTCCGAGATATTTGCAGATTTATCTCAAGGGAAGGGGCCTGACGGACATATTTCGAGATATTTCTTCTTCTTATTGTTCTTCTTCTGCACAGCTAAGCTGGAAGTGGCATTTGCAGCTCGCAATAGTGCAGAGTTATCTCAAAGAAAGGGGCCACGGTGTTTCTGTATCTCTATTATGTTGGTGCGGCTTCGGAACTTTTAAATATCTTGATATATCTCGAGAACTACGCATCTGATCAAAAAATATCATAGAACATAAAACGTAGGAAACTTAATTCTCTACAAAAAAGGTCTCTTAAGATTTTGCCATAGCTCGTTTGGTTTCCGAGATATTTGCAGATTTATCTCAAGGGAAGGGGCCTGACGGACATATTTCGAGATATTTCTTCTTCTTATTGTTCTTCTTCTGCACAGCTAAGCTGGAAGTGGCATTTGCAGCTCGCAATAGTGCAGAGTTATCTCAAAGAAAGGGGCCACGGTGTTTCTGTATCTCTATTATGTTGGTGCGGCTTCGGAACTTCTAAATATCTCGATATATCTCGAAAACTACGCTTCTGATCAAAAAATATCATAGAACTTAAATTGTAGGAAACATAATTCTCTACAAAAAAGGTCTCTTAACATTTTGCCATAGCTCGTTTGGTTTCCGAGATATTTGCAGATATATCTCAAGGGATGGGGCCTGACGGACATATTTCGAGATATTTCTTCTTCTTGTTGTTCTTCTTCTGCACAGCTAAACTGGAAGTGGCATTTCCAGCTCGCAATAGTGCGGAGTTATCTCAAAGAAAGGGGCCACGGTGTTTCTGTATCTCTATTATGTTGGTGCGGCTTCGGAACTTTTAAATATCTCGATATATCTCGAAAACTACGCTTCTGATCAAAAAATATCATAGAACATAAATTGTAGCAAATATAATTCTCTACAAAAAAGGTCTCTTAAGATTTTGCCATAGCTCGTTTGGTTTCCGAGATATTTGCAGATATATCTCAAGGGATGGGGCCTTACGGACATATTTCGAGATATTTCTTCTTCTTGTTGTTCTTCTTCTGCACAGCTAAACTGGAAGTGGCATTTCCAGCTCGCAATAGTGCAGAGTTATCTCAAAGAAAGGGGCCACGGTGTTTCTGTATCTCTATTATGTTGGTGCGGCTTCGGAACTTTTAAATATCTTGATATATCTCGAGAACTACGCATCTAATCAAAAAATATCATAGAACATGAAAAGTAGGAAACTTAATTCTCTACAAAAAAGGTCTCTTAACATTTTGCCATAGCTCGCTTCGTTTCCGAGATATTTGCAGATATATCTCAAGGGAAGGGGCCTGACGGACATATTTCCAGATATTTCTTCTTCTTGTTGTTCTTCTTCTGCACAGCTAAGCTGGAAGTGGCATTTGCAGCTCGCACTAGTGCAGAGTTATCTCAAAGAAAGGGGCCACGGTGTTTCTGTATCTCTATTATGTTGGTGCGGCTTCGGAACTTTTAAATATCTTGATATATCTCGAGAACTACGCATCTAATCAAAAAATATCATAGAACATAAAAAGTAGGAAACTTAATTCTCTACAAAAAAGGTCTCTTAACATTTTGCCATAGCTCGCTTCGTTTCCGAGATATTTGCAGATATATCTCAAGGGAAGGGGCCTGACGGACATATTTCGAGATATTTCTTCTTCTTGTTGTTCTTCTTCTGCACAGCTAAGCTGGAAGTGGCATTTGCAGCTCGCAATAGTGCAGAGTTATCTCAAAGAAAGGGGCCACGGTGTTTCTGTATCTCTATTATGTTGGTGCGGCTTCGGAACTTTTAAATATCTTGATATATCTCGGGAACTACGCATCTAATCAAAAAATATCATAGAACATAAAAAGTAGGAAACTTAATTCTCTACAAAAAAGGTCTCTTAACATTTTGCCATAGCTCGCTTCGTTTCCGAGATATTTGCAGATATATCTCAAGGGAAGGGGCCTGACGGACATATTTCGAGATATTTCTTCTTCTTGTTGTTCTTCTCCTGCACAGCTAAGCTGCAAGTGGCATTTGCAGCTCGCAATAGTGCAGAGTTATCTCAAAGAAAGGGGCCACGGTGTTTCTGTATCTCTATTATGTTGGTGCGGCTTCGGAACTTTTAAATATCTTGATATATCTCGAGAACTACGCATCTGATCAAAAAATATCATAGAACATAAAAAGTAGGAAACTTAATTCTCTACAAAAAAGGTCTCTTAACATTTTGCCATAGCTCGCTTCGTTTCCGAGATATTTGCAGATTTATCTCAAGGGAAGGGGCCTGACGGACATATTTCGAGATATTTCTTCTTCTTGTTGTTCTTCTTCTGCACAGCTAAGCTGGAAGTGGCATTTCCAGCTCGCAATAGTGCAGAGTTATCTCAAAGAAAGGGGCGACGGTGTTTCTGTATCTCTATTATGTTGGTGCGGCTTCGGAACTTTTAAATATCTTGATATATCTCGAGAACTACGCATCTGATCAAAAAATATCATAGAACATAAAAAGTAGGAAACTTAATTCTCTACAAAAAAGGTCTCTTAACATTTTGCCATAGCTCGCTTGGTTTCCGAGATATGTGCAGATTTATCTCAAGGGAAGGGGCCTGGCGGACATATTTCGAGATATTTCTTCTTCTTGTTGTTCTTCTTCTGCACAGCTAAGCTGGAAGTGGCATTTGCGGCTCGCACTAGTGCAGAGTTATCTCAAAGAAAGGGGCCACGGTGTTTCTGTATCTCTATTATGTTGGTGCGGCTTCGGAACTTTTAAATATCTTGATATATCTCGAGAACTACGCATCTAATCAAAAAATATCATAGAACATAACAAGTAGGAAACTTAATTCTCTACAAAAAAGGTCTCTTAACATTTTGCCATAGCCCGCTTCGTTTCCGAGATATTTGCAGATATATCTCAAGGGAAGGGGCCTGACGGACATATTTCGAGATATTTCTTCTTCTTATTGTTCTTCTTCTGCACAGCTAAGCTGGAAGTGGCATTTGCAGCTCGCAATAGTGCAGAGTTATCTCAAAGAAAGGGGCCACGGTGTTTCTGTATCTCTATTATGTTGGTGCGGCTTCGGAACTTTTAAATATCTCGATATATCTTGAAAACTACGCTTCTGATCAAAAAATATCATAGAACATAAATTGTAGGAAACATAATTCTCTACAAAAAACGTCTCTTAACATTTTCCATAGCTCGCTTCGTTTCCGAGATATTTGCAGATTCAGCTCAAAGGAACGGGGCTGACGGACATATTTCGAGATATTTCTTCTTCTTGTTGTTCTTCTTCTGCACAGCTAAACTGGAAGTGGCATTTCCAGCTCGCAATAGTGCAGAGTTATCTCAAAGAAAGTGGCCAC
Organism: Osmia lignaria lignaria; assembly: GCF_051020975.1. Lineage (NCBI taxonomy): Eukaryota > Metazoa > Arthropoda > Insecta > Hymenoptera > Megachilidae > Osmia > Osmia lignaria. Next base: position 272,913 of record NW_027478169.1, on the reverse strand, counting down.
GGTGTTTCTGTACCTCTATTATGTTGGTGCGGCTTCGGAACTTTTAAATATCTCGATATATCTCGAAAACTACGCTTCTGATCAAAAAATATCATAGAAGATAAAAAGTAGGAAACATAATTCTCTACAAAAAAGGTCTCTTAACATTTTGTCATAGCTCGCTTCGTTTCCGAGAAATTTGCAGATATATCTCAAGGGAAAGGGCCTGACGGACATATTTCGAGATATTTCTTCTTCTTGTTGTTCTTCTTCTGCACAGCTAAGCTGGAAGTGGCATTTGCAGCTCGCAATAGTGCAGAGTTATCTCAAAGAAAGGGGCCACGGTGTTTCTGTATCTCTATTATGTTGGTGCGGCTTCGGAACTTTTAAATATCTCGATATATCTCGAAAACTACGCTTCTGATCAAAAAATGTCATAGAACATAAATTGTAGGAAACATAATTCTCTACAAAAAACGTCTCTTAACATTTTCCATAGCTCGCTTCGTTTCCGAGATATTTGCAGATTCAGCTCAAAGGAACGGGGCTGACGGACATATTTCGAGATATTTCTTCTTCTTGTTGTTCTTCTTCTGCACAGCTAAACTGGAAGTGGCATTTCCAGCTCGCAATAGTGCAGAGTTATCTCAAAGAAAGTGGCCACGGTGTTTCTGTACCTCTATTATGTTGGTGCGGCTTCGGAACTTTTAAATATCTCGATATATCTCGAAAACTACGCTTCTGATCAAAAAATATCATAGAACATAAAAAGTAGGAAACATAATGCTCTACAAAAATGGTCTCTTAACATTTTGCCATAGCTCGCTTCGTTTCCGAGATATTTGCAGATATATCTCAAGGGAGGGGTCCTGACGGACATATTTCGAGATATTTCTTCTTCTTGTTGTTCTTCTTCTGCACACCTAAGCTGGAAGTGGCATTTGCAGCTCGCAATAGTGCAGAGTTATCTCAAAGAAAGTGGCCACGGTGTTTCTGTACCTCTATTATGTTGGTGCGGCTTCGGAACTTTTAAATATCTCGATATATCTCGAAAACTACGCTTCTGATCAAAAAATATCATAGAACATAAAAAGTAGGAAACATAATTCTCTACAAAAATGGTCTCTTAACATTTTGCCATAGCTCGCTTCGTTTCCGAGATATTTGCAGATATATCTCAAGGGAGGGGTCCTGACGGACATATTTCGAGATATTTCTTCTTCTTGTTGTTCTTCTTCTGCACACCTAAGCTGGAAGTGGCATTTGCAGCTCGCAATAGTGCAGAGTTATCTCAAAGAAAGGGGCCACGGTGTTTCTGTATCTCTATTATGTTGGTGCGGCTTCGGAACTTTTAAATATCTTGATATATCTCGAGAACTACGCATCTGATCAAAAAATATCATAGAACATAAAAAGTAGGAAACTTAATTCTCTACAAAAATGGTCTCTTAACATTTTGCCATAGCTCGCTTCGTTTCCGAGATATTTGCAGATATATCTCAAGGGAGGGGTCCTGACGGACATATTTCGAGATATTTCTTCTTCTTGTTGTTCTTCTTCTGCACACCTAAGCTGGAAGTGGCATTTGCAGCTCGCAATAGTGCAGAGTTATCTCAAAGAAAGGGGCCACGGTGTTTCTGTATCTCTATTATGTTGGTGCGGCTTCGGAACTTTTAAATATCTTGATATATCTCGAGAACTACGCATCTGATCAAAAAATATCATAGAACATAAAAAGTAGGAAACTTAATTCTCTACAAAAAATGTCTCTTAACATTTTGCCATAGCTCGCTTCGTTTCCGAGAAATTTGCAGATATATCTCAAGGGAAGGGGCCTGACGGACATATTTCGAGATATTTCTTCTTCTTGTTGTTCTTCTTCTGCACAGCTAAGCTGGAAGTGGCATTTGCAGCTCGCAATAGTGCAGAGTTATCTCAAAGAAAGGGGCCACGGTGTTTCTGTATCTCTATTATGTTGGTGCGGCTTCGGAACTTTTAAATATCTTGATATATCTCGAGAACTAAGCATCTGATCAAAAAATATCATAGAACATAAAAAGTAGGAAACTTAATTCTCTACAAAAAAGGTCTCATAACATTTTGCCATAGCCCGCTTCGTTTCCGAGATATTTGCAGATATATCTCAAGGGAAGGGGCCTGACGGACATATTTCGAGATATTTCTTCTTCTTATTGTTCTTCTTCTGCACAGCTAAGCTGGAAGTGGCATTTGCAGCTCGCAATAGTGCAGAGTTATCTCAAAGAAAGGGGCCACGGTGTTTCTGTATCTCTATTATGTTGGTGCGGCTTCGGAACTTTTAAATATCTCGATATATCTCGAAAACTGCGCTTCTGATCAAAAAATGTCATAGAACATAAATTGTAGGAAACATAATTCTCTACAAAAAACGTCTCTTAACATTTTCCATAGCTCGCTTCGTTTCCGAGATATTTGCAGATTCAGCTCAAAGGAACGGGGCTGACGGACATATTTCGAGATATTTCTTCTTCTTGTTGTTCTTCTTCTGCACAGCTAAACTGGAAGTGGCATTTCCAGGTCGCAATAGTGCAGAGTTATCTCAAAGAAAGTGGCCACGGTGTTTCTGTACCTCTATTATGTTGGTGCGGCTTCGGAACTTTTAAATATCTCGATATATCTCGAAAACTACGCTTCTGATCAAAAAATATCATAGAACATAAAAAGTAGGAAACATAATTCTCTACAAAAATGGTCTCTTAACATTTTGCCATAGCTCGCTTCGTTTCCGAGATATTTGCAGATATATCTCAAGGGAGGGGTCCTGACGGACATATTTCGAGATATTTCTTCTTCTTGTTGTTCTTCTTCTGCACAGCTAACCTGGAAGTGGCATTTGCAGCTCGCAATAGTGCAGAGTTATCTCAAAGAAAGGGGCCACGGTGTTTCTGTATCTCTATTATGTTGGTGCGGCTTCGGAACTTTTAAATATCTTGATATATCTCGAGAACTACGCATCTGATCAAAAAATATCATAGAACATAAAAAGTAGGAAACTTAATTCTCTACAAAAAATGTCTCTTAACATTTTGCCATAGCTCGCTTCGTTTCCGAGATATTTGCAGATATATCTCAAGGGAAAGGGCCTGACGGACATATTTCGAGATATTTCTTCTTTTTGTTGTTCTTCTTCTGCACAGCTAAGCTGGAAGTGGCATCTGCAGCTCGCAATAGTGCAGAGTTATCTCAAAGAAAGGGGCCACGGTGTTTCTGTATCTCTATTATGTTGGTGCGGCTTCGGAACTTTTAAATATCTTGATATATCTCGAGAACTACGCATCTGATCAAAAAATATCATAGAACATAAAAAGTAGGAAACTTAATTCTCTACAAAAAAGGTCTCTTAACATTTTGCCATAGCTCGGTTCGTTTCCGAGATATTTGCAGATTTATCTCAAGGGAAGGGGCCTGACGGACATATTTCGAGATATTTCTTCTTCTTGTTGTTCTTCTTCTGCACAGCTAAGCTGGAAGTGGCATTGGCAGCTCGCAATAGTGCTGAGTTATCTCAAAGAAAGGGGCCACGGTGTTTCTGTATCTCTATTATGTTGGTGCGGCTTCGGGACTTTTAAATATCTTGATATATCTCGAGAACTACGCATCTGATCAAAAAATATCATAGAACATAGAAAGTAGGAAACTTAATTCTCTACAAGAAAGGTCTCTTAACATTTTGCCATAGCTCGCTTCGTTTCCGAGATATTTGCAGATTTATCTCAAGGGATGGGGCCTGACGGACATATTTCGAGATATTTCTTCTTCTTGTTGTTCTTCTTCTGCACAGCTAAGCTGGAAGTGGCATTTGCAGCGCGCAATAGTGCAGAGTTATCTCAAAGAAAGGGGCCACGGTGTTTCTGTATCTCTATTATGTTGGTGCGGCTTCGGAACTTTTAAATATCTTGATATATCTCGGGAACTACGCATCTAATCAAAAAATATCATAGAACATAAAAAGTAGGAAACTTAATTCTCTACAAAAAAGGTCTCTTAACATTTTGCCATAGCTCGCTTCGTTTCCGAGATATTTGCAGATATATCTCAAGGGAAGGGGCCTGACGGACATATTTCGAGATATTTCTTCTTCTTGTTGTTCTTCTTCTGCACAGCTAAGCTGGAAGTGGCATTTCCAGCTCGCAATAGTGCAGAGTTATCTCAAAGAAAGGGGCGACGGTGTTTCTGTATCTCTATTATGTTGGTGCGGCTTCGGAACTTTTAAATATCTTGATATATCTCGAGAACTACGCATCTGATCAAAAAATATCATAGAACATAAAAAGTAGGAAACTTAATTCTCTACAAAAAAGGTCTCTCAACATTTTGCCATAGCTCGCTTGGTTTCCGAGATATGTGCAGATTTATCTCAAGGGAAGGGGCCTGACGGACATATTTCGAGATATTTCTTCTTCTTGTTGTTCTTCTTCTGCACAGCTAAGCTGGAAGTGGCATTTGCGGCTCGCACTAGTGCAGAGTTATCTCAAAGAAAGGGGCCACGGTGTTTCTGTATCTCTATTATGTTGGTGCGGCTTCGGAACTTTTAAATATCTTGATATATCTCGAGAACTACGCATCTAATCAAAAAATATCATAGAACATAAAAAGTAGGAAACTTAATTCTCTACAAAAAAGGTCTCTTAACATTTTGCCATAGCCCGCTTCGTTTCCGAGATATTTGCAGATATATCTCAAGGGAAGGGGCCTGACGGACATATTTCGAGATATTTCTTCTTCTTATTGTTCTTCTTCTGCACAGCTAAGCTGGAAGTGGCATTTGCAGCTCGCAATAGTGCAGAGTTATCTCAAAGAAAGGGGCCACGGTGTTTCTGTATCTCTATTATGTTGGTGCGGCTTCGGAACTTTTAAATATCTCGATATATCTCGAAAACTACGCTTCTGATCAAAAAATGTCATAGAACATAAATTGTAGGAAACATAATTCTCTACAAAAAACGTCTCTTAACATTTTCCATAGCTCGCTTCGTTTCCGAGATATTTGCAGATTCAGCTCAAAGGAACGGGGCTGACGGACATATTTCGAGATACTTCTTCTTCTTGTTGTTCTTCTTCTGCACAGCTAAACTGGAAGTGGCATTTCCAGCTCGCAATAGTACAGAGTTATCTCAAAGAAAGTGGCCACGGTGTTTCTGTACCTCTATTATGTTGGTGCGGCTTCGGAACTTTTAAATATCTCGATATATCTCGAAAACTACGCTTCTGATCAAAAAATATCATAGAAGATAAAAAGTAGGAAACATAATTCTCTACAAAAAAGGTCTCTTAACATTTTGCCATAGCTCGCTTCGTTTCCGAGAAATTTGCAGATATATCTCAAGGGAAGGGGCCTGACGGACATATTTCGAGATATTTCTTCTTCTTGTTGTTCTTCTTCTGCACAGCTAAGCTGGAAGTGGCATTTGCAGCTCGCAATAGTGCAGAGTTATCTCAAAGAAAGGGGCCACGGTGTTTCTGTATCTCTATTATGTTGGTGCGGCTTCGGAACTTTTAAATATCTTGATATATCTCGAGAACTAAGCATCTGATCAAAAAATATCATAGAACATAAAAAGTAGGAAACTTAATTCTCTACAAAAAAGGTCTCTTAACATTTTGCCATAGCCCGCTTCGTTTCCGAGATATTTGCAGATATATCTCAAGGGAAGGGGCCTGACGGACATATTTCGAGATATTTCTTCTTCTTATTGTTCTTCTTCTGCACAGCTAAGCTGGAAGTGGCATTTGCAGCTCGCAATAGTGCAGAGTTATCTCAAAGAAAGGGGCCACGGTGTTTCTGTATCTCTATTATGTTGGTGCGGCTTCGGAACTTTTAAATATCTCGATATATCTCGAAAACTACGCTTCTGATCAAAAAATATCAGAGAAAGTAAATTGTAGGAAACATAATTCTCTACAAAAAAGGTCTCTTAACATTTTGCCATAGCTCGCTTCGTTTCCGAGATATTTGCAGATTTATCTCAAGGGTAGGGGCCTGACGGACATATTTCGAGATATTTCTTCTTCTTGTTGTTCTTCTTCTGCACAGCTAAGCTGGAAGTGGCATTTGCAGCGCGCAATAGTGCAGAGTTATCTCAAAGAAAGGGGCCACGGTGTTTCTGTATCTCTATTATGTTGGTGCGGCTTCGGAACTTTTAAATATCTTGATATATCTCGAGAACTACGCATCTGATCAAAAAATATCATACTACATAAAAAGTAGGAAACTTAATTCTGTACAAAAAAGGTCTCCTAACATTTTGCCATAGCTCGCTTCCTTTCCGAGATATTTGCAGATTTATCTCAAGGGAAGGGGCCTGACGGACATATTTCGAGATATTTCTTCTTCTTGTTGTTCTTCTTCTGCACAGCTAAGCTGGAAGTGGCATTGGCAGCTCGCAATAGTGCTGAGTTATCTCAAAGAAAGGGGCCACGGTGTTTCTGTATCTCTATTATGTTGGTGCGGCTTCGGGACTTTTAAATATCTTGATATATCTCGAGAACTACGCATCTGATCAAAAAATATCATAGAACATAGAAAGTAGGAAACTTAATTCTCTACAAGAAAGGTCTCTTAACATTTTGCCATAGCTCGCTTCGTTTCCGAGATATTTGCAGATTTATCTCAAGGGATGGGGCCTGACGGACATATTTCGAGATATTTCTTCTTCTTGTTGTTCTTCTTCTGCACAGCTAAGCTGGAAGTGGCATTTGCAGCGCGCAATAGTGCAGAGTTATCTCAAAGAAAGGGGCCACGGTGTTTCTGTATCTCTATTATGTTGGTGCGGCTTCGGAACTTTTAAATATCTTGATATATCTCGGGAACTACGCATCTAATCAAAAAATATCATAGAACATAAAAAGTAGGAAACTTAATTCTCTACAAAAAAGGTCTCTTAACATTTTGCCATAGCTCGCTTCGTTTCCGAGATATTTGCAGATATATCTCAAGGGAAGGGGCCTGACGGACATATTTCGAGATATTTCTTCTTCTTGTTGTTCTTCTTCTGCACAGCTAAGCTGGAAGTGGCATTTCCAGCTCGCAATAGTGCAGAGTTATCTCAAAGAAAGGGGCGACGGTGTTTCTGTATCTCTATTATGTTGGTGCGGCTTCGGAACTTTTAAATATCTTGATATATCTCGAGAACTACGCATCTGATCAAAAAATATCATAGAACATAAAAAGTAGGAAACTTAATTCTCTACAAAAAAGGTCTCTCAAGATTTTGCCATAGCTCGCTTGGTTTCCGAGATATGTGCAGATTTATCTCAAGGGAAGGGGCCTGACGGACATATTTCGAGATATTTCTTCTTCTTGTTGTTCTTCTTCTGCACAGCTAAGCTGGAAGTGGCATTTGCAGCTCGCAATAGTGCAGAGTTATCTCAAAGAAAGGGGCCACGGTGTTTCTGTATCTCTATTATGTTGGTGCGGCTTCGGAACTTTTAAATATCTCGATATATCTCGAAAACTACGCTTCTGATCAAAAAATATCATAGAACATAAATTGTAGGAAACATAATTCTCTACAAAAAACGTCTCTTAACATTTTCCATAGCTCGCTTCGTTTCCGAGATATTTGCAGATTCAGCTCAAAGGAACGGGGCTGACGGACATATTTCGAGATACTTCTTCTTCTTGTTGTTCTTCTTCTGCACAGCTAAGCTGGAAGTGGCATTTGCGGCTCGCACTAGTGCAGAGTTATCTCAAAGAAAGGGGCCACGGTGTTTCTGTATCTCTATTATGTTGGTGCGGCTTCGGAACTTTTAAATATCTCGATATATCTTGAAAACTACGCTTCTGATCAAAAAATATCATAGAACATAAATTGTAGGAAACATAATTCTCTACAAAAAACGTCTCTTAACATTTTCCATAGCTCGCTTCGTTTCCGAGATATTTGCAGATTCAGCTCAAAGGAACGGGGCTGACGGACATATTTCGAGATATTTCTTCTTCTTGTTGTTCTTCTTCTGCACAGCTAAACTGGAAGTGGCATTTCCAGCTCGCAATAGTGCAGAGTTATCTCAAAGAAAGTGGCCACGGTGTTTCTGTACCTCTATTATGTTGGTGCGGCTTCGGAACTTTTAAATATCTCGATATATCTCGAAAACTACGCTTCTGATCAAAAAATATCATAGAAGATAAAAAGTAGGAAACATAATTCTCTACAAAAAAGGTCTCTTAACATTTTGTCATAGCTCGCTTCGTTTCCGAGAAATTTGCAGATATATCTCAAGGGAAAGGGCCTGACGGACATATTTCGAGATATTTCTTCTTCTTGTTGTTCTTCTTCTGCACAGCTAAGCTGGAAGTGGCATTTGCAGCTCGCAATAGTGCAGAGTTATCTCAAAGAAAGGGGCCACGGTGTTTCTGTATCTCTATTATGTTGGTGCGGCTTCGGAACTTTTAAATATCTCGATATATCTCGAAAACTACGCTTCTGATCAAAAAATGTCATAGAACATAAATTGTAGGAAACATAATTCTCTACAAAAAACGTCTCTTAACATTTTCCATAGCTCGCTTCGTTTCCGAGATATTTGCAGATTCAGCTCAAAGGAACGGGGCTGACGGACATATTTCGAGATATTTCTTCTTCTTGTTGTTCTTCTTCTGCACAGCTAAACTGGAAGTGGCATTTCCAGCTCGCAATAGTGCAGAGTTATCTCAAAGAAAGTGGCCACGGTGTTTCTGTACCTCTATTATGTTGGTGCGGCTTCGGAACTTTTAAATATCTCGATATATCTCGAAAACTACGCTTCTGATCAAAAAATATCATAGAACATAAAAAGTAGGAAACATAATGCTCTACAAAAATGGTCTCTTAACATTTTGCCATAGCTCGCTTCGTTTCCGAGATATTTGCAGATATATCTCAAGGGAGGGGTCCTGACGGACATATTTCGAGATATTTCTTCTTCTTGTTGTTCTTCTTCTGCACACCTAAGCTGGAAGTGGCATTTGCAGCTCGCAATAGTGCAGAGTTATCTCAAAGAAAGTGGCCACGGTGTTTCTGTACCTCTATTATGTTGGTGCGGCTTCGGAACTTTTAAATATCTCGATATATCTCGAAAACTACGCTTCTGATCAAAAAATATCATAGAACATAAAAAGTAGGAAACATAATTCTCTACAAAAATGGTCTCTTAACATTTTGCCATAGCTCGCTTCGTTTCCGAGATATTTGCAGATATATCTCAAGGGAGGGGTCCTGACGGACATATTTCGAGATATTTCTTCTTCTTGTTGTTCTTCTTCTGCACACCTAAGCTGGAAGTGGCATTTGCAGCTCGCAATAGTGCAGAGTTATCTCAAAGAAAGGGGCCACGGTGTTTCTGTATCTCTATTATGTTGGTGCGGCTTCGGAACTTTTAAATATCTTGATATATCTCGAGAACTACGCATCTGATCAAAAAATATCATAGAACATAAAAAGTAGGAAACTTAATTCTCTACAAAAATGGTCTCTTAACATTTTGCCATAGCTCGCTTCGTTTCCGAGATATTTGCAGATATATCTCAAGGGAGGGGTCCTGACGGACATATTTCGAGATATTTCTTCTTCTTGTTGTTCTTCTTCTGCACACCTAAGCTGGAAGTGGCATTTGCAGCTCGCAATAGTGCAGAGTTATCTCAAAGAAAGGGGCCACGGTGTTTCTGTATCTCTATTATGTTGGTGCGGCTTCGGAACTTTTAAATATCTTGATATATCTCGAGAACTACGCATCTGATCAAAAAATATCATAGAACATAAAAAGTAGGAAACTTAATTCTCTACAAAAAATGTCTCTTAACATTTTGCCATAGCTCGCTTCGTTTCCGAGAAATTTGCAGATATATCTCAAGGGAAGGGGCCTGACGGACATATTTCGAGATATTTCTTCTTCTTGTTGTTCTTCTTCTGCACAGCTAAGCTGGAAGTGGCATTTGCAGCTCGCAATAGTGCAGAGTTATCTCAAAGAAAGGGGCCACGGTGTTTCTGTATCTCTATTATGTTGGTGCGGCTTCGGAACTTTTAAATATCTTGATATATCTCGAGAACTAAGCATCTGATCAAAAAATATCATAGAACATAAAAAGTAGGAAACTTAATTCTCTACAAAAAAGGTCTCATAACATTTTGCCATAGCCCGCTTCGTTTCCGAGATATTTGCAGATATATCTCAAGGGAAGGGGCCTGACGGACATATTTCGAGATATTTCTTCTTCTTATTGTTCTTCTTCTGCACAGCTAAGCTGGAAGTGGCATTTGCAGCTCGCAATAGTGCAGAGTTATCTCAAAGAAAGGGGCCACGGTGTTTCTGTATCTCTATTATGTTGGTGCGGCTTCGGAACTTTTAAATATCTCGATATATCTCGAAAACTGCGCTTCTGATCAAAAAATGTCATAGAACATAAATTGTAGGAAACATAATTCTCTACAAAAAACGTCTCTTAACATTTTCCATAGCTCGCTTCGTTTCCGAGATATTTGCAGATTCAGCTCAAAGGAACGGGGCTGACGGACATATTTCGAGATATTTCTTCTTCTTGTTGTTCTTCTTCTGCACAGCTAAACTGGAAGTGGCATTTCCAGGTCGCAATAGTGCAGAGTTATCTCAAAGAAAGTGGCCACGGTGTTTCTGTACCTCTATTATGTTGGTGCGGCTTCGGAACTTTTAAATATCTCGATATATCTCGAAAACTACGCTTCTGATCAAAAAATATCATAGAACATAAAAAGTAGGAAACATAATTCTCTACAAAAATGGTCTCTTAACATTTTGCCATAGCTCGCTTCGTTTCCGAGATATTTGCAGATATATCTCAAGGGAGGGGTCCTGACGGACATATTTCGAGATATTTCTTCTTCTTGTTGTTCTTCTTCTGCACAGCTAACCTGGAAGTGGCATTTGCAGCTCGCAATAGTGCAGAGTTATCTCAAAGAAAGGGGCCACGGTGTTTCTGTATCTCTATTATGTTGGTGCGGCTTCGGAACTTTTAAATATCTTGATATATCTCGAGAACTACGCATCTGATCAAAAAATATCATAGAACATAAAAAGTAGGAAACTTAATTCTCTACAAAAAATGTCTCTTAACATTTTGCCATAGCTCGCTTCGTTTCCGAGATATTTGCAGATATATCTCAAGGGAAAGGGCCTGACGGACATATTTCGAGATATTTCTTCTTTTTGTTGTTCTTCTTCTGCACAGCTAAGCTGGAAGTGGCATCTGCAGCTCGCAATAGTGCAGAGTTATCTCAAAGAAAGGGGCCACGGTGTTTCTGTATCTCTATTATGTTGGTGCGGCTTCGGAACTTTTAAATATCTTGATATATCTCGAGAACTACGCATCTGATCAAAAAATATCATAGAACATAAAAAGTAGGAAACTTAATTCTCTACAAAAAAGGTCTCTTAACATTTTGCCATAGCTCGGTTCGTTTCCGAGATATTTGCAGATTTATCTCAAGGGAAGGGGCCTGACGGACATATTTCGAGATATTTCTTCTTCTTGTTGTTCTTCTTCTGCACAGCTAAGCTGGAAGTGGCATTGGCAGCTCGCAATAGTGCTGAGTTATCTCAAAGAAAGGGGCCACGGTGTTTCTGTATCTCTATTATGTTGGTGCGGCTTCGGGACTTTTAAATATCTTGATATATCTCGAGAACTACGCATCTGATCAAAAAATATCATAGAACATAGAAAGTAGGAAACTTAATTCTCTACAAGAAAGGTCTCTTAACATTTTGCCATAGCTCGCTTCGTTTCCGAGATATTTGCAGATTTATCTCAAGGGATGGGGCCTGACGGACATATTTCGAGATATTTCTTCTTCTTGTTGTTCTTCTTCTGCACAGCTAAGCTGGAAGTGGCATTTGCAGCGCGCAATAGTGCAGAGTTATCTCAAAGAAAGGGGCCACGGTGTTTCTGTATCTCTATTATGTTGGTGCGGCTTCGGAACTTTTAAATATCTTGATATATCTCGGGAACTACGCATCTAATCAAAAAATATCATAGAACATAAAAAGTAGGAAACTTAATTCTCTACAAAAAAGGTCTCTTAACATTTTGCCATAGCTCGCTTCGTTTCCGAGATATTTGCAGATATATCTCAAGGGAAGGGGCCTGACGGACATATTTCGAGATATTTCTTCTTCTTGTTGTTCTTCTTCTGCACAGCTAAGCTGGAAGTGGCATTTCCAGCTCGCAATAGTGCAGAGTTATCTCAAAGAAAGGGGCGACGGTGTTTCTGTATCTCTATTATGTTGGTGCGGCTTCGGAACTTTTAAATATCTTGATATATCTCGAGAACTACGCATCTAATCAAAAAATATCATAGAACATAAAAAGTAGGAAACTTAATTCTCTACAAAAAAGGTCTCTTAACATTTTGCCATAGCCCGCTTCGTTTCCGAGATATTTGCAGATATATCTCAAGGGAAGGGGCCTGACGGACATATTTCGAGATATTTCTTCTTCTTATTGTTCTTCTTCTGCACAGCTAAGCTGGAAGTGGCATTTGCAGCTCGCAATAGTGCAGGGTTATCTCAAAGAAAGGGGCCACGGTGTTTCTGTATCTCTATTATGTTGGTGCGGCTTCGGAACTTTTAAATATCTCGATATATCTCGAAAACTACGCTTCTGATCAAAAAATGTCATAGAACATAAATTGTAGGAAACATAATTCTCTACAAAAAACGTCTCTTAACATTTTCCATAGCTCGCTTCGTTTCCGAGATATTTGCAGATTCAGCTCAAAGGAACGGGGCTGACGGACATATTTCGAGATACTTCTTCTTCTTGTTGTTCTTCTTCTGCACAGCTAAACTGGAAGTGGCATTTCCAGCTCGCAATAGTACAGAGTTATCTCAAAGAAAGTGGCCACGGTGTTTCTGTACCTCTATTATGTTGGTGCGGCTTCGGAACTTTTAAATATCTCGATATATCTCGAAAACTACGCTTCTGATCAAAAAATATCATAGAAGATAAAAAGTAGGAAACATAATTCTCTACAAAAAAGGTCTCTTAACATTTTGCCATAGCTCGCTTCGTTTCCGAGAAATTTGCAGATATATCTCAAGGGAAGGGGCCTGACGGACATATTTCGAGATATTTCTTCTTCTTGTTGTTCTTCTTCTGCACAGCTAAGCTGGAAGTGGCATTTGCAGCTCGCAATAGTGCAGAGTTATCTCAAAGAAAGGGGCCACGGTGTTTCTGTATCTCTATTATGTTGGTGCGGCTTCGGAACTTTTAAATATCTTGATATATCTCGAGAACTAAGCATCTGATCAAAAAATATCATAGAACATAAAAAGTAGGAAACTTAATTCTCTACAAAAAAGGTCTCTTAACATTTTGCCATAGCCCGCTTCGTTTCCGAGATATTTGCAGATATATCTCAAGGGAAGGGGCCTGACGGACATATTTCGAGATATTTCTTCTTCTTATTGTTCTTCTTCTGCACAGCTAAGCTGGAAGTGGCATTTGCAGCTCGCAATAGTGCAGAGTTATCTCAAAGAAAGGGGCCACGGTGTTTCTGTATCTCTATTATGTTGGTGCGGCTTCGGAACTTTTAAATATCTCGATATATCTCGAAAACTACGCTTCTGATCAAAAAATATCAGAGAAAGTAAATTGTAGGAAACATAATTCTCTACAAAAAAGGTCTCTTAACATTTTGCCATAGCTCGCTTCGTTTCCGAGATATTTGCAGATTTATCTCAAGGGTAGGGGCCTGACGGACATATTTCGAGATATTTCTTCTTCTTGTTGTTCTTCTTCTGCACAGCTAAGCTGGAAGTGGCATTTGCAGCGCGCAATAGTGCAGAGTTATCTCAAAGAAAGGGGCCACGGTGTTTCTGTATCTCTATTATGTTGGTGCGGCTTCGGAACTTTTAAATATCTTGATATATCTCGAGAACTACGCATCTGATCAAAAAATATCATACTACATAAAAAGTAGGAAACTTAATTCTGTACAAAAAAGGTCTCCTAACATTTTGCCATAGCTCGCTTCCTTTCCGAGATATTTGCAGATTTATCTCAAGGGAAGGGGCCTGACGGACATATTTCGAGATATTTCTTCTTCTTGTTGTTCTTCTTCTGCACAGCTAAGCTGGAAGTGGCATTGGCAGCTCGCAATAGTGCTGAGTTATCTCAAAGAAAGGGGCCACGGTGTTTCTGTATCTCTATTATGTTGGTGCGGCTTCGGGACTTTTAAATATCTTGATATATCTCGAGAACTACGCATCTGATCAAAAAATATCATAGAACATAGAAAGTAGGAAACTTAATTCTCTACAAGAAAGGTCTCTTAACATTTTGCCATAGCTCGCTTCGTTTCCGAGATATTTGCAGATTTATCTCAAGGGATGGGGCCTGACGGACATATTTCGAGATATTTCTTCTTCTTGTTGTTCTTCTTCTGCACAGCTAAGCTGGAAGTGGCATTTGCAGCGCGCAATAGTGCAGAGTTATCTCAAAGAAAGGGGCCACGGTGTTTCTGTATCTCTATTATGTTGGTGCGGCTTCGGAACTTTTAAATATCTTGATATATCTCGGGAACTACGCATCTAATCAAAAAATATCATAGAACATAAAAAGTAGGAAACTTAATTCTCTACAAAAAAGGTCTCTTAACATTTTGCCATAGCTCGCTTCGTTTCCGAGATATTTGCAGATATATCTCAAGGGAAGGGGCCTGACGGACATATTTCGAGATATTTCTTCTTCTTGTTGTTCTTCTTCTGCACAGCTAAGCTGGAAGTGGCATTTCCAGCTCGCAATAGTGCAGAGTTATCTCAAAGAAAGGGGCGACGGTGTTTCTGTATCTCTATTATGTTGGTGCGGCTTCGGAACTTTTAAATATCTTGATATATCTCGAGAACTACGCATCTGATCAAAAAATATCATAGAACATAAAAAGTAGGAAACTTAATTCTCTACAAAAAAGGTCTCTCAAGATTTTGCCATAGCTCGCTTGGTTTCCGAGATATGTGCAGATTTATCTCAAGGGAAGGGGCCTGACGGACATATTTCGAGATATTTCTTCTTCTTGTTGTTCTTCTTCTGCACAGCTAAGCTGGAAGTGGCATTTGCAGCTCGCAATAGTGCAGAGTTATCTCAAAGAAAGGGGCCACGGTGTTTCTGTATCTCTATTATGTTGGTGCGGCTTCGGAACTTTTAAATATCTCGATATATCTCGAAAACTACGCTTCTGATCAAAAAATATCATAGAACATAAATTGTAGGAAACATAATTCTCTACAAAAAACGTCTCTTAACATTTTCCATAGCTCGCTTCGTTTCCGAGATATTTGCAGATTCAGCTCAAAGGAACGGGGCTGACGGACATATTTCGAGATACTTCTTCTTCTTGTTGTTCTTCTTCTGCACAGCTAAACTGGAAGTGGCATTTCCAGCTCGCAATAGTACAGAGTTATCTCAAAGAAAGTGGCCGCGGTGTTTCTGTACCTCTATTATGTTGGTGCGGCTTCGGAACTTTTAAATATCTCGATATATCTCGAAAACTACGCTTCTGATCAAAAAATATCATAGAAGATAAAAAGTAGGAAACATAATTCTCTACAAAAAAGGTCTCTTAACATTTTGCCATAGCTCGCTTCGTTTCCGAGAAATTTGCAGATATATCTCAAGGGAAGGGGCCTGACGGACATATTTCGAGATATTTCTTCTTCTTGTTGTTCTTCTTCTGCACAGCTAAGCTGGAAGTGGCATTTGCAGCTCGCAATAGTGCAGAGTTATCTCAAAGAAAGGGGCCACGGTGTTTCTGTATCTCTATTATGTTGGTGCGGCTTCGGAACTTTTAAATATCTTGATATATCTCGAGAACTAAGCATCTGATCAAAAAATATCATAGAACATAAAAAGTAGGAAACTTAATTCTCTACAAAAAAGGTCTCTTAACATTTTGCCATAGCCCTCTTCGTTTCCGAGATATTTGCAGATATATCTCAAGGGAAGGGGCCTGACGGACATATTTCGAGATATTTCTTCTTCTTATTGTTCTTCTTCTGCACAGCTAAGCTGGAAGTGGCATTTGCAGCTCGCAATAGTGCAGAGTTATCTCAAAGAAAGGGGCCACGGTGTTTCTGTATCTCTATTATGTTGGTGCGGCTTCGGAACTTTTAAATATCTCGATATATCTCGAAAACTACGCTTCTGATCAAAAAATGTCATAGAACATAAATTGTAGGAAACATAATTCTCTACAAAAAACGTCTCTTAACATTTTCCATAGCTCGCTTCGTTTCCGAGATATTTGCAGATTCAGCTCAAAGGAACGGGGCTGACGGACATATTTCGAGATACTTCTTCTTCTTGTTGTTCTTCTTCTGCACAGCTAAACTGGAAGTGGCATTTCCAGCTCGCAATAGTACAGAGTTATCTCAAAGAAAGTGGCCACGGTGTTTCTGTACCTCTATTATGTTGGTGCGGCTTCGGAACTTTTAAATATCACGATATATCTCGAAAACTACGCTTCTGATCAAAAAATATCATAGAAGATAAAAAGTAGGAAACATAATTCTCTACAAAAAAGGTCTCTTAACATTTTGCCATAGCTCGCTTCGTTTCCGAGAAATTTGCAGATATATCTCAAGGGAAGGGGCCTGACGGACATATTTCGAGATATTTCTTCTTCTTGTTGTTCTTCTTCTGCACAGCTAAGCTGGAAGTGGCATTTGCAGCTCGCAATAGTGCAGAGTTATCTCAAAGAAAGGGGCCACGGTGTTTCTGTATCTCTATTATGTTGGTGCGGCTTCGGAACTTTTAAATATCTTGATATATCTCGAGAACTAAGCATCTGATCAAAAAATATCATAGAACATAAAAAGTAGGAAACTTAATTCTCTACAAAAAAGGTCTCTTAACATTTTGCCATAGCCCGCTTCGTTTCCGAGATATTTGCAGATATATCTCAAGGGAAGGGGCCTGACGGACATATTTCGAGATATTTCTTCTTCTTATTGTTCTTCTTCTGCACAGCTAAGCTGGAAGTGGCATTTGCAGCTCGCAATAGTGCAGAGTTATCTCAAAGAAAGGGGCCACGGTGTTTCTGTATCTCTATTATGTTGGTGCGGCTTCGGAACTTTTAAATATCTCGATATATCTCGAAAACTACGCTTCTGATCAAAAAATATCAGAGAAAGTAAATTGTAGGAAACATAATTCTCTACAAAAAAGGTCTCTTAACATTTTGCCATAGCTCGCTTCGTTTCCGAGATATTAGCAGATTTATCTCAAGGGTAGGGGCCTGACGGACATATTTCGAGATATTTCTTCTTCTTGTTGTTCTTCTTCTGCACAGCTAAGCTGGAAGTGGCATTTGCAGCGCGCAATAGTGCAGAGTTATCTCAAAGAAAGGGGCCACGGTGTTTCTGTATCTCTATTATGTTGGTGCGGCTTCGGAACTATTAAATATCTTGATATATCTCGAGAACTACGCATCTGATCAAAAAATATCATACTACATAAAAAGTAGGAAACTTAATTCTGTACAAAAAAGGTCTCCTAACATTTTGCCATAGCTCGCTTCCTTTCCGAGATATTTGCAGATTTATCTCAAGGGAAGGGGCCTGACGGACATATTTCGAGATATTTCTTCTTCTTGTTGTTCTTCTTCTGCACAGCTAAGCTGGAAGTGGCATTGGCAGCTCGCAATAGTGCTGAGTTATCTCAAAGAAAGGGGCCACGGTGTTTCTGTATCTCTATTATGTTGGTGCGGCTTCGGGACTTTTAAATATCTTGATATATCTCGAGAACTACGCATCTGATCAAAAAATATCATAGAACATAGAAAGTAGGAAACTTAATTCTCTACAAGAAAGGTCTCTTAACATTTTGCCATAGCTCGCTTCGTTTCCGAGATATTTGCAGATTTATCTCAAGGGATGGGGCCTGACGGACATATTTCGAGATATTTCTTCTTCTTGTTGTTCTTCTTCTGCACAGCTAAGCTGGAAGTGGCATTTGCAGCTCGCAATAGTGCATAGTTGTCTCAAAGAAAGGGGCCACGGTGTTTCTGTATCTCTATTATGTTGGTGCGGCTTCGGAACTTTTAAATATCTTGATATATCTCGAGAACTACGCATCTGATCAAAAAATATCATAGAACATAGAAAGTAGGAAACTTAATTCTCTACAAGAAAGGTCTCTTAACATTTTGCCATAGCTCGCTTCGTTTCCGAGATATTTGCAGATTTATCTCAAGGGATGGGGCCTGACGGACATATTTCGAGATATTTCTTCTTCTTGTTGTTCTTCTTCTGCACAGCTAAGCTGGAAGTGGCATTTGCAGCTCGCAATAGTGCATAGTTATCTCAAAGAAAGGGGCCACGGTGTTTCTGTATCTCTATTATGTTGGTGCGGCTTCGGAACATTTAAATATCTTGATATATCTCGAGAACTACGCATCTGATCAAAAAATATCATAGAACATAAAAAGTAGGAAACTTAATTCTCTACAAAAAAGGTCTCTTAACATTTTGCCATAGCTCGCTTCGTTTCCGAGATATTTGCAGATTTATCTCAAGGGTAGGGGCCTGACGGACATATTTCGAGATATTTCTTCTTCTTGTTGTTCTTCTTCTGCACAGCTAAGCTGGAAGTGGCATTTGCAGCGCGCAATAGTGCAGAGTTATCTCAAAGAAAGGGGCCACGGTGTTTCTGTATCTCTATTATGTTGGTGCGGCTTCGGAACTTTTAAATATCTTGATATATCTCGGGAACTACGCATCTAATCAAAAAATATCATAGAACATAAAAAGTAGGAAACTTAATTCTCTACAAAAAAGGTCTCTTAACATTTTGCCATAGCTCGCTTCGTTTCCGAGATATTTGCAGATATATCTCAAGGGAAGGGGCCTGACGGACATATTTCGAGATATTTCTTCTTCTTGTTGTTCTTCTTCTGCACAGCTAAGCTGGAAGTGGCATTTCCAGCTCGCAATAGTGCAGAGTTATCTCAAAGAAAGGGGCGACGGTGTTTCTGTATCTCTATTATGTTGGTGCGGCTTCGGAACTTTTAAATATCTTGATATATCTCGAGAACTACGCATCTGATCAAAAAATATCATAGAACATAAAAAGTAGGAAACTTAATTCTCTACAAAAAAGGTCTCTCAACATTTTGCCATAGCTCGCTTGGTTTCCGAGATATGTGCAGATTTATCTCAAGGGAAGGGGCCTGACGGACATATTTCGAGATATTTCTTCTTCTTGTTGTTCTTCTTCTGCACAGCTAAGCTGGAAGTGGCATTTGCGGCTCGCACTAGTGCAGAGTTATCTCAAAGAAAGGGGCCACGGTGTTTCTGTATCTCTATTATGTTGGTGCGGCTTCGGAACTTTTAAATATCTTGATATATCTCGAGAACTACGCATCTACTCAAAAAATATCATAGAACATAAAAAGTAGGAAACTTAATTCTCTACAAAAAAGGTCTCTTAACATTTTGCCATAGCCCGCTTCGTTTCCGAGATATTTGCAGATATATCTCAAGGGAAGGGGCCTGACGGACATATTGCGAGATATTTCTTCTTCTTATTGTTCTTCTTCTGCACAGCTAAGCTGGAAGTGGCATTTGCAGCTCGCAATAGTGCAGAGTTATCTCAAAGAAAGGGGCCACGGTGTTTCTGTATCTCTATTATGTTGGTGCGGCTTCGGAACTTTTAAATATCTCGATATATCTCGAAAACTACGCTTCTGATCAAAAAATCTCATAGAACATAAATTGTAGGAAACATAATTCTCTACAAAAAACGTCTCTTAACATTTTCCATAGCTCGCTTCGTTTCCGAGATATTTGCAGATTCAGCTCAAAGGAACGGGGCTGACGGACATATTTCGAGATATTTCTTCTTCTTGTTGTTCTTCTTCTGCACAGCTAAACTGGAAGTGGCATTTCCAGCTCGCAATAGTGCAGAGTTATCTCAAAGAAAGGGGCGACGGTGTTTCTGTATCTCTATTATGTTGGTGCGGCTTCGGAACTTTTAAATATCTTGATATATCTCGAGAACTACGCATCTGATCAAAAAATATCATAGAACATAAAAAGTAGGAAACTTAATTCTCTACAAAAAAGGTCTCTCAACATTTTGCCATAGCTCGCTTGGTTTCCGAGATATGTGCAGATTTATCTCAAGGGAAGGGGCCTGACGGACATATTTCGAGATATTTCTTCTTCTTGTTGTTCTTCTTCTGCACAGCTAAGCTGGAAGTGGCATTTGCGGCTCGCACTAGTGCAGAGTTATCTCAAAGAAAGGGGCCACGGTGTTTCTGTATCTCTATTATGTTGGTGCGGCTTCGGAACTTTTAAATATCTTGATATATCTCGAGAACTACGCATCTAATCAAAAAATATCATAGAACATAAAAAGTAGGAAACTTAATTCTCTACAAAAAAGGTCTCTTAACATTTTGCCATAGCCCGCTTCGTTTCCGAGATATTTGCAGATATATCTCAAGGGAAGGGGCCTGACGGACATATTTCGAGATATTTCTTCTTCTTATTGTTCTTCTTCTGCACAGCTAAGCTGGAAGTGGCATTTGCTGCTCGCAATAGTGCAGAGTTATCTCAAAGAAAGGGGCCACGGTGTTTCTGTATCTCTATTATGTTGGTGCGGCTTCGGAACTTTTAAATATCTCGATATATCTCGAAAACTACGCTTCTGATCAAAAAATGTCATAGAACATAAATTGTAGGAAACACAATTCTCTACAAAAAACGTCTCTTAACATTTTCCATAGCTCGCTTCGTTTCCGAGATATTTGCAGATTCAGCTCAAAGGAACGGGGCTGACGGACATATTTCGAGATATTTCTTCTTCTTGTTGTTCTTCTTCTGCACAGCTAAACTGGAAGTGGCATTTCCAGGTCGCAATAGTGCAGAGTTATCTCAAAGAAAGTGGCCACGGTGTTTCTGTACCTCTATTATGTTGGTGCGGCTTCGGAACTTTTAAATATCTCGATATATCTCGAAAACTACGCTTCTGATCAAAAAATATCATAGAACATAAAAAGTAGGAAACATAATTCTCTACAAAAATGGTCTCTTAACATTTTGCCATAGCTCGCTTCGTTTCCGAGATATTTGCAGATATATCTCAAGGGAGGGGTCCTGACGGACATATTTCGAGATATTTCTTCTTCTTGTTGTTCTTCTTCTGCACAGCTAAGCTGGAAGTGGCATTTGCAGCTCGCAATAGTGCAGAGTTATCTCAAAGAAAGGGGCCACGGTGTTTCTGTATCTCTATTATGTTGGTGCGGCTTCGGAACTTTTAAATATCTTGATATATCTCGAGAACTACGCATCTGATCAAAAAATATCATAGAACATAAAAAGTAGGAAACTTAATTCTCTACAAAAAATGTCTCTTAACATTTTGCCATAGCTCGCTTCGTTTCCGAGATATTTGCAGATATATCTCAAGGGAAAGGGCCTGACGGACATATTTCGAGATATTTCTTCTTTTTGTTGTTCTTCTTCTGCACAGCTAAGCTGGAAGTGGCATCTGCAGCTCGCAATAGTGCAGAGTTATCTCAAAGAAAGGGGCCACGGTGTTTCTGTATCTCTATTATGTTGGTGCGGCTTCGGAACTTTTAAATATCTTGATATATCTCGAGAACTACGCATCTGATCAAAAAATATCATAGAACATAAAAAGTAGGAAACTTAATTCTCTACAAAAAAGGTCTCTTAACATTTTGCCATAGCTCGCTTCGTTTCCGAGATATTTGCAGATTTATCTCAAGGGAAGGGGCCTGACGGACATATTTCGAGATATTTCTTCTTCTTGTTGTTCTTCTTCTGCACAGCTAAGCTGGAAGTGGCATTTGCGGCTCGCACTAGTGCAAAGTTATCTCAAAGAAAGGGGCCACGGTGTTTCTGTATCTCTATTATGTTGGTGCGGCTTCGGAACTTTTAAATATCTTGATATATCTCGAGAACTACGCATCTGATCAAAAAATATCATAGAACATAAAAAGTAGGAAACTTAATTCTCTACAAAAAAGGTCTCTTAACATTTTGCCATAGCCCGCTTCGTTTCCGAGATATTTGCAGATATATCTCAAGGGAAGGGGCCTGACGGACATATTTCGAGATATTTCTTCTTCTTATTGTTCTTCTTCTGCACAGCTAAGCTGGAAGTGGCATTTGCAGCTCGCAATAGTGCAGAGTTATCTCAAAGAAAGGGGCCACGGTGTTTCTGTATCTCTATTATGTTGGTGCGGCTTCGGAACTTTTAAATATCTCGATATATCTCGACAACTACGCTTCTGATCAAAAAATGTCATAGAACATAAATTGTAGGAAACATAATTCTCTACAAAAAACGTCTCTTAACATTTTCCATAGCTCGCTTCGTTTCCGAGATATTTGCAGATTCAGCTCAAAGGAACGGGGCTGACGGACATATTTCGAGATATTTCTTCTTCTTGTTGTTCTTCTTCTGCACAGCTAAACTGGAAGTGGCATTTCCAGGTCGCAATAGTGCAGAGTTATCTCAAAGAAAGTGGCCACGGTGTTTCTGTACCTCTATTATGTTGGTGCGGCTTCGGAACTTTTAAATATCTCGATATATCTCGAAAACTACGCTTCTGATCAAAAAATATCATAGAACATAAAAAGTAGGACACATAATTCTCTACAAAAATGGTCTCTTAACATTTTGCCATAGCTCGCTTCGTTTCCGAGATATTTGCAGATATATCTCAAGGGAGGGGTCCTGACGGACATATTTCGAGATATTTCTTCTTCTTGTTGTTCTTCTTCTGCACAGCTAAGCTGGAAGTGGCATTTGCAGCTCGCAATAGTGCAGAGTTATCTCAAAGAAAGGGGCCACGGTGTTTCTGTATCTCTATTATGTTGGTGCGGCTTCGGAACTTTTAAATATCTTGATATATCTCGAGAACTACGCATCTGATCAAAAAATATCATAGAACATAAAAAGTAGGAAACTTAATTCTCTACAAAAAATGTCTCTTAACATTTTGCCATAGCTCGCTTCGTTTCCGAGATATTTGCAGATATATCTCAAGGGAAAGGGCCTGACGGACATATTTCGAGATATTTCTTCTTTTTGTTGTTCTTCTTCTGCACAGCTAAGCTGGAAGTGGCATCTGCAGCTCGCAATAGTGCAGAGTTATCCCAAAGAAAGGGGCCACGGTGTTTCTGTATCTCTATTATGTTGGTGCGGCTTCGGAACTTTTAAATATCTTGATATATCTCGAGAACTACGCATCTGATCAAAAAATATCATAGAACATAAAAAGTAGGAAACTTAATTCTCTACAAAAAAGGTCTCTTAACATTTTGCCATAGCTCGCTTCGTTTCCGAGATATTTGCAGATTTATCTCAAGGGAAGGGGCCTGACGGACATATTTCGAGATATTTCTTCTTCTTGTTGTTCTTCTTCTGCACAGCTAAGCTGGAAGTGGCATTTGCGGCTCGCACTAGTGCAAAGTTATCTCAAAGAAAGGGGCCACGGTGTTTCTGTATCTCTATTATGTTGGTGCGGCTTCGGAACTTTTAAATATCTTGATATATCTCGAGAACTACGCATCTGATCAAAAAATATCATAGAACATAAAAAGTAGGAAACTTAATTCTCTACAAAAAAGGTCTCTTAACATTTTGCCATAGCTCGCTTCGTTTCCGAGATATTTGCAGATATATCTCAAGGGAAGGGGCCTGACGGACATATTTCGAAATATTTCTTCTTCTTGTTGTTCTTCTTCTGCACAGCTAAGCTGGAAGTGGCATTTGCAGCTCGCAATAGTGCAGAGTTATCTCAAAGAAAGGGGCCACGGTGTTTCTGTATCTCTATTATGTTGGTGCGGCTTCGGAACTTTTAAATATCTCGATATATCTCGAAAACTACGCTTCTGATCAAAAAATATCAGAGAAAGTAAATTGTAGGAAACATAATTCTCTACAAAAAAGGTCTCTTAACATTTTGCCATAGCTCGCTTCGTTTCCGAGATATTTGCAGATTTATCTCAAGGGTAGGGGCCTGACGGACATATTTCGAGATATTTCTTCTTCTTGTTGTTCTTCTTCTGCACAGCTAAGCTGGAAGTGGCATTTGCAGCGCGCAATAGTACAGAGTTATCTCAAAGAAAGGGGCCACGGTGTTTCTGTATCTCTATTATGTTGGTGCGGCTTCGGAACTTTTAAATATCTTGATATATCTCGAGAACTACGCATCTGATCAAAAAATATCATACTACATAAAAAGTAGGAAACTTAATTCTGTACAAAAAAGGTCTCCTAACATTTTGCCATAGCTCGCTTCCTTTCCGAGATATTTGCAGATTTATCTCAAGGGTAGGGGCCTGACGGACATATTTCGAGATATTTCTTCTTCTTGTTGTTCTTCTTCTGCACAGCTAAGCTGGAAGTGGCATTGGCAGCTCGCAATAGTGCTGAGTTATCTCAAAGAAAGGGGCCACGGTGTTTCTGTATCTCTATTATGTTGGTGCGGCTTCGGGACTTTTAAATATCTTGATATATCTCGAGAACTACGCATCTGATCAAAAAATATCATAGAACATAGAAAGTAGGAAACTTAATTCTCTACAAGAAAGGTCTCTTAACATTTTGCCATAGCTCGCTTCGTTTCCGAGATATTTGCAGATATATCTCAAGGGAGGGGTCCTGACGGACATATTTCGAGATATTTCTTCTTCTTGTTGTTCTTCTTCTGCACAGCTAAGCTGGAAGTGGCATTTGCAGCTCGCAATAGTGCAGAGTTATCTCAAAGAAAGGGGCCACGGTGTTTCTGTATCTCTATTATGTTGGTGCGGCTTCGGAACTTTTAAATATCTTGATATATCTCGAGAACTACGCATCTGATCAAAAAATATCATAGAACATAAAAAGTAGGAAACTTAATTCTCTACAAAAAATGTCTCTTAACACTTTGCCATAGCTCGCTTCGTTTCCGAGATATTTGCAGATATATCTCAAGGGAAAGGGCCTGACGGACATATTTCGTGATATTTCTTCTTTTTGTTGTTCTTGTTCTGCACAGCTAAGCTGGAAGTGGCATCTGCAGCTCGCAATAGTGCAGAGTTATCTCAAAGAAAGGGGCCACGGTGTTTCTGTATCTCTATTATGTTGGTGCGGCTTCGGAACTTTTAAATATCTTGATATATCTCGAGAACTACGCATCTGATCAAAAAATATCATAGAACATAAAAAGTAGGAAACTTAATTCTCTACAAAAAAGGTCTCTAAACATTTTGCCATAGCTCGCTTCGTTTCCGAGATATTTGCAGATTTATCTCAAGGGAAGGGGCCTGACGGACATATTTCGAGATATTTGTTCTTCTTGTTGTTCTTCTTCTGCACAGCTAAGCTGGAAGTGGCATTTGCGGCTCGCACTAGTGCAAAGTTATCTCAAAGAAAGGGGCCACGGTGTTTCTGTATCTCTATTATATTGGTGCGGCTTCGGAACTTTTAAATATCTTGATATATCTCGAGAACTACGCATCTGATCAAAAAATATCATAGAACATAAAAAGTAGGAAACTTAATTCTCTACAAAAAAGGTCTCTTAACATTTTGCCATAGCTCGCTTCGTTTCCGAGATATTTGCAGATATATCTCAAGGGAAGGGGCCTGACGGACATATTTCGAAATATTTCTTCTTCTTGTTGTTCTTCTTCTGCACAGCTAAGCTGGAAGTGGCATTTGCAGCTCGCAATAGTGCAGAGTTATCTCAAAGAAAGGGGCCACGGTGTTTCTGTATCTCTATTATGTTGGTGCGGCTTCGGAACTTTTAAATATCTCGATATATCTCGAAAACTACGCTTCTGATCAAAAAATATCAGAGAAAGTAAATTGTAGGAAACATAATTCTCTACAAAAAAGGTCTCTTAACATTTTGCCATAGCTCGCTTCGTTTCCGAGATATTTGCAGATTTATCTCAAGGGTAGGGGCCTGACGGACATATTTCGAGATATTTCTTCTTCTTGTTGTTCTTCTTCTGCACAGCTAAGCTGGAAGTGGCATTTGCAGCGCGCAATAGTGCAGAGTTATCTCAAAGAAAGGGGCCACGGTGTTTCTGTATCTCTATTATGTTGGTGCGGCTTCGGAACTTTTAAATATCTTGATATATCTCGAGAACTACGCATCTGATCAAAAAATATCATAGAACGTAAATAGTAGGAAACTTAATTCTCTACAAAAAAGGTCTCTCCACATTTTGCCATAGCTCGCTTCGTTTCCGAGATATTTGCAGATTTATCTCAAGGGAAGGGGCCTGACGGACATATTTCGAGATATTTCTTCTTCTTGTTGTTCTTCTTCTGCACAGCTAAGCTGGAAGTGGCATTTGCAGCTCGCAATAGTGCAGAGTTATCTCAAAGAAAGGGGCCACGATGTTTCTGTATCTCTATTATGTTGGTGCGGCTTCGGAACTTTTAAATATCTTGATATATCTCGAGATCTACGCATCTGATCAAAAAATATCATAGAAGATAAAAAGTAGGAAACTTAATTCTCTACAAAAAATGTCTCTTAACATTTTGCCATAGCTCGCTTCGTTTCCGATATATTTGCAGATTTATCTCAAGGGAAGGGGCCTGACGGACATATTTCGAGATATTTCTTCTTCTTGTTGTTCTGCTTCTGCACAGCTAAGCTGGAAGTGGCATTTGCAGGTCGCAATAGCGCAGAGTTATCTCAAAGAATGGGGCCACGGTGTTTCTGTATCTCTATTATGTTGGTGCGGCTTCGGAACTTTTAAATATCTCGATATATCTCGAAAACTACGCTTCTGATCAAGAAATATCAGAGAACGTAAATTGTAGGAAACATAATTCTCTACAAAAAAGGTCTCTTAACATTATGCCATAGCTCGCTTCGTTTCCGAGATATTTGCAGATATATCTCAAGGGAAGGGGCCTGACGGACATATTTCGAGATATTTCTTCTTCTTGTTGTTCTTCTTCTGCGCAGCTAAGCTGGAAGTGGCATTTGCAGCTCGCAATAGTGCAGAGTTATCTCAAAGAAAGGGGCCACGGTGTTTCTGTATCTCTATTATGTTGGTGCGGCTTCGGAACTTTTAAATATCTTGATATATCTCGAGAACTACGCATCTGATCAAAAAATATCATAGAACATAAAAAGTAGGAAACTTAATTCTCTACAAAAAAGGTCTCTTAACATTTTGCCATAGCTCGCTTCGTTTCCGAGATATTTGCAGATTTATCTCAAGGGAAGGGGCCTAACGGACATATTTCGAGATATTTCTTCTTCTTGTTGTTCTTCTTCTGCACAGCTAAGCTGGAAGTGGCATTTGCAGCGCGCAATAGTGCAGAGTTATCTCAAAGAAAGGGGCCACGGTGTTTCTGTATCTCTGTTATGTTGGTGCGGCTTCGGAACTTTTAAATATCTCGATATATCTCGAAAACTACGCTTCTGATCAAAAAATATCATAGAACGTAAATTGTAGGAAACATAATTCTCTACAAAAAAGGTCTCTTAACATTTTGCCATAGCTCGCTTCGTTTCCGAGATATTTGCAGATTTATCTCAAGGGTAGGGGCCTGACGGACATATTTCGAGTCATTTCTTCTTCTTGTTGTTCTTCTTCTGCACAGCTAAGCTGGAAGTGGCATTTGCAGCGCGCAATAGTGCAGAGTTATCTCAAAGAAAGGGTCCACGGTGTTTCTGTATCTCTATTATGTTGGTGCGGCTTCGGAACTTTTAAATATCTTGATATATCTCGAGAACTACGCATCTGATCAAAAAATATCATACTACATAAAAAGTAGGAAACTTAATTCTCTACAAAAAAGGTCTCTCAACATTTTGCCATAGCTCGCTTCCTTTCCGAGATATTTGCAGATTTATCTCAAGGGAAGGGGCCTGACGGACATATTTCGAGATATTTCTTGTTCTTGTTGTTCTTCTTCTGCACAGCTAAGCTGGAAGTGGCATTGGCAGCTCGCAATAGTGCTGAGTTATCTCAAAGAAAGGGGCCACGGTGTTTCTGTATCTCTATTATGTTGGTGCGGCTTCGGGACTTTTAAATATCTTGATATATCTCGAGAACTACGCATCTGATCAAAAAATATCATAGAACATAGAAAGTAGGAAACTTAATTCTCTACAAGAAAGGTCCCTTAACATTTTGCCATAGCTCGCTTCGTTTCCGAGATATTTGCAGATTTATCTCAAGGGATATGGCCTGACGGACATATTTCGAGATATTTCTTCTTCTTGTTGTTCTTCTTCTGCACAGCTAAGCTGGAAGTGGCATTTGCAGCTCGCAATAGTGCATAGTTATCTCAAAGAAAGGGGCCACGGTGTTTCTGTATCTCTATTATGTTGGTGCGGCTTCGGAACTTTTAAATATCTTGATATATCTCGAGAACTACGCATCTGATCAAAAAATATCATAGAACCGAAAAAGTAGGAAACTTAATTCTCTACAAAAAAGGTCTCTTAACATTTTGCCATAGCTCGCTTCGTTTCCGAGATATTTGCAGATTTATCTCAAGGGTAGGGGCCTGACGGACATATTTCGAGATATTTCTTCTTCTTGTTGTTCTTCTTCTGCACAGCTAAGCTGGAAGTGGCATTTGCAGCGCGCAATAGTGCAGAGTTATCTCAAAGAAAGAGGCCACGGTGTTTCTGTACCTCTATTATGTTGGTGCAGCTTCGGAACTTTTAAATATCTTGATATTTCTCGAGAACTACGCATCTGATCAAAAAATATCATAGAACATAAAAAGTGGGAAACCTAATTTTCTACAAAGAAGGTCTCTTAACATTTTGCCGTAGCTCGCTTCGTTTCCGAGATATTTGCAGATTTATCTCAAGGGAAGGGGCCTGACGGACATATTTCGAAATATTTTTTCTTCTTGTTGTTCTTCTTCTGCACAGCTAAGCTGGAAGTGGCATTTGCAGCGCGCAATAGTGCAGAGTTATCTCAAAGAAAGGGGCCACGGTGTTTCTGTATCTCTATTATGTTGGTGCTGCTTCGGAACTTTTAAATATCTCGATATATCGCGAAAACTACGCTTCTGATCAAAAAATATCAGAGAACGTAAATTGTAGGAAACATAATTCTCTACAAAAAAGGTCTCTTAACATTTTGCCATAGCTCGCTTCGTTTCCGAGATATTTGCAGATTTATCTCAAGGGAAGGGGCCTGACGGACATATTTCGAGATATTTCTTCTTCTTGTTGTTCTTCTTCTGCACAGCTAAGCTGGAAGTGGCATTTGCAGCTCGCAATAGTGCAGAGTTATCTCAAAGAAAGGGGCCACGGTGTTTCTGTATCTCTATTATGTTGGTGCGGCTTCGGAACTTTTAAATATCTTGATATATCTCGAGAACTACGCATCTGATCAAAAAATATCATAGAACATAAAAAGTAGGAAACTTAATTCTCTACAAAAAAGGTCTCTTAACATTTTGCCATAGCTCGCTTCGTTTCCGAGATATTTGCAGATTTATCTCAAGGGAAGGGGCCTAACGGACATATTTCGAGATATTTCTTCTTCTTGTTGTTCTTCTTCTGCACAGCTAAGCTGGAAGTGGCATTTGCAGCGCGCAATAGTGCAGAGTTATCTCAAAGAAAGGGGCCACGGTGTTTCTGTATCTCTATTATGTTGGTGCGGCTTCGGAACTTTTAAATATCTTGATATATCTCGAGAACTACGCATCTGATCAAAAAATATCATAGAACATAAAAAGTGGGAAACCTAATTTTCTACAAAGAAGGTCTCTTAACATTTTGCCATAGCTCGTTTCGTTTCCGAGATATTTGCAGATATATCTCAAGGGAAGGGGCCTGACGGACATATTTCGAAATATTTCTTCTTCTTGTTGTTCTTCTTCTGCACAGCTAAGCTGGAAGTGGCATTTGCAGCGCGCAATAGTGCAGAGTTATCTCAAAGAAAGGGGCCACGGTGTTTCTGTATCTCTATTATGTTGGTGCGGCTTCGGAACTTTTAAATATCTCGATATATCGCGAAAACTACGCTTCTGATCAAAAAATATCAGAGAACGTAAATTGTAGGAAACATAATTCTCTACAAAAAAGGTCTCTTAACATTTTGCCATAGCTCGCTTCGTTTCCGAGATATTTGCAGATTTATCTCAAGGGAAGGGGCCTGACGGACATATTTCGAGATATTTCTTCTTCTTGTTGTTCTTCTTCTGCACAGCTAAGCTGGAAGTGGCATTTGCAGCTCGCAATAGTGCAGAGTTATCTCAAAGAAAGGGGCCACGGTGTTTCTGTATCTCTATTATGTTGGTGCGGCTTCGGAACTTTTAAATATCTTGATATATCTCGAGAACTACGCATCTGATCAAAAAATATCATAGAACATAAAAAGTAGGAAACTTAATTCTCTACAAAAAAGGTCTCTTAACATTTTGCCATAGCTCGCTTCGTTTCCGAGATATTTGCAGATTTATCTCAAGGGAAGGGGCCTAACGGACATATTTCGAGATATTTCTTCTTCTTGTTGTTCTTCTTCTGCACAGCTAAGCTGGAAGTGGCATTTGCAGCGCGCAATAGTGCAGAGTTATCTCAAAGAAAGGGGCCACGGTGTTTCTGTATCTCTATTATGTTGGTGCGGCTTCGGAACTTTTAAATATCTTGATATATCTCGAGAACTACGCATCTGATCAAAAAATATCATACTACATAAAAAGTAGGAAACTTAATTCTCTACAAAAAAGGTCTCTCAACATTTTGCCATAGCTCGTTTCGTTTCCGAGATATTTGCAGATATATCTCAAGGGAAGGGGCCTGACGGACATATTTCGAGATATTTCTTCTTCTTGTTGTTCTTCTTCTGCACAGCTAAACTGGAAGTGGCATTTGCAGCTCGCAATAGTGCAGAGTTATCTCAAAGAAAGGGGCCACGGTGTTTCTGTATCTCTATTATGTTGGTGCGGCTTCGGAACTTTTAAATATCTTGATATATCTCGAGAACTACGCATCTGATCAAAAAATATCATAGAACATAAAAAGTAGGAAACTTAATTCTCTACAAAAAAGGTCTCTTAACATTTTGCCATAGCTCGCTTCGTTTCCGAGATATTTGCAGATTTATCTCAAGGGAAGGGGCCTAACGGACATATTTCGAGATATTTCTTCTTCTTGTTGTTCTTCTTCTGCACAGCTAAGCTGGAAGTGGCATTTGCAGCGCGCACTAGTGCAGAGTTATCTCAAAGAAAGGGGCCACGGTGTTTCTGTATCTCTATTATGTTGGTGCGGCTTCGGAACTTTTAAATATCTTGATATATCTCGAGAACTACGCATCTGATCAAAAAATATCATACTACATAAAAAGTAGGAAACTTAATTCTCTACAAAAAAGGTCTCTTAACATTTTGCCATAGCTCGTTTCGTTTCCGAGATATTTGCAGATATATCTCAAGGGAAGGGGCCTGACGGACATATTTCGAGATATTTCTTCTTCTTGTTGTTCTTCTTCTGCACAGCTAAGCTGGAAGTGGCATTTGCAGCTCGCAATAGTGCAGAGTTATCTCAAAGAAAGGGGCCACGGTGTTTCTGTATCTCTATTATGTTGGTGCGGCTTCGGAACTTTTAAATATCTTGATATATCTCGAGAACTACGCATCTGATCAAAAAATATCATACTACATAAAAAGTAGGAAACTTAATTCTCTACAAGAAAGGTCTCTTAACATTTTGCCATAGCTCGCTTCGTTTCCGAGATATTTGCAGATTTATCTCAAGGGAAGGGGCCTGACGGACATATTTCGAGATATTTCTTCTTCTTGTTGTTCTTCTTCTGCACAGCTAAGCTGGAAGTGGCATTTGCAGCTCGCAATTGTGCAGAGTTATCTCGAAGAGAGGGGCCACGGTGTTTCTGTACCTCTATTATGTTGGTGCAGCTTCGGAACTTTTAAATATCTTGATATATCTCGAGAACTTCGCATCTGATCAAAAAATATCATAGAACATAAAAAGTAGAAAACTTAATTCTCTACAAAAAAGGTCTCTTAACATTTTGCCATAGCTCGTTTCGTTTCCGAGATATTTGCAGATATATCTCAAGGGAAGGGGCCTGACGGACATATTTCGAGATATTTCTTCTTCTTGTTGTTCTTCTTCTGCACAGCTAAACTGAAAGTGGCATTTCCAGCTCGCAATAGTGCAGAGTTATCTCAAAGAAAGGGGCCACGGTGTTTCTGTATCTCTATTATGTTGGTGCGGCTTCGGAACTTTTAAGTATCTCGATATATCTCGAAAACTACGATTCTGATCAAAAAATATCATAGAACATAGCTTGTAGGAAACATAATTCTCTACAAAAAAGGTCCCTTACCATTTTGCCATAGCTCGCTTCGTTTCCGAGATATTTGCAGATATATCTCAAGGGAAGGGGCCTGACGGACATATTTCGAGATATTTCTTCTTCTTGTTGTTCTTCTTCTGCACAGCTAAACTGGAAGTGGCATTTCCAGCTCGCAATAGTGCAGAGTTATCTCAAAGAAAGGGGCCACGGTGTTTCTGTATCTCTATTATGTTGGTGCGGCTTCGGAACTTTTAAATATCTTGATATATCTCGAGAACTACGCATCTGATCAAAAAATATCATAGAACATAAAAAGTAGGAAACTTAATTCTCTACAAATAAAGTATCTTAACATTTTGCCATAGCTCGCTTCGTTTCCGAGATATTTGCAGATTTATCTCAAGGGAAGGGGCCTGACGGACATATTTCGAGATATTTCTTCTTCTGGTTGTTCTTCTTCTGCACAGCTAAGCTGGAAGTGGCATTTGCAGCTCGCAATAGTGCAGAGTTATCTCAAAGAATGGGGCCACGGTGTTTCTGTATCTCTATTATGTTGGTGCGGCTTCGGAACTTTTAAATATCTTGATATATCTCGAGAACTACGCGTCTGATCAAAAAATATCATAGAACATAAAAAGTAGGAAACTTAATTCTCTACAAAAAAGGTCTCTTAACATTTTGCCATAGCTCGCTTCGTTTCCGAGATATGTGGAGATTTATCTCAAGGGAAGGGGCCTGACGGACATATTTCGAGATATTTCTTCTTCTTGTTGTTCTTCTTCTGCAGAGCTAAGCTGGAAGTGGCATTTGCAGCTCGCAATAGTGCGGAGTTATCTCAAAGAAAGAGGCCACGGTGTTTCTGTACCTCTATTATGTTGGTGCAGCTTCGGAACTTTTAAATATCTTGATATATCTCGAGAACTTCGCATCTGATCAAAAAATATCATAGAACATAAAAAGTAGAAAACTTAATTCTCTACAAAAAAGGTCTCTTAACATTTTGCCATAGCTCGCTTCGTTTCCGAGATATATGCAGATTTATCTCAAGGGAAGGGGCCAGACCTACATATTTCGAGATATTTCTTCTTCTTGTTGTTCTTCTTCTGCACAGCTAAGCTGGAAGTGGCATTTGCAGCTCGCAATAGTGCAGAGTTATCTCAAAGAAAGGGGCCACGGTGTTTCTGTATCTCTATTATGTTGGTGCGGCTTCGGAACTTTTAAATATCTCGATATATCTCGAAAACTACGCTTCTGATCAAGACATATCAGAGAACATAAATTGTAGGAAACATAATTCTCTACAAAAAAGGTCTCTTAACATTTTGCCATAGCTCGTTTCGTTTCCGAGATATTTGCAGATATATCTCAAGGGAAGGGGCCTGACGGACATATTTCGAGATATTTCTTCTTCTTGTTGTTCTTCTTCTGCACAGCTAAACTGGAAGTGCCGTTTCCAGCTCGCAATAGCGCAGAGTTATCTCAAAGAAAGGGGCCACGGTGTTTCTGTATCTCTATTATGTTGGTGCGGCTTCGGAACTTTTAAATATCTCGATATATCTCGAAAACTACGCTTCTGATCAAAAAATATCATAGAACATAAATTGTAGGAAACATAATTCTCTACAAAAAAGGTGTCTTAACATTTTGCCATAGCTCGTTTCGTTTCCGAGATATTTGCAGATATATCTCAAGGGAAGGGGCCTGACGGACATATTTCGAGATATTTCTTCTTCTTGTTGTTCTTCTTCTGCACAGCTAAACTGGAAGTGGCGTTTCCAGCTCGCAATAGCGCAGAGTTATCTCAAAGAAAGGGGCCACGGTGTTTCTGTATCTCTTTTATGTTGGTGCGGCTTCCGAACTTTTAAATATCTTGATATATCTCGAGAACTACGCATCTGATCAAAAAATATCATAGAACATAAAAAGTAGGAAACTTAATTCTCTACAAAAAAGGTGTCTTAACATTTTGCCATAGCTCGTTTCGTTTCCGAGATATTTGCAGATATATCTCAAGGGAAGGGGCCTAACGGACATATTTCGAGATATTTCTTCTTCTTGTTGTTCTTCTTCTGCACAGCTAAACTGGAAGTGGCATTTCCAGCTCGCAATAGTGCAGGGTTATCTCAAAGAAAGGGGCCACGGTGTTTCTGTATCTCTATTATGTTGGTGCGGCTTCGGAACTTTTAAATATCTTGATATATCTCGAGAACTACGCATCTGATCAAAAAATATCATAGAACATAAAAAGTAGGAAACTTAGTTCTCTACAAACAAGGTCTCTTAACATTTTGCCATAGCTCGCTTCGTTTCCGAGATATTTGCAGATTTATCTCAAGGGAAGGGGCCTGACGGACATATTTCGAGATATTTCTTCTTCTTGTTGTTCTTCTTCTGCACAGCTAAGCTGGAAGTGGCATTTGCAGCTCGCAATAGTGCAGAGTTATCTCAAAGAAAGGGGCCACGGTGTTTCTGTATCTCTATTATGTTGGTGCGGCTTCGGAACTTTTAAATATCTTGATATATCTCGAAAACTACGCTTCTGATCAAAAAATATCATAGAACATAAATTGTAGGAAACATAATTCTCTACAAAAAAGGTTTCTTAACATTTTGCCATAGCTCGTTTCGTTTCCGAGATATTTGCAGATATATCTCAAGGGAAGGGGCCTGACGGACATATTTCGAGATATTTCTTCTTCTTGTTGTTCTTCTTCTGCACAGCTGAACTGGAAGTGGCGTTTCCAGCTCGCAATAGTGCAGAGTTATCTCAAAGAAAGGGGCCACGGTGTTTCTGTATCTCTATTATGTTGGTGCGGCTTCGGAACTTTTAAATATCTTGATATATCTCGAGAACTACGCGTCTGATCAAAAAATATCATAGAACATAAAAAGTAGGAAACTTAATTCTCTACAAAAAAGGTCTCTTAACATTTTGCCATAGCTCGCTTCGTTTCCGAGATATGTGGAGATTTATCTCAAGGGAAGGGGCCTGACGGACATATTTCGAGATATTTCTTCTTCTTGTTGTTCTTCTTCTGCAGAGCTAAGCTGGAAGTGGCATTTGCAGCTCGCAATAGTGCGGAGTTATCTCAAAGAAAGAGGCCACGGTGTTTCTGTACCTCTATTATGTTGGTGCAGCTTCGGAACTTTTAAATATCTTGATATATCTCGAGAACTTCGCATCTGATCAAAAAATATCATAGAACATAAAAAGTAGAAAACTTAATTCTCTACAAAAAAGGTCTCTTAACATTTTGCCATAGCTCGCTTCGTTTCCGAGATATATGCAGATTTATCTCAAGGGAAGGGGCCAGACCTACATATTTCGAGATATTTCTTCTTCTTGTTGTTCTTCTTCTGCACAGCTAAGCTGGAAGTGGCATTTGCAGCTCGCAATAGTGCAGAGTTATCTCAAAGAAAGGGGCCACGGTGTTTCTGTATCTCTATTATGTTGGTGCGGCTTCGGAACTTTTAAATATCTCGATATATCTCGAAAACTACGCTTCTGATCAAGACATATCAGAGAACATAAATTGTAGGAAACATAATTCTCTACAAAAAAGGTCTCTTAACATTTTGCCATAGCTCGTTTCGTTTCCGAGATATTTGCAGATATATCTCAAGGGAAGGGGCCTGACGGACATATTTCGAGATATTTCTTCTTCTTGTTGTTCTTCTTCTGCACAGCTAAACTGGAAGTGCCGTTTCCAGCTCGCAATAGCGCAGAGTTATCTCAAAGAAAGGGGCCACGGTGTTTCTGTATCTCTATTATGTTGGTGCGGCTTCGGAACTTTTAAATATCTCGATATATCTCGAAAACTACGCTTCTGATCAAAAAATATCATAGAACATAAATTGTAGGAAACATAATTCTCTACAAAAAAGGTGTCTTAACATTTTGCCATAGCTCGTTTCGTTTCCGAGATATTTGCAGATATATCTCAAGGGAAGGGGCCTGACGGACATATTTCGAGATATTTCTTCTTCTTGTTGTTCTTCTTCTGCACAGCTAAACTGGAAGTGGCGTTTCCAGCTCGCAATAGCGCAGAGTTATCTCAAAGAAAGGGGCCACGGTGTTTCTGTATCTCTTTTATGTTGGTGCGGCTTCGGAACTTTTAAATATCTTGATATATCTCGAGAACTACGCATCTGATCAAAAAATATCATAGAACATAAAAAGTAGGAAACTTAATTCTCTACAAATAAAGTCTCTTAACATTTTGCCATAGCTCGCTTCGTTTCCGAGATATTTGCAGATTTATCTCAAGGGAAGGGGCCTGACCGACATATTTCGAGATATTTCTTCTTCTTGTTGTTCTTCTTCTGCACAGCTAAGCTGGAACTGGCATTTGCAGCTCGCAATAGTGCAGAGTTATCTCAAAGAAAGGGGCCACGGTGTTTCTGTATCTCTATTATGTTGGTGCGGCTTCGGAACTTTTAAATATCTTGATATATCTCGAAAACTACGCTTCTGATCAAAAAATATCATAGAACATAAATTGTAGGAAACATAATTCTCTACAAAAAAGGTTTCTTAACATTTTGCCATAGCTCGTTTCGTGTCCGAGATATTTGCAGATATATCTCAAGGGAAGGGGCCTGACGGACATATTTCGAGATATTTCTTCTTCTTGTTGTTCTTCTTCTGCACAGCTAAACTGGAAGTGGCGTTTCCAGCTCGCAATAGCGCAGAGTTATCTCAAAGAAAGGGGCCACGGTGTTTCTGTATCTCTATTATGTTGGTGCGGCTTCGGAACTTTTAAATATCTTGATATATCTCGAGAACTACGCATCTGATCAAATAATATCATAGAACATAAAAAGTAGGACACTTAATTCTCTACAAAAAAGGTCTCTTATCATTTTGCCATAGCTCGCTTCGTTTCCGAGATATTAGCAGATTTATCTCAAGGGTAGGGGCCTGACGGACATATTTCGAGATATTTCTTCTTCTTGTTGTTCTTCTTCTGCACAGCTAAGCTGGAAGTGGCATTTGCAGCGCGCAATAGTGCAGAGTTATCTCAAAGAAAGGGGCCACGGTGTTTCTGTATCTCTATTATGTTGGTGCGGCTTCGGAACTTTTAAATATCTTGATATATCTCGAGAACTACGTATCTGATCAAAAAATATCATACAAGATAAAAAGTAGGAAACTTAATTCTCTACAAAAAAGGTGTCTTAACATTTTGCCATAGCTCGTTTCGTTTCCGAGATATTTGCAGATATATCTCAAGGGAAGGGGCCTAACGGACATATTTCGAGATATTTCTTCTTCTTGTTGTTCTTCTTCTGCACAGCTAAACTGGAAGTGGCATTTCCAGCTCGCAATAGTGCAGGGTTATCTCAAAGAAAGGGGCCACGGTGTTTCTGTATCTCTATTATGTTGGTGCGGCTTCGGAACTTTTAAATATCTTGATATATCTCGAGAACTACGCATCTGATCAAAAAATATCATAGAACATAAAAAGTAGGAAACTTAGTTCTCTACAAACAAGGTCTCTTAACATTTTGCCATAGCTCGCTTCGTTTCCGAGATATTTGCAGATTTATCTCAAGGGAAGGGGCCTGACGGACATATTTCGAGATATTTCTTCTTCTTGTTGTTCTTCTTCTGCACAGCTAAGCTGGAAGTGGCATTTGCAGCTCGCAATAGTGCAGAGTTATCTCAAAGAAAGGGGCCACGGTGTTTCTGTATCTCTATTATGTTGGTGCGGCTTCGGAACTTTTAAATATCTTGATATATCTCGAAAACTACGCTTCTGATCAAAAAATATCATAGAACATAAATTGTAGGAAACATAATTCTCTACAAAAAAGGTTTCTTAACATTTTGCCATAGCTCGTTTCGTTTCCGAGATATTTGCAGATATATCTCAAGGGAAGGGGCCTGACGGACATATTTCGAGATATTTCTTCTTCTTGTTGTTCTTCTTCTGCACAGCTGAACTGGAAGTGGCGTTTCCAGCTCGCAATAGTGCAGAGTTATCTCAAAGAAAGGGGCCACGGTGTTTCTGTATCTCTATTATGTTGGTGCGGCTTCGGAACTTTTAAATATCTTGATATATCTCGAGAACTACGCATCTGATCAAATAATATCATAGAACATAAATTGTAGGAAACATAATTCTCTACAAAAAAGGTGTCTTAACATTTTGCCATAGCTCGTTTCGTTTCCGAGATATTTGCAGATATATCTCAAGGGAAGGGGCCTGACGGACATATTTCGAGATATTTCTTCTTCTTGTTGTTCTTCTTCTGCACAGCTAAACTGGAAGTGGCGTTTCCAGCTCGCAATAGCGCAGAGTTATCTCAAAGAAAGGGGCCACGGTGTTTCTGTATCTCTTTTATGTTGGTGCGGCTTCGGAACTTTTAAATATCTTGATATATCTCGAGAACTACGCATCTGATCAAAAAATATCATAGAAGATAAAAAGTAGAAAACTTAATTCTCTACAAATAAAGTCTCTTAACATTTTGCCATAGCTCGCTTCGTTTCCGAGATATTTGCAGATTTATCTCAAGGGAAGGGGCCAGACCTACATATTTCGAGATATTTCTTCTTCTTGTTGTTCTTCTTCTGCACAGCTAAGCTGGAAGTGGCATTTGCAGCTCGCAATAGTGCAGAGTTATCTCAAAGAAAGGGGCCACGGTGTTTCTGTATCTCTATTATGTTGGTGCGGCTTCGGAACTTTTAAATATCTCGATATATCTCGAAAACTACGCTTCTGATCAAGAAATATCAGAGAACATAAATTGTAGGAAACATAATTCTCTACAAAAAAGGTCTCTTAACATTTTGCCATAGCTCGTTTCGTTTCCGAGATATTTGCAGATATATCTCAAGGGAAGGGGCCTGACGGACATATTTCGAGATATTTCTTCTTCTTGTTGTTCTTCTTCTGCACAGCTAAACTGGAAGTGCCGTTTCCAGCTCGCAATAGCGCAGAGTTATCTCAAAGAAAGGGGCCACGGTGTTTCTGTATCTCTATTATGTTGGTGCGGCTTCGGAACTTTTAAATATCTCGATATATCTCGAAAACTACGCTTCTGATCAAAAAATATCATAGAACATAAATTGTAGGAAACATAATTCTCTACAAAAAAGGTGTCTTAACATTTTGCCATAGCTCGTTTCGTTTCCGAGATATTTGCAGATATATCTC
Source organism: Osmia lignaria lignaria (assembly GCF_051020975.1). Lineage (NCBI taxonomy): Eukaryota > Metazoa > Arthropoda > Insecta > Hymenoptera > Megachilidae > Osmia > Osmia lignaria. Next base: position 233,449 of record NW_027478169.1, on the reverse strand, counting down.
AAGGGAAGGGGCCTGACGGACACATTTCGAGATATTTCTTCTTCTTGTTGTTCTTCTTCTGCACAGCTAAACTGGAAGTGGCGTTTCCAGCTCGCAATAGCGCAGAGTTATCTCAAAGAAAGGGGCCACGGTGTTTCTGTATCTCTTTTATGTTGGTGCGGCTTCGGAACTTTTAAATATCTTGATATATCTCGAGAACTACGCATCTGATCAAAAAATATCATAGAACATAAAAAGTAGGAAACTTAATTCTCTACAAATAAAGTCTCTTAACATTTTGCCATAGCTCGCTTCGTTTCCGAGATATTTGCAGATTTATCTCAAGGGAAGGGGCCTGACCGACATATTTCGAGATATTTCTTCTTCTTGTTGTTCTTCTTCTGCACAGCTAAGCTGGAAGTGGCATTTGCAGCTCGCAATAGTGCAGAGTTATCTCAAAGAAAGGGGCCACGGTGTTTCTGTATCTCTATTATGTTGGTGCGGCTTCGGAACTTTTAAATATCTTGATATATCTCGAAAACTACGCTTCTGATCAAAAAATATCATAGAACATAAATTGTAGGAAACATAATTCTCTACAAAAAAGGTTTCTTAACATTTTGCCATAGCTCGTTTCCTTTCCGAGATATTTGCAGATATATCTCAAGGGAAGGGGCCTGACGGACATATTTCGAGATATTTCCTCTTCTTGTTGTTCTTCTTCTGCACAGCTAAACTGGAAGTGGCGTTTCCAGCTCGCAATAGCGCAGAGTTATCTCAAAGAAAGGGGCCACGGTGTTTCTGTATCTCTATTATGTTGGTGCGGCTTCGGAACTTTTAAATATCTTGATATATCTCGAGAACTACGCATCTGATCAAAAAATATCATAGAACATAAAAAGTAGGAAACTTAATTCTCTACAAAAAAGGTCTCTTAACATTTTGCCATAGCTCGCTTCGTTTCCGAGATATTTGCAGATATATATCAAGGGAAGGGGCCTGACGGACATATTTCGAGATATTTCTTCTTCTTGTTGTTCATCTTCTGCACAGCTAAGCTGGAAGTGGCATTTGCAGCTCGCAATAGTGCAGAGTTATCTCAAAGAAAGGGGCCACGGTGTTTCTGTATCTCTATTATGTTGGTGCGGCTTCGGAACTTTTAAATATCTTGATATATCTCGAGAACTACGCATCTGATCAAAAAATATCATAGAACATAAAAAGTAGGAAACATAATTCTCTACAAATAAGGTCTCTTAACATTTTGCCATAGCTCGCTTCGTTTCCGATATATTTGCAGATTTATCTCAAGGGAAGGGGCCTGACGGACATATTTCGAGATATTTCTTCTTCTTGTTGTTCTTCTCCTGCACAGCTAAACTGGAAGTGGCATTTCCAGCTCGCAATAGTGCAGAGTTATCTCAAAGAAAGGGGCCACGGTGTTTCTGTATCTCTATTATGTTGGTGCGGCTTCGGAACTTTTAAATATCTTGATATATCTCGAGAACTACGCATCTGATCAAAAAATATCATAGAACATAAAAAGTAGGAAACTTAATTCTCTACAAATAAGGTCTCTTAACATTTTGCCATAGCTCGCTTCGTTTCCGATATATTTGCAGATTTATCTCAAGGGAAGGGGCCTGACGGACATACTTCGAGATATTTCTTCTTCTTGTTGTTCTTCTTCTGCACAGCTAAGCTGGAAGTGGCATTTGCAGCTCGCAATAGTGCAGAGTTATCTCAAAGAAAGGGGCCACGGTGTTTCTGTACCTTTATCATGTTGGTGCAGCTTCGGAACTTTTAAATATCTTGATATATCTCGAGAACTACGCATCTGATTAAAAAATATCATAGAACATAAAAAGTAGGAAACTTAATTCTCTACAAGAAAGGTCTCTTAACATTTTGCCATAGCTCGCTTCGTTTCCGAGATATTTGCAGATTTATCTCAAGGGAAGGGGCCTGACGGACATATTTCGAGATATTTCTTCTTCTTGTTGTTCTTCTTCTGCACAGCTAAGCTGGAAGTGGCATTTGCAGCTCGCAATAGTGCAGAGTTATCTCAGAGAAAGAGGCCACGGTGTTTCTGTATCTCTATTATGTTGGTGCGGCTTCGGAACTTTTAAATATCTTGATACATCTCGAGAACTACGCATCTGATCAAAAAATATCATAGAACATAAAAAGTAGGAAACTTAATTCTCTACAAAAAAGGTCTCCTAAGATTTTGCCATATCTCGTTTGGTTTCCGAGATATTTGCAGATATATCTCAAGGGATGGGTCCTGACGGACATATTTCGAGATATTTCTTCTTGTTGTTCTTCTTCTGCACAACTAAGCTAGAAGTGGCATTTGCAGCTCGCAATAGTGCAGAGTTATCTCAAAGAAAGGGGCCACGGTGTTTCTGTATCTCTATTATGTTGGTGCGGCTTCGGAACTTTTAAATATCTTGATATATCTCGAGAACTACGCATCTGATCAAAAAATATCATAGAACATAAATTGTAGGAAACATAATTCTCTACAAAAAAGGTCGCTTAACATTTTGCCATAGCTCGCTTCGTTTCCGAGATATTTGCAGATATATCTCAAGGGAAGGGGCCTGACGGACATATTTCGAGATATTTCTTCTTCTTGTTGTTCTTCTTCTGCACAGCTAAGCTGGAAGTGGCATTTGCGGCTCGCACTAGTGCAGAGTTATCTCAATGAAAGGGGCCACGGTGTTTCTGTATCTCTATTATGTTGGTGCGGCTTCGGAACTTTTAAATATCTCGATATATCTCGAAAACTACGCTTCTGATCCAAAAATATCATAGAATATAAATTGTAGGAAACATAATTCTCTACAAAAAAGGTCTCTTAACATTTTGCCATAGCTCGCTTCGTTTCCGATATATTTGCAGATTTATCTCAAGGGAAGGGGCCTGACGGACATACTTCGAGATATTTCTTCTTCTTGTTGTTCTTCTTCTGCACAGCTAAGCTGGAAGTGGCATTTGCGGCTCGCACTAGTGCAGAGTTATCTCAAAGAAAGGGGCCACGGTGTTTCTGTATCTCTATTATGTTGGTGCGGCTTCGGAACTTTTAAATATCTTGATATATCTCGAGATCTACGCATCTGATCAAAAAATATCATAGAACATAAAAAGTAGGAAACTCAATTCTCTACAAAAAAGGTCTCTTAACATTTTGCCATAGCTCCCTTCGTTTCCGAGATATTTGCAGATTTATCTCAAGGGATGGGGCCTGACGGACATATTTCGAGACATTTCTTCTTCTTGTTGTTCTTCTTCTGCACAGCTAAGCTGGAAGTGGCATTTGCAGCTCGCAATAGTGCAGAGTTATCTCAAAGAAAGGGGCCACGGTGTTTCTGTATCTCTATTATGTTGGTGCGGCTTCGGAACTTTTAAATATCTTGATATATCTCGAGAACTACGCATCTGATCAAAAAATATCATAGAACATAAAAAGTAGGCAACATAATTCTCTACAAAAAAGGTCTCTTAACATTTTGCCATAGCTCGCTTCGTTTCCGAGATATTTGCCGATTTATCTCAAGGGAAGGGGCCTAACGGACATATTTCGAGATATTTCTTCTTCTTGTTGTTCTTCTTCTGCACAGCTAAACTGGAAGTGGCATTTCCAGCTCGCAATAGTGCAGAGTTATCTCAAAGAAAGGGGCCACGGTGTTTCTGTATCTCTATTATGTTGGTGCGGTTTCGGAACTTTTAAATATCTTGATATATCTCGAGAACTACGCATCTGATCAAAAAATATCATAGAACATAAAAAGTAGGAAACTTAATTCTCTACAAATAAGGTCTCTTAACATTTTGCCATAGCTCGCTTCGTTTCCGATATATTTGCAGATTTATCTCAAGGGAAGGGGCCTGACGGACATATTTCGAGATATTTCTTCTTCTTGTTGTACTTCTTCTGCACAGCTAAGCTGGAAGTGGCATTTGCAGCTCGCAATAGTGCAGAGTTATCTCAAAGAAAGGGGCCACGGTGTTTCTGTATCTCTATTATGTTGGTGCGGCTTCGGAACTTTTAAATATCTTGATACATCTCGAGAACTACGCGTCTGATCAAAAAATATCATAGAACATAAAAAGTAGGAAACATAATTCTCTACAAGAAAGATCTCTTAACATTTTGCCATAGCTCGCTTCGTTTCCGAGATATTTGCAGATTTATCTCAAGGGAAGGGGCCTGACGGACATATTTCGAGATATTTGTTCTGCTTGTTGTTCTTCTTCTGCACAGCTAAGCTGGAAGTGGCATTTGCAGCTCGCAATAGTGCAGAGTTATCTCAAAGAAAGGGGCCACGGTGTTTCTGTATCTCGATTATGTTGGTGCGGCTTCGGAACTTTTAAATATCTTGATATACCTCGAGATCTACGCATCTGATCAAAAAATATCATAGAACATAAAAAGTAGGAAACTTAATTCTCTACAAATAAGGTCGCTTAACATTTTGCCATAGCTCGCTTCGTTTTCGAGATATTTGCAGATTTATCTCAAGGGAAGGGGCCTGACGGACATATTTCGAGATATTTCTTCTTCTTGTTGTTCTTCTTCTGCACAGCTAAGCAGGAAGTGGCATTTCCAGCTCGCAATAGTGCATAGTTATCGCAAAGAAAGCGGCCACGGTGTTTCTGTATCTCTATTATGTTGGTGCGGCTTCGGAACTTTTAAATATCTTGATATATCTCGAGAACTACGCATCTGATCAAAAAATATCATAGAACATAAAAAGTAGGAAACTTAATTCTCTACAAAAAAGATCTCTTAACATTTTGCCATAGCTCTCTTCGTTTCCGAGCTATTTGCAGATTTATCTCAAGGGAAGGGGCCTGACGGACATATTTCGAGATATTTCTTCTTCTTGTTGTTCTTCTTCTGCACAGCTAAACTGGAAGTGGCGTTTCCAGCTTGCAATAGCGCAGAGTTATCTCAAAGAAAGGGGCCACGGTGTTTCTGTATCTCTATTATGTTGGTGCGGCTTCGGAACTTTTAAATATCTTGATATATCTCGGGAACTACGCATCTGATAAAAAAATATCATAGAACATAAAAAGTAGGAAACTTAATTCTCTACAAATAAAGTCTCTTAACATTTTGCCATAGCTCGCTTCGTTTCCGAGATATTTGCAGATTTATCTCAAGGGAAGGGGCCTGACGGACATATTTCGAGATATTTCTTCTTCTTGTTGTTCTTCTTCTGCACAGCTAAGCTGGAAGTGGCATTTACAGCTCGCAATAGTGCAGAGTTATCTCAAAGAAAGGGGCCACGGTGTTTCTGTATCTCTATTATGTTGGTGCGGCTTCGGAACTTTTAAATATCTTGATATATCTCGAGAACTACGCATCTGATCAAAAAATAGCATACAACATAAAAAGTAGGAAACTTAATTCTCTACAACAAAGGTCTCTTAACATTTTGCCATAGCTCTCTTCGTTTCCGAGATATTTGCAGATTTATCTCAAGGGAAGGGGCCTGACGGACATATTTCGAGATATTTCTTCTTCTTGTTGTACTTCTTCTGCACAGCTAAGCTGGAAGTGGCATTTGCAGCTCGCAATAGTGCAGAGTTATCTCAAAGAAAGGGGCCACGGTGTTTCTGTATCTCTATTATGTTGGTGCGGCTTCGGAACTTTTAAATATCTTGATACATCTCGAGAACTACGCGTCTGATCAAAAAATATCATAGAACATAAAAAGTAGGAAACATAATTCTCTACAAGAAAGATCTCTTAACATTTTGCCATAGCTCGCTTCGTTTCCGAGATATTTGCAGATTTATCTCAAGGGAAGGGGCCTGACGGACATATTTCGAGATATTTGTTCTGCTTGTTGTTCTTCTTCTGCACAGCTAAGCTGGAAGTGGCATTTGCAGCTCGCAATAGTGCAGAGTTATCTCAAAGAAAGGGGCCACGGTGTTTCTGTATCTCGATTATGTTGGTGCGGCTTCGGAACTTTTAAATATCTTGATATACCTCGAGATCTACGCATCTGATCAAAAAATATCATAGAACATAAAAAGTAGGAAACTTAATTCTCTACAAATAAGGTCGCTTAACATTTTGCCATAGCTCGCTTCGTTTTCGAGATATTTGCAGATTTATCTCAAGGGAAGGGGCCTGACGGACATATTTCGAGATATTTCTTCTTCTTGTTGTTCTTCTTCTGCACAGCTAAGCAGGAAGTGGCATTTCCAGCTCGCAATAGTGCATAGTTATCGCAAAGAAAGCGGCCACGGTGTTTCTGTATCTCTATTATGTTGGTGCGGCTTCGGAACTTTTAAATATCTTGATATATCTCGAGAACTACGCGTCTGATCAAAAAATATCATAGAACATAAAAAGTAGGAAACTTAATTCTCTACAAAAAAGATCTCTTAACATTTTGCCATAGCTCTCTTCGTTTCCGAGATATTTGCAGATTTATCTCAAGGGAAGGGGCCTGACGGACATATTTCGAGATATTTCTTCTTCTTGTTGTTCTTCTTCTGCACAGCTAAACTGGAAGTGGCGTTTCCAGCTTGCAATAGCGCAGAGTTATCTCAAAGAAAGGGGCCACGGTGTTTCTGTATCTCTATTATGTTGGTGCGGCTTCGGAACTTTTAAATATCTTGATATATCTCGGGAACTACGCATCTGATAAAAAAATATCATAGAACATAAAAAGTAGGAAACTTAATTCTCTACAAATAAAGTCTCTTAACATTTTGCCATAGCTCGCTTCGTTTCCGAGATATTTGCAGATTTATCTCAAGGGAAGGGGCCTGACGGACATATTTCGAGATATTTCTTCTTCTTGTTGTTCTTCTTCTGCACAGCTAAGCTGGAAGTGGCATTTGCAGCTCGCAATAGTGCAGAGTTATCTCAAAGAAAGGGGCCACGGTGTTTCTGTATCTCTATTATGTTGGTGCGGCTTCGGAACTTTCAAATATCTTGATATATCTCGAGAACTACGCATCTGATCAAAAATATCATACAACATAAAAAGTAGGAAACTTAATTCGCTACAAAAAAGGTCTCTTAACATTTTGCCATAGCTCGCTTTGTTTCCGAGATATTTGCAGATTTATCTCAAGGGAAGGGGCCTAACGGACATATTTCGAGATATTTCTTCTTCTTGTTGTTCTTCTTCTGCACAGCTAAACTGGAAGTGGCATTTCCAGCTCGCAATAGTGCAGAGTTATCTCAAAGAAAGGGGCCACGGTGTTTCTGTATCTCTATTATGTTGGTGCGGCTTCGGAACTTTTAAATATCTTGATATATCTCGAGAACTACGCATCTGATCAAAAAATATCATAGAACATAAAAAGTAGGAAACTTAATTCTCTACAAATAAGGTCGCTTAACATTTTGCCATAGCTCGCTTCGTTTCCGAGATATATGCAGATTTATCTCAAGGGAAGGGGCCTGAGTGACATATTTCGAGATATTTCTTCTTCTTGTTGTACTTCTTCTGCACAGCTAAGCTGGAAGTGGCATTTGCAGCTCGCAATAGTGCAGAGTTATCTCAAAGAAAGGGGCCACGGTGTTTCTGTATCTCTATTATGTTGGTGCGGCTTCGGAACTTTTAAATATCTTGATATATCTCGAGAACTACGCGTCTGATCAAAAAATATCATAGAACATAAAAAGTAGAAAACATAATTCTCTACAAGAAAGGTCTCTTAACATTTTGCCATAGCTCGCTTCGTTTCCGAGATGTTTGCAGATTTATCTCAAGGGAAGGGGCCTGACGGACATATTTCGAGATATTTCTTCTTCTTGTTGTTCTTCTTCTGCACAGCTAAGCTGGAAGTGGCATTTGCAGCTCGCAATTGTGCAGAGTTATCTCGAAGAGAGGGGCCACGGTGTTTCTGTATCTCTATTATGTTGGTGCGGCTTCGGAACTTTTAAATATCTTGATATATCTCGGGAACTACGCATCTGATAAAAAAATATCATAGAACATAAAAAGTAGGAAACTTAATTCTCTACAAATAAAGTCTCTTAACATTTTGCCATAGCTCGCTTCGTTTCCGAGATATTTGCAGATTTATCTCAAGGGAAGGGGCCTGACGGACATATTTCGAGATATTTCTTCTTCTTGTTGTTCTTCTTCTGCACAGCTAAGCTGGAAGTGGCATTTGCAGCTCGCAATAGTGCAGAGTTATCTCAAAGAAAGGGGCCACGGTGTTTCTGTATCTCTATTATGTTGGTGCGGCTTCGGAACTTTTAAATATCTTGATATATCTCGAGGAATACGCGTCTGATCAAAAAATATCATAGAACATAAAAAGTAGGAAACATAATTCTCTACAAGAAAGGTCTCTTAACATTTTGCCATAGCTCGCTTCGTTTCCGAGATATTTGCAGATTTATCTCAAGGGAAGGGGCCTGACGGACATATTTCGAGATATTTGTTCTTCTTGTTGTTCTTCTTCTGCACAGCTAAGCTGGAAGTGGCATTTGCAGCTCGCAATAGTGCAGAGTTATCTCAAAGAAAGGGGCCACGGTGTTTCTGTATCTCTATTATGTTGGTGCGGCTTCGGAACTTTTAAATATCTTGATATACCTCGAGATCTACGCATCTGATCAAAAATATCATACAACATAAAAAGTAGGAAACTTAATTCTCTACAAAAAAGGTCTCTTAACATTTTGCCATAGCTCGCTTCGTTTCCGAGATATTTGCAGATTTATCTCAAGGGAAGGGGCCTGACGGACATATTTCGAGATATTTGTTCTTCTTGTTGTTCTTCTTCTGCACAGCTAAGCTGGAAGTGGCATTTGCAGCTCGCAATAGTGCAGAGTTATCTCAAAGAAAGGGGCCACGGTGTTTCTGTATCTCTATTATGTTGGTGCGGCTTCGGAACTTTTAAATATCTTGATATACCTCGAGATCTACGCATCTGATCAAAAATATCATGCAACATAAAAAGTAGGAAACTTAATTCTCTACAAAAAAGGTCTCTTAACATCTTGCCATAGCTCGCTTCGTTTCCGAGATATTTGCAGATTTATCTCATGGGAAGGGGCCTGACGGACATATTTCGAGATATTTCTTCTTCTTGTTGTTCTTCTTCTGCACAGCTAAGCTGGAAGTGGCATTTGCAGCTCGCAATAGAGCAGAGTTATCTCAAAGAAAGGGGCCACGGTGTTTCTGTATCTCTATTATGTTGGTGCAGCTTCGGAACTTTTAAATAACTTGATATATCTCGAGAACTACGCATCTGATCAAAAAATATCATAGAAGATAAAAAGTAGGAAACTTAATTCTCTACAAAAAAGGTCTCTTAACATTTTGCCATAGCTCGCTTCGTTTTCGAGATATTTGCAGATTTATCTCAAGGGAAGGGGCCTGACGGACATATTTCGAGATATTTCTTCTTCTTGTTGTTCTTCTTCTGCACAGCTAAGCTGGAAGTGGCATTTGCAGCTCGCAATAGTGCAGAGTTATCGCAAAGAAAGGGGCCACGGTGTCTCTGTACCTCTATTATGTTGGTGCAGCTTCGGAACTTTTAAATATCTTGATATATCTCGAGAACTACGCATCTGATCAAAAAATATTATAGAACATAAAAAGTAGGAAACTTAATTCTCTACAAGAAAGGTCTCTTAACATTTTGCCATAGCTCGCTTCGTTTCCGAGATATTTGCAGATTTATCTCAAGGGAAGGGGCCTGACGGACATATTTCGAGATATTTCTTCTTCTTGTTGTTCTTCTTCTGCACAGCTAAGCTGGAAGTGGCATTTGCAGCTCGCAATTGTGCAGAGTTATCTCAAAGAGAGGGGCCACGGTGTTTCTGTATCTCTATTATGTTGGTGCGGCTTCGGAACTTTTAAATATCTTGATATATCTCGAGAACTACGCATCTGATCAAAAAATATCATAGAAGATAAAAAGTAGGAAACTTAATTCTCTACAAAAAAGGTCTCTTAACATTTTGCCATAGCTCGCTTCGGTTCCGAGATATTTGCAGATTTATCTCAAGGGAAGGGGCCTGACGGATATATTTCGAGATATTTCTTCTTCTTGTTGTTCTTCTTCTGCACAGCTAAGCTGGAAGTGGCATTTGCAGCTCGCAATAGTGCAGAGTTATCTCAAAGAAAGGGGCCACGGTGTTTCTGTATCTCTATTATGTTGGTGCGGCTTCGGAACTTTTAAATATCTTGATATATCTCGAGAACTACGCATCTAATCAAAAAATATCATACAACATAAAAAGTAGGAAACTTAATTCTCTACAAAAAAGGTCTCTTAACATTTTGCCTTAGCTCGCTTCGTTTCCGAGATATTTGCAGATTTATCTCAAGGGAAGGTGCCTGACCGACATATTTCGAGATATTTCTTCTTCTTGTTGTTCTTCTTCTGCACAGCTAAGCTGGAAGTGGCATTTGCAGCTCGCAATAGCGCAGAGTTATCTCAAAGAAAGGGGCCACGGTGTTTCTGTATCTCTATTATGTTGGTGCGGCTTCGGAACTTTTAAATATCTTGATATATCTCGAGAACTACGCATCTGATCAAAAAATATCATAGAACATAAAAAGTAGGAAACTTAATTCTCTACAAATAAGGTCTCTTAACATTTTGCCATAGCTCGCTTCGTTTCCGATATATTTGCAGATTTATCTCAAGGGAAGGGGCCTGACGGACATACTTCGAGATATTTCTTCTTCTTGTTGTTCTTCTTCTACACAGCTAAGCTGGAAGTGGCATTTGCAGCTCGCAATAGTGCAGAGTTATCTCAAAGAAAGGGCCCACGGTGTTTCTGTATCTCTATTATGTTGGTGCGGCTTCGGAACTTTTAAATATCTTGATATATCTCGTGAACTACGCGTCTGATCAAAAAATATCATAGAACATAAAAAGTAGGAAACATAATTCTCTACAAAAAAGGTCTCTTAACATTTTGCCATAGCTCGCTTCGTTTCCGAGATATTTGCAGATTTATCTCAAGGGATGGGGCCTGACGGACATATTTCGAGACATTTCTTCTTCTTGTTGTTCTTCTTCTGCACAGCTAAGCTGGAAGTGGCATTTGCAGCTCGCAATAGTGCAGAGTTATCTCAAAGAAAGGGGCCACGGTGTTTCTGTATCTCTATTATGTTGGTGCGGCTTCGGAACTTTTAAATATCTTGATATATCTCGAGAACTACGCATCTGATCAAAAAATATCATAGAACATAAAAAGTAGGAAACTTAATTCTCTACAAAAAAGGTCTCTTAACATTTTGCCATAGCTCGCTTCGTTTCCGAGATATTTGCAGATTTATCTCAAGGGAAGGGGCCTAACGGACATATTTCGAGATATTTCTTCTTCTTGTTGTTCTTCTTCTGCACAGCTAAGCTGGAAGTGGCATTTACAGCTCGCAATAGTGCAGAGTTATCTCAAAGAAAGGGGCCACGGTGTTTCTGTATCTCTATTATGTTGGTGCGGCTTCGGAACTTTTAAATATCTTGATATATCTCGAGAACTACGCGTCTGATCAAAAAATATCATAGAACATAAAAAGTAGGAAACATAATTCTCTACAAAAAAGGTCTCTTAACATTTTGCCATAGCTCGCTTCGTTTCCGAGATATTTGCAGATTTATCTCAAGGGAAGGGGCCTAACGGACATGTTTCGAGATATTTCTTCTTCTTGTTGTTCTTCTTCTGCACAGCTAAAGTGGAAGTGGCATTTCCAGCTCGCAATAGTGCAGACTTATCTCAAAGAAAGGGGCCACGGTGTTTCTGTATCTCTATTATGTTGGTGCGGCTTCGGAACTTTTAAATATCTTGATATATCTCGAGAACTACGCATCTGATCAAAAAATATCATAGAACATAAAAAGTAGGAAACTTAATTCTCTACAAATAAGGTCGCTTAACATTTTGCCATAGCTCGCTTCGTTTCCGAGATATTTGCAGATTTATCTCAAGGGAAGGGGCCTGACGGACATATTTCGAGATATTTCTTCTTCTTGTTGTACTTCTTCTGCACAGCTAAGCTGGAAGTGGCATTTGCAGCTCGCAATAGTGCAGAGTTATCTCAAAGAAAGGGGCCACGGTGTTTCTGTATCTCTATTATGTTGGTGCGGCTTCGGAACTTTTAAATATCTTGATATATCTCGAGAACTGCGCATCTGATCAAAAAATATCATAGAACATAAAAAGTAGAAAACATAATTCTCTACAAAAAAGGTCTCTTAACATTTTGCCACAGCTCGCTTCGTTTCCGAGATATTTGCAGATTTATCTCAAGGGAAGGGGCCTGACGGACATATTTCGAGATATTTGTTCTTCTTGTTGTTCTTCTTCTGCACAGCTAAGCTGGAAGTGGCATTTGCAGCTCGCAATAGTGCAGAGTTATCTCAAAGAAAGGGGCCACGGTGTTTCTGTATCTCTATTATGTTGGTGCGGCTTCGGAACTTTTAAATATCTTGATATACCTCGAGATCTACGCATCTGATCAAAAATATCATGCAACATAAAAAGTAGGAAACTTAATTCTCTACAAAAAAGGTCTCTTAACATCTTGCCATAGCTCGCTTCGTTTCCGAGATATTTGCAGATTTATCTCATGGGAAGGGGCCTGACGGACATATTTCGAGATATTTCTTCTTCTTGTTGTTCTTCTTCTGCACAGCTAAGCTGGAAGTGGCATTTGCAGCTCGCAATAGAGCAGAGTTATCTCAAAGAAAGGGGCCACGGTGTTTCTGTATCTCTATTATGTTGGTGCAGCTTCGGAACTTTTAAATAACTTGATATATCTCGAGAACTACGCATCTGATCAAAAAATATCATAGAAGATAAAAAGTAGGAAACTTAATTCTCTACAAAAAAGGTCTCTTAACATTTTGCCATAGCTCGCTTCGTTTTCGAGATATTTGCAGATTTATCTCAAGGGAAGGGGCCTGACGGACATATTTCGAGATATTTCTTCTTCTTGTTGTTCTTCTTCTGCACAGCTAAGCTGGAAGTGGCATTTGCAGCTCGCAATAGTGCAGAGTTATCGCAAAGAAAGGGGCCACGGTGTCTCTGTACCTCTATTATGTTGGTGCAGCTTCGGAACTTTTAAATATCTTGATATATCTCGAGAACTACGCATCTGATCAAAAAATATTATAGAACATAAAAAGTAGGAAACTTAATTCTCTACAAGAAAGGTCTCTTAACATTTTGCCATAGCTCGCTTCGTTTCCGAGATATTTGCAGATTTATCTCAAGGGAAGGGGCCTGACGGACATATTTCGAGATATTTCTTCTTCTTGTTGTTCTTCTTCTGCACAGCTAAGCTGGAAGTGGCATTTGCAGCTCGCAATAGTGCAGACTTATCTCAAAGAAAGGGGCCACGGTGTTTCTGTATCTCTATTATGTTGGTGCGGCTTCGGAACTTTTAAATATCTTGATATATCTCGAGAACTACGCATCTGATCAAAAAATATCATAGAACATAAAAAGTAGGAAACTTAATTCTCTACAAATAAGGTCGCTTAACATTTTGCCATAGCTCGCTTCGTTTCCGAGATATTTGCAGATTTATCTCAAGGGAAGGGGCCTGACGGACATATTTCGAGATATTTCTTCTTCTTGTTGTACTTCTTCTGCACAGCTAAGCTGGAAGTGGCATTTGCAGCTCGCAATAGTGCAGAGTTATCTCAAAGAAAGGGGCCACGGTGTTTCTGTATCTCTATTATGTTGGTGCGGCTTCGGAACTTTTAAATATCTTGATACATCTCGAGAACTACGCGTCTGATCAAAAAATATCATAGAACATAAAAAGTAGGAAACATAATTCTCTACAAGAAAGATCTCTTAACATTTTGCCATAGCTCGCTTCGTTTCCGAGATATTTGCAGATTTATCTCAAGGGAAGGGGCCTGACGGACATATTTCGAGATATTTGTTCTGCTTGTTGTTCTTCTTCTGCACAGCTAAGCTGGAAGTGGCATTTGCAGCTCGCAATAGTGCAGAGTTATCTCAAAGAAAGGGGCCACGGTGTTTCTGTATCTCGATTATGTTGGTGCGGCTTCGGAACTTTTAAATATCTTGATATACCTCGAGATCTACGCATCTGATCAAAAAATATCATAGAACATAAAAAGTAGGAAACTTAATTCTCTACAAATAAGGTCGCTTAACATTTTGCCATAGCTCGCTTCGTTTTCGAGATATTTGCAGATTTATCTCAAGGGAAGGGGCCTGACGGACATATTTCGAGATATTTCTTCTTCTTGTTGTTCTTCTTCTGCACAGCTAAGCAGGAAGTGGCATTTGCAGCTCGCAATAGTGCATAGTTATCGCAAAGAAAGCGGCCACGGTGTTTCTGTATCTCTATTATGTTGGTGCGGCTTCGGAACTTTTAAATATCTTGATATATCTCGAGAACTACGCATCTGATCAAAAAATATCATAGAACATAAAAAGTAGGAAACTTAATTCTCTACAAAAAAGATCTCTTAACATTTTGCCATAGCTCTCTTCGTTTCCGAGATATTTGCAGATTTATCTCAAGGGAAGGGGCCTGACGGACATATTTCGAGATATTTCTTCTTCTTGTTGTTCTTCTTCTGCACAGCTAAACTGGAAGTGGCGTTTCCAGCTTGCAATAGCGCAGAGTTATATCAAAGAAAGGGGCCACGGTGTTTCTGTATCTCTATTATGTTGGTGCGGCTTCGGAACTTTTAAATATCTTGATATATCTCGGGAACTACGCATCTGATAAAAAAATATCATAGAACATAAAAAGTAGAAAACTTAATTCTCTACAAATAAAGTCTCTTAACATTTTGCCATAGCTCGCTTCGTTTCCGAGATATTTGCAGATTTATCTCAAGGGAAGGGGCCTGACGGACATATTTCGAGATATTTCTTCTTCTTGTTGTTCTTCTTCTGCACAGCTAAACTGGAAGTGGCATTTCCAGCTCGCAATAGTGCAGAGTTATCTCAAAGAAAGGGGCCACGGTGTTTCTGTATCTCTATTATGTTGGTGCGGCTTCGGAACTTTTAAATATCTTGATATATCTCGAGAACTACGCATCTGATCAAAAAATATCATAGAACATAAAAAGTAGGAAACTTAATTCTCTACAAATAAGGTCGCTTAACATTTTGCCATAGCTCGCTTCGTTTCCGAGATATATGCAGATTTATCTCAAGGGAAGGGGCCTGAGTGACATATTTCGAGATATTTCTTCTTCTTGTTGTACTTGTTCTGCACAGCTAAGCTGGAAGTGGCATTTGCAGCTCGCAATAGTGCAGAGTTATCTCAAAGAAAGGGACCACGGTGTTTCTGTATCTCTATTATGTTGGTGCGGCTTCGGAACTTTTAAATATCTTGATATATCTCGAGAACTACGCGTCTGATCAAAAAATATCATAGAACATAAAAAGTAGGAAACATAATTCTCTACAAGAAAGGTCTCTTAACATTTTGCCATAGCTCGCTTCGTTTCCGAGATGTTTGCAGATTTATCTCAAGGGAAGGGGCCTGACGGACATATTTCGAGATATTTCTTCTTCTTGTTGTTCTTCTTCTGCACAGCTAAGCTGGAAGTGGCATTTGCAGCTCGCAATTGTGCAGAGTTATCTCGAAGAGAGGGGCCACGGTGTTTCTGTATCTCTATTATGTTGGTGCGGCTTCGGAACTTTTAAATATCTTGATATATCTCGAGAACTACGCATCTGATCAAAAAATATCATAGAAGATAAAAAGTAGGAAACTTAATTCTCTACAAAAAAGGTCTCTTAACATTTTGCCATAGCTCGCTTCGTTTTCGAGATATTTGCAGATTTATCTCAAGGGAAGGGGCCTGACGGACATATTTCGAGATATTTCTTCTTCTTGTTGTTCTTCTTCTGCACAGCTAAGCTGGAAGTGGCATTTGCAGCTCGCAATAGTGCAGAGTTATCTCAAAGAAAGGGGCCACGGTGTTTCTGTATCTCTATTATGTTGGTGCGGCTTCGGAACTTTCAAATATCTTGATATATCTCGAGAACTACGCATCTGATCAAAAAATATCTTAGAACATAAAAAGTAGGAAACTTAATTCGCTACAAAAAAGGTCTCTTAACATTTTGCCATAGCTCGCTTTGTTTCCGAGATATTTGCAGATTTATCTCAAGGGAAGGGGCCTAACGGACATATTTCGAGATATTTCTTCTTCTTGTTGTTCTTCTTCTGCACAGCTAAACTGGAAGTGGCATTTCCAGCTCGCAATAGTGCAGAGTTATCTCAAAGAAAGGGGCCACGGTGTTTCTGTATCTCTATTATGTTGGTGCGGCTTCGGAACTTTTAAATATCTTGATATATCTCGAGAACTACGCATCTGATCAAAAAATATCATAGAACATAAAAAGTAGGAAACTTAATTCTCTACAAACAAGGTCGCTTAACATTTTGCCATAGCTCGCTTCGTTTCCGAGATATTTGCAGATTTATCTCAAGGGAAGGGGCCTGAGTGACATATTTCGAGATATTTCTTCTTCTTGTTGTACTTTTTCTGCACAGCTAAGCTGGAAGTGGCATTTGCAGCTCGCAATAGTGCAGAGTTATCTCAAAGAAAGGGGCCACGGTGTTTCTGTATCTCGATTATGTTGGTGCGGCTTCGGAACTTTTAAATATCTTGATATACCTCGAGATCTACGCATCTGATCAAAAAATATCATAGAACATAAAAAGTAGGAAACTTAATTCTCTACAAATAAAGTCTCTTAACATTTTGCCATAGCTCGCTTCGTTTCCGAGATATTTGCAGATTTATCTCAAGGGAAGGGGCCTGACGGACATATTTCGAGATATTTCTTCTTCTTGTTGTACTTCTTCTGCACAGCTAAGCTGGAAGTGGCATTTGCAGCTCGCAATAGTGCAGAGTTATCTCAAAGAAAGGGGCCACGGTGTTTCTGTATCTCTATTATGTTGGTGCGGCTTCGGAACTTTTAAATATCTTGATACATCTCGAGAACTACGCGTCTGATCAAAAAATATCATAGAACATAAAAAGTAGGAAACATAATTCTCTACAAGAAAGATCTCTTAACATTTTGCCATAGCTCGCTTCGTTTCCGAGATATTTGCAGATTTATCTCAAGGGAAGGGGCCTGACGGACATATTTCGAGATATTTGTTCTGCTTGTTGTTCTTCTTCTGCACAGCTAAGCTGGAAGTGGCATTTGCAGCTCGCAATAGTGCAGAGTTATCTCAAAGAAAGGGGCCACGGTGTTTCTGTATCTCGATTATGTTGGTGCGGCTTCGGAACTTTTAAATATCTTGATATACCTCGAGATCTACGCATCTGATCAAAAAATATCATAGAACATAAAAAGTAGGAAACTTAATTCTCTACAAATAAGGTCGCTTAACATTTTGCCATAGCTCGCTTCGTTTTCGAGATATTTGCAGATTTATCTCAAGGGAAGGGGCCTGACGGACATATTTCGAGATATTTCTTCTTCTTGTTGTTCTTCTTCTGCACAGCTAAGCAGGAAGTGGCATTTGCAGCTCGCAATAGTGCATAGTTATCGCAAAGAAAGCGGCCACGGTGTTTCTGTATCTCTATTATGTTGGTGCGGCTTCGGAACTTTTAAATATCTTGATATATCTCGAGAACTACGCATCTGATCAAAAAATATCATAGAACATAAAAAGTAGGAAACTTAATTCTCTACAAAAAAGATCTCTTAACATTTTGCCATAGCTCTCTTCGTTTCCGAGATATTTGCAGATTTATCTCAAGGGAAGGGGCCTGACGGACATATTTCGAGATATTTCTTCTTCTTGTTGTTCTTCTTCTGCACAGCTAAACTGGAAGTGGCGTTTCCAGCTTGCAATAGCGCAGAGTTATATCAAAGAAAGGGGCCACGGTGTTTCTGTATCTCTATTATGTTGGTGCGGCTTCGGAACTTTTAAATATCTTGATATATCTCGGGAACTACGCATCTGATAAAAAAATATCATAGAACATAAAAAGTAGAAAACTTAATTCTCTACAAATAAAGTCTCTTAACATTTTGCCATAGCTCGCTTCGTTTCCGAGATATTTGCAGATTTATCTCAAGGGAAGGGGCCTGACGGACATATTTCGAGATATTTCTTCTTCTTGTTGTTCTTCTTCTGCACAGCTAAACTGGAAGTGGCATTTCCAGCTCGCAATAGTGCAGAGTTATCTCAAAGAAAGGGGCCACGGTGTTTCTGTATCTCTATTATGTTGGTGCGGCTTCGGAACTTTTAAATATCTTGATATATCTCGAGAACTACGCATCTGATCAAAAAATATCATAGAACATAAAAAGTAGGAAACTTAATTCTCTACAAATAAGGTCGCTTAACATTTTGCCATAGCTCGCTTCGTTTCCGAGATATATGCAGATTTATCTCAAGGGAAGGGGCCTGAGTGACATATTTCGAGATATTTCTTCTTCTTGTTGTACTTGTTCTGCACAGCTAAGCTGGAAGTGGCATTTGCAGCTCGCAATAGTGCAGAGTTATCTCAAAGAAAGGGACCACGGTGTTTCTGTATCTCTATTATGTTGGTGCGGCTTCGGAACTTTTAAATATCTTGATATATCTCGAGAACTACGCGTCTGATCAAAAAATATCATAGAACATAAAAAGTAGGAAACATAATTCTCTACAAGAAAGGTCTCTTAACATTTTGCCATAGCTCGCTTCGTTTCCGAGATGTTTGCAGATTTATCTCAAGGGAAGGGGCCTGACGGACATATTTCGAGATATTTCTTCTTCTTGTTGTTCTTCTTCTGCACAGCTAAGCTGGAAGTGGCATTTGCAGCTCGCAATTGTGCAGAGTTATCTCGAAGAGAGGGGCCACGGTGTTTCTGTATCTCTATTATGTTGGTGCGGCTTCGGAACTTTTAAATATCTTGATATATCTCGAGAACTACGCATCTGATCAAAAAATATCATAGAAGATAAAAAGTAGGAAACTTAATTCTCTACAAAAAAGGTCTCTTAACATTTTGCCATAGCTCGCTTCGTTTTCGAGATATTTGCAGATTTATCTCAAGGGAAGGGGCCTGACGGACATATTTCGAGATATTTCTTCTTCTTGTTGTTCTTCTTCTGCACAGCTAAGCTGGAAGTGGCATTTGCAGCTCGCAATAGTGCAGAGTTATCTCAAAGAAAGGGGCCACGGTGTTTCTGTATCTCTATTATGTTGGTGCGGCTTCGGAACTTTCAAATATCTTGATATATCTCGAGAACTACGCATCTGATCAAAAAATATCTTAGAACATAAAAAGTAGGAAACTTAATTCGCTACAAAAAAGGTCTCTTAACATTTTGCCATAGCTCGCTTTGTTTCCGAGATATTTGCAGATTTATCTCAAGGGAAGGGGCCTAACGGACATATTTCGAGATATTTCTTCTTCTTGTTGTTCTTCTTCTGCACAGCTAAACTGGAAGTGGCATTTCCAGCTCGCAATAGTGCAGAGTTATCTCAAAGAAAGGGGCCACGGTGTTTCTGTATCTCTATTATGTTGGTGCGGCTTCGGAACTTTTAAATATCTTGATATATCTCGAGAACTACGCATCTGATCAAAAAATATCATAGAACATAAAAAGTAGGAAACTTAATTCTCTACAAACAAGGTCGCTTAACATTTTGCCATAGCTCGCTTCGTTTCCGAGATATTTGCAGATTTATCTCAAGGGAAGGGGCCTGAGTGACATATTTCGAGATATTTCTTCTTCTTGTTGTACTTTTTCTGCACAGCTAAGCTGGAAGTGGCATTTGCAGCTCGCAATAGTGCAGAGTTATCTCAAAGAAAGGGGCCACGGTGTTTCTGTATCTCGATTATGTTGGTGCGGCTTCGGAACTTTTAAATATCTTGATATACCTCGAGATCTACGCATCTGATCAAAAAATATCATAGAACATAAAAAGTAGGAAACTTAATTCTCTACAAATAAAGTCTCTTAACATTTTGCCATAGCTCGCTTCGTTTCCGAGATATTTGCAGATTTATCTCAAGGGAAGGGGCCTGACGGACATATTTCGAGATATTTCTTCTTCTTGTTGTTCTTCTTCTGCACAGATAAGCTGGAAGTGGCATTTGCAGCTCGCAATAGTGCAGAGTTATCTCAAAGAAAGGGGCCACGGTGTTTCTGTATCTCTATTATGTTGGTGCGGCTTCGGAACTTTCAAATATCTTGATATATCTCGAGAACTACGCATCTGATCAAAAAATATCATAGAACATAAAAAGTAGGAAACTTAATTCGCTACAAAAAAGGTCTCTTAACATTTTGCCATAGCTCGCTTTGTTTCCGAGATATTTGCAGATTTATCTCAAGGGAAGGGGCCTAACGGACATATTTCGAGATATTTCTTCTTCTTGTTGTTCTTCTTCTGCACAGCTAAACTGGAAGTGGCATTTCCAGCTCGCAATAGTGCAGAGTTATCTCAAAGAAAGGGGCCACGGTGTTTCTGTATCTCTATTATGTTGGTGCGGCTTCGGAACTTTTAAATATCTTGATATATCTCGAGAACTACGCATCTGATCAAAAAATATCATAGAACATAAAAAGTAGGAAACTTAATTCTCTACAAATAAGGTCGCTTAACATTTTGCCATAGCTCGCTTCGTTTCCGAGATATATGCAGATTTATCTCAAGGGAAGGGGCCTGAGTGACATATTTCGAGATATTTCTTCTTCTTGTTGTACTTCTTCTGCACAGCTAAGCTGGAAGTGGCATTTGCAGCTCGCAATAGTGCAGAGTTATCTCAAAGAAAGGGGCCACGGTGTTTCTGTATCTCTATTATGTTGGTGCGGCTTCGGAACTTTTAAATATCTTGATATATCTCGAGAACTACGCGTCTGATCAAAAAATATCATAGAACATAAAAAGTAGGAAACATAATTCTCTACAAGAAAGGTCTCTTAACATTTTGCCATAGCTCGCTTCGTTTCCGAGATGTTTGCAGATTTATCTCAAGGGAAGGGGCCTGACGGACATATTTCGAGATATTTCTTCTTCTTGTTGTTCTTCTTCTGCACAGCTAAGCTGGAAGTGGCATTTGCAGCTCGCGATTGTGCAGAGTTATCTCGAAGAGAGGGGCCACGGTGTTTCTGTATCTCTATTATGTTGGTGCGGCTTCGGAACTTTTAAATATCTTGATATATCTCGAGAACTACGCATCTGATCAAAAAATATCATAGAAGATGAAAAGTAGGAAACTTAATTCTCTACAAATAAGGTCGCTTAACATTTTGCCATAGCTCGCTTCGTTTTCGAGATATTTGCAGATTTATCTCAAGGGAAGGGGCCTGACGGACATATTTCGAGATATTTCTTCTTCTTGTTGTTCTTCTTCTGCACAGCTAAGCAGGAAGTGGCATTTGCAGCTCGCAATAGTGCATAGTTATCGCAAAGAAAGCGGCCACGGTGTTTCTGTATCTCTATTATGTTGGTGCGGCTTCGGAACTTTTAAATATCTTGATATATCTCGAGAACTACGCATCTGATCAAAAAATATCATAGAACATAAAAAGTAGGAAACTTAATTCTCTACAAAAAAGATCTCTTAACATTTTGCCATAGCTCTCTTCGTTTCCGAGATATTTGCAGATTTATCTCAAGGGAAGGGGCCTGACGGACATATTTCGAGATATTTCTTCTTCTTGTTGTTCTTCTTCTGCACAGCTAAACTGGAAGTGGCGTTTCCAGCTTGCAATAGCGCAGAGTTATATCAAAGAAAGGGGCTACGGTGTTTCTGTATCTCTATTATGTTGGTGCGGCTTCGGAACTTTTAAATATCTTGATATATCTCGGGAACTACGCATCTGATAAAAAAATATCATAGAACATAAAAAGTAGAAAACTTAATTCTCTACAAATAAAGTCTCTTAACATTTTGCCATAGCTCGCTTCGTTTCCGAGATATTTGCAGATTTATCTCAAGGGAAGGGGCCTGACGGACATATTTCGAGATATTTCTTCTTCTTGTTGTTCTTCTTCTGCACAGCTAAACTGGAAGTGGCATTTCCAGCTCGCAATAGTGCAGAGTTATCTCAAAGAAAGGGGCCACGGTGTTTCTGTATCTCTATTATGTTGGTGCGGCTTCGGAACTTTTAAATATCTTGATATATCTCGAGAACTACGCATCTGATCAAAAAATATCATAGAACATAAAAAGTAGGAAACTTAATTCTCTACAAATAAGGTCGCTTAACATTTTGCCATAGCTCGCTTCGTTTCCGAGATATATGCAGATTTATCTCAAGGGAAGGGGCCTGAGTGACATATTTCGAGATATTTCTTCTTCTTGTTGTACTTCTTCTGCACAGCTAAGCTGGAAGTGGCATTTGCAGCTCGCAATAGTGCAGAGTTATCTCAAAGAAAGGGGCCACGGTGTTTCTGTATCTCTATTATGTTGGTGCGGCTTCGGAACTTTTAAATATCTTGATACATCTCGAGAACTACGCGTCTGATCAAAAAATATCATAGAACATAAAAAGTAGGAAACATAATTCTCTACAAGAAAGGTCTCTTAACATTTTGCCATAGCTCGCTTCGTTTCCGAGATGTTTGCAGATTTATCTCAAGGGAAGGGGCCTGACGGACATATTTCGAGATATTTCTTCTTCTTGTTGTTCTTCTTCTGCACAGCTAAGCTGGAAGTGGCATTTGCAGCTCGCAATTGTGCAGAGTTATCTCGAAGAGAGGGGCCACGGTGTTTCTGTATCTCTATTATGTTGGTGCGGCTTCGGAACTTTCAAATATCTTGATATATCTCGAGAACTACGCATCTGATCAAAAAATATCATAGAACATAAAAAGTAGGAAACTTAATTCGCTACAAAAAAGGTCTCTTAACATTTTGCCATAGCTCGCTTTGTTTCCGAGATATTTGCAGATTTATCTCAAGGGAAGGGGCCTAACGGACATATTTCGAGATATTTCTTCTTCTTGTTGTTCTTCTTCTGCACAGCTAAACTGGAAGTGGCATTTCCAGCTCGCAATAATGCAGAGTTATCTCAAAGAAAGGGGCCACGGTGTTTCTGTATCTCTATTATGTTGGTGCGGCTTCGGAACTTTTAAATATCTTGATATATCTCGAGAACTACGCATCTGATCAAAAAATATCATAGAACATAAAAAGTAGGAAACTTAATTCTCTACAAATAAGGTCGCTTAACATTTTGCCATAGCTCGCTTCGTTTCCGAGATATATGCAGATTTATCTCAAGGGAAGGGGCCTGAGTGACATATTTCGAGATATTTCTTCTTCTTGTTGTACTTCTTCTGCACAGCTAAGCTGGAAGTGGCATTTGCAGCTCGCAATAGTGCAGAGTTATCTCAAAGAAAGGGGCCACGGTGTTTCTGTATCTCTATTATGTTGGTGCGGCTTCGGAACTTTTAAATATCTTGATATATCTCGAGAACTACGCGTCTGATCAAAAAATATCATAGAACATAAAAAGTAGGAAACATAATTCTCTACAAGAAAGGTCTCTTAACATTTTGCCATAGCTCGCTTCGTTTCCGAGATGTTTGCAGATTTATCTCAAGGGAAGGGGCCTGACGGACATATTTCGAGATATTTCTTCTTCTTGTTGTTCTTCTTCTGCACAGCTAAGCTGGAAGTGGCATTTGCAGCTCGCAATTGTGCAGAGTTATCTCGAAGAGAGGGGCCACGGTGTTTCTGTATCTCTATTATGTTGGTGCGGCTTCGGAACTTTTAAATATCTTGATATATCTCGAGAACTACGCATCTGATCAAAAAATATCATAGAAGATGAAAAGTAGGAAACTTAATTCTCTACAAAAAAGATCTCTTAACATTTTGCCATAGCTCGCTTCGTTTTCGAGATATTTGCAGATTTATCTCAAGGGAAGGGGCCTGACGGACATATTTCGAGATATTTCTTCTTCTTGTTGTACTTCTTCTGCACAGCTAAGCTGGAAGTGGCATTTGCAGCTCGCAATAGTGCAGAGTTATCTCAAAGAAAGGGGCCACGGTGTTTCTGTATCTCTATTATGTTGGTGCGGCTTCGGAACTTTTAAATATCTTGATACATCTCGAGAACTACGCGTCTGATCAAAAAATATCATAGAACATAAAAAGTAGGAAACATAATTCTCTACAAGAAAGATCTCTTAACATTTTGCCATAGCTCGCTTCGTTTCCGAGATATTTGCAGATTTATCTCAAGGGAAGGGGCCTGACGGACATATTTCGAGATATTTGTTCTGCTTGTTGTTCTTCTTCTGCACAGCTAAGCTGGAAGTGGCATTTGCAGCTCGCAATAGTGCAGAGTTATCTCAAAGAAAGGGGCCACGGTGTTTCTGTATCTCGATTATGTTGGTGCGGCTTCGGAACTTTTAAATATCTTGATATACCTCGAGATCTACGCATCTGATCAAAAAATATCATAGAACATAAAAAGTAGGAAACTTAATTCTCTACAAATAAGGTCGCTTAACATTTTGCCATAGCTCGCTTCGTTTTCGAGATATTTGCAGATTTATCTCAAGGGAAGGGGCCTGACGGACATATTTCGAGATATTTCTTCTTCTTGTTGTTCTTCTTCTGCACAGCTAAGCAGGAAGTGGCATTTGCAGCTCGCAATAGTGCATAGTTATCGCAAAGAAAGCGGCCACGGTGTTTCTGTATCTCTATTATGTTGGTGCGGCTTCGGAACTTTTAAATATCTTGATATATCTCGAGAACTACGCATCTGATCAAAAAATATCATAGAACATAAAAAGTAGGAAACTTAATTCTCTACAAAAAAGATCTCTTAACATTTTGCCATAGCTCTCTTCGTTTCCGAGATATTTGCAGATTTATCTCAAGGGAAGGGGCCTGACGGACATATTTCGAGATATTTCTTCTTCTTGTTGTTCTTCTTCTGCACAGCTAAACTGGAAGTGGCGTTTCCAGCTTGCAATAGCGCAGAGTTATATCAAAGAAAGGGGCCACGGTGTTTCTGTATCTCTATTATGTTGGTGCGGCTTCGGAACTTTTAAATATCTTGATATATCTCGGGAACTACGCATCTGATAAAAAAATATCATAGAACATAAAAAGTAGAAAACTTAATTCTCTACAAATAAAGTCCCTTAACATTTTGCCATAGCTCGCTTCGTTTCCGAGATATTTGCAGATTTATCTCAAGGGAAGGGGCCTGACGGACATATTTCGAGATATTTCTTCTTCTTGTTGTTCTTCTTCTGCACAGCTAAACTGGAAGTGGCATTTCCAGCTCGCAATAGTGCAGAGTTATCTCAAAGAAAGGGGCCACGGTGTTTCTGTATCTCTATTATGTTGGTGCGGCTTCGGAACTTTTAAATATCTTGATATATCTCGAGAACTACGCATCTGATCAAAAAATATCATAGAACATAAAAAGTAGGAAACTTAATTCTCTACAAATAAGGTCGCTTAACATTTTGCCATAGCTCGCTTCGTTTCCGAGATATATGCAGATTTATCTCAAGGGAAGGGGCCTGAGTGACATATTTCGAGATATTTCTTCTTCTTGTTGTACTTCTTCTGCACAGCTAAGCTGGAAGTGGCATTTGCAGCTCGCAATAGTGCAGAGTTATCTCAAAGAAAGGGACCACGGTGTTTCTGTATCTCTATTATGTTGGTGCGGCTTCGGAACTTTTAAATATCTTGATATATCTCGAGAACTACGCGTCTGATCAAAAAATATCATAGAACATAAAAAGTAGGAAACATAATTCTCTACAAGAAAGGTCTCTTAACATTTTGCCATAGCTCGCTTCGTTTCCGAGATGTTTGCAGATTTATCTCAAGGGAAGGGGCCTGACGGACATATTTCGAGATATTTCTTCTTCTTGTTGTTCTTCTTCTGCACAGCTAAGCTGGAAGTGGCATTTGCAGCTCGCAATTGTGCAGAGTTATCTCGAAGAGAGGGGCCACGGTGTTTCTGTATCTCTATTATGTTGGTGCGGCTTCGGAACTTTTAAATATCTTGATATATCTCGAGAACTACGCATCTGATCAAAAAATATCATAGAAGATAAAAAGTAGGAAACTTAATTCTCTACAAAAAAGGTCTCTTAACATTTTGCCATAGCTCGCTTCGTTTTCGAGATATTTGCAGATTTATCTCAAGGGAAGGGGCCTGACGGACATATTTCGAGATATTTCTTCTTCTTGTTGTTCTTCTTCTGCACAGCTAAGCTGGAAGTGGCATTTGCAGCTCGCAATAGTGCAGAGTTATCTCAAAGAAAGGGGCCACGGTGTTTCTGTATCTCTATTATGTTGGTGCGGCTTCGGAACTTTCAAATATCTTGATATATCTCGAGAACTACGCATCTGATCAAAAAATATCTTAGAACATAAAAAGTAGGAAACTTAATTCGCTACAAAAAAGGTCTCTTAACATTTTGCCATAGCTCGCTTTGTTTCCGAGATATTTGCAGATTTATCTCAAGGGAAGGGGCCTAACGGACATATTTCGAGATATTTCTTCTTCTTGTTGTTCTTCTTCTGCACAGCTAAACTGGAAGTGGCATTTCCAGCTCGCAATAGTGCAGAGTTATCTCAAAGAAAGGGGCCACGGTGTTTCTGTATCTCTATTATGTTGGTGCGGCTTCGGAACTTTTAAATATCTTGATATATCTCGAGAACTACGCATCTGATCAAAAAATATCATAGAACATAAAAAGTAGGAAACTTAATTCTCTACAAATAAGGTCTCTTAACATTTTGCCATAGCTCGCTTCGTTTCCGATATATTTGCAGATTTATCTCAAGGGAAGGGGCCTGGCGGACATACTTCGAGATATTTCTTCTTCTTGTTGTTCTTCTTCTACACAGCTAAGCTGGAAGTGGCATTTGCAGCTCGCAATAGTGCAGAGTTATCTCAAAGAAAGGGCCCACGGTGTTTCTGTATCTCTATTATGTTGGTGCGGCTTCGGAACTTTTAAATATCTTGATATATCTCGAGAACTACGCGTCTGATCAAAAAATATCATAGAACATAAAAAGTAGGAAACATAATTCTCTACAAAAAAGGTCTCTTAACATTTTGCCATAGCTCGCTTCGTTTCCGAGATATTTGCAGATTTATCTCAAGGGAAGGGGCCTGACGGACATATTTCGAGATATTTCTTCTTCTTGTTGTTCTTCTTCTGCACAGCTAAACTGGAAGTGGCATTTCCAGCTCGCAATAGTGCAGAGTTATCTCAAAGAAAGGGGCCACGGTGTTTCTGTATCTCTATTATGTTGGTGCGGTTTCGGAACTTTTAAATATCTTGATATATCTCGAGAACTACGCATCTGATCAAAAAATATCATAGAACATAAAAAGTAGGAAACTTAATTCTCTACAAATAAGGTCTCTTAACATTTTGCCATAGCTCGCTTCGTTTCCGATATATTTGCAGATTTATCTCAAGGGAAGGGGCCTGACGGACATATTTCGAGATATTTCTTCTTCTTGTTGTTCTTCTTCTGCACAGCTAAGCTGGAAGTTGCTTTTGCAGCTGGCAATAGTGCAGAGTTATCTCAAAGAAAGGGGCCACGGTGTTTCTGTATCTCTATTATGTTGGTGCGGCTTCGGAACTTTTAAATATCTTGATATATCTCGAGAACTACGCATCTGATCAAAAAATATCATAGAACATAAAAAGTAGGAAACTTAATTCTCTACAAAAAAGGTCTCTTAACATTTTGCCATAGCTCGCTTCGTTTCCGAGTTATTTGCAGATTTATCTCAAGGGAAGGGGCCTAACGGACATATTTCGAGATATTTCTTCTACTTGTTGTTCTTCTTCTGCACAGCTAAGCTGGAAGTGGCATTTACAGCTCGCAATAGTGCAGAGTTATCTCAAAGAAAGGGGCCACGGTGTTTCTGTATCTCTATTATGTTGGTGCGGCTTCGGAACTTTTAAATATCTTGATATATCTCGAGAACTACGCATCTGATCAAAAAATAGCATACAACATAAAAAGTAGGAAACTTAATTCTCTACAACAAAGGTCTCTTAACATTTTGCCATAGCTCTCTTCGTTTCCGAGATATTTGCAGATTTATCTCAAGGGAAGGGGCCTGACGGACATATTTCGAGATATTTCTTCTTCTTGTTGTTCTTCTTCTGCACAGCTAAGCTGGAAGTGGCTTTTGCAGCTGGCAATAGTGCAGAGTTATCTCAAAGAAAGGGGCCACGGTGTTTCTGTATCTCTATTATGTTGGTGCGGCTTCGGAACTTTTAAATATCTTGATATATCTCGAGAACTACGCATCTGATCAAAAAATATCATAGAACATAAAAAGTAGCAAACTTAATTCTCTACGAAAAAGGTCTCTTAACATTTTGCCATAGCTCGCTTCGTTTCCGAGATATTTGCAGATTTATCTCAAGGGAAGGGGCCTAACAGACATGTTTCGAGATATTTCTTCTTCTTGTTGTTCTTCTTCTGCACAGCTAAAGTGGAAGTGGCATTTCCAGCTCGCAATAGTGCAGACTTACCTCAAAGAAAGGGGCCACGGTGTTTCTGTATCTCTATTATGTTGGTGCGGCTTCGGAACTTTTAAATATCTTGATATATCTCGAGAACTACGCATCTGATCAAAAAATATCATAGAACATAAAAAGTAGGAAACTTAATTCTCTACAAATAAGGTCGCTTAACATTTTGCCATAGCTCGCTTCGTTTCCGAGATATTTGCAGATTTATCTCAAGGGAAGGGGCCTGACGGACATATTTCGAGATATTTCTTCTTCTTGTTGTACTTCTTCTGCACAGCTAAGCTGGAAGTGGCATTTGCAGCTCGCAATAGTGCAGAGTTATCTCAAAGAAAGGGGCCACGGTGTTTCTGTATCTCTATTATGTTGGTGCGGCTTCGGAACTTTTAAATATCTTGATACATCTCGAGAACTACGCGTCTGATCAAAAAATATCATAGAACATAAAAAGTAGGAAACATAATTCTCTACAACAAAAGATCTCTTAACATTTTGCCATAGCTCTCTTCGTTTCCGAGATATTTGCAGATTTATCTCAAGGGAAGGGGCCTGACGGACATATTTCGAGATATTTCTTCTTCTTGTTGTTCTTCTTCTGCACAGCTAAGCTGGAAGTGGCTTTTGCAGCTGGCAATAGTGCAGAGTTATCTCAAAGAAAGGGGCCACGGTGTTTCTGTATCTCTATTATGTTGGTGCGGCTTCGGAACTTTTAAATATCTTGATATATCTCGAGAACTACGCATCTGATCAAAAAATATCATAGAACATAAAAAGTAGCAAACTTAATTCTCTACGAAAAAGGTCTCTTAACATTTTGCCATAGCTCGCTTCGTTTCCGAGATATTTGCAGATTTATCTCAAGGGAAGGGGCCTAACGGACATGTTTCGAGATATTTCTTCTTCTTGTTGTTCTTCTTCTGCACAGCTAAAGTGGAAGTGGCATTTCCAGCTCGCAATAGTGCAGACTTATCTCAAAGAAAGGGGCCACGGTGTTTCTGTATCTCTATTATGTTGGTGCGGCTTCGGAACTTTTAAATATCTTGATATATCTCGAGAACTACGCATCTGATCAAAAAATATCATAGAACATAAAAAGTAGGAAACTTAATTCTCTACAAATAAGGTCGCTTAACATTTTGCCATAGCTCGCTTCGTTTCCGAGATATTTGCAGATTTATCTCAAGGGAAGGGG
Source organism: Osmia lignaria lignaria (assembly GCF_051020975.1). Lineage (NCBI taxonomy): Eukaryota > Metazoa > Arthropoda > Insecta > Hymenoptera > Megachilidae > Osmia > Osmia lignaria. The sequence goes on along the minus strand of NW_027478169.1, from coordinate 203,820 downwards.
CCTGACGGACATATTTCGAGATATTTCTTCTTCTTGTTGTACTTCTTCTGCACAGCTAAGCTGGAAGTGGCATTTGCAGCTCGCAATAGTGCAGAGTTATCTCAAAGAAAGGGGCCACGGTGTTTCTGTATCTCTATTATGTTGGTGCGGCTTCGGAACTTTTAAATATCTTGATATATCTCGAGAACTACGCATCTGATCAAAAAATATCATAGAACATAAAAAGTAGGAAACTTAATTCTCTACAAATAAGGTCGCTTAACATTTTGCCATAGCTCGCTTCGTTTCCGAGATATATGCAGATTTATCTCAAGGGAAGGGGCCTGAGTGACATATTTCGAGATATTTCTTCTTCTTGTTGTACTTCTTCTGCACAGCTAAGCTGGAAGTGGCATTTGCAGCTCGCAATAGTGCAGAGTTATCTCAAAGAAAGGGGCCACGGTGTTTCTGTATCTCTATTATGTTGGTGCGGCTTCGGAACTTTTAAATATCTTGATATATCTCGAGAACTACGCGTCTGATCAAAAAATATCATAGAACATAAAAAGTAGGAAACATAATTCTCTACAAGAAAGGTCTCTCAACATTTTGCCATAGCTCGCTTCGTTTCCGAGATGTTTGCAGATTTATCTCAAGGGAAGGGGCCTGACGGACATATTTCGAGATATTTCTTCTTCTTGTTGTTCTTCTTCTGCACAGCTAAGCTGGAAGTGGCATTTGCAGCTCGCAATTGTGCAGAGTTATCTCGAAGAGAGGGGCCACGGTGTTTCTGTATCTCTATTATGTTGGTGCGGCTTCGGAACTTTTAAATATCTTGATATATCTCGAGAACTACGCATCTGATCAAAAAATATCATAGAACATAAAAAGTAGGAAACTTAATTCTCTACAAACAAGGTCGCTTAACATTTTGCCATAGCTCGCTTCGTTTCCGAGATATTTGCAGATTTATCTCAAGGGAAGGGGCCTGAGTGACATATTTCGAGATATTTCTTCTTCTTGTTGTACTTTTTCTGCACAGCTAAGCTGGAAGTGGCATTTGCAGCTCGCAATAGTGCAGAGTTATCTCAAAGAAAGGGGCCACGGTGTTTCTGTATCTCGATTATGTTGGTGCGGCTTCGGAACTTTTAAATATCTTGATATACCTCGAGATCTACGCATCTGATCAAAAAATATCATAGAACATAAAAAGTAGGAAACTTAATTCTCTACAAATAAGGTCTCTTAACATTTTGCCATAGCTCGCTTCGTTTTCGAGATATTTGCAGATTTATCTCAAGGGAAGGGGCCTGACGGACATATTTCGAGATATTTCTTCTTCTTGTTGTTCTTCTTCTGCACAGCTAAGCAGGAAGTGGCATTTGCAGCTCGCAATAGTGCATAGTTATCGCAAAGAAAGCGGCCACGGTGTTTCTGTATCTCTATTATGTTGGTGCGGCTTCGGATCTTTTAAATATCTTGATATATCTCGAGAACTACGCATCTGATCAAAAAATATCATAGAACATAAAAAGTAGGAAACTTAATTCTCTACAAAAAAGATCTCTTAACATTTTGCCATAGCTCTCTTCGTTTCCGAGATATTTGCAGATTTATCTCAAGGGAAGGGGCCTGACGGACATATTTCGAGATATTTCTTCTTCTTGTTGTTCTTCTTCTGCACAGCTAAGCTGGAAGTGGCATTTGCAGCTCGCAATAGTGCAGAGTTATCTCAAAGAAAGGGGCCACGGTGTTTCTGTATCTCTATTATGTTGGTGCGGCTTCGGAACTTTTAAATATCTTGATATATCTCGAGAACTACGCGTCTGATCAAAAAATATCATAGAACATAAAAAGTAGGAAACATAATTCTCTACAAGAAAGGTCTCTTAACATTTTGCCATAGCTCGCTTCGTTTCCGAGATGTTTGCAGATTTATCTCAAGGGAAGGGGCCTGACGGACATATTTCGAGATATTTCTTCTTCTTGTTGTTCTTCTTCTGCACAGCTAAGCTGGAAGTGGCATTTGCAGCTCGCAATTGTGCAGAGTTATCTCGAAGAGAGGGGCCACGGTGTTTCTGTATCTCTATTATGTTGGTGCGGCTTCGGAACTTTTAAATATCTTGATATATCTCGAGCACTACGCATCTGATCAAAAAATATCATAGAAGATAAAAAGTAGGAAACTTAATTCTCTACAAAAAAGGTCTCTTAACATTTTGCCATAGCTCGCTTCGTTTTCGAGATATTTGCAGATTTATCTCAAGGGAAGGGGCCTGACGGACATATTTCGAGATATTTCTTCTTCTTGTTGTTCTTCTTCTGCACAGCTAAGCTGGAAGTGGCATTTGCAGCTCGCAATAGTGCAGAGTTATCTCAAAGAAAGGGGCCACGGTGTTTCTGTATCTCTATTATGTTGGTGCGGCTTCGGAACTTTCAAATATCTTGATATATCTCGAGAACTACGCATCTGATCAAAAAATATCATAGAACATAAAAAGTAGGAAACTTAATTCGCTACAAAAAAGGTCTCTTAACATTTTGCCATAGCTCGCTTTGTTTCCGAGATATTTGCAGATTTATCTCAAGGGAAGGGGCCTAACGGACATATTTCGAGATATTTCTTCTTCTTGTTGTTCTTCTTCTGCACAGCTAAACTGGAAGTGGCATTTCCAGCTCGCAATAGTGCAGAGTTATCTCAAAGAAAGGGGCCACGGTGTTTCTGTATCTCTATTATGTTGGTGCGGCTTCGGAACTTTTAAATATCTTGATATATCTCGAGAACTACGCATCTGATCAAAAAATATCATAGAACATAAAAAGTAGGAAACTTAATTCTCTACAAATAAGGTCGCTTAACATTTTGCCATAGCTCGCTTCGTTTCCGAGATATATGCAGATTTATCTCAAGGGAAGGGGCCTGAGTGACATATTTCGAGATATTTCTTCTTCTTGTTGTACTTCTTCTGCACAGCTAAGCTGGAAGTGGCATTTGCAGCTCGCAATAGTGCAGAGTTATCTCAAAGAAAGGGGCCACGGTGTTTCTGTATCTCTATTATGTTGGTGCGGCTTCGGAACTTTTAAATATCTTGATATATCTCGAGAACTACGCGTCTGATCAAAAAATATCATAGAACATAAAAAGTAGGAAACATAATTCTCTACAAGAAAGGTCTCTTAACATTTTGCCATAGCTCGCTTCGTTTTCGAGATATTTGCAGATTTATCTCAAGGGAAGGGGCCTGACGGACATATTTCGAGATATTTCTTCTTCTTGTTGTTCTTCTTCTCCACAGCTAAGCTGGAAGTGGCATTTGCAGCTCGCAATAGTGCAGAGTTATCTCAAAGAAAGGGGCCACGGTGTTTCTGTATCTCTATTATGTTGGTGCGGCTTCGGAACTTTCAAATATCTTGATATATCTCGAGAACTACGCATCTGATCAAAAAATATCATAGAACATAAAAAGTAGGAAACTTAATTCGCTACAAAAAAGGTCTCTTAACATTTTGCCATAGCTCGCTTTGTTTCCGAGATATTTGCAGATTTATCTCAAGGGAAGGGGCCTAACGGACATATTTCGAGATATTTCTTCTTCTTGTTGTTCTTCTTCTGCACAGCTAAACTGGGAGTGGCATTTCCAGCTCGCAATAGTACAGAGTTATCTCAAAGAAAGGGGCCACGGTGTTTCTGTATCTCTATTATGTTGGTGCGGCTTCGGAACTTTTAAATATCTTGATATATCTCGAGAACTACGCATCTGATCAAAAAATATCATAGAACATAAAAAGTAGGAAACTTAATTCTCTACAAACAAGGTCGCTTAACATTTTGCCATAGCTCGCTTTGTTTCCGAGATATTTGCAGATTTATCTCAAGGGAAGGGGCCTGACGGACATATTTCGAGATATTTCTTCTTCTTGTTGCTCTTCTTCTGCACAGCTAAGCTGGAAGTGGCATTTGCGGCTCGCACTAGTGCAGAGTTATCTCAAAGAAAGGGGCCACGGTGTTTCTGTATCTCTATTATGTTGGTGCGGCTTCGGAACTTTTAAATATCTCGATATATCTCGAAAACTACGCTTCGGATCAAAAAATATAATAGAACATAAATTGTAGGAAACATAATTCTCTACAAAAAAGGTCTCTTAACATTTTGCCATTGCTCGCTTCGTTTCCGAGATATTTGCAGATATATCTCAAGGGAAGGGGCCTGACGGACATATTTCGAGATATTTCTTCTTCTTGTTGTTCTTCTTCTGCACAGCTAAGCTGGAAGTGGCATTTACAGCTCGCAATAGTGCAGAGTTATCTCAAAGAAAGGGGCCACGGTGTTTCTGTATCTCTATTATGTTGGTGCGGCTTCGGAACTTTTAAATATCTTGATATATCTCGAGCACTACGCATCTGATCAAAAAATAGCATAGAACATAACAAGTAGGAAACTTAATTCTCTACAACAAAGGTCTGTTAACATTTTGCCATAGCTCTCTTCGTTTCCGAGATATTTGCAGATTTATCTCAAGGGAAGGGGCCTGACGGACATATTTCGAGATATTTCTTCTTCTTGTTGTTCTTCTTCTGCACAGCTAAGCTGGAAGTGGCTTTTGCAGCTGGCAATAGTGCAGAGTTATCTCAAAGAAAGGGGCCACGGTGTTTCTGTATCTCTATTATGTTGGTGCGGCTTCGGAACTTTTAAATATCTTGATATACCTCGAGATCTACGCATCTGATCAAAAAATATCATAGAACATAAAATGTAGGAAACTTAATTCTCTACAAAAAAGGTCTCTTAACATTTTGCCATAGCTCGCTTCGTTTCCGAGATATTTGCAGATTTATCTCAAGGGAAGGGGCCTGACGGACATATTTCGAGATATTTGTTCTTCTTGTTGTTCTTCTTCTGCACAGCTAAGCTGGAAGTGGCATTTGCAGCTCGCAATAGTGCAGAGTTATCTCAAAGAAAGGGGCCACGGTGTTTCTGTATCTCTATTATGTTGGTGCGGCTTCGGAACTTTTAAATATCTTGATATATCTCGAGAACTACGCATCTGATCAAAAAATATCATAGAACATAGAAAGTAGGAAACTTCATTCTCTACAAAAAAGGTCTCTTAACATTTTGCCATAGCTCGCTTCGGTTTCGAGATATTTGCAGATTTATCTCAAGGGAAGGGGCCTGACGGACATATTTCGAGATATTTCTTCTTCTTGTTGTTCTTCTTCTGCACAGCTAAGCAGGAAGTGGCATTTGCAGCTCGCAATAGTGCATAGTTATCTCAAAGAAAGGGGCCACGGTGTTTCTGTATCTCTATTATGTTGGTGCGGCTTCGGAACTTTTAAATATCTTGATATATCTCGAGAACTACGCATCTGATCGAAAAATATCATAGAACATAAAAAGTAGGAAACTTAATTCTCTACAACAAAGGTCTGTTAACATTTTGCCATAGCTCTCTTCGTTTCCGAGATATTTGCAGATTTATCTCAAGGGAAGGGGCCTGACGGACATATTTCGAGATATTTGTTCTTCTTGTTGTTCTTCTTCTGCACAGCTAAGCTGGAAGTGGCATTTGCAGCTCGCAATAGTGCAGAGTTATCTCAAAGAAAGGGGCCACGGTGTTTCTGTATCTCTATTATGTTGGTGCGGCTTCGGAACTTTTAAATATCTTGATATATCTCGGGAACTACGCATCTGATAAAAAAATATCATAGAACATAAAAAGTAGGAAACTTAATTCTCTACAAATAAAGTCTCTTAACATTTTGCCATAGCTCGCTTCGTTTCCGAGATATTTGCAGATTTATCTCATGGGAAGGGGCCTGACGGACATATTTCGAGATATTTCTTCTTCTTGTTGTTCTTCTTCTGCACAGCTAAGCTGGAAGTGGCATTTGCAGCTCGCAATAGTGCAGAGTTATCTCAAAGAAAGGGGCCAGGGTGTTTCTGTATCTCTATTATGTTGGTGCGGCTTCGGAACTTTCAAATATCTTGATATATCTCGAGAACTACGCATCTGATCAAAAAATATCATAGAACATAAAAAGTAGGAAACTTAATTCTCTACAAAAAAGGTCTCTTAACATTTTGCCATAGCTCGCTTTGTTTCCGAGATATTTGCAGATTTATCTCAAGGGAAGGGGCCTGACGGACATATTTCGAGATATTTCTTCTTCTTGTTGCTCTTCTTCTGCACAGCTAAGCTGGAAGTGGCATTTGCGGCTCGCACTAGTGCAGAGTTATCTCAAAGAAAGGGGCCACGGTGTTTCTGTATCTCTATTATGTTGGTGCGGCTTCGGAACTTTTAAATATCTCGATATATCTCGAAAACTACGCTTCGGATCAAAAAATATAATAGAACATAAATTGTAGGAAACATAATTCTCTACAAAAAAGGTCTCTTAACATTTTGCCATTGCTCGCTTCGTTTCCGAGATATTTGCAGATATATCTCAAGGGAAGGGGCCTGACGGACATATTTCGAGATATTTCTTCTTCTTGTTGTTCTTCTTCTGCACAGCTAAGCTGGAAGTGGCATTTACAGCTCGCAATAGTGCAGAGTTATCTCAAAGAAAGGGGCCACGGTGTTTCTGTATCTCTATTATGTTGGTGCGGCTTCGGAACTTTTAAATATCTTGATATATCTCGAGCACTACGCATCTGATCAAAAAATAGCATAGAACATAAAAAGTAGGAAACTTAATTCTCTACAACAAAGGTCTGTTAACATTTTGCCATAGCTCTCTTCGTTTCCGAGATATTTGCAGATTTATCTCAAGGGAAGGGGCCTGACGGACATATTTCGAGATATTTCTTCTTCTTGTTGTTCTTCTTCTGCACAGCTAAGCTGGAAGTGGCTTTTGCAGCTGGCAATAGTGCAGAGTTATCTCAAAGGAAGGGGCCACGGTGTTTCTGTATCTCTATTATGTTGGTGCGGCTTCGGAACTTTTAAATATCTTGATATACCTCGAGATCTACGCATCTGATCAAAAAATATCATAGAACATAAAAAGTAGGAAACTTAATTCTCTACAAAAAAGGTCTCTTAACATTTTGCCATAGCTCGCTTCGTTTCCGAGATATTTGCAGATTTATCTCAAGGGAAGGGGCCTGACGGACATATTTCGAGATATTTGTTCTTCTTGTTGTTCTTCTTCTGCACAGCTAAGCTGGAAGTGGCATTTGCAGCTCGCAATAGTGCAGAGTTATCTCAAAGAAAGGGGCCACGGTGTTTCTGTATCTCTATTATGTTGGTGCGGCTTCGGAACTTTTAAATATCTTGATATATCTCGAGAACTACGCATCTGATCAAAAAATATCATAGAACATAGAAAGTAGGAAACTTCGTTCTCTACAAAAAAGGTCTCTTAACATTTTGCCATAGCTCGCTTCGGTTTCGAGATATTTGCAGATTTATCTCAAGGGAAGGGGCCTGACGGACATATTTCGAGATATTTCTTCTTCTTGTTGTTCTTCTTCTGCACAGCTAAGCAGGAAGTGGCATTTGCAGCTCGCAATAGTGCATAGTTATCTCAAAGAAAGGGGCCACGGTGTTTCTGTATCTCTATTATGTTGGTGCGGCTTCGGAACTTTTAAATATCTTGATATATCTCGAGAACTACGCATCTGATCAAAAAATATCATAGAACACAAAAAGTAGGAAACTTAATTCTCTACAAGAAAGGTCTCTTAACATTTTGCCATAGCTCTCTTCGTTTCCGAGATATTTGCAGATTTATCTCAAGGGAAGGGGCCTGACGGACATATTTCGAGATACTTCTTCTTCTTGTTGTTCTTCTTCTGCACAGCTAAACTGGAAGTGGCGTTTCCAGCTTGCAATAGCGCAGAGTTATCTCAAAGAAAGGGGCCACGGTGTTTCTGTATCTCTATTATGTTGGTGCGGCTTCGGAACTTTTAAATATCTTGATATATCTCGGGAACTACGCATCTGATAAAAAAATATCATAGAACATAAAAAGTAGGAAACTTAATTCTCTACAAATAAAGTCTCTTAACATTTTGCCATAGCTCGCTTCGTTTCCGAGATATTTGCAGATTTATCTCAAGGGAAGGGGCCTGACGGACATATTTCGAGATATTTCTTCTTCTTGTTGTTCTTCTTCTGCACAGCTAAGCTGGAAGTGGCATTTACAGCTCGCAATAGTGCAGAGTTATCTCAAAGAAAGGGGCCACGGTGTTTCTGTATCTCTATTATGTTGGTGCGGCTTCGGAACTTTTAAATATCTTGATATATCTCGAGCACTACGCATCTGATCAAAAAATATCATAGAACATAAAAAGTAGGAAACTTAATTCTCTACAAGAAAGGTCTCTTAACATTTTGCCATAGCTCGCTTCGTTTCCGAGATATTTGCAGATTTATCTCAAGGGAAGGGGCCTGACGGACATATTTCGAGATATTTCTTCTTCTTGTTGTTCTTCTTCTGCACAGCTAAGCTGGAAGTGGCATTTGCAGCTCGCAATAGTGCAGAGTTATCTCAAAGAAAGGGGCCACGGTGTTTCTGTATCTCTATTATGTTGGTGCGGCTTCGGAACTTTTAAATATCTTGATATATCTCGAGAACTACGCATCTGATCAAAAAATATCACACAACATAAAAAGTAGGAAACTTAATTCTCTACAAAAAAGGTCTCTTAACATTTTGCCTTAGCTCGCTTCGTTTCCGAGATATTTGCAGATTTATCTCAAGGGAAGGTGCCTGACGGACATATATCGAGATATTTCTTCTTCTTGTTGTTCTTCTTCTGCACAGCTAAGCTGGAAGTGGCATTTGCAGCTCGCAATAGTGCAGAGTTATCTCAGAGAAAGGGGCCACGGTGTTTCTGTATCTCTATTATGTTGGTGCGGCTTCGGAACTTTTAAATATCTCGATATATCTCGAAAACTACGCTTCTGATCAAAAAATATCATAGAACATAAAGTGTAGGAAACATAATTCTCTACGAAAAAGGTCTCTTAACATTTTGCCATAGCTCGTATCGTTTCCGAGATATTTGCAGATATATCTCAAGGGAAGGGGCCTGACGGACATATTTCGAGATATTTCTTCTTCTTGTTGTTCTTCTTCTGCACAGCTAAACTGGAAGTGGCATTTCCAGCTCGCAATAGCGCAGAGTTATCTCAAAGAAAGGGGCCACGGTGTTTTTGTATCTCTATTATGTTGGTGCGGCTTCGGAACTTTTAAATATCTTGATATATCTCGAGAACTACGCATCTGATCAAAAAATATCATAGAACATAAAAAGTAGGAAACTTAATTCTCTACAAGAAAGGTCTCTAAACATTTTGCCATAGCTCGTTTGGTTTCCGAGATATTTGCAGATATATCTCAAGGGATGGGTCCTGACGGACATATTTCGAGATATTTCTTCTTGTTGTTCTTCTTCTGCACAGCTAAGCTGGAAGTGGCATTTGCAGCTCGCAATAGTGCAGAGTTATCTCAAAGAAAGGGGCCACGGTGTTTCTGTATCTCTATTATGTTGGTGCGGCTTCGGAACTTTTAAATATCTTGATATATCTCGAGAACTACGCATCTGATCAAAAAATATCATAGAACATAAAAAGTAGGAAACTTAATTCTCTACAAAAAAGGTCTCTTAACATTTTCCCATAGCTCGCTTCGTTTCCGAGATATTTGCAGATATATCTCAAGGGAAGGGGCCTGACGGACATATTTCGAGATATTTCTTCTTCTTGTTGTTCTTCTTCTGCACAGCTAAGCTGGAAGTGGCATTTGCAGCTCGCAATAGTGCAGAGTTATCTCAAAGAAAGGGGCCACGGTGTTTCTGTATCTCTATTATGTTGGTGCGGCTTCGGAACTTTTAAATATCTTGATATATCTCGAGAACTACGCATCTGATCAAAAAATATCATAGAACATAAAAAGTAGGAACCTTAATTCTCTACAAGAAAGGTCTCTAAACATTTTGCCATAGCTCGCTTCCTTTCCGAAATATTTGCAGATATATCTCAAGGGAAGGGGCCTGACGGACATATTCCGAGATATTTCTTCTTCTTGTTGTTCTTCTTCTGCACAGCTAAGCTGTAAGTGGCACTTGCAGCTCGCAATAGTGCAGAGTTATCTCAAAGAAAGGGGCCACGGTGTTTCTGTATCTCTATTATGTTGGTGCGGCTTCGGAACTTTTAAATATCTTGATATATCTCGAGAACTACGCATCTCATCAAAAAATATCATAGAACATAAAAAGTAGGAAACTTAATTCTCTACAAGAAAGGTCTCTAAACATTTTGCCATAGCTCGCTTCGTTTCCGAGATATTTGCAGATTTATCTCAAGGGAAGGGGCCTGACGGACATACTTCGAGATATTTCTTCTTCTTGTTGTTCTTCTTCTGCACAGCTAAGCTGGAAGTGGCATTTGCAGCTCGCAATAGTGCAGAGTTATCTCAAAGAAAGGGCCCACGGTGTTTCTGTATCTCTATTATGTTGGTGCGGCTTCGGAACTTTTAAATATCTTGATATATCTCGAGAACTACGCATCTCATCAAAAAATATCATAGAACATAAAAAGTAGGAAACTTAATTCTCTACAAGAAAGGTCTCTAAACATTTTGCCATAGCTCGCTTCGTTTCCGAGATATTTGCAGATTTATCTCAAGGGAAGGGGCCTGACGGACATACTTCGAGATATTTCTTCTTCTTGTTGTTCTTCTTCTGCACAGCTAAGCTGGAAGTGGCATTTGCAGCTCGCAATAGTGCAGAGTTATCTCAAAGAAAGGGCCCACGGTGTTTCTGTATCTCTATTATGTTGGTGCGGCTTCGGAACTTTTAAATATCTTGATATATCTCGAGAACTACGCGTCTGATCAAAAAATATCATAGAACATAAAAAGTAGGAAACATAATTCTCTACAAAAAAGGTCTCTTAACATTTTGCCATAGCTCGCTTCGTTTCCGAGATATTTGCAGATTTATCTCAAGGGAAGGGGCCTGACGGACATACTTCGAGATATTTCTTCTTCTTGTTGTTCTTCTTCTGCACAGCTAAGCTGGAGGTGGCATTTGCAGCTCGCAATAGTGCAGAGTTATCTCAAAGAAAGGGCCCACGGTGATTCTGTATCTCTATTATGTTGGTGCGGCTTCGGAGCTTTTAAATATCTCGATATATCTGGAAAACTACGCTTCTGATCAAAAAATATCATAGAAGATAAAAAGTAGGAAAATTTATTCTCTACAAAAAAGGTCTCTTAACATTTTGCCATAGCTCGCTTCGGTTCCGAGATATTTGCAGATTTATCTCAAGGGAAGGGGCCTGACGGACATATTTCGAGATATTTCTTCTTCTTGTTGTTCTTCTTCTGCACAACTAAGCTGGAAGTGGCATTTGCAGCTCGCAATAGTGCAGAGTTATCTCAAAGAAAGGGGCCACGGTGTTTCTGTACCTCTATTATGTTGGTGCGGCTTCGGAACTTTTAAATATCTTGATATATCTCGAGAACTACGCATCTGATCAAAAAATATCATACAACATAAAAAGTAGGAAACTTAATTCTCTACAAAAAAGGTCTCTTAACATTTTGCCATAGCTCGCTTCGTTTCCGATATATTTGCAGATTTATCTCAAGGGAAGGGGCCCGACGGACATATTTCGAGATATTTCTTCTTCTTGTTGTTCTTCTTCTGCACAGCTAAGCTGGAAGTGGCATTTGCGGCTCGCACTAGTGCAGAGTTATCTCAAAGAAAGGGGCCACGGTGTTTCTGTATCTCTATTATGTTGGTGCGGCTTCGGAACTTTTAAATATCTCGATATATCTCGAAAACTACGCTTCTGATCAAAAAAAGCATATAACATAAATTGTAGGAAACATAATTCTCTACAAAAAAGGTCTCTTAACATTTTGCCATAGCTCGCTTCGTTTCCGAGATATTTGCAGATATATCTCAAGGGAAGGGGCCTGACGGACATATTTCGAGATATTTCTTCTTCTTGTTGTTCTTCTTCTGCACAGCTAAGCTGGAAGTGGCATTTGCAGCTCGCAATAGTGCAGAGTTATCTCAAAGAAAGGGGCCACGGTGTTTCTGTATCTCTATTATGTTGGTGCGGCTTCGGAACTTTTAAATATCTTGATATATCTCGAGAACTACGCATCTGATCAAAAAATATCATAGAACATAAAAAGTAGGAAACTTAATTCTCTACAAAACAGGTCTCTTAACGTTTTGCCATAGCTCGCTTCGTTTCCGAGATATTTGCCGATTTATCTCAAGGGAAGGGGCCTAACGGACATATTTCGAGATATTTCTTCTTCTTGTTGTTCTTCTTCTGCACAGCTAAACTGGAAGTGGCATTTCCAGCTCGCAATAGTGCAGAGTTATCTCAAAGAAAGGGGCCACGGTGTTTCTGTATCTCTATTATGTTGGTGCGGCTTCGGAACTTTTAAATATCTTGATATATCTCGAGAACTACGCATCTGATCAAAAAATATCATAGAACATAAAAAGTTGGAAACTTAATTCTCTACAAATAAGGTCTCTTAACATTTTGCCATAGCTCGCTTCGTTTCCGATATATTTGCAGATTTATCTCAAGGGAAGGGGCCTGACGGACATACTTCGAGATATTTCTTCTTCTTGTTGTTCTTCTTCTGCACAGCTAAGCTGGAGGTGGCATTTGCAGCTCGCAATAGTGCAGAGTTATCTCAAAGAAAGGGCCCACGGTGTTTCTGTATCTCTATTATGTTGGTACGGCTTCGGAGCTTTTAAATATCTCGATATATCTGGAAAACTACGCTTCTGATCAAAAAATATCATAGAACATAAATTGTAGGAAATATAATTCTCTACAAAAAAGGTCTCTTAACATTTTGCCATAGCTCGCTTCGTTTCCGAGATATTTGCAGATACATCTCAAGGGAAGGGGCCTGACGGACATATTTCGAGATATTTCTTCTTCTTGTTGTTCTTCTTCTGCATAGTTAAGCTGTAAGTGGCACTTGCAGCTCGCAATAGTGCAGAGTTATCTCAAAGAAAGGGGCCACGGTGTTTCTGTATCTCTATTATGTTGGTGCGGCTCCGGAACTTTTAAATATCTTGATATATCTCGAGAACTACGCATCTCATCAAAAAATATCATAGAACATAAAAAGTAGGAAACTTAATTCTCTACAAGAAAGGTCTCTAAACATTTTGCCATAGCTCGCTTCGTTTCCGAGATATTTGCAGATTTATCTCAAGGGAAGGGGCCTGACGGACATACTTCGAGATATTTCTTCTTCTTGTTGTTCTTCTTCTGCACAGCTAAGCTGGAAGTGGCATTTGCAGCTCGCAATAGTGCAGAGTTATCTCAAAGAAAGGGCCCACGGTGTTTCTGTATCTCTATTATGTTGGTGCGGCTTCGGAACTTTTAAATATCTTGATATATCTCGAGAACTACGCGTCTGATCAAAAAATATAATAGAACATAAAAAGTAGGAAACTTAATTCTCTACAAGAAAGGTCTCTAAACATTTTGCCATAGCTCGCTTCGTTTCCGAGATATTTGCAGATTTATCTCAAGGGAAGGGGCCTGACGGACATATTTCGAGATATTTCTTCTTCTTGTTGTTCTTCTGCACAGCTAAGCTGGAAGTGGCATTTGCGGCTCGCACTAGTGCAGAGATATCTCAAAGAAAGGGGCCACGGTGTTTCTGTATCTCTATTATGTTGGTGCGGCTTCGGAACTTTTAAATATCTCGATATATCTCGAAAACTACGCTTCTGATCAAAAAATATCATAGAACATAAATTGTAGGAACCATAATTCTCTACAAAAAAGGTCTCTTAACATTTTGCCATTGCTCGCTTCGTTTCCGAGATATTTGCAGATATATCTCAAGGGAAGGGGCCTGACGGACATATTTCGAGATATTTCTTCTTCTTGTTGTTCTTCTTCTGCATAGCTAAGCTGTAAGTGGCACTTGCAGCTCGCAATAATGCAGAGTTATCTCAAAGAAAGGGGCCACGGTGTTTCTGTATCTCTATTATGTTGGTGCGGCTTCGGAACTTTTAAATATCTTGATATATCTCGAGAACTACGCATCTCATCAAAAAATATCATAGAACATAAAAAGTAGGAAACATAATTCTCTACAAGAAAGGTCTCTAAACATTTTGCCATAGCTCGCTTCGTTTCCGAGATATTTGCAGATTTATCTCAAGGGAAGGGGCCTGACGTACATATTTCGAGATATTTCTTCTTCTTGTTGTTCTTCTCCTGCACAGCTAAGCTGGAAGTGGCATTTGCAGCTCGCAATAGTGCAGAGTTATCGCAAAGAAAGGGGCCACGGTGTTTCTGTACCTCTATTATGTTGGTGCAGCTTCGGAACTTTTAAATATCTTGATATATCTCGAGAACTACGCATCTGATCAAAAAATATCATAGAACATAAAAAGTGGGAAACTTAATTCTCTACAAGAAAGGTCTCTTAACATTTTGCAATAGCTCGCTTCGTTTCCGAGATATTTGCAGATTTATCTCAAGGGAAGGGGCCTGACGGACATATTTCGAGATATTTCTTCTTCTTGTTGTTCTTCTTCTGCACAGCTAAGCTGGAAGTGGCATTTGCAGCTCGCAATTGTGCAGAGTTATCTCAAAGAGAGGTGCCACGGTGTTTCTGTATCTCTATTATGTTGGTGCGGCTTCGGAACTTTTAAATATCTTGATATATCTCGAGAACTACGCATCTGATCAAAAAATATCATAGAAGATAAAAAGTAGGAAAATTTATTCTCTACAAAAAAGGTCTCTTAACATTTTGCCATAGCTCGCTTCGGTTCCGAGATATTTGCAGATTTATCTCAAGGGAAGGGGCCTGACGGACATATTTCGAGATATTTCTTCTTCTTGTTGTTCTTCTTCTGCACAACTAAGCTGGAAGTGGCATTTGCAGCTCGCAATAGTGCAGAGTTATCTCAAAGAAAGGGGCCACGGTGTTTCTGTATCTCTATTATGTTGGTACGGCTTCGGAACTTTTAAATATCTTGATATATCTCGAGAACTACGCATCTGATCAAAAAATATCATACAACATAAAAAGTAGGAAACTTAATTCTCTACAAAAAAGGTCTCTTAACATTTTGCCTTAGCTCGCTTCGTTTCCGAGATATTTGCAGATATATCTCAAGGGAAGGTGCCTGACGGACATATTTCGAGATATTTCTTCTTCTTGTTGTTCTTCTTCTGCACAGCTAAGCTGGAAGTGGCATTTGCAGCTCGCAATAGTGCAGAGTTATCTCAGAGAAAGAGGCCACGGTGTTTCTGTATCTCTATTATGTTGGTGCGGCTTCGGAACTTTTAAATATCTCGATATATCTCGAAAACTACGCTTCTGATCAAAAAATATCATAGAACATAAAGTGTAGGAAACATAATTCTCTACAAAAAAGGTCTCTTAACATTTTGCCTTAGCTCGCTTCGTTTCCGAGATATTTGCAGATTTATCTCAAGGGAAGGTGCCTGACGGACATATTTCGAGATATTTCTTCTTCTTGTTGTTCTTCTTCTGCACAGCTAAGCTGGAAGTGGCATTTGCAGCTCGCAATAGTGCAGAGTTATCTCAGAGAAAGAGGCCACGGTGTTTCTGTATCTCTATTATGTTGGTGCGGCTTCGGAACTTTTAAGTATCTCGATATATCTCGAAAACTACGCTTCTGATCAAAAAATATCATAGAACATAAAGCGTAGGAAACATAATTCTCTACAAAAAAGGTCTCTTAACATTTTGCCATAGCTCGTTTCGTTTCCGAGATATTTGCAGATATATCTCAAGGGATGGGTCCTGACGGACATATTTCGAGATATTTCTTCTTGTTGTTCTTCTTCTGTACAGCTAAGCTGGAAGTGGCATTTGCGGCTCGCACTAGTGCAGAGTTATCTCAAAGAAAGGGGCCACGGTGTTTCTGTATCTCTATGATGTTGGTGCGGCTTCGGAGCTTTTAAATATCTCGATATATCTGGAAAACTACACTTCTGATCAAAAAACATCATAGAACATAAATTGTAGGAAACATAATTCTCTACAAAAAAGGTCTCTTAACATTTTGCCATAGCTCGCTTCCTTTCCGAGATATTTGCAGATACATCTCAAGGGAAGGGGCCTGACGGACATATTTCGAGATATTTCTTCTTCTTGTTGTTCTTCTTCTGCATAGCTAAGCTGGAAGTGGCACTTGCAGCTCGCAATAGTGCAGAGTTATCTCAAAGAAAGGGGCCACGGTGTTTCTGTATCTCTATTATGTTGGTGCGGCTTCGGAACTTTTAAATATCTTGATATATCTCGAGAACTACGCATCTGATCAAAAAATATCATAGAACATAAAAAGTAGAAAACTTAATTCTCTACAAGAAAGGTCTCTAAACATTTTGCCATAGCTCGCTTCGTTTCCGAGATATTTGCAGATTTATCTCAAGGGAAGGGGCCTGACGGACATATTTCGAGATATTTCTTCTTCTTGTTGTTCTTCTTCTGCACAGCTAAGCTGGAAGTGACCTTTGCAGCTCGCAATAGTGCAGAGTTATCTCAAAGAAAGGGGCCACGGTGTTTCTGTATCTCTATTATCTTGGTGCGGCTTCGGAACTTTTAACTATCTTGATATATCTCGAGAACTACGCATCTGATCAAAAAATATCATAGAACATAAAAAGTAGGAAACTTAATTCTCTACAAAAAAGGTCTCTTAACATTTTGCCATAGCTCGCTTCGTTTCCGAGATATTTGCAGATTTATCTCAAGGGAAGGGGCCCGACGGACATATTTCGAGATATTTCTTCTTCTTGTTGTTCTTCTTCTGCACAGCTAAGCTGGAAGTGGCATTTGCGGCTCGCACTAGTGCAGAGTTATCTCAAAGAAAGGGGCCACGGTGTTTCTGTATCTCTATTATGTTGGTGCGGCTTCGGAACTTTCAAATATCTTGATATATCTCGAGAACTACGCATCTGATCAAAAAATATCATAGAACATAAATTGTAGGAAACATAATTCTCTACAAAAAAGGTCTCTTAACATTTTGCCATAGCTCGCTTCGTTTCCGATATATTTGCAGATTTATCTCAAGGGAAGGGGCCTGACGGACATACTTCGAGATATTTCTTCTTCTTGTTGTTCTTCTTCTGCACAGCTAAGCTGGAAGTGGCATTTGCAGCTCGCAATAGTGCAGAGTTATCTCATAGAAAGGGCCCACGGTGTTTCTGTATCTCTATTATGTTGGTGCGGCTTCGGAACTTTTAAATATCTTGATATATCTCGAGAACTACGCTTCTGATCAAAAAATATAATAGAACATAAAAAGTAGGAAACTTAATTCTCTACAAGAAAGGTCTCTAAACATTTTGCCATAGCTCGCTTCGTTTCCGAGATATTTGCAGATTTATCTCAAGGGAAGGGGCCTGACGGGCATATTTCGAGATATTTCTTCTTCTTGTTGTTCTTCTTCTGCACAGCTAAGCTGGAAGTGGCATTTGCGGCTCGCACTAGTGCAGAGTTATCTCAAAGAAAGGGGCCACGGTGTTTCTGTATCTCTATTATGTTGGTGCGGCTTCGGAACTTTTAAATATCTCGATATATCTCGAAAACTACGCTTCTGATCAAAAAATATCATAGAACATAAATTATAGGAACCATAATTCTCTACAAAAAAGGTCTCTTAACATTTTGCCATTGCTCGCTTCGTTTCCGAGATATTTGCAGATATATCTCAAGGGAAGGGGCCTGACGGACATATTTCGAGATATTTCTTCTTCTTGTTGTTCTTCTTCTGCATAGCTAAGCTGTAAGTGGCACTTGCAGCTCGCAATAATGCAGAGTTATCTCAAAGAAAGGGGCCACGGTGTTTCTGTATCTCTATTATGTTGGTGCGGCTTCGGAACTTTTAAATATCTTGATATATCTCGAGAACTACGCATCTCATCAAAAAATATCATAGAACATAAAAAGTAGGAAACATAATTCTCTACAAGAAAGGTCTCTAAACATTTTGCCATAGCTCGCTTCGTTTCCGAGATATTTGCAGATTTATCTCAAGGGAAGGGGCCTGACGTACATATTTCGAGATATTTCTTCTTCTTGTTGTTCTTCTCCTGCACAGCTAAGCTGGAAGTGGCATTTGCAGCTCGCAATAGTGCAGAGTTATCGCAAAGAAAGGGGCCACGGTGTTTCTGTACCTCTATTATGTTGGTGCAGCTTCGGAACTTTTAAATATCTTGATATATCTCGAGAACTACGCATCTGATCAAAAAATATCATAGAACATAAAAAGTGGGAAACTTAATTCTCTACAAGAAAGGTCTCTTAACATTTTGCAATAGCTCGCTTCGTTTCCGAGATATTTGCAGATTTATCTCAAGGGAAGGGGCCTGACGGACATATTTCGAGATATTTCTTCTTCTTGTTGTTCTTCTTCTGCACAGCTAAGCTGGAAGTGGCATTTGCAGCTCGCAATTGTGCAGAGTTATCTCAAAGAGAGGTGCCACGGTGTTTCTGTATCTCTATTATGTTGGTGCGGCTTCGGAACTTTTAAATATCTTGATATATCTCGAGAACTACGCATCTGATCAAAAAATATCATAGAAGATAAAAAGTAGGAAAATTTATTCTCTACAAAAAAGGTCTCTTAACATTTTGCCATAGCTCGCTTCGGTTCCGAGATATTTGCAGATTTATCTCAAGGGAAGGGGCCTGACGGACATATTTCGAGATATTTCTTCTTCTTGTTGTTCTTCTTCTGCACAACTAAGCTGGAAGTGGCATTTGTCGCTCGCAATAGTGCAGAGTTATCTCAAAGAAAGGGGCCACGGTGTTTCTGTATCTCTATTATGTTGGTGCGGCTTCGGAACTTTTAAATATCTTGATATATCTCGAGAACTACGCATCTGATCAAAAAATATCATACAACATAAAAAGTAGGAAACTTAATTCTCTACAAAAAAGGTCTCTTAACATTTTGCCTTAGCTCGCTTCGTTTCCGAGATATTTGCAGATATATCTCAAGGGATGGGTCCAGACGGACATATTTCGAGATATTTCTTCTTGTTGTTCTTCTTCTGCACAGCTAAGCTGGAAGTGGCATTTGCGGCTCGCACTAGTGCAGAGTTATCTCAAAGAAAGGGGCCACGGTGTTTCTGTATCTCTATGATGTTGGTGCGGCTTCGGAGCTTTTAAATATCTCGATATATCTGGAAAACTACGCTTCTGATCAAAAAATATCATAGAACATAAATTGTAGGAAACATAATTCTCTACAAAAAAGGTCTCTTAACATTTTGCCATAGCTCGCTTCCTTTCCGAGGTATTTGCAGATACATCTCAAGGGAAGGGGCCTGACGGACATATTTCGAGATATTTCTTCTTCTTGTTGTTCTTCTTCTGCATAGCTAAGCTGGAAGTGGCACTTGCAGCTCGCAATAGTGCAGAGTTATCTCAAAGAAAGGGGCCACGGTGTTTCTGTATCTCTATTATGTTGGTGCGGCTTCGGAACTTTTAAATATCTTGATATATCTCGAGAACTACGCATCTGATCAAAAAATATCATAGAACATAAAAAGTAGGAAACATAATTCTCTACAAGAAAGGTCTCTAAACATTTTGCCATAGCTCGCTTCGTTTCCGAGATATTTGCAGATTTATCTCAAGGGAAGGGGCCTGACGTACATATTTCGAGATATTTCTTCTTCTTGTTGTTCTTCTCCTGCACAGCTAAGCTGGAAGTGGCATTTGCAGCTCGCAATAGTGCAGAGTTATCGCAAAGAAAGGGGCCACGGTGTTTCTGTACCTCTATTATGTTGGTGCAGCTTCGGAACTTTTAAATATCTTGATATATCTCGAGAACTACGCATCTGATCAAAAAATATCATAGAACATAAAAAGTGGGAAACTTAATTCTCTACAAGAAAGGTCTCTTAACATTTTGCAATAGCTCGCTTCGTTTCCGAGATATTTGCAGATTTATCTCAAGGGAAGGGGCCTGACGGACATATTTCGAGATATTTCTTCTTCTTGTTGTTCTTCTTCTGCACAGCTAAGCTGGAAGTGGCATTTGCAGCTCGCAATTGTGCAGAGTTATCTCAAAGAGAGGTGCCACGGTGTTTCTGTATCTCTATTATGTTGGTGCGGCTTCGGAACTTTTAAATATCTTGATATATCTCGAGAACTACGCATCTGATCAAAAAATATCATAGAAGATAAAAAGTAGGAAAATTTATTCTCTACAAAAAAGGTCTCTTAACATTTTGCCATAGCTCGCTTCGGTTCCGAGATATTTGCAGATTTATCTCAAGGGAAGGGGCCTGACGGACATATTTCGAGATATTTCTTCTTCTTGTTGTTCTTCTTCTGCACAACTAAGCTGGAAGTGGCATTTGCAGCTCGCAATAGTGCAGAGTTATCTCAAAGAAAGGGGCCACGGTGTTTCTGTATCTCTATTATGTTGGTGCGGCTTCGGAACTTTTAAATATCTTGATATATCTCGAGAACTACGCATCTGATCAAAAAATATCATACAACATAAAAAGTAGGAAACTTAATTCTCTACAAAAAAGGTCTCTTAACATTTTGCCTTAGCTCGCTTCGTTTCCGAGATATTTGCAGATATATCTCAAGGGAAGGTGCCTGACGGACATATTTCGAGATATTTCTTCTTCTTGTTGTTCTTCTTCTGCACAGCTAAGCTGGAAGTGGCATTTGCAGCTCGCAATAGTGCAGAGTTAACTCAGAGAAAGAGGCCACGGTGTTTCTGTATATCTATTATGTTCGTGCGGCTTCGGAACTTTTAAATATCTCGATATATCTCGAAAACTACGCTTCTGATCAAAAAATATCATAGAACATAAAGTGTAGGAAACATAATTCTCTACAAAAAAGGTCTCTTAACATTTTGCCATAGCTCGTTTCGTTTCCGAGATATTTGCAGATATATCTCAAGGGAAGGGGCCTGACGGACATTTTTCGAGATATTTCTTCTTCTTGTTGTTCTTCTTCTGCATAGCTAAGCTGGAAGTGGCACTTGCAGCTCGCAATAGTGCAGAGTTATCTCAAAGAAAGGGGCCACGGTGTTTCTGTATCTCTATTATGTTGGTGCGGCTTCGGAACTCTTAAATATCTTGATATATCTCGAGAACTACGCATCTGATCAAAAAATATCATAGAACATGAATTGTAGGAAACATAATTCTCTACAAAAAAGGTCTCTTAACATTTTGCCTTAGCTCGCTTCGTTTCCGAGATATTTGCAGATTTATCTCAAGGGAAGGTGCCTGACGGACATATTTCGAGATATTTCTTCTTCTTGTTGTTCTTCTTCTGCACAGCTAAGCTGGAAGTGGCATTTGCAGCTCGCAATAGTGCAGAGTTATCTCAGAGAAAGAGGCCACGGTGTTTCTGTATCTCTATTATGTTGGTGCGGCTTCGGAACTTTTAAGTATCTCGATATATCTCGAAAACTACGCTTCTGATCAAAAAATATCATAGAACATAAAGTGTAGGAAACATAATTCTCTACAAAAAAGGTCTCTTAACATTTTGCCATAGCTCGTTTCGTTTCCGAGATATTTGCAGATATATCTCAAGGGATGGGTCCAGACGGACATATTTCGAGATATTTCTTCTTGTTGTTCTTCTTCTGCACAGCTAAGCTGGAAGTGGCATTTGCGGCTCGCACTAGTGCAGAGTTATCTCAAAGAAAGGGGCCACGGTGTTTCTGTATCTCTATGATGTTGGTGCGGCTTCGGAGCTTTTAAATATCTCGATATATCTGGAAAACTACACTTCTGATCAAAAAATATCATAGAACATAAATTGTAGGAAACATAATTCTCTACAAAAAAGGTCTCTTAACATTTTGCCATAGCTCGCTTCCTTTCCGAGATATTTGCAGATACATCTCAAGGGAAGGGGCCTGACGGACATATTTCGAGATATTTCTTCTTCTTGTTGTTCTTCTTCTGCATAGCTAAGCTGGAAGTGGCACTTGCAGCTCGCAATAGTGCAGAGTTATCTCGAAGAAAGGGGCCACGGTGTTTCTGTATCTCTATTATGTTGGTGCGGCTTCGGAACTTTTAAATATCTTGATATATCTCGAGAACTACGCATCTGATCAAAAAATATCATAGAACATAAAAAGTAGAAAACTTAATTCTCTACAAGAAAGGTCTCTAAACATTTTGCCATAGCTCGCTTCGTTTCCGAGATATTTGCAGATTTATCTCAAGGGAAGGGGCCTGACGGACATATTTCGAGATATTTCTTCTTCTTGTTGTTCTTCTTCTGCACAGCTAAGCTGGAAGTGACATTTGCAGCTCGCAATAGTGCAGAGTTATCTCAAAGAAAGGGGCCACGGTGTTTCTGTATCTCTATTATCTTGGTGCGGCTTCGGAACTTTTAACTATCTTGATATATCTCGAGAACTACGCATCTGATCAAAAAATATCATAGAACATAAAAAGTAGGAAACTTAATTCTCTACAAAAAAGGTCTCTTAACATTTTGCCATAGCTCGCTTCGTTTCCGAGATATTTGCAGATTTATCTCAAGGGAAGGGGCCCGACGGACATATTTCGAGATATTTCTTCTTCTTGTTGTTCTTCTTCTGCACAGCTAAGCTGGAAGTGGCATTTGCGGCTCGCACTAGTGCAGAGTTATCTCAAAGAAAGGGGCCACGGTGTTTCTGTATCTCTATTATGTTGGTGCGGCTTCGGAACTTTTAAATATCTTGATATATCTCGAGAACTACGCATCTGATCAAAAAATATCATAGAACATAAATTGTAGGAAACATAATTCTCTACAAAAAAGGTCTCTTAACATTTTGCCATAGCTCGCTTCGTTTCCGATATATTTGCAGATTTATCTCAAGGGAAGGGGCCTGACGGACATACTTCGAGATATTTCTTCTTCTTGTTGTTCTTCTTCTGCACAGCTAAGCTGGAAGTGGCATTTGCAGCTCGCAATAGTGCAGAGTTATCTCATAGAAAGGGCCCACGGTGTTTCTGTATCTCTATTATGTTGGTGCGGCTTCGGAACTTTTAAATATCTTGATATATCTCGAGAACTACGCTTCTGATCAAAAAATATAATAGAACATAAAAAGTAGGAAACTTAATTCTCTACAAGAAAGGTCTCTAAACATTTTGCCATAGCTCGCTTCGTTTCCGAGATATTTGCAGATTTATCTCAAGGGAAGGGGCCTGACGGACATATTTCGAGATATTTCTTCTTCTTGTTGTTCTTCTTCTGCACAGCTAAGCTGGAAGTGGCATTTGCGGCTCGCACTAGTGCAGAGTTATCTCAAAGAAAGGGGCCACGGTGTTTCTGTATCTCTATTATGTTGGTGCGGCTTCGGAACTTTTAAATATCTCGATATATCTCGAAAACTACGCTTCTGATCAAAAAATATCATAGAACATAAATTATAGGAACCATAATTCTCTACAAAAAAGGTCTCTTAACATTTTGCCATTGCTCGCTTCGTTTCCGAGATATTTGCAGATATATCTCAAGGGAAGGGGCCTGACGGACATATTTCGAGATATTTCTTCTTCTTGTTGTTCTTCTTCTGCATAGCTAAGCTGTAAGTGGCACTTGCAGCTCGCAATAATGCAGAGTTATCTCAAAGAAAGGGGCCACGGTGTTTCTGTATCTCTATTATGTTGGTGCGGCTTCGGAACTTTTAAATATCTTGATATATCTCGAGAACTACGCATCTCATCAAAAAATATCATAGAACATAAAAAGTAGGAAACATAATTCTCTACAAGAAAGGTCTCTAAACATTTTGCCATAGCTCGCTTCGTTTCCGAGATATTTGCAGATTTATCTCAAGGGAAGGGGCCTGACGTACATATTTCGAGATATTTCTTCTTCTTGTTGTTCTTCTCCTGCACAGCTAAGCTGGAAGTGGCATTTGCAGCTCGCAATAGTGCAGAGTTATCGCAAAGAAAGGGGCCACGGTGTTTCTGTACCTCTATTATGTTGGTGCAGCTTCGGAACTTTTAAATATCTTGATATATCTCGAGAACTACGCATCTGATCAAAAAATATCATAGAACATAAAAAGTGGGAAACTTAATTCTCTACAAGAAAGGTCTCTTAACATTTTGCAATAGCTCGCTTCCTTTCCGAGATATTTGCAGATTTATCTCAAGGGAAGGGGCCTGACGGACATATTTCGAGATATTTCTTCTTCTTGTTGTTCTTCTTCTGCACAGCTAAGCTGGAAGTGGCATTTGCAGCTCGCAATTGTGCAGAGTTATCTCAAAGAGAGGTGCCACGGTGTTTCTGTATCTCTATTATGTTGGTGCGGCTTCGGAACTTTTAAATATCTTGATATATCTCGAGAACTACGCATCTGATCAAAAAATATCATAGAAGATAAAAAGTAGGAAAATTTATTCTCTACAAAAAAGGTCTCTTAACATTTTGCCATAGCTCGCTTCGGTTCCGAGATATTTGCAGATTTATCTCAAGGGAAGGGGCCTGACGGACATATTTCGAGATATTTCTTCTTCTTGTTGTTCTTCTTCTGCACAACTAAGCTGGAAGTGGCATTTGCAGCTCGCAATAGTGCAGAGTTATCTCAAAGAAAGGGGCCACGGTGTTTCTGTATCTCTATTATGTTGGTGCGGCTTCGGAACTTTTAAATATCTTGATATATCTCGAGAACTACGCATCTGATCAAAAAATATCATACAACATAAAAAGTAGGAAACTTAATTCTCTACAAAAAAGGTCTCTTAACATTTTGCCTTAGCTCGCTTCGTTTCCGAGATATTTGCAGATATATCTCAAGGGATGGGTCCAGACGGACATATTTCGAGATATTTCTTCTTGTTGTTCTTCTTCTGCACAGCTAAGCTGGAAGTGGCATTTGCGGCTCGCACTAGTGCAGAGTTATCTCAAAGAAAGGGGCCACGGTGTTTCTGTATCTCTATGATGTTGGTGCGGCTTCGGAGCTTTTAAATATCTCGATATATCTGGAAAACTACGCTTCTGATCAAAAAATATCATAGAACATAAATTGTAGGAAACATAATTCTCTACAAAAAAGGTCTCTTAACATTTTGCCATAGCTCGCTTCCTTTCCGAGGTATTTGCAGATACATCTCAAGGGAAGGGGCCTGACGGACATATTTCGAGATATTTCTTCTTCTTGTTGTTCTTCTTCTGCACAACTAAGCTGGAAGTGGCATTTGCAGCTCGCAATAGTGCAGAGTTATCTCAAAGAAAGGGGCCACGGTGTTTCTGTATCTCTATTATGTTGGTGCGGCTTCGGAACTTTTAAATATCTTGATATATCTCGAGAACTACGCATCTGATCAAAAAATATCATACAACATAAAAAGTAGGAAACTTAATTCTCTACAAAAAAGGTCTCTTAACATTTTGCCTTAGCTCGCTTCGTTTCCGAGATATTTGCAGATATATCTCAAGGGAAGGTGCCTGACGGACATATTTCGAGATATTTCTTCTTCTTGTTGTTCTTCTTCTGCACAGCTAAGCTGGAAGTGGCATTTGCAGCTCGCAATAGTGCAGAGTTATCTCAGAGAAAGAGGCCACGGTGTTTCTGTATCTCTATTATGTTGGTGCGGCTTCGGAACTTTTAAGTATCTCGATATATCTCGAAAACTACGCTTCTGATCAAAAAATATCATAGAACATAAAGTGTAGGAAACATAATTCTCTACAAAAAAGGTCTCTTAACATTTTGCCATAGCTCGTTTCGTTTCCGAGATATTTGCAGATATATCTCAAGGGATGGGTCCAGACGGACATATTTCGAGATATTTCTTCTTGTTGTTCTTCTTCTGCACAGCTAAGCTGGAAGTGGCATTTGCGGCTCGCACTAGTGCAGAGTTATCTCAGAGAAAGAGGCCACGGTGTTTCTGTATCTCTATTATGTTGGTGCGGCTTCGGAACTTTTAAGTATCTCGATATATCTCGAAAACTACGCTTCTGATCAAAAAATATCATAGAACATAAAGTGTAGGAAACATAATTCTCTACAAAAAAGGTCTCTTAACATTTTGCCATAGCTCGTTTCGTTTCCGAGATATTTGCAGATATATCTCAAGGGATGGGTCCAGACGGACATATTTCGAGATATTTCTTCTTGTTGTTCTTCTTCTGCACAGCTAAGCTGGAAGTGGCATTTGCGGCTCGCACTAGTGCAGAGTTATCTCAACGAAAGGGGCCACGGTGTTTCTGTACCTCTATTATGTTGGTGCAGCTTCGGAACTTTTAAATATCTTGATATATCTCGAGAACTACGCATCTGATCAAAAAATATCATAGAACGTAAAAAGTGGGAAACTTAATTCTCTACAAGAAAGGTCTCTTAACATTTTGCAATAGCTCGCTTCGTTTCCGAGATATTTGCAGATTTATCTCAAGGGAAGGGGCCTGACGGACATATTTCGAGATATTTCTTCTTCTTGTTGTTCTTCTTCTGCACAGCTAAGCTGGAAGTGGCATTTGCAGCTCGCAATTGTGCAGAGTTATCTCAAAGAGAGGTGCCACGGTGTTTCTGTATCTCTATTATGTTGGTGCGGCTTCGGAACTTTTAAATATCTTGATATATCTCGAGAACTACGCATCTGATCAAAAAATATCATAGAACATAAATTGTAGGAAACATAATTCTCTACAAAAAAGGTCTCTTAACATTTTGCCATAGCTCGCTTCGTTTCCGATATATTTGCAGATTTATCTCAAGGGAAGGGGCCTGACGGACATACTTCGAGATATTTCTTCTTCTTGTTGTTCTTCTTCTGCACAGCTAAGCTGGAGGTGGCATTTGCAGCTCGCAATAGTGCAGAGTTATCTCAAAGAAAGGGCCCACGGTGTTTCTGTATCTCTATTATGTTGGTGCGGCTTCGGAACTTTTAAATATCTTGATATATCTCGAGAACTACGCCTCTGATCGAAAAATATCATAAAACATAAAAAGTAGGAAACTTAATTCTCTACAAAAAAGGTCTCTTAACATTTTGCCATAGCTCGCTTCGTTTCCGAGATATTTGCAGATTTATTTCAAGGGAAGGGGCCTGACGGACATATTTCGAGATATTTCTTCTTCTTGTTGTTCTTCTTCTGCACAGCTAAGCTGGAAGTGGCATTTGCAGCGCGCAATAGTGCAGAGTTATCACAAAGAAAGGGGCCACGGTGTTACTGTATCTCTATTATGTTGGTGCGGCTTCGGAACTTTTAAATATCTTGATATATCTCGAGAACTACGCATCTGATCAAAAAATATCATAGAACATAAAAAGTAGGAAACTTAATTCTCTACAAAAAAGGTCTCTTAACATTTTCCCATAGCTGGCATCGTTTCCGAGATATTTGCAGATTTAGCTCAAGGGAAGGGGCCTGACGGACATATTCCGAGATATTTCTTCTTCTTGTTGTTCCTCTTCTGCACAGCTAAGCTGGAAGTGGCATTTGCAGCTCGCAATAGTGTAGAGTTATCTCAAAGAAAGAGGCCACGGTGTTTCTGTATCTCTATTATGTTGGTGCGGCTTCGGAAGTTTTAAATATCTCGATATATCTCGAAAACTACGCTTCTGATCAAAAAATATCAGAGAACGTAAATTGTAGGAAACATAATTCTCTACAAAACAGGTCTCTTAACATTTTGCCTTAGCTCGCTTCGTTTCCGACATATTTGCAGATTTATCTCAAGAGAAGGGGCCTGACGGACATATTTCGAGATGTTTCTTCTTCTTGTTGTTCTTCTTCTGCACAGCTAAGCTGGAAGTGGCATTTGCAGGTCGCAATAGTGCAGAGTTATCTCAAAGAAAGGGGCCACGGTGTTTCTGTATCCCTATTATGTTGGTGCGGCTTCGGAACTTTTAAATATCTCGATATATCTCGAAAACTACGCTTCTGATCAAAAAAGATCATAGAAGATAAAAAGTAGGAACCTTAATTCTCTACAAAAAAGGTTTCTTAACATTTTGCCATCGCTCGCTTCGTTTCCGAGATATTTGCAGATTTATCTCAAGGGAAGGGGCCTAACGGACATATTTCGAGATATTTCTTCTTCTTGTTGTTCTTCTTCTTCACGGCTAAGCTGGAAGTGGCATTTGCAGCTCGCAATAGTGCAGAGTTATCTCAAAGAAAGGGGCCACGGTGTTTCTGTATCTCTATTATGTTGGTGCGGCTTCGGAACTTTTAAATATCTCGATATATCTCGAAAACTACGCTTCTGATCAAAAAATATCATAGAACGTAAATTGTAGGAAACATAATTCCCTACAAAAAACGTCTCTGAACATTTTGCCATAGCTCGCTTCGTTTCCGAGATATTTGCAGATTTATCTCAAGGGAAGGGGCCTGACGGACATATTTCGAGATATTTCTTCTTCTTGTTGTTCTTCTTCTGCACAGCTAAGCTGGAAGTGGCATTTCCAGCTCGCAATAGTGCAGAGTTATCTCAAAGAAAGGGGCCACGGTGTTTCTGTATCTCTATTATGTTGGTGCGGCTTCGGAACTTTTAAATATCTTGATATATCTCGAGAACTACGCATCTGATCAAAAAATATCATAGAACATGAATTGTAGGAAACATAACTCTCTACAAAAAAGGTCTCTTAATATTTTGCCATAGCTCGTTTCGTTTCCGAGATATTTGCAGATTTATCTCAAGGGAAGGGGCCTGACGGACATATTTCGAGATATATCTTCTTCTTGTTGTTCTTCTTCTGCACAGCTAAGCTCGAACTGGCATTTGCAGCTCGCAATAGTGCAGAGTTATCTCACAGAAAGGGGCCATGGTGTTTCCGTATCTCTATTATGTTGGTGCGGCTTCGGAACTTTTAAATATCTCGATATATCTCGAAAACTACGCTTCTGATCAAAAAAGATCATAGAAGATAAAAAGTAGGAACCGCAATTCTCTACAAAAAAGGTTTCTTAACATTTTGCCATCGCTCGCTTCGTTTCCGAGATATTTGCAGATTTATCTCAAGGGAAGGGGCCTAACGGACATATTTCGAGATATTTCTTCTTCTTGTTGTTCTTCTTCTTCACGGCTAAGCTGGAAGTGGCATTTGCAGCTCGCAATAGTGCAGAGTTATCTCAAAGAAAGGGGCCACGGTGTTTCTGTACCTCTATTATGTTGGTGCAGCTTCGGAACTTTTAAATATCTTGATATATCTCGAGAACTACGCATCTGATCAAAAAATATCATAGAACGTAAAAAGTGGGAAACTTAATTCTCTACAAGAAAGGTCTCTTAACATTTTGCAATAGCTCGCTTCGTTTCCGAGATATTTGCAGATTTATCTCAAGGGAAGGGGCCTGACGGACATATTTCGAGATATTTCTTCTTCTTGTTGTTCTTCTTCTGCACAGCTAAGCTGGAAGTGGCATTTGCAGCTCGCAATTGTGCAGAGTTATCTCAAAGAGAGGTGCCACGGTGTTTCTGTATCTCTATTATGTTGGTGCGGCTTCGGAACTTTTAAATATCTTGATATATCTCGAGAACTACGCATCTGATCAAAAAATATCATAGAAGATAAAAAGTAGGAAAATTTATTCTCTACAAAAAAGGTCTCTTAACATTTTGCCATAGCTCGCTTCGGTTCCGAGATATTTGCAGATTTATCTCAAGGGAAGGGGCCTGACGGACATATTTCGAGATATTTCTTCTTCTTGTTGTTCTTCTTCTGCACAACTAAGCTGGAAGTGGCATTTGCAGCTCGCAATAGTGCAGAGTTATCTCAAAGAAAGGGGCCACGGTGTTTCTGTATCTCTATTATGTTGGTGCGGCTTCGGAACTTTTAAATATCTTGATATATCTCGAGAACTACGCATCTGATCAAAAAATATCATACAACATAAAAAGTAGGAAACTTAATTCTCTACAAAAAAGGTCTCTTAACATTTTGCATTAGCTCGCTTCGTTTCCGAGATATTTGCAGATATATCTCAAGGGAAGGTGCCTGACGGACATATTTCGAGATATTTCTTCTTCTTGTTGTTCTTCTTCTGCACAGCTAAGCTGGAAGTGGCACTTGCAGCTCGCAATAGTGCAGAGTTATCTCAGAGAAAGAGGCCACGGTGTTTCTGTATCTCTATTATGTTGGTGCGGCTTCGGAACTTTTAAATATCTCGATATATCTCGAAAACTACGCTTCTGATCAAAAAATATCATAGAACATAAAGTGTAGGAAACATAATTCTCTACAAAAAAGGTCTCTTAACATTTTGCCATAGCTCGTTTCGTTTCCGAGATATTTGCAGATATATCTCAAGGGAAGGGGCCTGACGGACATTTTTCGAGATATTTCTTCTTCTTGTTGTTCTTCTTCTGCATAGCTAAGCTGGAAGTGGCACTTGCAGCTCGCAATAGTGCAGAGTTATCTCAAAGAAAGGGGCCACGGTGTTTCTGTATCTCTATTATGTTGGTGCGGCTTCGGAACTCTTAAATATCTTGATATATCTCGAGAACTACGCTTCTGATCAAAAAATATCATAGAACATGAATTGTAGGAAACATAATTCTCTACAAAAAAGGTCTCTTAACATTTTGCCTTAGCTCGCTTCGTTTCCGAGATATTTGCAGATTTATCGCAAGGGAAGGGGCCTGACGGACATATTTCGAGATATTTCTTCTTCTTGTTGTTCTTCTTCTGCACAGCTAAGCTGGAAGTGACATTTGCAGCTCGCAATAGTGCAGAGTTATCTCAAAGAAAGGGGCCACGGTGTTTCTGTATCTCTATTATCTTGGTGCGGCTTCGGAACTTTTAACTATCTTGATATATCTCGAGAACTACGCATCTGATCAAAAAATATCATAGAACATAAAAAGTAGGAAACTTAATTCTCTACAAAAAAGGTCTCTTAACATTTTGCCATAGCTCGCTTCGTTTCCGAGATATTTGCAGATTTATCTCAAGGGAAGGGGCCCGACGGACATATTTCGAGATATTTCTTCTTCTTGTTGTCTTCTTCTGCACAGCTAAGCTGGAAGTGGCATTTGCGGCTCGCACTAGTGCAGAGTTATCTCAAAGAAAGGGGCCACGGTGTTTCTGTATCTCTATTATGTTGGTGCGGCTTCGGAACTTTTAAATATCTTGATATATCTCGAGAACTACGCATCTGATCAAAAAATATCATAGAACATAAATTGTAGGAAACATAATTCTCTACAAAAAAGGTCTCTTAACATTTTGCCATAGCTCGCTTCGTTTCCGATATATTTGCAGATTTATCTCAAGGGAAGGGGCCTGACGGACATACTTCGAGATATTTCTTCTTCTTGTTGTTCTTCTTCTGCACAGCTAAGCTGGAGGTGGCATTTGCAGCTCGCAATAGTGCAGAGTTATCTCAAAGAAAGGGCCCACGGTGTTACTGTATCTCTATTATGTTGGTGCGGCTTCGGAACTTTTAAATATCTTGATATATCTCGAGAACTACGCATCTGATCAAAAAATATCATAGAACATAAAAAGTAGGAAACTTAATTCTCTACAAAAAAGGTCTCCTAACATTTTCCCATAGCTGGCATCGTTTCCGAGATATTTGCAGATTTAGCTCAAGGGAAGGGGCCTGACGGACATATTCCGAGATATTTCTTCTTCTTGTTGTTCCTCTTCTGCACAGCTAAGCTGGAAGTGGCATTTGCAGCTCGCAATAGTGTAGAGTTATCTCAAAGAAAGAGGCCACGGTGTTTCTGTATCTCTATTATATTGGTGCGGCTTCGGAACTTTTAAATATCTCGATATATCTCGAAAACTACGCTTCTGATCAAAAAATATCAGAGAACGTAAATTGTAGGAAACATAATTCTCTACAAAACAGGTCTCTTAACATTTTGCCTTAGCTCGCTTCGTTTCCGACATATTTGCAGATTTAACTCAAGAGAAGGGGCCTGACGGACATATTTCGAGATGTTTCTTCTTCTTGTTATTCTTCTTCTGCACAGCTAAGCTGGAAGTGGCATTTGCAGGTCGCAATAGTGCAGAGTTATCTCAAAGAAAGGGGCCACGGTGTTTCTGTATCCCTATTATGTTGGTGCGGCTTCGGAACTTTTAAATATCTCGATATATCTCGAAAACTACGCTTCTGATCAAAAAAGATCATAGAAGATAAAAAGTAGGAACCTTAATTCTCTACAAAAACGGTTTCTTAACATTTTGCCATCGCTCGCTTCGTTTCCGAGATATTTGCAGATTTATCTCAAGGGAAGGGGCCTAACGGACATATTTCGAGATATTTCTTCTTCTTGTTGTTCTTCTTCTTCACGGCTAAGCTGGAAGTGGCATTTGCAGCTCGCAATAGTGCAGAGTTATCTCAAAGAAAGGGGCCACGGTGTTTCTGTATCTCTATTATGTTGGTGCGGCTTCGGAACTTTTAAATATCTCGATATATCTCGAAAACTACGCTTCTGATCAAAAAATATCATAGAACGTAAATTGTAGGAAACATAATTCCCTACAAAAAAGGTCTCTGAACATTTTGCCATAGCTCGCTTCGTTTCCGAGATATTTGCAGATTTATCTCAAGGGAAGGGGCCTGACGGACATATTTCGAGATATTTCTTCTTCTTGTTGTTCTTCTTCTGCACAGCTAAGCTGGAAGTGGCATTTCCAGCTCGCAATAGTGCAGAGTTATCTCAAAGAAAGGGGCCACGGTGTTTCTGTATCTCTATTATGTTGGTGCGGCTTCGGAACTTTTAAATATCTTGATATATCTCGAGAACTACGCATCTGATCAAAAAATATCATACAACATAAAAAGTAGGAAACTCAATTCTCTACAAAAAAGGTCTCTTAACATTTTGCCATGGCTCGCTTCGTTTCCGAGATATTTGCAGATTTATCTCGAGGGAAGGGGCCTTACGGACATATTTCGAGATATTTCTTCTTCTTGTTGTTCTTCTTCTGCACAGCTAAGCTGGAAGTGGCATTTGCGGCTCGCACTAGTGCAGAGTTATCTCAAAGAAAGGGGCCACGGTGTTTCTGTATCTCTATTATGTTGGTGCGGCTTCGGAACTTTTAAATATCTCGATATATCTCGAAAACTACGCTTCTGATCAAAAAATATCATAGAACATAAATTGTAGGAAACATAATTCTCTACGAAAAAGGTCTCTTAAGATTTTGCCATAGCTCGTTTCGTTTCCGAAATATTTGCAGATATATCTCAAGGGAAGGGGCCTGACGGACATATTTCGAGATATTTCTTCTTCTTGTTGTTCTTCTTCTGCACAGCTAAACTGGAAGTGGCATTTCCAGCTCGCAATAGTGCAGAGTTATCTCAAAGAAAGGGGCCACGGTGTTTCTGTATCTCTATTATGTTCGTGCGGCTTCGACTCTTTTAAATATCTTCATATATCTCGAGAACTACGCATCTGATCAAAAAATATCATAGAACATAAAAAGTAGGAAACTTAATTCTCTACAAAAAAGGTCTCTTAACATTTTGCCATAGCTCGCTTCGTTTCCGAGATATTTGCAGATTTATCTCAAGGGAAGGGGCCCGACGGACATATTTCGAGATATTTCTTCTTCTTGTTGTTCTTCTTCTGCACAGCTAAGCTGGAAGTGGCATTTGCGGCTCGCACTAGTGCAGAGTTATCTCAAAGAAAGGGGCCACGGTGTTTCTGTATCTCTATTATGTTGGTGCGGCTTCGGAACTTTTAAATATCTCGATATATCTCGAAAACTACGCTTCTGATCAAAAAATATCATAGAACATAAATTGTAGGAAACATAATTCTCTACAAAAAAGGTCTCTTAACATTTTGCCATAGCTCGCTTCGTTTCCGAGATATTTGCAGATATATCTCAAGGGAAGGGGCCTGACGGACATATTTCGAGATGTTTCTTCTTCTTGTTATTCTTCTTCTGCACAGCTAAGCTGGAAGTGGCATTTGCAGGTCGCAATAGTGCAGAGTTATCTCAAAGAAAGGGGCCACGGTGTTTCTGTATCCCTATTATGTTGGTGCGGCTTCGGAACTTTTAAATATCTCGATATATCTCGAAAACTACGCTTCTGATCAAAAAAGATCATAGAAGATAAAAAGTAGGAACCTTAATTCTCTACAAAAACGGTTTCTTAACATTTTGCCATCGCTCGCTTCGTTTCCGAGATATTTGCAGATTTATCTCAAGGGAAGGGGCCTAACGGACATATTTCGAGATATTTCTTCTTCTTGTTGTTCTTCTTCTTCACGGCTAAGCTGGAAGTGGCATTTGCAGCTCGCAATAGTGCAGAGTTATCTCAAAGAAAGGGGCCACGGTGTTTCTGTATCTCTATTATGTTGGTGCGGCTTCGGAACTTTTAAATATCTCGATATATCTCGAAAACTACGCTTCTGATCAAAAAATATCATAGAACGTAAATTGTAGGAAACATAATTCCCTACAAAAAAGGTCTCTGAACATTTTGCCATAGCTCGCTTCGTTTCCGAGATATTTGCAGATTTATCTCAAGGGAAGGGGCCTGACGGACATATTTCGAGATATTTCTTCTTCTTGTTGTTCTTCTTCTGCACAGCTAAGCTGGAAGTGGCATTTCCAGCTCGCAATAGTGCAGAGTTATCTCAAAGAAAGGGGCCACGGTGTTTCTGTATCTCTATTATGTTGGTGCGGCTTCGGAACTTTTAAATATCTTGATATATCTCGAGAACTACGCATCTGATCAAAAAATATCATACAACATAAAAAGTAGGAAACTCAATTCTCTACAAAAAAGGTCTCTTAACATTTTGCCATGGCTCGCTTCGTTTCCGAGATATTTGCAGATTTATCTCGAGGGAAGGGGCCTTACGGACATATTTCGAGATATTTCTTCTTCTTGTTGTTCTTCTTCTGCACAGCTAAGCTGGAAGTGGCATTTGCGGCTCGCACTAGTGCAGAGTTATCTCAAAGAAAGGGGCCACGGTGTTTCTGTATCTCTATTATGTTGGTGCGGCTTCGGAACTTTTAAATATCTCGATATATCTCGAAAACTACGCTTCTGATCAAAAAATATCATAGAACATAAATTGTAGGAAACATAATTCTCTACGAAAAAGGTCTCTTAAGATTTTGCCATAGCTCGTTTCGTTTCCGAAATATTTGCAGATATATCTCAAGGGAAGGGGCCTGACGGACATATTTCGAGATATTTCTTCTTCTTGTTGTTCTTCTTCTGCACAGCTAAACTGGAAGTGGCATTTCCAGCTCGCAATAGTGCAGAGTTATCTCAAAGAAAGGGGCCACGGTGTTTCTGTATCTCTATTATGTTCGTGCGGCTTCGACTCTTTTAAATATCTTCATATATCTCGAGAACTACGCATCTGATCAAAAAATATCATAGAACATAAAAAGTAGGAAACTTAATTCTCTACAAAAAAGGTCTCTTAACATTTTGCCATAGCTCGCTTCGTTTCCGAGATATTTGCAGATTTATCTCAAGGGAAGGGGCCCGACGGACATATTTCGAGATATTTCTTCTTCTTGTTGTTCTTCTTCTGCACAGCTAAGCTGGAAGTGGCATTTGCGGCTCGCACTAGTGCAGAGTTATCTCAAAGAAAGGGGCCACGGTGTTTCTGTATCTCTATTATGTTGGTGCGGCTTCGGAACTTTTAAATATCTCGATATATCTCGAAAACTACGCTTCTGATCAAAAAATATCATAGAACATAAATTGTAGGAAACATAATTCTCTACAAAAAAGGTCTCTTAACATTTTGCCATAGCTCGCTTCGTTTCCGAGATATTTGCAGATATATCTCAAGGGAAGGGGCCTGACGGACATATTTCGAGATATTTCTTCTTCTTGTTGTTCTTCTTCTGCACAGCTAAGCTGGAAGTGGCATTTGCAGCTCGCAATAGTGCAGAGTTATCTCAAAGAAAGGGGCCACGGTGTTTCTGTATCTCTATTATGTTGGTGCGGCTTCGGAACCTTTAAATATCTTGATATATCTCGAGAACTACGCATCTGATCAAAAAATATCATAGAACATGAATTGTAGGAAACATAACTCTCTACAAAAAAGGTCTCTTAATATTTTGCCATAGCTCGTTTCGTTTCCGAGATATTTGCAGATTTATCTCAAGGGAAGGGGCCTGACGGACATATTTCGAGATATATCTTCTTCTTGTTGTTCTTCTTCTGCACAGCTAAGCTCGAACTGGCATTTGCAGCTCGCAATAGTGCAGAGTTATCTCACAGAAAGGGGCCACGGTGTTTCCGTATCTCTATTATGTTGGTGCGGCTTCGGAACTTTTAAATATCTCGATATATCTCGAAAACTACGCTTCTGATCAAAAAAGATCATAGAAGATAAAAAGTAGGAACCTTAATTCTCTACAAAAAAGGTTTCTTAACATTTTGCCATCGCTCGCTTCGTTTCCGAGATATTTGCAGATTTATCTCAAGGGAAGGGGCCTAACGGACATATTTCGAGATATTTCTTCTTCTTGTTGTTCTTCTTCTTCACGGCTAAGCTGGAAGTGGCATTTGCAGCTCGCAATAGTGCAGAGTTATCTCAAAGAAAGGGGCCACGGTGTTTCTGTATCTCTATTATGTTGGTGCGGCTTCGGAACTTTTAAATATCTCGATATATATCGAAAACTACGCTTCTGATCAAAAAATATCATAGAACGTAAATTGTAGGAAACATAATTCCCTACAAAAAAGGTCTCTGAACATTTTGCCATAGCTCGCTTCGTTTCCGAGATATTTGCAGATTTATCTCAAGGGAAGGGGCCTGACGGACATATTTCGAGATATTTCTTCTTCTTGTTGTTCTTCTTCTGCACAGCTAAGCTGGAAGTGGCATTTCCAGCTCGCAATAGTGCAGAGTTATCTCAAAGAAAGGGGCCACGGTGTTTCTGTATCTCTATTATGTTGGTGCGGCTTCGGAACTTTTAAATATCTTGATATATCTCGAGAACTACGCATCTGATCAAAAAATATCATACAACATAAAAAGTAGGAAACTCAATTCTCTACAAAAAAGGTCTCTTAACATTTTGCCATAGCTCGCTTCGTTTCCGAGATATTTGCAGATTTATCTCGAGGGAAGGGGCCTTACGGACATATTTCGAGATATTTCTTCTTCTTGTTGTTCTTCTTCTGCACAGCTAAGCTGGAAGTGGCATTTGCGGCTCGCACTAGTGCAGAGTTATCTCAAAGAAAGTGGCCACGGTGTTTCTGTATCTCTATTATGTTGGTGCGGCTTCGGAACTTTTAAATATCTCGATATATCTCGAAAACTACGCTTCTGATCAAAAAATATCATAGAACATAAATTGTAGGAAACATAATTCTCTACGAAAAAGGTCTCTTAAGATTTTGCCATAGCTCGTTTCGTTTCCGAAATATTTGCAGATATATCTCAAGGGAAGGGGCCTGACGGACATATTTCGAGATATTTCTTCTTCTTGTTGTTCTTCTTCTGCACAGCTAAACTGGAAGTGGCATTTCCAGCTCGCAATAGTGCAGAGTTATCTCAAAGAAAGGGGCCACGGTGTTTCTGTATCTCTATTATGTTCGTGCGGCTTCGACTCTTTTAAATATCTTCATATATCTCGAGAACTACGCATCTGATCAAAAAATATCATAGAACATAAAAAGTAGGAAACTTAATTCTCTACAAAAAAGGTCTCTTAACATTTTGCCATAGCTTGCTTCGTTTCCGAGATATTTGCAGATTTATCTCAAGGGAAGGGGCCCGACGGACATATTTCGAGATATTTCTTCTTCTTGTTGTTCTTCTTCTGCACAGCTAAGCTGGAAGTGGCATTTGCGGCTCGCACTAGTGCAGAGTTATCTCAAAGAAAGGGGCCACGGTGTTTCTGTATCTCTATTATGTTGGTGCGGCTTCGGAACTTTTAAATATCTCGATATATCTCGAAAACTACGCTTCTGATCAAAAAATATCATAGAACCTAAATTGTAGGAAACATAATTGTCTACAAAAAAGGTCTCTTAACATTTTGCCATAGCTCGCTTCGTTTCCGAGATATTTGCAGATATATCTCAAGGGAAGGGGCCTGACGGACATATTTCGAGATATTTCTACTTCTTGTTGTTCTTCTTCTGCACAGCTAAGCTGGAAGTGGCATTTGCAGCTCGCAATAGTGCAGCGTTATCTCAAAGAAAGGGGCCACGGTGTTTCTGTATCTCTATTATGTTGGTGCGGCTTCGGAACCTTTAAATATCTTGATATATCTCGAGAACTACGCATCTGATCAAAAAATATCATAGAACATGAATTGTAGGAAACATAACTCTCTACAAAAAAGGTCTCTTAATATTTTGCCATAGCTCGTTTCGTTTCCGAGATATTTGCAGATTTATCTCAAGGGAAGGGGCCTGACGGACATATTTCGAGATATATCTTCTTCTTGTTGTTCTTCTTCTGCACAGCTAAGCTCGAACTGGCATTTGCAGCTCGCAATAGTGCAGAGTTATCTCACAGAAAGGGGCCACCGGTGTTTCCGTATCTCTATTATGTTGGTGCGGCTTCGGAACTTTTAAATATCTCGATATATCTCGAAAACTACGCTTCTGATCAAAAAATATCATAGAACATAGCTTGTAGGAAACATAATTCTCTACAAAAAAGGTCTCTGAACATTTTGCCATAGCTCGCTTCGTTTCCGAGATATTTGCAGATTTATCTCAAGGGAAGGGGCCTGACGGACATATTTCGAGATATTTCTTCTTCTTGTTGTTCTTCTTCTGCACAGCTAAGCTGGAAGTGGCATTTCCAGCTCGCAATAGTGCAGAGTTATCTCAAAGAAAGGGGCCACGGTGTTTCTGTATCTCTATTATGTTGGTGCGGCTTCGGAACTTTTAAATATCTTGATATATCTCGAGAACTACGCATCTGATCAAAAAATATCATAGAACATAAATAGTAGGAAACTTAATTTCCTACAAAAAAGATCTCTTAATATTTTGCCATAGCTCGCATTGTTTCCGTGATATTTGCAGATTTAGCTCAAGGGAAGGGGCCTGACGGACTTAATCCGAGATATTTCTTGTTCTTGTTGTGCTTCTTCTGCACAGCTAAGCTCGAACTGGCATTTGCAGCTCGCAATAGTGCAGAGTTATCTCACAGAAAGGGGCCACGGTGTTTCCGTATCTCTATTATGTTGGTGCGGCTTCGGAACTTTTAAATATCTTGATATATCTCGAGAACTACGCATCTGATCAAAAAATATCATACAACATAAAAAGTAGGAAACTCAATTCTCTACAAAAAAGGTCTCTTAACATTTTGCCATAGCTCGCTTCGTTTCCGAGATATTTGCAGATTTATCTCAAGGGAAGGGGCCTGACGGACATATTTCGAGATATTTCTTCTTCTTGTTGTTCCTCTTCTGCACAGCCAAGCTGGAAGTGGCATTTGCAGCTCGCAATAGTGTAGAGTTATCTCAAAGAAAGAGGCCACGGTGTTTCTGTATCTCTATTATGTTGGTGCGGCTTCGGAACTTTTAAATATCTTGATATATCTCGAGAACTACGCATCTGATCAAAAAATATCATACAACATAAAAAGTAGGAAACTCAATTCTCTACAAAAAAGGTCTCTTAACATTTTGCCATAGCTCGCTTCCTTTCCGAGATATTTGCAGATTTATCTCGAGGGAAGGGGCCTTACGGACATATTTCGAGATATTTCTTCTTCTTGTTGTTCTTCTTCTGCACAGCTAAGCTGGAAGTGGCATTTGCGGCTCGCACTAGTGCAGAGTTATCTCAAAGAAAGGGGCCACGGTGTTTCTGTATCTCTATTATGTTGGTGCGGCTTCGGAACTTTTAAATATCTCGATATATCTCGAAAACTACGCTTCTGATCAAAAAATATCATAGAACATAAACTGTAGGAAACATAATTCTCTACGAAAAAGGTCTCTTAAGATTTTGCCATAGCTCGTTTCGTTTCCGAAATATTTGCAGATATATCTCAAGGGAAGGGGCCAGACGGACATATTTCGAGATATTTCTTCTTCTTGTTGTTCTTCTTCTGCACAGCTAAACTGGAAGTGGCATTTCCAGCTCGCAATAGTGCAGAGTTATCTCAAAGAAAGGGGCCACGGTGTTTCTGTATCTCTATTATGTTCGTGCGGCTTCGACTCTTTTAAATATCTTCATATATCTCGAGAACTACGCATCTGATCAAAAAATATCATAGAACATAAAAAGTAGGAAACTTAATTCTCTACAAAAAAGGTCTCTTAACATTTTGCCATAGCTCGCTTCGTTTCCGAGATATTTGCAGATTTATCTCAAGGGAAGGGGCCCGACGGACATATTTCGAGATATTTCTTCTTCTTGTTGTTCTTCTTCTGCACAGCTAAGCTGGAAGTGGCATTTGCGGCTCGCACTAGTGCAGAGTTATCTCAAAGAAAGGGGTCACGGTGTTTCTGTATCTCTATTATGTTGGTGCGGCTTCGGAACTTTTAAATATCTCGATATATCTCGAAAACTACGCTTCTGATCAAAAAATATCATAGAACATAAATTGTAGGAAACATAATTCTCTACAAAAAAGGTCTCTTAACATTTTGCCATAGCTCGCTTCGTTTCCGAGATATTTGCAGATATATCTCAAGGGAAGGGGCCTGACGGACATATTTCGAGATATTTCTTCTTCTTGTTGTTCTTCTTCTGCACAGCTAAGCTGGAAGTGGCATTTGCAGCTCGCAATAGTGCAGAGTTATCTCAAAGAAAGGGGCCACGGTGTTTCTGTATCTCTATTATGTTGGTGCGGCTTCGGAACCTTTAAATATCTTGATATATCTCGAGAACTACGCATCTGATCAAAAAATATCATAGAACATGAATTGTAGGAAACATAACTCTCTACAAAAAAGGTCTCTTAATATTTTGCCATAGCTCGTTTCGTTTCCGAGATATTTGCAGATTTATCTCAAGGGAAGGGGCCTGACGGACATATTTCGAGATATATCTTCTTCTTGTTGTTCTTCTTCTGCACAGCTAAGCTCGAACTGGCATTTGCAGCTCGCAATAGTGCAGAGTTATCTCACAGAAAGGGGCCACGGTGTTTCCGTATCTCTATTATGTTGGTGCGGCTTCGGAACTTTTAAATATCTCGATATATCTCGAAAACTACGCTTCTGATCAAAAAATATCATAGAACGTAACTTGTAGGAAACATAATTCTCTACAAAAAAGGTCTCTTAACATTTTGCCATAGCTCGCTTCGTTTCCGAGATATTTGCAGATTTATTTCAAGGGAAGGGGCCTGACGGACATATTTCGAGATATTTCTTCTTCTTGTTGTTCTTCTTCTGCACGGCTAAGCTGGAAGTGGCATTTGCAGCGCGCAATAGTGCACAGTTATCTCAAAGAAAGGGGCCACGGTGTTACTGTATCTCTATTATGTTGGTGCGGCTTCGGAACTTTTAAATATCTTGATATATCTCGAGAACTACGCATCTGATCAAAAAATATCATAGATCATAAAAAGTAGGAAACTTAATTCTCTACAAAAAAGGTCTCTTAACATTTTCCCATAGCTGGCATCGTTTCCGAGATATTTGCAGATTTAGCTCAAGGGAAGGGGCCTGACGGACATATTCCGAGATATTTCTTCTTCTTGTTGTTCCTCTTCTGCACAGCCAAGCTGGAAGTGGCATTTGCAGCTCGCAATAGTGTAGAGTTATCTCAAAGAAAGAGGCCACGGTGTTTCTGTATCTCTATTATGTTGGTGCGGCTTCGGAACGTTTAAATATCTCGATATATCTCGAAAACTACGCTTCTGATCAAAAAATATCAGAGAACGTAAATTGTAGGAAACATAATTCTCTACAAAACAGGTCTCTTAACATTTTGCCTTAGCTCGCTTCGTTTCCGACATATGTGCAGATTTATCTCAAGAGAAGGGGCCTGACGGACATATTTCGAGATGTTTCTTCTTCTAGTTGTTCTTCTTCTGCACAGCTAAGCTGGAAGTGGCATTTGCAGGTCGCAATAGTGCAGAGTTATCTCAAAGAAAGGGGCCACGGTGTTTCTGTATCCCTATTATGTTGGTGCGGCTTCGGAACTTTTAAATATCTCGATATATCTCGAAA
Source organism: Osmia lignaria lignaria (assembly GCF_051020975.1). Classification (NCBI taxonomy): domain Eukaryota; kingdom Metazoa; phylum Arthropoda; class Insecta; order Hymenoptera; family Megachilidae; genus Osmia; species Osmia lignaria. The sequence continues at coordinate 161,799 of NW_027478169.1, read as the reverse complement.
ACGACGCTTCTGATCAAAAAAGATCATAGAAGATAAAAAGTAGGAACCTTAATTCTCTACAAAAAAGGTTTCTTAACATTTTGCCATCGCTCGCTTCGTTTCCGAGATATTTGCAGATTTATCTCAAGGGAAGGGGCCTAACGGACATATTTCGAGATATTTCTTCTTCTTGTTGTTCTTCTTCTTCACGGCTAAGCTGGAAGTGGCATTTGCAGCTCGCAATAGTGCAGAGTTATCTCAAAGAAAGGGGCCACGGTGTTTCTGTATCTCTATTATGTTGGTGCGGCTTCGGAACTTTTAAATATCTCGATATATCTCGAAAACTACGCTTCTGATCAAAAAATATCATAGAACGTAAATTGTAGGAAACATAATTCCCTACAAAAAAGGTCTCCGAACATTTTGCCATAGCTCGCTTCGTTTCCGAGATATTTGCAGATTTATCTCAAGGGAAGGGGCCTGACGGACATATTTCGAGATATTTCTTCTTCTTGTTGTTCTTCTTCTGCACAGCTAAGCTGGAAGTGGCATTTCCAGCTCGCAATAGTGCAGAGTTATCTCAAAGAAAGGGGCCACGTTGTTTCTGTATCTCTATTATGTTGGTGCGGCTTCGGAACTTTTAAATATCTTGATATATCTCGAGAACTACGCATCTGATCAAAAAATATCATAGAACATAAATAGTAGGAAACTTAATTTCCTACAAAAAAGATCTCTTAATATTTTGCCATAGCTCGCATTGTTTCCGAGATATTTGCAGATTTAGCTCAAGGGAAGGGGCCTGACGGACTTAATCCGAGATATTTCTTGTTCTTGTTGTGCTTCTTCTGCACAGCTAAGCTCGAACTGGCATTTGCAGCTCGCAATAGTGCAGAGTTATCTCACAGAAAGGGGCCACGGTGTTTCCGTATCTCTATTATGTTGGTGCGGCTTCGGAACTTTTAAATATCTTGATATATCTCGAGAACTACGCATCTGATCAAAAAATATCATACAACATAAAAAGTAGGAAACTCAATTCTCTACAAAAAAGGTCTCTTAACATTTTGCCATAGCTCGCTTCGTTTCCGAGATATTTGCAGATTTATCTCAAGGGAAGGGGCCTGACGGACATATTTCGAGATATTTCTTCTTCTTGTTGTTCTTCTTCTGCACAGCTAAGCTGGAAGTGGCATTTCCAGCTCGCAATAGTGCAGAGTTATCTCAAAGAAAGGGGCCACGGTGTTTCTGTATCTCTATTATGTTGGTGCGGCTTCGGAACTTTTAAATATCTTGATATATCTCGAGAACTACGCATCTGATCAAAAAATATCATAGAACATAAATTGTAGGAAACATAATTCTCTACGAAAAAGGTCTCTTAAGATTTTGCCATAGCTCGCTTCGTTTCCGAGATATTTGCAGATTCAGCTCAAAGGAACGTGCCTGACGGACATATTTCGAGATATTTCTTCTTCTTGTTGTTCTTCTTCTGCACAGCTAAGCTGGAAGTGGCATTTGCGGCTAGCACTAGTGCAGAGTTATCTCAAAGAAAGGGGCCACGGTGTTTCTGAATCTCTATTATGTTGGTGCCGCTTTGGAACTTTTAAATATCTCGATATATCTCGAAAACTACGCTTCTGATCAAAAAATGTCATAGAACATAAATTGTAGGAAACATAATTCTCTACAAAAAAGGTCTCTTAAGATTTTGCCATAGCTCGTTTCGTTTCCGAAATATTTGCAGATATATCTCAAGGGAAGGGGCCTGACGGACATATTTCGAGATATTTCTTCTTCTTGTTGTTCTTCTTCTGCACAGCTAAACTGGAAGTGGCATTTCCAGCTCGCAATAGTGCAGAGTTATCTCAAAGAAAGGGGCCACGGTGTTTCTGTATCTCTATTATGTTGGTGCGGCTTCGGAACTTTTAAATATCTTGATATATCTCGAGAACTACGCATCTGATCAAAAAATATCATAGAACATAAAAAGTAGAAAACTTAATTCTCTACAAAAAAGGTCTCTTAACATTTTGCCATAGCTCGCTTCGTTTCCGAGATATATGCAGATATATCTCAAGGGAAGGGGCCTGACGGACATATTTCGAGATATTTCTTCTTCTTGTTGTTCTTCTTCTGCACAGCTAAACTGGAAGTGGCATTTCCAGCTCGCAATAGTGCAGAGTTATCTCAAAGAAAGGGGCCACGGTGTGTCTGTATCTCTATTATGTTGGTGCGGATTCGGAACTTTTAAATATCTTGATATATCTCGAGAACTACGCATCTGATCAAAAAATATCATAGAACATAAAAAGTAGAAAACTTAATTCTCTACAAAAAAGGTCTCTTAACATTTTACCATAGCTCGCTTCGCTTCCGAGATATATGCAGATATATCTCAAGGGAAGGGGCCTGACGGACATATTTCGAGATATTTCTTCTTCTTGTTGTCCTTCTTCTGCACAGCTAAACTGGAAGTGGCATTTCCAGCTCGCAATAGTGCAGAGTTATCTCAAAGAAAGGGGCCACGGTGTTTCTGTATCTCTATTATGTTGGTGCGGCTTCGGCACTTTTAAATATCTTGATACATCTCGAGAACTACGCATCTGATCAAAAAATATCATAGAACATAAAAAGTAGGAAACTTAATTCTCTACAAAAAAGGTCTCTTAACATTTTGCCATAGCTCGCTTCGTTTCCGAGATATTTGCAGATTTATCTCAAGGGAAGGGGCCTGACGAACATATTTCGAGATATTTCTTCTTCTTGTTGTTCTTCTTCTGCACAGCTAAACTGGAAGTGGCATTTCCAGCTCGCAATAGTGCAGAGTTATCTGAAAGAAAGGGGCCACGGTGTTTCTGTATCTCTATTATGTTGGTGCGGCTTCGGAACTTTTAAATATCTTGATATATCTCGAGAACTACGCATCTGATCAAAAAATATCATAGAACATAAAAAGTAGGAAACTTAATTCTCTACAAATAAGGTCTCTTAACATTTTGCCATAGCTCGCTTCGTTTCCGAGATATTTGCAGATTTATCTCAAGGGAAGGGGCCTGACGGACATATTTCGAGATATATCTTCTTCTTGTTGTTCTTCTTCTGCACAGCTAAGCTGGAAGTGGCATTTGCAGCTCGCAATAGTGCAGAGTTATCTCAAAGAAAGGGGCCACGGTGTTTCTGTATCTCTATTATGTTGGTGCGGCTTCGGAACTTTTAAATATCTTGATATATCTCGAGAACTACGCATCTGATCAAAAAATATCATAGAACATGAATTGTAGGAAACATAATTCTCTACAAAAAAGGTCTCTTAATATTTTGCCATAGCTCGTTTCGTTTCCGAGATATTTGCAGATATATCTCAAGGGAAGGGGCCTGACCGACATATTTCGAGATATTTCTTCTTCTTGTTGTTCTTCTTCTGCACAGCTAAACTGGAAGTGGCATTTCCAGCTCGCAATAGTGCAGAGTCATCTCAAAGAAAGGGGCCACGGTGTTTCTGTATCTCTATTATGTTGGTGCGGCTTCGGAACTTTTCAATATCTTGATATATCTTGAGAACTTCGCATCTGATCAAAAAATATCATAGAACATAAAAAGTAGGAAACTTAATTCTCTACAAATAAGGTCTCTTAACATTTTGCCATAGCTCGCTTCGTTTCCGAGATATTTGCAGATTTATCTCAAGGGAAGGGGCCTGACGGACATATTTCGAGATATATCTTCTTCTTGTTGTTCTTCTTCTGCACAGCTAAGCTGGAAGTGGCATTTGCAGCTCGCAATAGTGCAGAGTCATCTCAAAGAAAGGGGCCACGGTGTTTCTGTATCTCTATTATGTTGGTGCGGCTTCGGAACTTTTAAATATCTTGATATATCTCGAGAACTACGCATCTGATCAAAAAATATCATAGAACATAAAAAGTAGGAACCTTAATTCTCTACAAAAAATGTCTCTTAACATTTTGCCATAGCTCGCTTCGTTTCCGAGATATTTGCAGATTTATCTCAAGGGAAGGGGCCTGACGGACATATTTCGAGATATTTCTTCTTCTTGTTGTTCTTCTTCTGCACAGCGAAACTGGAAGTGGCATTTCCAGCTCGCAATAGCGCAGAGTTATCTCAAAGAAAGGGGCCACGGTGTTTCTGTATCTCTATTATGTTGGTGCGGCTTCGGAACTTTTAAATATCTTGATACATCTCGAGAACTACGCATCTGATCAAAAAATATCATAGAACATAAAAAGTAGAAAACTTAATTCTCCACAAAGAAGGTCTCTTAACATTTTACCATAGCTCGCTTCGCTTCCGAGATATATGCAGATATATCTCAAGGGAAGGGGCCTGACGGACATATTTCGAGATATTTCTTCTTCTTGTTGTTCTTCTTCTGCACAGCTAACCTGGAAGTGGCATTTGCAGCTCGCAATAGTGCAGAGTTATCTCAAAGAAAGGGGCCACGGTGTTTCTGTATCTCTATTATGTTGGTGTGGCTTCGGAACTTTTAAATATCTTGATATATCTCGAGAACTACGCATCTGATCAAAAAATATCATAGAACATAAAAAGTAGGAAACTTAATTCTCTACAAAAAAGGTCTCTTAACATTTTGCCATAGCTCGCTTCGTTTCCGAGATATTTGCAGATATATCTCAAGGGAAGGGGCCTGACGGACATATTTCGAGATATTTCTTCTTCTTGTTGTTCTTCTTCTGCACAGCTAACCTGGAAGTGGCATTTGCAGCTCGCAATAGTGCAGAGTTATCTCAAAGAAAGGGGCCACGGTGTTTCTGTATCTCTATTATGTTGGTGCGGCTTCGGAACTTTTAAATATCTTGATATATCTCGAGAACTACGCATCTGAACAAAAAATATCATAGAACATAAAAAGTAGGAAACTTAATTCTCTACAAAAAAGGTCTCTTAACATTTTGCCATAGCTCGCTTCGTTTCCGAGATATTTGCAGATATATCTCAAGGGAAGGGGCCTGACGGACATATTTCGAGATATTTCTTCTTCTTGTTGTTCTTCTTCTGCACAGCTACGCTGGAAGTGGCATTTGCAGCTCGCAATAGTGCAGAGTTATCTCAAAGAAAGGGGCCACGGTGTTTCTGTATCTCTATTATGTTGGTGCGGCTTCGGAACCTTTAGATATCTTGATATATCTCGAAAACTACGCATCCGATCCGAAAATATCATAGAGCATAAATAGTAGGAAACTTAATTTCCTACAAAAAAGATCTCTTAATATTTTGCCATAGCTCGCATTGTTTCCGAGATATTTGCAGATTTAGCTCAAGGGAAGGGGCCTGACGGACATATTCCGAGATATTTCTTGTTCCTGTTGTTCTTCTTCTGCACAGCTACGCTGGAAGTGGCATTTGCAGCTCGCAATAGTGCAGAGTTATCTCAAAGAAAGGGGCCACGGTGTTTCTGTATCTCTATTATGTTGGTGCGGCTTCGGAACTTTTAAATATCTTGATATATCTCGAGAACTACGCATCTGATCAAAAAATATCATAGAACATGAATTGTAGGAAACATAATTCTCTACAAAAAAGGTCTCTTAATATTTTGCCATAGCTCGTTTCGTTTCCGAGATATTTGCAGATATATCTCAAGGGAAGGGGCCTGACCGACATATTTCGAGATATTTCTTCTTCTTGTTGTTCTTCTTCTGCACAGCTAAACTGGAAGTGGCATTTCCAGCTCGCAATAGTGCAGAGTCATCTCAAAGAAAGGGGCCACGGTGTTTCTGTATCTCTATTATGTTGGTGCGGCTTCGGAACTTTTCAATATCTTGATATATCTTGAGAACTTCGCATCTGATCAAAAAATATCATAGAACATAAAAAGTAGGAAACTTAATTCTCTACAAATAAGGTCTCTTAACATTTTGCCATAGCTCGCTTCGTTTCCGAGATATTTGCAGATTTATCTCAAGGGAAGGGGCCTGACGGACATATTTCGAGATATATCTTCTTCTTGTTGTTCTTCTTCTGCACAGCTAAGCTGGAAGTGGCATTTGCAGCTCGCAATAGTGCAGAGTCATCTCAAAGAAAGGGGCCACGGTGTTTCTGTATCTCTATTATGTTGGTGCGGCTTCGGAACTTTTAAATATCTTGATATATCTCGAGAACTACGCATCTGATCAAAAAATATCATAGAACATAAAAAGTAGGAACCTTAATTCTCTACAAAAAATGTCTCTTAACATTTTGCCATAGCTCGCTTCGTTTCCGAGATATTTGCAGATTTATCTCAAGGGAAGGGGCCTGACGGACATATTTCGAGATATTTCTTCTTCTTGTTGTTCTTCTTCTGCACAGCTACGCTGGAAGTGGCATTTGCAGCTCGCAATAGTGCAGAGTTATCTCAAAGAAAGGGGCCACGGTGTTTCTGTATCTCTATTATGTTGGTGCGGCTTCGGAACTTTCAAATATCTTGATATATCTCGAGAACTACGCATCTGATCAAAAAATATCATAGAACATAAAAAGTAGGAAACTTAATTCTCTACAAATAGGGTCTCTTAACATTTTGCCATAGCTCGCTTCGTTTCCGAGATATTTGCAGATTTATCTCAAGGGAAGGGGCCTGACGGACATATTCCGAGATATTTCTTGTTATTGTTCTGCTTCTTCTGCACAGCTAAGCTGGAACTGGCATTTGCAGCTCGCAATAGTGCAGAGTTATATCACAGAAAGGGGCCACGGTGTTTCTGTATCTCTATTATGTTGGTGCGGCTTCGGAACCTTTAGATATCTTGATATATCTCGAAAACTACGCATCCGATCCGAAAATATCATAGAACATAAATAGTAGGAAACTTAATTTCCTACAAAAAAGGTCTCTGAACATTTTGCCATAGCTCGCATCGTTTCCGAGATATTTGCAGATTTAGCTCAAGGGAAGGGGCCTGACGGACATATCCCGAGATATTTCTTGTTCTTGTTGTGCTTCTTCTGCACAGCTAAGCGGGAACTGGCATTTGCAGCTCGCAATAGTGCAGAGTTATCTCAAAAAAAGAGGCCACGGTGTTTATGTATCTTTATTATGTTGTTGCGGCTTCGGAACCTTTAAATATCTCGATATATCTCGAAAACTACGCATCTGATCAAAAAATATCATAGAACATAAATAGTAGGAAACTTAATTTCCTACAAAAAAGGTCTCTCAACGTTTTGCCATAGCTCGCATTGTTTCCGAGATATTTGCAGATTCACCTCAAAGGATCGGGCCTGACGGACATATTTCGAGATATTTCTTCTTCTTGTTGTTCTTCGTCTGCACAGCTAAACTGGAAGTGGCATTTCCAGCTCGCAATAGTGCAGAGTTATCTCGCAGAAAGGGGCCACGCTGTTTCTGTATCTCTATTATGTTGGTGCGGCTTCGGAACTTTTAAATATCTTGATATATCTCGAGAACTACGCATCTGATCAAAAAATATCATAGAGCATAAATAGTAGGAAACTTAATTTCCTACAAAAAAGATCTCTTAATATTTTGCCATAGCTCGCATTGTTTCCGAGATATTTGCAGATTTAGCTCAAGGGAAGGGGCCTGACGGACATATTCCGAGATATTTCTTGTTCCTGTTGTTCTTCTTCTGCACAGCTACGCTGGAAGTGGCATTTGCAGCTCGCAATAGTGCAGAGTTATCTCAAAGAAAGGGGCCACGGTGTTTCTGTATCTCTATTATGTTGGTGCGGCTTCGGAACTTTTAAATATCTTGATATATCTCGAGAACTACGCATCTGATCAAAAAATATCATAGAACATAAAAAGTAGGAAACTTAATTCTCTACAAAAAAGGTCTCTTAACATTTTGCCATAGCTCGCTTCGTTTCCGAGATATTTGCAGATTTATCTCAAGGGAAGGGGCCTGACGGACATATTCCGAGATATTTCTTGTTATTGTTCTGCTTCTTCTGCACAGCTAAGCTGGAACTGGCATTTGCAGCTCGCAATAGTGCAGAGTTATATCACAGAAAGGGGCCACGGTGTTTCTGTATCTCTATTATGTTGGTGCGGCTCCGGAACCTTTAGATATCTTGATATATCTCGAAAACTACGCATCCGATCCGAAAACATCATAGAACATAAATAGTAGGAAACTTAATTTCCTACAAAAAAGGTCTCTGAACATTTTGCCATAGCTCGCATCGTTTCCGAGATATTTGCAGATTTAGCTCAAGGGAAGGGGCCTGACGGACATATCCCGAGATATTTCTTGTTCTTGTTGTGCTTCTTCTGCACAGCTAAGCGGGAACTGGCATTTGCAGCTCGCAATAGTGCAGAGTTATCTCAAAAAAAGAGGCCACGGTGTTTATGTATCTTTATTATGTTGTTGCGGCTTCGGAACCTTTAAATATCTCGATATATCTCGAAAACTACGCATCTGATCAAAAAATATCATAGAACATAAATAGTAGGAAACTTAATTTCCTACAAAAAAGCTCTCTCAACGTTTTGCCATAGCTCGCATTGTTTCCGAGATATTTGCAGATATATCTCAAGGGAAGGGGCCTGACGGACATATTTCGAGATATTTCTTCTTCTTGTTGTTCTTCTTCTGCACAGCTACGCTGGAAGTGGCATTTGCAGCTCGCAATAGTGCAGAGTTATCTCAAAGAAAGGGGCCACGGTGTTTCTGTATCTCTATTATGTTGGTGCGGCTTCGGAACTTTCAAATATCTTGATATATCTCGAGAACTACGCATCTGATCAAAAAATATCATAGAACATAAATAGTAGGAAACTTAATTTCCTACAAAAAAGCTCTCTCAACGTTTTGCCATAGCTCGCATTGTTTCCGAGATATTTGCAGATATATCTCAAGGGAAGGGGCCTGACGGACATATTTCGAGATATTTCTTCTTCTTGTTGTTCTTCTTCTGCACAGCTACGCTGGAAGTGGCATTTGCAGCTCGCAATAGTGCAGAGTTATCTCAAAGAAAGGGGCCACGGTGTTTCTGTATCTCTATTATGTTGGTGCGGCTTCGGAACTTTCAAATATCTTGTTATATCTCGAGAACTACGCATCTGATCAAAAAATATCATAGAACATAAAAAGTAGGAAACTTAATTCTCTACAAAAAAGGTCTCTTAACATTTTGCCATAGCTTGCTTCGTTTCCGAGATATTTGCAGATTTATCTCAAGGGAAGGGGTCTGACGGACATATTTCGAGATATTTCTTCTTCTTGTTGTTCTTCTTCTGCACAGCTAAGCTGGAAGTGGCATTTGCGGCTAGCACTAGTGCAGAGTTATCTCAAAGAAAGGGGCCACGGTGTTTCTGAATCTCTATTATGTTGGTGCGGCTTTGGAACTTTTAAATATCTCGATATATCTCGAAAACTACGCTTCTGATCAAAAAATATCATAAACATAAATTGTAGGAAACATATTTCTCTACAAAAACCGTCTCTTAACATCTTGCCATAGCTCGCTTCGTTTCCGAGATATTTGCAGATTCAGCTCAAAGGAACGGGCCTGACGGACATATTTCGAGATATTTCTTCTTCTTGTTGTTCTTCTTCTGCACAGCTAAGCTGGAAGTGGCATCTGCAGCTCGCAATAGTGCAGAGTTATCTCAAAGAAAGGGGCCACGGTGTTTCTGTATCTCTATTATGTTGGTGCGGCTTCGGAACTTTTAAATATCTTGATATATCTCGAGAACTACGCATCTGATCAAAAAATATCATAGAACATAAAAAGTAGGAAACTTAATTCTCTACAAAAAAGGTCTCTTAACATTTTGCCATAGCTCGCTTCGTTTCCGAGATATTTGCAGATTTATCTCAAGGGAAGGGGCCTGACGGACATATTTCGAGATATTTCTTCTTCTTGTTGTTCTTCTTCTGCACAGCTAAGCTGGAAGTGGCATTTCCAGCTCGCAATAGTGCAGAGTTATCTCAAAGAAAGGGGCCACGGTGTTTCTGTATCTCTATTATGTTGGTGCGACTTCGGAACTTTTAAATATCTTGATATATCTCGAGAACTACGCATCTGATCAAAAAATATCATAGAACATAAAAAGTAGGAAACTTAATTCTCTACAAAAAAGGTCTCTTAACATTTTGCCATAGCTCGCTTCGTTTCCGAGATATTTGCAGATTTATCTCAAGGGAAGGGGCCTGACGGACATATTTCGAGATATTTCTTCTTCTTGTTGTTCTTCTTCTGCACAGCTAAGCTGGAAGTGGCATTTGCAGCTCGCAATAGTGCAGAGTTATCTCAAAGAAAGGGGCCACGGTGTCTCTGTATCTCTATTATGTTGGTGCGGCTTCGGAACTTTTAAATATCTTGATATATCTCGAGAACTACGCATCTGATCAAAAAATATCATACAACATAAAAAGTAGGAAACTTAATTCTCTACAAAAAAGGTTTCTTAACATTTTGCCATAGCTCGCTTCGTTTCCGAGATATTTGCAGATATATCTCAAGGGAAGGGGCCTGACGGACATATTTCGAGATATTTCTTCTTCTTGTTGTTCTTCTTCTGCACAGCTAAGCTGGAAGTGGCATTTGCGGCTCGCACTAGTGCAGAGTTATCTCAAAGAAAGGGGTCACGGTGTTTCTGTATCTCTATTATGTTGGTGCGGCCACGGAACTTTTAAATATCTTGATATATCTCGAGAACTACGCATCTGATCAAAAAATATCATAGAACATAAAAAGTAGGAAACTTAATTCTCTACAAAAAAGGTCTCTTAACATTTTGCCATAGCTCGCTTCCTTTCCGAGATATTTGCAGATTTATCTCAAGGGAAGGGGCCTGACGGACATATTTCGGGATATTTCTTCTTGTTGTTCTTATTCTGGGCAGGTAAGCGGGAAGCGGCATTTGCAGCACGCAATAGTGCAGAGTTATCTCAAAGAAAGGGGCCACGGTGTTTCTGTATCTCTATTATGTTGGTGCGGCTTCGGAACTTTTAAATATCTTGATATATCTCGAGAACTACGCATCTGATCAAAAAATATCATAGAACATAAAAAGTAGGTAACTTAATTCTCTACGAAAAAGGTCTCTTAACATTTTGCCATAGCTCGCTTCGTTTCCGAGATATTTGCAGATTTATCTCAAGGGAAGGGGTCTGACGGACATATTTCGAGATATTTCTTCTTCTTGTTGTTCTTCTTCTGCACAGCTAAGCTGGAAGTGGCATTTACAGCTCGCAATACTGCAGAGTTATCTCAAAGATAGGGGCCACGGTGTTTCTGTATCTCTACTATGTTGGCGCGGCTTCGGTACTTTTAAATATCCTGATATATCTCGAGAACTACGCATCTGATCAAAAAATATCATAGAACATAAAAAGTAGGAAGCTTAATTCTCTACAAAAAAGGTCTCTTAACATTTTGCCATAGCTCGCTTCGTTTCCGAGATATTTGCAGATTTATCTCAAGGGAAGGGGCCAGACGGACATATTTCGAGATATTTCTTCTTCTTGTTGTTCTTCTTCTGCACAGCTCAGCTGGAAGTGGCATTTGCAGCTCGCAATAGTGCAGAGTTATCTCAAAGAAAGGGGCCACGGTGTTTCTGTATCTCTATTATGTTGGTGCGGCTTCGGAACTTTTAAATATCTTGATATATCTCGAGAACTACGCATCTGATCAAAAAATATCATAGAACATAAAAAGTAGGAAACTTAATTCTCTACAAAAAAGCTCTCTTAACATTTTGCCATAGCTCGCTTCGTTTCCGAGATATTTGCAGATTTATCTCAAGGGAAGGGGTCTGACGGACATATTTCGAGATATTTCTTCTTCTTGTTGTTCTTCTTCTGCACAGCTAAACTGGAAGTGGCATTTCCAGCTCGCAATAGTGCAGAGTTATCTCAAAGAAAGGGGCCACGGTGTTTCTGTATCTCTATTATGTTGGTGCGGCTTCGGAACTTTTAAATATCTTGATATATCTCGAGAACTGCGCATCTGATCAAAAAATATCATAGAACATATAAAGTAGGAAACTTAATTCTCTACAAATAGAGTCTCTTAACATTTTGCCATAGCTCGCTTCGTTTCCGAGATATTTGCAGATTTATCTCAAGGGAAGGGGCCTGACGGACATATTTCGAGATATTTCTTCTTCTTGTTGTTCTTCTTCTGCACAGCTAAGCTGGAAGTGGCATTTGCAGCTCGCAATAGTGCAGAGTTATCTCAAAGAAAGGGGCCACGGTGTCTCTGTATCTCTATTATGTTGGTGCGGCTTCGGAACTTTTAAATATCTTGATATATCTCGAGAACTACGCATCTGATCAAAAAATATCATACAACATAAAAAGTAGGAAACTTAATTCTCTACAAAAAAGGTTTCTTAACATTTTGCCATAGCTCGCTTCGTTTCCGAGATATTTGCAGATATATCTCAAGGGAAGGGGCCTGACGGACATATTTCGAGATATTTCTTCTTCTTGTTGTTCTTCTTCTGCACAGCTCAGCTGGAAGTGGCATTTGCAGCTCGCAATAGTGCAGAGTTATCTCAAAGAAAGGGGCCACGGTGTTTCTGTATCTCTATTATGTTGGTGCGGCTTCGGAACTTTTAAATATCTTGATATATCTCGAGAACTACGCATCTGATCAAAAAATATCATAGAACATAAAAAGTAGGAAACTTAATTCTCTACAAAAAAGCTCTCTTAACATTTTGCCATAGCTCGCTTCGTTTCCGAGATATTTGCAGATTTATCTCAAGGGAAGGGGTCTGACGGACATATTTCGAGATATTTCTTCTTCTTGTTGTTCTTCTTCTGCACAGCTAAACTGGAAGTGGCATTTCCAGCTCGCAATAGTGCAGAGTTATCTCAAAGAAAGGGGCCACGGTGTTTCTGTATCTCTATTATGTTGGTGCGGCTTCGGAACTTTTAAATATCTTGATATATCTCGAGAACTGCGCATCTGATCAAAAAATATCATAGAACATATAAAGTAGGAAACTTAATTCTCTACAAATAGAGTCTCTTAACATTTTGCCATAGCTCGCTTCGTTTCCGAGATATTTGCAGATTTATCTCAAGGGAAGGGGCCTGACGGACATATTTCGAGATATTTCTTCTTCTTGTTGTTCTTCTTCTGCACAGCTAAGCTGGAAGTGGCATTTGCAGCTCGCAATAGTGCAGAGTTATCTCAAAGAAAGGGGCCACGGTGTCTCTGTATCTCTATTATGTTGGTGCGGCTTCGGAACTTTTAAATATCTTGATATATCTCGAGAACTACGCATCTGATCAAAAAATATCATAGAACATAAAAAGTAGGAAACTTAATTCTCTACAAAAAGGGTCTCTTAACATTTTGCCATGGCTCGCTTCGTTTCCGAGATATTTGCAGATTTATCTCATGGGAAGGGGCCTGACGGACATATTTCGAGATATTTCTTCTTCTTGTTGTTCTTCTTCTGCACAGCTAAGCTGGAAGTGGCATTTGCGGCTCGCACTAGTGCAGAGTTATCTCAAAGAAAGGGGTCACGGTGTTTCTGTATCGCTATTATGTTGGTGCGGCTTCGGTACTTTTAAATATCCTGATATATCTCGAGAACTACGCATCTGATCAAAAAATATCATAGAACATAAAAAGTAGGAAGCTTAATTCTCTACAAAAAAGGTCTCTTAACATTTTGCCATAGCTCGCTTCGTTTCCGAGATATTTGCAGATTTATCTCAAGGGAAGGGGCCAGACGGACATATTTCGAGATATTTCTTCTTCTTGTTGTTCTTCTTCTGCACAGCTCAGCTGGAAGTGGCATTTGCAGCTCGCAATAGTGCAGAGTTATCTCAAAGAAAGGGGCCACGGTGTTTCTGTATCTCTATTATGTTGGTGCGGCTTCGGAACTTTTAAATATCTTGATATATCTCGAGAACTACGCATCTGATCAAAAAATATCATAGAACATAAAAAGTAGGAAACTTAATTCTCTACAAAAAAGCTCTCTTAACATTTTGCCATAGCTCGCTTCGTTTCCGAGATATTTGCAGATTTATCTCAAGGGAAGGGGTCTGACGGACATATTTCGAGATATTTCTTCTTCTTGTTGTTCTTCTTCTGCACAGCTAAACTGGAAGTGGCATTTCCAGCTCGCAATAGTGCAGAGTTATCTCAAAGAAAGGGGCCACGGTGTTTCTGTATCTCTATTATGTTGGTGCGGCTTCGGAACTTTTAAATATCTTGATATATCTCGAGAACTGCGCATCTGATCAAAAAATATCATAGAACATATAAAGTAGGAAACTTAATTCTCTACAAATAGAGTCTCTTAACATTTTGCCATAGCTCGCTTCGTTTCCGAGATATTTGCAGATTTATCTCAAGGGAAGGGGCCTGACGGACATATTTCGAGATATTTCTTCTTCTTGTTGTTCTTCTTCTGCACAGCTAAGCTGGAAGTGGCATTTGCAGCTCGCAATAGTGCAGAGTTATCTCAAAGAAAGGGGCCACGGTGTCTCTGTATCTCTATTATGTTGGTGCGGCTTCGGAACTTTTAAATATCTTGATATATCTCGAGAACTACGCATCTGATCAAAAAATATCATACAACATAAAAAGTAGGAAACTTAATTCTCTACAAAAAAGGTTTCTTAACATTTTGCCATAGCTCGCTTCGTTTCCGAGATATTTGCAGATATATCTCAAGGGAAGGGGCCTGACGGACATATTTCGAGATATTTCTTCTTCTTGTTGTTCTTCTTCTGCACAGCTAAGCTGGAAGTGGCATTTGCGGCTCGCACTAGTGCAGAGTTATCTCAAAGAAAGGGGTCACGGTGTTTCTGTATCTCTATTATGTTGGTGCGGCCACGGAACTTTTAAATATCTTGATATATCTCGAGAACTACGCATCTGATCAAAAAATATCATAGAACATAAAAAGTAGGAAACTTAATTCTCTACAAAAAAGGTCTCTTAACATTTTGCCATAGCTCGCTTCCTTTCCGAGATATTTGCAGATTTATCTCAAGGGAAGGGGCCTGACGGACATATTTCGGGATATTTCTTCTTGTTGTTCTTATTCTGGGCAGGTAAGCGGGAAGCGGCATTTGCAGCACGCAATAGTGCAGAGTTATCTCAAAGAAAGGGGCCACGGTGTTTCTGTATCTCTATTATGTTGGTGCGGCTTCGGAACTTTTAAATATCTTGATATATCTCGAGAACTACGCATCTGATCAAAAAATATCATAGAACATAAAAAGTAGGTAACTTAATTCTCTACGAAAAAGGTCTCTTAACATTTTGCCATAGCTCGCTTCGTTTCCGAGATATTTGCAGATTTATCTCAAGGGAAGGGGCCTGACGGACATATTTCGAGATATTTCTTCTTCTTGTTGTTCTTCTTCTGCACAGCTAAGCTGGAAGTGGCATTTACAGCTCGCAATACTGCAGAGTTATCTCAAAGATAGGGGCCACGGTGTTTCTGTATCTCTACTATGTTGGTGCGGCTTCGGTACTTTTAAATATCCTGATATATCTCGAGAACTACGCATCTGATCAAAAAATATCATAGAACATAAAAAGTAGGAAGCTTAATTCTCTACAAAAAAGGTCTCTTAACATTTTGCCATAGCTCGCTTCGTTTCCGAGATATTTGCAGATTTATCTCAAGGGAAGGGGCCAGACGGACATATTTCGAGATATTTCTTCTTCTTGTTGTTCTTCTTCTGCACAGCTCAGCTGGAAGTGGCATTTGCAGCTCGCAATAGTGCAGAGTTATCTCAAAGAAAGGGGCCACGGTGTTTCTGTATCTCTATTATGTTGGTGCGGCTTCGGAACTTTTAAATATCTTGATATATCTCGAGAACTACGCATCTGATCAAAAAATATCATAGAACATAAAAAGTAGGAAACTTAATTCTCTACAAAAAAGCTCTCTTAACATTTTGCCATAGCTCGCTTCGTTTCCGAGATATTTGCAGATTTATCTCAAGGGAAGGGGTCTGACGGACATATTTCGAGATATTTCTTCTTCTTGTTGTTCTTCTTCTGCACAGCTAAACTGGAAGTGGCATTTCCAGCTCGCAATAGTGCAGAGTTATCTCAAAGAAAGGGGCCACGGTGTTTCTGTATCTCTATTATGTTGGTGCGGCTTCGGAACTTTTAAATATCTTGATATATCTCGAGAACTGCGCATCTGATCAAAAAATATCATAGAACATATAAAGTAGGAAACTTAATTCTCTACAAATAGAGTCTCTTAACATTTTGCCATAGCTCGCTTCGTTTCCGAGATATTTGCAGATTTATCTCAAGGGAAGGGGCCTGACGGACATATTTCGAGATATTTCTTCTTCTTGTTGTTCTTCTTCTGCACAGCTAAGCTGGAAGTGGCATTTGCAGCTCGCAATAGTGCAGAGTTATCTCAAAGAAAGGGGCCACGGTGTCTCTGTATCTCTATTATGTTGGTGCGGCTTCGGAACTTTTAAATATCTTGATATATCTCGAGAACTACGCATCTGATCAAAAAATATCATAGAACATAAAAAGTAGGAAACTTAATTCTCTACAAAAAGGGTCTCTTAACATTTTGCCATGGCTCGCTTCGTTTCCGAGATATTTGCAGATTTATCTCATGGGAAGGGGCCTGACGGACATATTTCGAGATATTTCTTCTTCTTGTTGTTCTTCTTCTGCACAGCTAAGCTGGAAGTGGCATTTGCGGCTCGCACTAGTGCAGAGTTATCTCAAAGAAAGGGGTCACGGTGTTTCTGTATCGCTATTATGTTGGTGCGGCCACGGAACTTTTAAATATCTTGATATATCTCGAGAACTACGCATCTGATCAAAAAATATCATAGAACATAAAAAGTAGGAAACTTAATTCTCTACAAAAAAGGTCTCTTAACATTTTGCCATAGCTCGCTTCCTTTCCGAGATATTTGCAGATTTATCTCAAGGGAAGGGGCCTGACGGACATATTTCGGGATATTTCTTCTTGTTGTTCTTCTTCTGCACAGGTAAGCTGGAAGTGGCATTTGCGGCTCGCACTAGTGCAGAGTTATCTCAAAGAAAGGGGCCACGGTGTTTCTGTATCTCTATTATGTTGGTGCGGCTTCGGAACTTTTAAATATCTCGATATATCTCGAAAACTACGCTTCTGATCAAAAAATATCATAGAACATAAAAAGTAGGAAACTCAATTCTCTACAAAAAAGGTCTCTTAACATTTTGCAATAGCTCGCTTCGTTTCCGAGATATTTGCAGATTTATCTCAAGGGAAGGGGCCTGACGGACATATTTCGAGATATTTCTTCTTCTTGTTGTTCTTCTTCGGCACAGCTAAGCTGGAAGTGGCATTTGCGGCTCGCACTAGTGCAGAGTTATCTCAAAGAAAGGGGTCACGGTGTTTCTGTATCTCTATTATGTTGGTGCGGCCACGGAACTTTTAAATATCTTGATATATCTCGAGAACTACGCATCTGATCAAAAAACATCATAGAACATAAAAAGTAGGAAACTTAATTCTCTACAAAAAAGGTCTCTTAACATTTTGCCATAGCTCGCTTCCTTTCCGAGATATTTGCAGATTTATCTCAAGGGAAGGGGCCTGACGGACATATTTCGGGATATTTCTTCTTGTTGTTCTTCTTCTGCACAGGTAAGCTGGAAGTGGCATTTGCGGCTCGCACTAGTGCAGAGTTATCTCAAAGAAAGGGGCCACGGTGTTTCTGTATCTCTATTATGTTGGTGCGGCTTCGGAACTTTTAAATATCTCGATATACCTCGAAAACTACGCTTCTGATCAAAAAATATCATAGAACATAAAAAGTAGGAAACTTAATTCTCTACAAAAAAGGTCTCTTAACATTTTGCAATAGCTCGCTTCGTTTCCGGGATATTTGCAGATGTATCTCAAGGGAAGGGGTCTGACGGACATATTTCGAGATATTTCTTCTTCTTGTTGTTCTTATTCTGGGCAGGTAAGCGGGAAGCGGCATTTGCAGCACGCAATAGTGCAGAGTTATCTCAAAGAAAGGGGCCACGGTGTTTCTGTATCTATTATGTTGGTGCGGCTTCGGAACTTTTAAATATCTTGATATATCTCGAGAACTACGCATCTGATCAAAAAATATCATAGAACATAAAAAGTAGGTAACTTAATTCTCTACGAAAAAGGTCTCTTAACATTTTGCCATAGCTCGCTTCGTTTCCGAGATATTTGCAGATTTATCTCAAGGGAAGGGGCCTGACGGACATATTTCGAGATATTTCTTCTTCTTGTTGTTCTTCTTCTGCACAGCTAAGCTGGAAGTGGCATTTACAGCTCGCAATACTGCAGAGTTATCTCAAAGATAGGGGCCACGGTGTTTCTGTATCTCTATTATGTTGGTGCGGCTTCGGTACTTTTAAATATCCTGATATATCTCGAGAACTACGCATCTGATCAAAAAATATCATAGAACATAAGAAGTAGGAAGCTTAATTCTCTACAAAAAAGGTCTCTTAACATTTTGCCATAGCTCGCTTCCTTTCCGAGATATTTGCAGATTTATCTCAAGGGAAGGGGCCTGACGGACATATTTCGAGATATTTCTTCTTCTTGTTGTTCTTCTTCTGCACAGCTCAGCTGGAAGTGGCATTTGCAGCTCGCAATAGTGCAGAGTTATCGCAAAGAAAGGGGCCACGGTGTTTCTGTATCTCTATTATGTTGGTGCGGCTTCGGAACTTTTAAATATCCCGATATATCTCGAAAACTACGCTTCTGATCAAAAAATATCATAGGACATAAATTGTAGGAAACATAATTCTCTACAAAAAAGGTCTCTCAACATTTTGCCATAGCTCGCTTCGTTTCCGAGATATTTGCAGATACATCTCAAGGGAAGGGGCCTGACGGACATATTTCGAGATATTTCTTCTTCTTGTTGTTCTTCTTCTGCACAGCTAAGCTGGGAGTGGCATTTGCAGCTCGCAATAGTGCAGAGTTATCTCAAAGAAAGGGGCCACGGTGTTTCTGTATCTCTATTATGTTGGTGCGGCTTCGGAACTTTTAAATATCTTGATATATCTCGAGAACTACGCATCTGATCAAAAAATATCATAGAACATAAAAAGTAGGAAACTTAATTCTCTACAAAAAAGGTCTCTTAACATTTTGCCATAGCTCGCTTCGTTTCCGAGATATTTGCAGATTTATCTCAAGGGAAGGGGTCTGACGGACATATTTCGAGATATTTCTTCTTCTTGTTGTTCTTCTTCTGCACAGCTAAACTGGAAGTGGCATTTCCAGCTCGCAATAGTGCAGAGTTATCTCAAAGAAAGGGGCCACGGTGTTTCTGTATCTCTATTATGTTGGTGCGGCTTCGGAACTTTTAAATATCTTGATATATCTCGAGAACTGCGCATCTGATCAAAAAATATCATAGAACATATAAAGTAGGAAACTTAATTCTCTACAAATAGAGTCTCTTAACATTTTGCCATAGCTCGCTTCGTTTCCGAGATATTTGCAGATTTATCTCAAGGGAAGGGGCCTGACGGACATATTTCGAGATATTTCTTCTTCTTGTTGTTCTTCTTCTGCACAGCTAAGCTGGAAGTGGCATTTGCAGCTCGCAATAGTGCAGAGTTATCTCAACGAAAGGGGCCACGGTGTCTCTGTATCTCTATTATGTTGGTGCGGCTTCGGAACTTTTAAATATCTTGATATATCTCGAGAACTACGGATCTGATCAAAAAATATCATAGAACATAAAAAGTAGGAAACTTAATTCTCTACAAAAAAGGTCTCTTAACATTTTGCCATAGCTCGCTTCGTTTCCGAGATATTTGCAGATTTATCTCAAGGGAAGGGGCCTGACGGACATATTTCGAGATATTTCTTCTTCTTGTTGTTCTTCTTCTGCACAGCTAAGCTGGAAGTGGCATTTGCAGCTCGCAATAGTGCAGAGTTATCTCAAAGAAAGGGGCCACGGTGTCTCTGTATCTCTATTATGTTGGTGCGGCTTCGGAACTTTTAAATATCTTGATATATCTCGAGAACTACGCCTCTGATCAAAAAATATCATACAACATAAAAAGTAGGAAACTTAATTCTCTACAAAAAAGGTCTCTTAACATTTTGCCATGGCTCGCTTCGTTTCCGAGATATTTGCAGATTTATCTCATGGGAAGGGGCCTGACGGACATATTTCGAGATATTTCTTCTTCTTGTTGTTCTTCTTCTGCACAGCTAAGCTGGAAGTGGCATTTGCGGCTCGCACTAGTGCAGAGTTATCTCAAAGAAAGGGGTCACGGTGTTTCTGTATCTCTATTATGTTGGTGCGGCCACGGAACTTTTAAATATCTTGATATATCTCGAGAACTACGCATCTGATCAAAAAATATCATAGAACATAAAAAGTAGGAAACTTAATTCTCTACAAAAAAGGTCTCTTAACATTTTGCCATAGCTCGCTTCCTTTCCGAGATATTTGCAGATTTATCTCAAGGGAAGGGGCCTGACGGACATATTTCGGGATATTTCTTCTTGTTGTTCTTCTTCTGCACAGGTAAGCTGGAAGTGGCATTTGCGGCTCGCACTAGTGCAGAGTTATCTCAAAGAAAGGGGCCACGGTGTTTCTGTATCTCTATTATGTTGGTGCGGCTTCGGAACTTTTAAATATCTCGATATATCTCGAAAACTACGCTTCTGATCAAAAAATATCATAGAACATAAAAAGTAGGAAACTCAATTCTCTACAAAAAAGGTCTCTTAACATTTTGCAATAGCTCGCTTCGTTTCCGAGATATTTGCAGATATATCTCAAGGGAAGGGGCCTGACGGACATATTTCGAGATATTTCTTCTTCTTGTTGTTCTTCTTCTGCACAGCTAAGCTGGAAGTGGCATTTGCAGCTCGCAATAGTGCAGAGTTATCTCAAAGAAAGGGGCCACGGTGTTTCTGTATCTCTATTATGTTGGTGCGGCTTCGGAACTTTTAAATATCTTGATATATCTCGAGAACTACGCATCTGATCAAAAAATATCATACAACATAAAAAGTAGGAAACTTAATTCTCTACAAAAAAGGTCTCTTAACATTTTGCCATAGCTCGCTTCGTTTCCGAGATATTTGCAGATTTATCTCAAGGGAAGGGGCCTGACGGACATATTTCGAGATATTTCTTCTTCTTGTTGTTCTTCTTCTGCACAGCTAAGCTGGAAGTGGCATTTACAGCTCGCAATACTGCAGAGTTATCTCAAAGATAGGGGCCACGGTGTTTCTGTATCTCTATTATGTTGGTGCGGCTTCGGTACTTTTAAATATCCTGATATATCTCGAGAACTACGCATCTGATCAAAAAATATCATAGAACATAAAAAGTAGGAAGCTTAATTCTCTACAAAAAAGGTCTCTTAACATTTTGCCATAGCTCGCTTCGTTTCCGAGATATTTGCAGATTTATCTCAAGGGAAGGGGCCTGACGGACATATTTCGAGATATTTCTTCTTCTTGTTGTTCTTCTTCTGCACAGCTCAGCTGGAAGTGGCATTTGCAGCTCGCAATAGTGCAGAGTTATCTCAAAGAAAGGGGCCACGGTGTTTCTGTATCTCTATTATGTTGGTGCGGCTTCGGAACTTTTAAATATCTCGATATATCTCGAAAACTACGCTTCTGATCAAAAAATATCATAGAACATAAATTGTAGGAAACATAATTCTCTACAAATAAAGTCTCTTAATATTTTGCCATAGCTCGCTTCGTTTCCGAGATATTTGCAGATTTATCTCAAGGGAAGGGGCCTGACGGACATATTTCGAGATATTTCTTCTTCTTGTTGTTCTTCTTCTGCACAGCTAAGCTGGAAGTGGCATTTGCAGCTCGCAATAGTGCAGAGTTATCTCAAAGAAAGGGGCCACGGTGTTTCTGTATCTCTATTATGTTGGTGCGGCTTCGGAACTTTTAAATATCTTGATATATCTCGAGAACTACGCATCTGATCAAAAAATATCATACAACATAAAAAGTAGGAAACTTAATTCTCTACAAAAAAGGTCTCTTAACATTTTGCCATAGCTCGCTTCGTTTCCGAGATATTTGCAGATTTATCTCAAGGGAAGGGGCCTGACGGACATATTTCGAGATATTTCTTCTTCTTGTTGTTCTTCTTCTGCACAGCTAAGCTGGAAGTGGCATTTGCAGCTCGCAATAGTGCAGAGTTATCTCAAAGAAAGGGCCACGGTGTTTCTGTATCTCTATTATGTTGGTGCGGCTTCGGTACTTTTAAATATCCTGATATATCTCGAGAACTACGCATCTGATCAAAAAATATCATAGATCATAAAAAGTAGGAAACTTAATTCTCTACAAAAAAGGTCTCTTAACATTTTGCCATGGCTCGCTTCGTTTCCGAGATATTTGCAGATTTATCTCATGGGAAGGGGCCTGACGGACATATTTCGAGATATTTCTTCTTCTTGTTGTTCTTCTTCTGCACAGCTAAGCTGGAAGTGGCATTTGCGGCTCGCACTAGTGCAGAGTTATCTCAAAGAAAGGGGTCACGGTGTTTCTGTATCTCTATTATGTTGGTGCGGCCACGGAACTTTTAAATATCTTGATATATCTCGAGAACTACGCATCTGATCAAAAAATATCATAGAACATAAAAAGTAGGAAACTTAATTCTCTACAAAAAAGGTCTCTTAACATTTTGCCATAGCTCGCTTCCTTTCCGAGATATTTGCAGATTTATCTCAAGGGAAGGGGCCTGACGGACATATTTCGGGATATTTCTTCTTGTTGTTCTTCTTCTGCACAGGTAAGCTGGAAGTGGCATTTGCGGCTCGCACTAGTGCAGAGTTATCTCAAAGAAAGGGGCCACGGTGTTTCTGTATCTCTATTATGTTGGTGCCGCTTCGGAACTTTTAAATATCTCGATATATCTCGAAAACTACGCTTCTGATCAAAAAATATCATAGAACATAAAAAGTAGGAAACTCAATTCTCTACAAAATAGGTCTCTTAACATTTTGCAATAGCTCGCTTCGTTTCCGAGATATTTGCAGATATATCTCAAGGGAAGGGGCCTGACGGACATATTTCGAGATATTTCTTCTTCTTGTTGTTCTTCTTCTGCACAGCTAAGCTGGAAGTGGCATTTGCAGCTCGCAATAGTGCAGAGTTATCTCAAAGAAAGGGGCCACGGTGTTTCTGTATCTCTATTATGTTGGTGCGGCTTCGGAACTTTTAAATATCTTGATATATCTCGAGAACTACGCATCTGATCAAAAAATATCATACAACATAAAAAGTAGGAAACTTAATTCTCTACAAAAAAGGTCTCTTAACATTTTGCCATAGCTCGCTTCGTTTCCGAGATATTTGCAGATTTATCTCAAGGGAAGGGGCCTGACGGACATATTTCGAGATATTTCTTCTTCTTGTTGTTCTTCTTCTGCACAGCTAAGCTGGAAGTGGCATTTACAGCTCGCAATACTGCAGAGTTATCTCAAAGATAGGGGCCACGGTGTTTCTGTATCTCTATTATGTTGGTGCGGCTTCGGTACTTTTAAATATCCTGATATATCTCGAGAACTACGCATCTGATCAAAAAATATCATAGAACATAAAAAGTAGGAAGCTTAATTCTCTACAAAAAAGGTCTCTTAACATTTTGCCATAGCTCGCTTCGTTTCCGAGATATTTGCAGATTTATCTCAAGGGAAGGGGCCTGACGGACATATTTCGAGATATTTCTTCTTCTTGTTGTTCTTCTTCTGCACAGCTAAGCTGGAAGTGGCATTTACAGCTCGCAATACTGCAGAGTTATCTCAAAGATAGGGGCCACGGTGTTTCTGTATCTCTATTATGTTGGTGCGGCTTCGGTACTTTTAAATATCCTGATATATCTCGAGAACTACGCATCTGATCAAAAAATATCATAGAACATAAAAAGTAGGAAGCTTAATTCTCTACAAAAAAGGTCTCTTAACATTTTGCCATAGCTCGCTTCGTTTCCGAGATATTTGCAGATTTATCTCAAGGGAAGGGGCCTGACGGACATATTTCGAGATATTTCTTCTTCTTGTTGTTCTTCTTCTGCACAGCTCAGCTGGAAGTGGCATTTGCAGCTCGCATTAGTGCAGAGTTATCTCAAAGAAAGGGGCCACGGTGTTTCTGTATCTCTATTATGTTGGTGCGGCTTCGGAACTTTTAAATATCTTGATATATCTCGAGAACTACGCATCTGATCAAAAAATATCATAGAACATAAAAAGTAGGAAACTTAATTCTCTACAAAAAAGGTCTCTTAACATTTTGCCATAGCTCGCTTCGTTTCCGAGATATTTGCAGATTTATCTCAAGGGAAGGGGCCTGACGGACATATTTCGAGATATTTCTTCTTCTTGTTGTTCTTCTTCTGCACAGCTCAGCTGGAAGTGGCATTTGCAGCTCGCAATAGTGCAGAGTTATCTCAAAGAAAGGGGCCACGGTGTTTCTGTATCTCTATTATGTTGGTGCGGCTTCGGAACTTTTAAATATCTTGATATATCTCGAGAACTACGCATCTGATCAAAAAATATCATAGAACATAAAAAGTAGGAAACTTAATTCTCTACAAAAAAGGTCTCTTAACATTTTGCCATAGCTCGCTTCGTTTCCGAGATATTTGCAGATTTATCTCAAGGGAAGGGGCCTGACGGACATATTTCGAGATATTTCTTCTTCTTGTTGTTCTTCTTCTGCACAGCTAAGCTGGAAGTGGCATTTGCGGCTCGCACTAGTGCAGAGTTATCTCAAAGAAAGGGGCCACGGTGTTTCTGTATCTCTATTATGTTGGTGCGGCTTCGGAACTTTTAAATATCTCGATATATCTCGAAAACTACGCTTCTGATCAAAAAATATCATAGAACATAAATTGTAGGAAACATAATTCTCTACAAATAAAGTCTCTTAATATTTTGCCATAGCTCGCTTCGTTTCCGAGATATTTGCAGATTTATCTCAAGGGAAGGGGCCTGACGGACATATTTCGAGATATTTCTTCTTCTTGTTGTTCTTCTTCTGCACAGCTAAGCTGGAAGTGGCATTTGCAGCTCGCAATAGTGCAGAGTTATCTCAAAGAAAGGGGCCACGGTGTTTCTGTATCTCTATTATGTTGGTGCGGCTTCGGAACTTTTAAATATCTTGATATATCTCGAGAACTACGCATCTGATCAAAAAATATCATAGAACATAAAAAGTAGGAAACTTAATTCTCTACAAAAAAGGTCTCTTAACATTTTGCCATAGCTCGCTTCGTATCCGAGATATTTGCAGATTTATCTCAAGGGAAGGGGCCTGACGGACATATTTCGAGATATTTCTTCTTCTTGTTGTTCTTCTTCTGCACAGCTAAGCTGGAAGTGGCATTTGCGGCTGGCACTAGTGCAGAGTTATCTCAAAGAAAGGGGCCACGGTGTTTCTGTATCTCTATTATGTTGGTGCGGCTTCGGAACTTTTAAATATCTCGATATATCTCGAAAACTACGCTTCTGATCAAAAAATATCATAGAACATAAATTGTAGGAAACATAATTCTCTACAAATAAAGTCTCTTAATATTTTGCCATAGCTCGCTTCGTTTCCGAGATATTTGCAGATTTATCTCAAGGGAAGGGGCCTGACGGACATATTTCGAGATATTTCTTCTTCTTGTTGTTCTTCTTCTGCACAGCTAAGCTGGAAGTGGCATTTGCAGCTCGCAATAGTGCAGAGTTATCTCAAAGAAAGGGGCCACGGTGTTTCTGTATCTCTATTATGTTGGTGCGGCTTCGGAACTTTTAAATATCTTGATATATCTCGAGAACTACGCATCTGATCAAAAAATATCATAGAACATAAAAAGTAGGAAACTTAATTCTCTACAAAAAAGGTCTCTTAACATTTTGCCATAGCTCGCTTCGTATCCGAGATATTTGCAGATTTATCTCAAGGGAAGGGGCCTGACGGACATATTTCGAGATATTTCTTCTTCTTGTTGTTCTTCTTCTGGGCAGCTAAGCGGGAAGTGGCATTTGCAGCACGCAATATTGCAGAGTTATCTCAAAGAAAGGGGCCACGGTGTTTCTGTATCTCTATTATGTTGGTGCGGCTTCGGAACTTTTAAATATCTCGATATATCTCGAAAACTACGCTTCTGATATAAAAATATCATAGAACATAAATTGTAGGAAACATAATTCTCTACAAAAAAGGTCTCTTAATATTTTGCCATAGCTCGCTTCGTTTCCGAGATATTTGCAGATACATCTCAAGGGAAGGGGCCTGACGGACATATTTCGAGATATTTCTTCTTCTTGTTGTTCTTCTTCTGCACAGCTAAGCTGGAAGTGGCATTTGCAGCTCGCAATAGTGCAGAGTTATCTCAAAGAAAGGGGCCACGGTGTTTCTGTATCTCTATTATGTTGGTGCGGCTTCGGAACTTTTAAATATCTTGATATATCTCGAGAACTACGCATCTGATCAAAAAATGTCATAGAACATAAAAAGTAGGAAACTTAATTCTCTACAAAAAAGGTCTCTTAACATTTTGCCATAGCTCGCTTCGTTTCCGAGATATTTGCAGATTTATCTCAAGGGAAGGGGTCTGACGGACATATTTCGAGATATTTCTTCTTCTTGTTGTTCTTCTTCTGCACAGCTAAACTGGAAGTGGCATTTCCAGCTCGCAATAGTGCAGAGTTATCTCAAAGAAAGGGGCCACGGTGTTTCTGTATCTCTATTATGTTGGTGCGGCTTCGAAACTTTTAAATATCTTGATATATCTCGAGAACTGCGCATCTGATCAAAAAATATCATAGAACATAAAAAGTAGGAAACTTAATTCTCTACAAATAGAGTCTCTTAACATTTTGCCATAGCTCGCTTCGTTTCCGAGATATTTGCACATTTATCTCAAGGGAAGGGGCCTGACGGACATATTTCGAGATATTTCTTCTTCTTGTTGTTCTTCTTCTGCACAGCTAAGCTGAAAGTGGCATTTGCAGCTCGCAATAGTGCAGAGTTATCTCAAAGAAAGGGGCCACGGTGTCTCTGTATCTCTATTATGTTGGTGCGGCTTCGGAACTTTTAAATATCTTGATATATCTCGAGAACTACGCATCTGATCAAAAAATATCATAGAACATAAAAAGTAGGAAACTTAATTCTCTACAAAAAAGGGCTCTTAACATTTTGCCATAGCTCGCTTCGTTTCCGAGATATTGGCAGATTTATCTCAAGGGAAGGGGCCTGACGGACATATTTCGAGATATTTCTTCTTCTTGTTGTTCTTCTTCTGCACAGCTAAGCTGGAAGTGGCATTTACAGCTCGCAATACTGCAGAGTTATCTCAAAGATAGGGGCCACGGTGTTTCTGTATCTCTATTATGTTGGTGCGGCTTCGGTACTTTTAAATATCCTGATATATCTCGAGAACTACGCATCTGATCAAAAAATATCATAGAACATAAAAAGTAGGAAGCTTAATTCTCTACAAAAAAGGTCTCTTAACATTTTGCCATAGCTCGCTTCGTTTCCGAGATATTTGCAGATTTATCTCAAGGGAAGGGGCCTGACGGACATATTTCGAGATATTTCTTCTTCTTCTTGTTCTTCTTCTGCACAGCTAAGCTGGAAGTGGCATTTACAGCTCGCAATACTGCAGAGTTATCTCAAAGATAGGGGCCACGGTGTTTCTGTATCTCTATTATGTTGGTGCGGCTTCGGTACTTTTAAATATCCTGATATATCTCGAGAACTACGCATCTGATCAAAAAATATCATGGAACATAAAAAGTAGGAAGCTTAATTCTCTACAAAAAAGGTCTCTTAACATTTTGCCATAGCTCGCTTCGTTTCCGAGATATTTGCAGATTTATCTCAAGGGAAGGGGCCTGACGGACATATTTCGAGATATTTCTTCTTCTTGTTGTTCTTCTTCTGCACAGCTCAGCTGGAAGTGGCATTTGCAGCTCGCAATAGTGCAGAGTTATCTCAAAGAAAGGGGCCACGGTGTTTCTGTATCTCTATTATGTTGGTGCGGCTTCGGAACTTTTAAATATCTTGATATATCTCGAGAACTACGCATCTGATCAAAAAATATCATAGAACATAAAAAGTAGGAAACTTAATTCTCTACAAAAAAGGTCTCTTAGCATTTTGCCATAGCTCGCTTCGTTTCCGAGATATTTGCAGATTTATCTCAAGGGAAGGGGCCTGACGGACATATTTCGAGATATTTCTTCTTCTTGTTGTTCTTCTTCTGCACAGCTAAGCTGGAAGTGGCATTTGCGGCTCGCACTAGTGCAGAGTTATCTCAAAGAAAGGGGCCACGGTGTTTCTGTATCTCTATTATGTTGGTGCGGCTTCGGAACTTTTAAATATCTCGATATATCTCGAAAACTACGCTTCTGATCAAAAAATATCATAGAACATAAATTGTAGGAAACATAATTCTCTACAAATAAAGTCTCTTAATATTTTGCCATAGCTCGCTTCGTTTCCGAGATATTTGCAGATTTATCTCAAGGGAAGGGGCCTGACGGACATATTTCGAGATATTTCTTCTTCTTGTTGTTCTTCTTCTGCACAGCTAAGCTGGAAGTGGCATTTGCAGCTCGCAATAGTGCAGAGTTATCTCAAAGAAAGGGGCCACGGTGTTTCTGTATCTCTATTATGTTGGTGCGGCTTCGGAGCTTTTAAATATCTTGATATATCTCGAGAACTACGCATCTGATCAAAAAATATCATAGAACATAAAAAGTAGGAAACTTAATTCTCTACAAAAAAGGTCTCTTAACATTTTGCCATAGCTCGCTTCGTATCCGAGATATTTGCAGATTGATCTCAAGGGAAGGGGCCTGACGGACATATTTCGAGATATTTCTTCTTCTTGTTGTTCTTCTTCTGCACAGCTAAGCTGGAAGTGGCATTTGCGGCTGGCACTAGTGCAGAGTTATCTCAAAGAAAGGGGCCACGGTGTTTCTGTATCTCTATTATGTTGGTGCGGCTTCGGAACTTTTAAATATCTCGATATATCTCGAAAACTACGCTTCTGATCAAAAAATATCATAGAACATAAATTGTAGGAAACATAATTCTCTACAAAAAAGGTCTCTTAACATTTTGCCATAGCTCGCTTCGTATCCGAGATATTTGCAGATTTATCTCAAGGGAAGGGGCCTGACGGACATATTTCGAGATATTTCTTCTTCTTGTTGTTCTTCTTCTGGGCAGCTAAGCGGGAAGTGGCATTTGCAGCACGCAATATTGCAGAGTTATCTCAAAGAAAGGGGCCACGGTGTTTCTGTATCTCTATTATGTTGGTGCGGCTTCGGAACTTTTAAATATCTCGATATATCTCGAAAACTACGCTTCTGATATAAAAATATCATAGAACATAAATTGTAGGAAACATAATTCTCTACAAAAAAGGTCTCTTAATATTTTGCCATAGCTCGCTTCGTTTCCGAGATATTTGCAGATACATCTCAAGGGAAGGGGCCTGACGGACATATTTCGATATATTTCTTCTTCTTGTTGTTCTTCTTCTGCACAGCTAAGCTGGAAGTGGCATTTGCAGCTCGCAATAGTGCAGAGTTATCTCAAAGAAAGGGGCCACGGTGTTTCTGTATCTCTATTATGTTGGTGCGGCTTCGGAACTTTTAAATATCTTGATATATCTCGAGAACTACGCATCTGATCAAAAAATATCATAGAACATAAAAAGTAGGAAACTTAATTCTCTACAAAAAAGGTCTCTTAACATTTTGCCATAGCTCGCTTCGTTTCCGAGATATTTGCAGATTTATCTCAAGGGAAGGGGTCTGACGGACATATTTCGAGATATTTCTTCTTCTTGTTGTTCTTCTTCTGCACAGCTAAACTGGAAGTGGCATTTCCAGCTCGCAATAGTGCAGAGTTATCTCAAAGAAAGGGGCCACGGTGTTTCTGTATCTCTATTATGTTGGTGCGGCTTCGAAACTTTTAAATATCTTGATATATCTCGAGAACTGCGCATCTGATCAAAAAATATCATAGAACATAAAAAGTAGGAAACTTAATTCTCTACAAATAGAGTCTCTTAACATTTTGCCATAGCTCGCTTCGTTTCCGAGATATTTGCAGATTTATCTCAAGGGAAGGGGCCTGACGGACATATTTCGAGATATTTCTTCTTCTTGTTGTTCTTCTTCTGCACAGCTAAGCTGAAAGTGGCATTTGCAGCTCGCAATAGTGCAGAGTTATCTCAAAGAAAGGGGCCACGGTGTCTCTGTATCTCTATTATGTTGGTGCGGCTTCGGAACTTTTAAATATCTTGATATATCTCGAGAACTACGCATCTGATCAAAAAATATCATAGAACATAAAAAGTAGGAAACTTAATTCTCTACAAAAAAGGGCTCTTAACATTTTGCCATAGCTCGCTTCGTTTCCGAGATATTGGCAGATTTATCTCAAGGGAAGGGGCCTGACGGACATATTTCGAGATATTTCTTCTTCTTGTTGTTCTTCTTCTGCACAGCTAAGCTGGAAGTGGCATTTACAGCTCGCAATACTGCAGAGTTATCTCAAAGATAGGGGCCACGGTGTTTCTGTATCTCTATTATGTTGGTGCGGCTTCGGTACTTTTAAATATCCTGATATATCTCGAGAACTACGCATCTGATCAAAAAATATCATAGAACATAAAAAGTAGGAAGCTTAATTCTCTACAAAAAAGGTCTCTTAACATTTTGCCATAGCTCGCTTCGTTTCCGAGATATTTGCAGATTTATCTCAAGGGAAGGGGTCTGACGGACATATTTCGAGATATTTCTTCTTCTTGTTGTTCTTCTTCTGCACAGCTAAACTGGAAGTGGCATTTCCAGCTCGCAATAGTGCAGAGTTATCTCAAAGAAAGGGGCCACGGTGTTTCTGTATCTCTATTATGTTGGTGCGGCTTCGAAACTTTTAAATATCTTGATATATCTCGAGAACTGCGCATCTGATCAAAAAATATCATAGAACATAAAAAGTAGGAAACTTAATTCTCTACAAATAGAGTCTCTTAACATTTTGCCATAGCTCGCTTCGTTTCCGAGATATTTGCAGATTTATCTCAAGGGAAGGGGCCTGACGGACATATTTCGAGATATTTCTTCTTCTTGTTGTTCTTCTTCTGCACAGCTAAGCTGAAAGTGGCATTTGCAGCTCGCAATAGTGCAGAGTTATCTCAAAGAAAGGGGCCACGGTGTCTCTGTATCTCTATTATGTTGGTGCGGCTTCGGAACTTTTAAATATCTTGATATATCTCGAGAACTACGCATCTGATCAAAAAATATCATAGAACATAAAAAGTGGGAAACTTAATTCTCTACAAAAAAGGTCTCTTAACATTTTGCCATAGCTCGCTTCGTTTCCGAGATATTTGCAGATTTATCTCAAGGGAAGGGGCCTGACGGACATATTTCGAGATATTTCTTCTTCTTGTTGTTCTTCTTCTGCACAGCTAAGCTGGAAGTGGCATTTGCAGCTCGCAATAGTGCAGAGTTATCTCAAAGAAAGGGGCCACGGTGTTTCTGTATCTCTATTATGTTGGTGCGGCTTCGGAACTTTTAAATATCTTGATATATCTCGAGAACTACGCATCTGATCAAAAAATATCATAGAGCATAAAAAGTAGGAAACTTAATTCTCTACAAAAAAGGTCTCTTAACATTTTGCCATAGCTCGCTTCGTATCCGAGATATTTGCAGATTTATCTCAAGGGAAGGGGCCTGACGGACATATTTCGAGATATTTCTTCTTCTTGTTGTTCTTCTTCTGGGCAGCTAAGCGGGAAGTGGCATTTGCAGCACGCAATATTGCAGAGTTATCTCAAAGAAAGGGGCCACGGTGTTTCTGTATCTCTATTATGTTGGTGCGGCTTCGGAACTTTTAAATATCTCGATATATCTCGAAAACTACGCTTCTGATATAAAAATATCATAGAACATAAATTGTAGGAAACATAATTCTCTACAAAAAAGGTCTCTTAATATTTTGCCATAGCTCGCTTCGTTTCCGAGATATTTGCAGATACATCTCAAGGGAAGGGGCCTGACGGACATATTTCGAGATATTTCTTCTTCTTGTTGTTCTTCTTCTGCACAGCTAAGCTGGAAGTGGCATTTGCAGCTCGCAATAGTGCAGAGTTATCTCAAAGAAAGGGGCCACGGTGTTTCTGTATCTCTATTATGTTGGTGCGGCTTCGGAACTTTTAAATATCTTGATATATCTCGAGAACTACGCATCTGATCAAAAAATATCATAGAACATAAAAAGTAGGAAACTTAATTCTCTACAAAAAAGGTCTCTTAACATTTTGCCATAGCTCGCTTCGTATCCGAGATATTTGCAGATTTATCTCAAGGGAAGGGGCCTGACGGACATATTTCGAGATATTTCTTCTTCTTGTTGTTCTTCTTCTGCACAGCTAAGCTGGAAGTGGCATTTGCGGCTCGCACTAGTGCAGAGTTATCTCAAAGAAAGGGGCCACGGTGTTTCTGTATCTCTATTATGTTGGTGCGGCTTCGGAACTTTTAAATATCTCGATATATCTCGAAAACTACGCTTCTGATCAAAAAATATCATAGAACATAAATTGTAGGAAACATAATTCTCTACAAATAAAGTCTCTTAATATTTTGCCATAGCTCGCTTCGTTTCCGAGATATTTGCAGATTTATCTCAAGGGAAGGGGCCTGACGGACATATTTCGAGATATTTCTTCTTCTTGTTGTTCTTCTTCTGCACAGCTAAGCTGGAAGTGGCATTTGCAGCTCGCAATAGTGCAGAGTTATCTCAAAGAAAGGGGCCACGGTGTTTCTGTATCTCTATTATGTTGGTGCGGCTTCGGAACTTTTAAATATCTTGATATATCTCGAGAACTACGCATCTGATCAAAAAATATCATAGAACATAAAAAGTAGGAAACTTAATTCTCTACAAAAAAGGTCTCTTAACATTTTGCCATAGCTCGCTTCGTATCCGAGATATTTGCAGATTTATCTCAAGGGAAGGGGCCTGACGGACATATTTCGAGATATTTCTTCTTCTTGTTGTTCTTCTTCTGGGCAGCTAAGCGGGAAGTGGCATTTGCAGCACGCAATATTGCAGAGTTATCTCAAAGAAAGGGGCCACGGTGTTTCTGTATCTCTATTATGTTGGTGCGGCTTCGGAACTTTTAAATATCTCGATATATCTCGAAAACTACGCTTCTGATATAAAAATATCATAGAACATAAATTGTAGGAAACATAATTCTCTACAAAAAAGGTCTCTTAATATTTTGCCATAGCTCGCTTCGTTTCCGAGATATTTGCAGATACATCTCAAGGGAAGGGGCCTGACGGACATATTTCGATATATTTCTTCTTCTTGTTGTTCTTCTTCTGCACAGCTAAGCTGGAAGTGGCATTTGCAGCTCGCAATAGTGCAGAGTTATCTCAAAGAAAGGGGCCACGGTGTTTCTGTATCTCTATTATGTTGGTGCGGCTTCGGAACTTTTAAATATCTTGATATATCTCGAGAACTACGCATCTGATCAAAAAATATCATAGAACATAAAAAGTAGGAAACTTAATTCTCTACAAAAAAGGTCTCTTAACATTTTGCCATAGCTCGCTTCGTATCCGAGATATTTGCAGATTTATCTCAAGGGAAGGGGCCTGACGGACATATTTCGAGATATTTCTTCTTCTTGTTGTTCTTCTTCTGCACAGCTAAGCTGGAAGTGGCATTTGCGGCTCGCACTAGTGCAGAGTTATCTCAAAGAAAGGGGCCACGGTGTTTCTGTATCTCTATTATGTTGGTGCGGCTTCGGAACTTTTAAATATCTCGATATATCTCGAAAACTACGCTTCTGATCAAAAAATATCATAGAACATAAATTGTAGGAAACATAATTCTCTACAAATAAAGTCTCTTAATATTTTGCCATAGCTCGCTTCGTTTCCGAGATATTTGCAGATTTATCTCAAGGGAAGGGGCCTGACGGACATATTTCGAGATATTTCTTCTTCTTGTTGTTCTTCTTCTGCACAGCTAAGCTGGAAGTGGCATTTGCAGCTCGCAATAGTGCAGAGTTATCTCAAAGAAAGGGGCCACGGTGTTTCTGTATCTCTATTATGTTGGTGCGGCTTCGGAACTTTTAAATATCTTGATATATCTCGAGAACTACGCATCTGATCAAAAAATATCATAGAACATAAAAAGTAGGAAACTTAATTCTCTACAAAAAAGGTCTCTTGACATTTTGCCATAGCTCGCTTCGTATCCGAGATATTTGCAGATTTATCTCAAGGGAAGGGGCCTGACGGACATATTTCGAGATATTTCTTCTTCTTGTTGTTCTTCTTCTGGGCAGCTAAGCGGGAAGTGGCATTTGCAGCACGCAATATTGCAGAGTTATCTCAAAGAAAGGGGCCACGGTGTTTCTGTATCTCTATTATGTTGGTGCGGCTTCGGAACTTTTAAATATCTCGATATATCTCGAAAACTACGCTTCTGATCAAAAAATATCATAGAACATAAATTGTAGGAAACATAATTCTCTACAAATAAAGTCTCTTAATATTTTGCCATAGCTCGCTTCGTTTCCGAGATATTTGCAGATTTATCTCAAGGGAAGGGGCCTGACGGACATATTTCGAGATATTTCTTCTTCTTGTTGTTCTTCTTCTGCACAGCTAAGCTGGAAGTGGCATTTGCAGCTCGCAATAATGCAGAGTTATCTCAAAGAAAGGGGCCACGGTGTTTCTGTATCTCTATTATGTTGGTGCGGCTTCGGAGCTTTTAAATATCTTGATATATCTCGAGAACTACGCATCTGATCAAAAAATATCATAGAACATAAAAAGTAGGAAACTTAATTCTCTACAAAAAAGGTCTCTTAACATTTTGCCATAGCTCGCTTCGTATCCGAGATATTTGCAGATTGATCTCAAGGGAAGGGGCCTGACGGACATATTTCGAGATATTTCTTCTTCTTGTTGTTCTTCTTCTGCACAGCTAAGCTGGAAGTGGCATTTGCGGCTGGCACTAGTGCAGAGTTATCTCAAAGAAAGGGGCCACGGTGTTTCTGTATCTCTATTATGTTGGTGCGGCTTCGGAACTTTTAAATATCTCGATATATCTCGAAAACTACGCTTC
Source organism: Osmia lignaria lignaria (assembly GCF_051020975.1). Taxonomy (NCBI): domain Eukaryota; kingdom Metazoa; phylum Arthropoda; class Insecta; order Hymenoptera; family Megachilidae; genus Osmia; species Osmia lignaria. Next base: position 126,713 of record NW_027478169.1, on the reverse strand, counting down.
TGATCAAAAAATATCATAGAACATAAATTGTAGGAAACATAATTCTCTACAAAAAAGGTCTCTTAACATTTTGCCATAGCTCGCTTCGTATCCGAGATATTTGCAGATTTATCTCAAGGGAAGGGGCCTGACGGACATATTTCGAGATATTTCTTCTTCTTGTTGTTCTTCTTCTGGGCAGCTAAGCGGGAAGTGGCATTTGCAGCACGCAATATTGCAGAGTTATCTCAAAGAAAGGGGCCACGGTGTTTCTGTATCTCTATTATGTTGGTGCGGCTTCGGAACTTTTAAATATCTCGATATATCTCGAAAACTACGCTTCTGATATAAAAATATCATAGAACATAAATTGTAGGAAACATAATTCTCTACAAAAAAGGTCTCTTAATATTTTGCCATAGCTCGCTTCGTTTCCGAGATATTTGCAGATACATCTCAAGGGAAGGGGCCTGACGGACATATTTCGATATATTTCTTCTTCTTGTTGTTCTTCTTCTGCACAGCTAAGCTGGAAGTGGCATTTGCAGCTCGCAATAGTGCAGAGTTATCTCAAAGAAAGGGGCCACGGTGTTTCTGTATCTCTATTATGTTGGTGCGGCTTCGGAACTTTTAAATATCTTGATATATCTCGAGAACTACGCATCTGATCAAAAAATATCATAGAACATAAAAAGTAGGAAACTTAATTCTCTACAAAAAAGGTCTCTTAACATTTTGCCATAGCTCGCTTCGTTTCCGAGATATTTGCAGATTTATCTCAAGGGAAGGGGTCTGACGGACATATTTCGAGACATTTCTTCTTCTTGTTGTTCTTCTTCTGCACAGCTAAACTGGAAGTGGCATTTCCAGCTCGCAATAGTGCAGAGTTATCTCAAAGAAAGGGGCCACGGTGTTTCTGTATCTCTATTATGTTGGTGCGGCTTCGAAACTTTTAAATATCTTGATATATCTCGAGAACTGCGCATCTGATCAAAAAATATCATAGAACATAAAAAGTAGGAAACTTAATTCTCTACAAATAGAGTCTCTTAACATTTTGCCATAGCTCGCTTCGTTTCCGAGATATTTGCAGATTTATCTCAAGGGAAGGGGCCTGACGGACATATTTCGAGATATTTCTTCTTCTTGTTGTTCTTCTTCTGCACAGCTAAGCTGAAAGTGGCATTTGCAGCTCGCAATAGTGCAGAGTTATCTCAAAGAAAGGGGCCACGGTGTCTCTGTATCTCTATTATGTTGGTGCGGCTTCGGAACTTTTAAATATCTTGATATATCTCGAGAACTACGCATCTGATCAAAAAATATCATAGAACATAAAAAGTGGGAAACTTAATTCTCTACAAAAAAGGTCTCTTAACATTTTGCCATAGCTCGCTTCGTTTCCGAGATATTTGCAGATTTATCTCAAGGGAAGGGGCCTGACGGACATATTTCGAGATATTTCTTCTTCTTGTTGTTCTTCTTCTGCACAGCTAAGCTGGAAGTGGCATTTGCAGCTCGCAATAGTGCAGAGTTATCTCAAAGAAAGGGGCCACGGTGTTTCTGTATCTCTATTATGTTGGTGCGGCTTCGGAACTTTTAAATATCTTGATATATCTCGAGAACTACGCATCTGATCAAAAAATATCATAGAACATAAAAAGTAGGAAACTTAATTCTCTACAAAAAAGGTCTCTTAACATTTTGCCATAGCTCGCTTCGTATCCGAGATATTTGCAGATTTATCTCAAGGGAAGGGGCCTGACGGACATATTTCGAGATATTTCTTCTTCTTGTTGTTCTTCTTCTGGGCAGCTAAGCGGGAAGTGGCATTTGCAGCACGCAATATTGCAGAGTTATCTCAAAGAAAGGGGCCACGGTGTTTCTGTATCTCTATTATGTTGGTGCGGCTTCGGAACTTTTAAATATCTCGATATATCTCGAAAACTACGCTTCTGATATAAAAATATCATAGAACATAAATTGTAGGAAACATAATTCTCTACAAAAAAGGTCTCTTAATATTTTGCCATAGCTCGCTTCGTTTCCGAGATATTTGCAGATACATCTCAAGGGAAGGGGCCTGACGGACATATTTCGAGATATTTCTTCTTCTTGTTGTTCTTCTTCTGCACAGCTAAGCTGGAAGTGGCATTTGCAGCTCGCAATAGTGCAGAGTTATCTCAAAGAAAGGGGCCACGGTGTTTCTGTATCTCTATTATGTTGGTGCGGCTTCGGAACTTTTAAATATCTTGATATATCTCGAGAACTACGCATCTGATCAAAAAATATCATAGAACATAAAAAGTAGGAAACTTAATTCTCTACAAAAAAGGTCTCTTAACATTTTGCCATAGCTCGCTTCGTATCCGAGATATTTGCAGATTTATCTCAAGGGAAGGGGCCTGACGGACATATTTCGAGATATTTCTTCTTCTTGTTGTTCTTCTTCTGGGCAGCTAAGCGGGAAGTGGCATTTGCAGCACGCAATATTGCAGAGTTATCTCAAAGAAAGGGGCCACGGTGTTTCTGTATCTCTATTATGTTGGTGCGGCTTCGGAACTTTTAAATATCTCGATATATCTCGAAAACTACGCTTCTGATATAAAAATATCATAGAACATAAATTGTAGGAAACATAATTCTCTACAAAAAAGGTCTCTTAATATTTTGCCATAGCTCGCTTCGTTTCCGAGATATTTGCAGATACATCTCAAGGGAAGGGGCCTGACGGACATATTTCGATATATTTCTTCTTCTTGTTGTTCTTCTTCTGCACAGCTAAGCTGGAAGTGGCATTTGCAGCTCGCAATAGTGCAGAGTTATCTCAAAGAAAGGGGCCACGGTGTTTCTGTATCTCTATTATGTTGGTGCGGCTTCGGAACTTTTAAATATCTTGATATATCTCGAGAACTACGCATCTGATCAAAAAATATCATAGAACATAAAAAGTAGGAAACTTAATTCTCTACAAAAAAGGTCTCTTAACATTTTGCCATAGCTCGCTTCGTTTCCGAGATATTTGCAGATTTATCTCAAGGGAAGGGGTCTGACGGACATATTTCGAGATATTTCTTCTTCTTGTTGTTCTTCTTCTGCACAGCTAAACTGGAAGTGGCATTTCCAGCTCGCAATAGTGCAGAGTTATCTCAAAGAAAGGGGCCACGGTGTTTCTGTATCTCTATTATGTTGGTGCGGCTTCGAAACTTTTAAATATCTTGATATATCTCGAGAACTGCGCATCTGATCAAAAAATATCATAGAACATAAAAAGTAGGAAACTTAATTCTCTACAAATAGAGTCTCTTAACATTTTGCCATAGCTCGCTTCGTTTCCGAGATATTTGCAGATTTATCTCAAGGGAAGGGGCCTGACGGACATATTTCGAGATATTTCTTCTTCTTGTTGTTCTTCTTCTGCACAGCTAAGCTGAAAGTGGCATTTGCAGCTCGCAATAGTGCAGAGTTATCTCAAAGAAAGGGGCCACGGTGTCTCTGTATCTCTATTATGTTGGTGCGGCTTCGGAACTTTTAAATATCTTGATATATCTCGAGAACTACGCATCTGATCAAAAAATATCATAGAACATAAAAAGTGGGAAACTTAATTCTCTACAAAAAAGGTCTCTTAACATTTTGCCATAGCTCGCTTCGTTTCCGAGATATTTGCAGATTTATCTCAAGGGAAGGGGCCTGACGGACATATTTCGAGATATTTCTTCTTCTTGTTGTTCTTCTTCTGCACAGCTAAGCTGGAAGTGGCATTTGCAGCTCGCAATAGTGCAGAGTTATCTCAAAGAAAGGGGCCACGGTGTTTCTGTATCTCTATTATGTTGGTGCGGCTTCGGAACTTTTAAATATCTTGATATATCTCGAGAACTACGCATCTGATCAAAAAATATCATAGAACATAAAAAGTAGGAAACTTAATTCTCTACAAAAAAGGTCTCTTAACATTTTGCCATAGCTCGCTTCGTATCCGAGATATTTGCAGATTTATCTCAAGGGAAGGGGCCTGACGGACATATTTCGAGATATTTCTTCTTCTTGTTGTTCTTCTTCTGGGCAGCTAAGCGGGAAGTGGCATTTGCAGCACGCAATATTGCAGAGTTATCTCAAAGAAAGGGGCCACGGTGTTTCTGTATCTCTATTATGTTGGTGCGGCTTCGGAACTTTTAAATATCTCGATATATCTCGAAAACTACGCTTCTGATATAAAAATATCATAGAACATAAATTGTAGGAAACATAATTCTCTACAAAAAAGGTCTCTTAATATTTTGCCATAGCTCGCTTCGTTTCCGAGATATTTGCAGATACATCTCAAGGGAAGGGGCCTGACGGACATATTTCGAGATATTTCTTCTTCTTGTTGTTCTTCTTCTGCACAGCTAAGCTGGAAGTGGCATTTGCAGCTCGCAATAGTGCAGAGTTATCTCAAAGAAAGGGGCCACGGTGTTTCTGTATCTCTATTATGTTGGTGCGGCTTCGGAACTTTTAAATATCTTGATATATCTCGAGAACTACGCATCTGATCAAAAAATATCATAGAACATAAAAAGTAGGAAACTTAATTCTCTACAAAAAAGGTCTCTTAACATTTTGCCATAGCTCGCTTCGTATCCGAGATATTTGCAGATTTATCTCAAGGGAAGGGGCCTGACGGACATATTTCGAGATATTTCTTCTTCTTGTTGTTCTTCTTCTGGGCAGCTAAGCGGGAAGTGGCATTTGCAGCACGCAATATTGCAGAGTTATCTCAAAGAAAGGGGCCACGGTGTTTCTGTATCTCTATTATGTTGGTGCGGCTTCGGAACTTTTAAATATCTCGATATATCTCGAAAACTACGCTTCTGATATAAAAATATCATAGAACATAAATTGTAGGAAACATAATTCTCTACAAAAAAGGTCTCTTAATATTTTGCCATAGCTCGCTTCGTTTCCGAGATATTTGCAGATACATCTCAAGGGAAGGGGCCTGACGGACATATTTCGATATATTTCTTCTTCTTGTTGTTCTTCTTCTGCACAGCTAAGCTGGAAGTGGCATTTGCAGCTCGCAATAGTGCAGAGTTATCTCAAAGAAAGGGGCCACGGTGTTTCTGTATCTCTATTATGTTGGTGCGGCTTCGGAACTTTTAAATATCTTGATATATCTCGAGAACTACGCATCTGATCAAAAAATATCATAGAACATAAAAAGTAGGAAACTTAATTCTCTACAAAAAAGGTCTCTTAACATTTTGCCATAGCTCGCTTCGTATCCGAGATATTTGCAGATTTATCTCAAGGGAAGGGGCCTGACGGACATATTTCGAGATATTTCTTCTTCTTGTTGTTCTTCTTCTGCACAGCTAAGCTGGAAGTGGCATTTGCGGCTCGCACTAGTGCAGAGTTATCTCAAAGAAAGGGGCCACGGTGTTTCTGTATCTCTATTATGTTGGTGCGGCTTCGGAACTTTTAAATATCTCGATATATCTCGAAAACTACGCTTCTGATCAAAAAATATCATAGAACATAAATTGTAGGAAACATAATTCTCTACAAATAAAGTCTCTTAATATTTTGCCATAGCTCGCTTCGTTTCCGAGATATTTGCAGATTTATCTCAAGGGAAGGGGCCTGACGGACATATTTCGAGATATTTCTTCTTCTTGTTGTTCTTCTTCTGCACAGCTAAGCTGGAAGTGGCATTTGCAGCTCGCAATAGTGCAGAGTTATCTCAAAGAAAGGGGCCACGGTGTTTCTGTATCTCTATTATGTTGGTGCGGCTTCGGAACTTTTAAATATCTTGATATATCTCGAGAACTACGCATCTGATCAAAAAATATCATAGAACATAAAAAGTAGGAAACTTAATTCTCTACAAAAAAGGTCTCTTGACATTTTGCCATAGCTCGCTTCGTATCCGAGATATTTGCAGATTTATCTCAAGGGAAGGGGCCTGACGGACATATTTCGAGATATTTCTTCTTCTTGTTGTTCTTCTTCTGGGCAGCTAAGCGGGAAGTGGCATTTGCAGCACGCAATATTGCAGAGTTATCTCAAAGAAAGGGGCCACGGTGTTTCTGTATCTCTATTATGTTGGTGCGGCTTCGGAACTTTTAAATATCTCGATATATCTCGAAAACTACGCTTCTGATCAAAAAATATCATAGAACATAAATTGTAGGAAACATAATTCTCTACAAATAAAGTCTCTTAATATTTTGCCATAGCTCGCTTCGTTTCCGAGATATTTGCAGATTTATCTCAAGGGAAGGGGCCTGACGGACATATTTCGAGATATTTCTTCTTCTTGTTGTTCTTCTTCTGCACAGCTAAGCTGGAAGTGGCATTTGCAGCTCGCAATAATGCAGAGTTATCTCAAAGAAAGGGGCCACGGTGTTTCTGTATCTCTATTATGTTGGTGCGGCTTCGGAGCTTTTAAATATCTTGATATATCTCGAGAACTACGCATCTGATCAAAAAATATCATAGAACATAAAAAGTAGGAAACTTAATTCTCTACAAAAAAGGTCTCTTAACATTTTGCCATAGCTCGCTTCGTATCCGAGATATTTGCAGATTGATCTCAAGGGAAGGGGCCTGACGGACATATTTCGAGATATTTCTTCTTCTTGTTGTTCTTCTTCTGCACAGCTAAGCTGGAAGTGGCATTTGCGGCTGGCACTAGTGCAGAGTTATCTCAAAGAAAGGGGCCACGGTGTTTCTGTATCTCTATTATGTTGGTGCGGCTTCGGAACTTTTAAATATCTCGATATATCTCGAAAACTACGCTTCTGATCAAAAAATATCATAGAACATAAATTGTAGGAAACATAATTCTCTACAAAAAAGGTCTCTTAACATTTTGCCATAGCTCGCTTCGTATCCGAGATATTTGCAGATTTATCTCAAGGGAAGGGGCCTGACGGACATATTTCGAGATATTTCTTCTTCTTGTTGTTCTTCTTCTGGGCAGCTAAGCGGGAAGTGGCATTTGCAGCACGCAATATTGCAGAGTTATCTCAAAGAAAGGGGCCACGGTGTTTCTGTATCTCTATTATGTTGGTGCGGCTTCGGAACTTTTAAATATCTCGATATATCTCGAAAACTACGCTTCTGATATAAAAATATCATAGAACATAAATTGTAGGAAACATAATTCTCTACAAAAAAGGTCTCTTAATATTTTGCCATAGCTCGCTTCGTTTCCGAGATATTTGCAGATACATCTCAAGGGAAGGGGCCTGACGGACATATTTCGATATATTTCTTCTTCTTGTTGTTCTTCTTCTGCACAGCTAAGCTGGAAGTGGCATTTGCAGCTCGCAATAGTGCAGAGTTATCTCAAAGAAAGGGGCCACGGTGTTTCTGTATCTCTATTATGTTGGTGCGGCTTCGGAACTTTTAAATATCTTGATATATCTCGAGAACTACGCATCTGATCAAAAAATATCATAGAACATAAAAAGTAGGAAACTTAATTCTCTACAAAAAAGGTCTCTTAACATTTTGCCATAGCTCGCTTCGTTTCCGAGATATTTGCAGATTTATCTCAAGGGAAGGGGTCTGACGGACATATTTCGAGACATTTCTTCTTCTTGTTGTTCTTCTTCTGCACAGCTAAACTGGAAGTGGCATTTCCAGCTCGCAATAGTGCAGAGTTATCTCAAAGAAAGGGGCCACGGTGTTTCTGTATCTCTATTATGTTGGTGCGGCTTCGAAACTTTTAAATATCTTGATATATCTCGAGAACTGCGCATCTGATCAAAAAATATCATAGAACATAAAAAGTAGGAAACTTAATTCTCTACAAATAGAGTCTCTTAACATTTTGCCATAGCTCGCTTCGTTTCCGAGATATTTGCAGATTTATCTCAAGGGAAGGGGCCTGACGGACATATTTCGAGATATTTCTTCTTCTTGTTGTTCTTCTTCTGGGCAGCTAAGCGGGAAGTGGCATTTGCAGCACGCAATATTGCAGAGTTATCTCAAAGAAAGGGGCCACGGTGTTTCTGTATCTCTATTATGTTGGTGCGGCTTCGGAACTTTTAAATATCTCGATATATCTCGAAAACTACGCTTCTGATATAAAAATATCATAGAACATAAATTGTAGGAAACATAATTCTCTACAAAAAAGGTCTCTTAATATTTTGCCATAGCTCGCTTCGTTTCCGAGATATTTGCAGATACATCTCAAGGGAAGGGGCCTGACGGACATATTTCGAGATATTTCTTCTTCTTGTTGTTCTTCTTCTGCACAGCTAAGCTGGAAGTGGCATTTGCAGCTCGCAATAGTGCAGAGTTATCTCAAAGAAAGGGGCCACGGTGTTTCTGTATCTCTATTATATTGGTGCGGCTTCGGAACTTTTAAATATCTTGATATATCTCGAGAACTACGCATCTGATCAAAAAATATCATAGAACATAAAAAGTAGGAAACTTAATTCTCTACAAAAAAGGTCTCTTAACATTTTGCCATAGCTCGCTTCGTATCCGAGATATTTGCAGATTTATCTCAAGGGAAGGGGCCTGACGGACATATTTCGAGATATTTCTTCTTCTTGTTGTTCTTCTTCTGGGCAGCTAAGCGGGAAGTGGCATTTGCAGCACGCAATATTGCAGAGTTATCTCAAAGAAAGGGGCCACGGTGTTTCTGTATCTCTATTATGTTGGTGCGGCTTCGGAACTTTTAAATATCTCGATATATCTCGAAAACTACGCTTCTGATATAAAAATATCATAGAACATAAATTGTAGGAAACATAATTCTCTACAAAAAAGGTCTCTTAATATTTTGCCATAGCTCGCTTCGTTTCCGAGATATTTGCAGATACATCTCAAGGGAAGGGGCCTGACGGACATATTTCGATATATTTCTTCTTCTTGTTGTTCTTCTTCTGCACAGCTAAGCTGGAAGTGGCATTTGCAGCTCGCAATAGTGCAGAGTTATCTCAAAGAAAGGGGCCACGGTGTTTCTGTATCTCTATTATGTTGGTGCGGCTTCGGAACTTTTAAATATCTTGATATATCTCGAGAACTACGCATCTGATCAAAAAATATCATAGAACATAAAAAGTAGGAAACTTAATTCTCTACAAAAAAGGTCTCTTAACATTTTGCCATAGCTCGCTTCGTTTCCGAGATATTTGCAGATTTATCTCAAGGGAAGGGGTCTGACGGACATATTTCGAGATATTTCTTCTTCTTGTTGTTCTTCTTCTGCACAGCTAAACTGGAAGTGGCATTTCCAGCTCGCAATAGTGCAGAGTTATCTCAAAGAAAGGGGCCACGGTGTTTCTGTATCTCTATTATGTTGGTGCGGCTTCGAAACTTTTAAATATCTTGATATATCTCGAGAACTGCGCATCTGATCAAAAAATATCATAGAACATAAAAAGTAGGAAACTTAATTCTCTACAAATAGAGTCTCTTAACATTTTGCCATAGCTCGCTTCGTTTCCGAGATATTTGCAGATTTATCTCAAGGGAAGGGGCCTGACGGACATATTTCGAGATATTTCTTCTTCTTGTTGTTCTTCTTCTGCACAGCTAAGCTGAAAGTGGCATTTGCAGCTCGCAATAGTGCAGAGTTATCTCAAAGAAAGGGGCCACGGTGTCTCTGTATCTCTATTATGTTGGTGCGGCTTCGGAACTTTTAAATATCTTGATATATCTCGAGAACTACGCATCTGATCAAAAAATATCATAGAACATAAAAAGTGGGAAACTTAATTCTCTACAAAAAAGGTCTCTTAACATTTTGCCATAGCTGGCTTCGTTTCCGAGATATTTGCAGATTTATCTCAAGGGAAGGGGCCTGACGGACATATTTCGAGATATTTCTTCTTCTTGTTGTTCTTCTTCTGCACAGCTAAGCTGGAAGTGGCATTTGCAGCTCGCAATAGTGCAGAGTTATCTCAAAGAAAGGGGCCACGGTGTTTCTGTATCTCTATTATGTTGGTGCGGCTTCGGAACTTTTAAATATCTTGATATATCTCGAGAACTACGCATCTGATCAAAAAATATCATAGAACATAAAAAGTAGGAAACTTAATTCTCTACAAAAAAGGTCTCTTAACATTTTGCCATAGCTCGCTTCGTATCCGAGATATTTGCAGATTTATCTCAAGGGAAGGGGCCTGACGGACATATTTCGAGATATTTCTTCTTCTTGTTGTTCTTCTTCTGGGCAGCTAAGCGGGAAGTGGCATTTGCAGCACGCAATATTGCAGAGTTATCTCAAAGAAAGGGGCCACGGTGTTTCTGTATCTCTATTATGTTGGTGCGGCTTCGGAACTTTTAAATATCTCGATATATCTCGAAAACTACGCTTCTGATATAAAAATATCATAGAACATAAATTGTAGGAAACATAATTCTCTACAAAAAAGGTCTCTTAATATTTTGCCATAGCTCGCTTCGTTTCCGAGATATTTGCAGATACATCTCAAGGGAAGGGGCCTGACGGACATATTTCGATATATTTCTTCTTCTTGTTGTTCTTCTTCTGCACAGCTAAGCTGGAAGTGGCATTTGCAGCTCGCAATAGTGCAGAGTTATCTCAAAGAAAGGGGCCACGGTGTTTCTGTATCTCTATTATGTTGGTGCGGCTTCGGAACTTTTAAATATCTTGATATATCTCGAGAACTACGCATCTGATCAAAAAATATCATAGAACATAAAAAGTAGGAAACTTAATTCTCTACAAAAAAGGTCTCTTAACATTTTGCCATAGCTCGCTTCGTTTCCGAGATATTTGCAGATTTATCTCAAGGGAAGGGGTCTGACGGACATATTTCGAGATATTTCTTCTTCTTGTTGTTCTTCTTCTGCACAGCTAAACTGGAAGTGGCATTTCCAGCTCGCAATAGTGCAGAGTTATCTCAAAGAAAGGGGCCACGGTGTTTCTGTATCTCTATTATGTTGGTGCGGCTTCGAAACTTTTAAATATCTTGATATATCTCGAGAACTGCGCATCTGATCAAAAAATATCATAGAACATAAAAAGTAGGAAACTTAATTCTCTACAAATAGAGTCTCTTAACATTTTGCCATAGCTCGCTTCGTTTCCGAGATATTTGCAGATTTATCTCAAGGGAAGGGGCCTGACGGACATATTTCGAGATATTTCTTCTTCTTGTTGTTCTTCTTCTGCACAGCTAAGCTGAAAGTGGCATTTGCAGCTCGCAATAGTGCAGAGTTATCTCAAAGAAAGGGGCCACGGTGTCTCTGTATCTCTATTATGTTGGTGCGGCTTCGGAACTTTTAAATATCTTGATATATCTCGAGAACTACGCATCTGATCAAAAAATATCATAGAACATAAAAAGTGGGAAACTTAATTCTCTACAAAAAAGGTCTCTTAACATTTTGCCATAGCTCGCTTCGTTTCCGAGATATTTGCAGATTTATCTCAAGGGAAGGGGCCTGACGGACATATTTCGAGATATTTCTTCTTCTTGTTGTTCTTCTTCTGCACAGCTAAGCTGGAAGTGGCATTTGCAGCTCGCAATAGTGCAGAGTTATCTCAAAGAAAGGGGCCACGGTGTTTCTGTATCTCTATTATGTTGGTGCGGCTTCGGAACTTTTAAATATCTTGATATATCTCGAGAACTACGCATCTGATCAAAAAATATCATAGAACATAAAAAGTAGGAAACTTAATTCTCTACAAAAAAGGGCTCTTAACATTTTGCCATAGCTCGCTTCGTATCCGAGATATTTGCAGATTTATCTCAAGGGAAGGGGCCTGACGGACATATTTCGAGATATTTCTTCTTCTTGTTGTTCTTCTTCTGGGCAGCTAAGCGGGAAGTGGCATTTGCAGCACGCAATATTGCAGAGTTATCTCAAAGAAAGGGGCCACGGTGTTTCTGTATCTCTATTATGTTGGTGCGGCTTCGGAACTTTTAAATATCTCGATATATCTCGAAAACTACGCTTCTGATATAAAAATATCATAGAACATAAATTGTAGGAAACATAATTCTCTACAAAAAAGGTCTCTTAATATTTTGCCATAGCTCGCTTCGTTTCCGAGATATTTGCAGATACATCTCAAGGGAAGGGGCCTGACGGACATATTTCGAGATATTTCTTCTTCTTGTTGTTCTTCTTCTGCACAGCTAAGCTGGAAGTGGCATTTGCAGCTCGCAATAGTGCAGAGTTATCTCAAAGAAAGGGGCCACGGTGTTTCTGTATCTCTATTATGTTGGTGCGGCTTCGGAACTTTTAAATATCTTGATATATCTCGGGAACTACGCATCTGATAAAAAAATATCATAGAACATAAAAAGTAGGAAACTTAATTCTCTACAAATAAAGTCTCTTAACATTTTGCCATAGCTCGCTTCGTTTCCGAGATATTTGCAGATACATCTCAAGGGAAGGGGCCTGACGGACATATTTCGATATATTTCTTCTTCTTGTTGTTCTTCTTCTGCACAGCTAAGCTGGAAGTGGCATTTGCAGCTCGCAATAGTGCAGAGTTATCTCAAAGAAAGGGGCCACGGTGTTTCTGTATCTCTATTATGTTGGTGCGGCTTCGGAACTTTTAAATATCTTGATATATCTCGAGAACTACGCATCTGATCAAAAAATATCATAGAACATAAAAAGTAGGAAACTTAATTCTCTACAAAAAAGGTCTCTTAACATTTTGCCATAGCTCGCTTCGTTTCCGAGATATTTGCAGATTTATCTCAAGGGAAGGGGTCTGACGGACATATTTCGAGATATTTCTTCTTCTTGTTGTTCTTCTTCTGCACAGCTAAACTGGAAGTGGCATTTCCAGCTCGCAATAGTGCAGAGTTATCTCAAAGAAAGGGGCCACGGTGTTTCTGTATCTCTATTATGTTGGTGCGGCTTCGAAACTTTTAAATATCTTGATATATCTCGAGAACTGCGCATCTGATCAAAAAATATCATAGAACATAAAAAGTAGGAAACTTAATTCTCTACAAATAGAGTCTCTTAACATTTTGCCATAGCTCGCTTCGTTTCCGAGATATTTGCAGATTTATCTCAAGGGAAGGGGCCTGACGGACATATTTCGAGATATTTCTTCTTCTTGTTGTTCTTCTTCTGCACAGCTAAGCTGAAAGTGGCATTTGCAGCTCGCAATAGTGCAGAGTTATCTCAAAGAAAGGGGCCACGGTGTCTCTGTATCTCTATTATGTTGGTGCGGCTTCGGAACTTTTAAATATCTTGATATATCTCGAGAACTACGCATCTGATCAAAAAATATCATAGAACATAAAAAGTGGGAAACTTAATTCTCTACAAAAAAGGTCTCTTAACATTTTGCCATAGCTCGCTTCGTTTCCGAGATATTTGCAGATTTATCTCAAGGGAAGGGGCCTGACGGACATATTTCGAGATATTTCTTCTTCTTGTTGTTCTTCTTCTGCACAGCTAAGCTGGAAGTGGCATTTGCAGCTCGCAATAGTGCAGAGTTATCTCAAAGAAAGGGGCCACGGTGTTTCTGTATCTCTATTATGTTGGTGCGGCTTCGGAACTTTTAAATATCTTGATATATCTCGAGAACTACGCATCTGATCAAAAAATATCATAGAACATAAAAAGTAGGAAACTTAATTCTCTACAAAAAAGGTCTCTTAACATTTTGCCATAGCTCGCTTCGTATCCGAGATATTTGCAGATTTATCTCAAGGGAAGGGGCCTGACGGACATATTTCGAGATATTTCTTCTTCTTGTTGTTCTTCTTCTGGGCAGCTAAGCGGGAAGTGGCATTTGCAGCACGCAATATTGCAGAGTTATCTCAAAGAAAGGGGCCACGGTGTTTCTGTATCTCTATTATGTTGGTGCGGCTTCGGAACTTTTAAATATCTCGATATATCTCGAAAACTACGCTTCTGATATAAAAATATCATAGAACATAAATTGTAGGAAACATAATTCTCTACAAAAAAGGTCTCTTAATATTTTGCCATAGCTCGCTTCGTTTCCGAGATATTTGCAGATACATCTCAAGGGAAGGGGCCTGACGGACATATTTCGAGATATTTCTTCTTCTTGTTGTTCTTCTTCTGCACAGCTAAGCTGGAAGTGGCATTTGCAGCTCGCAATAGTGCAGAGTTATCTCAAAGAAAGGGGCCACGGTGTTTCTGTATCTCTATTATGTTGGTGCGGCTTCGGAACTTTTAAATATCTTGATATATCTCGAGAACTACGCATCTGATCAAAAAATATCATAGAACATAAAAAGTAGGAAACTTAATTCTCTACAAAAAAGGTCTCTTAACATTTTGCCATAGCTCGCTTCGTATCCGAGATATTTGCAGATTTATCTCAAGGGAAGGGGCCTGACGGACATATTTCCAGATATTTCTTCTTCTTGTTGTTCTTCTTCTGGGCAGCTAAGCGGGAAGTGGCATTTGCAGCACGCAATATTGCAGAGTTATCTCAAAGAAAGGGGCCACGGTGTTTCTGTATCTCTATTATGTTGGTGCGGCTTCGGAACTTTTAAATATCTCGATATATCTCGAAAACTACGCTTCTGATATAAAAATATCATAGAACATAAATTGTAGGAAACATAATTCTCTACAAAAAAGGTCTCTTAATATTTTGCCATAGCTCGCTTCGTTTCCGAGATATTTGCAGATACATCTCAAGGGAAGGGGCCTGACGGACATATTTCGATATATTTCTTCTTCTTGTTGTTCTTCTTCTGCACAGCTAAGCTGGAAGTGGCATTTGCAGCTCGCAATAGTGCAGAGTTATCTCAAAGAAAGGGGCCACGGTGTTTCTGTATCTCTATTATGTTGGTGCGGCTTCGGAACTTTTAAATATCTTGATATATCTCGAGAACTACGCATCTGATCAAAAAATATCATAGAACATAAAAAGTAGGAAACTTAATTCTCTACAAAAAAGGTCTCTTAACATTTTGCCATAGCTCGCTTCGTTTCCGAGATATTTGCAGATTTATCTCAAGGGAAGGGGTCTGACGGACATATTTCGAGATATTTCTTCTTCTTGTTGTTCTTCTTCTGCACAGCTAAACTGGAAGTGGCATTTCCAGCTCGCAATAGTGCAGAGTTATCTCAAAGAAAGGGGCCACGGTGTTTCTGTATCTCTATTATGTTGGTGCGGCTTCGAAACTTTTAAATATCTTGATATATCTCGAGAACTGCGCATCTGATCAAAAAATATCATAGAACATAAAAAGTAGGAAACTTAATTCTCTACAAATAGAGTCTCTTAACATTTTGCCATAGCTCGCTTCGTTTCCGAGATATTTGCAGATTTATCTCAAGGGAAGGGGCCTGACGGACATATTTCGAGATATTTCTTCTTCTTGTTGTTCTTCTTCTGCACAGCTAAGCTGAAAGTGGCATTTGCAGCTCGCAATAGTGCAGAGTTATCTCAAAGAAAGGGGCCACGGTGTCTCTGTATCTCTATTATGTTGGTGCGGCTTCGGAACTTTTAAATATCTTGATATATCTCGAGAACTACGCATCTGATCAAAAAATATCATAGAACATAAAAAGTGGGAAACTTAATTCTCTACAAAAAAGGTCTCTTAACATTTTGCCATAGCTCGCTTCGTTTCCGAGATATTTGCAGATTTATCTCAAGGGAAGGGGCCTGACGGACATATTTCGAGATATTTCTTCTTCTTGTTGTTCTTCTTCTGCACAGCTAAGCTGGAAGTGGCATTTGCAGCTCGCAATAGTGCAGAGTTATCTCAAAGAAAGGGGCCACGGTGTTTCTGTATCTCTATTATGTTGGTGCGGCTTCGGAACTTTTAAATATCTTGATATATCTCGAGAACTACGCATCTGATCAAAAAATATCATAGAACATAAAAAGTAGGAAACTTAATTCTCTACAAAAAAGGGCTCTTAACATTTTGCCATAGCTCGCTTCGTATCCGAGATATTTGCAGATTTATCTCAAGGGAAGGGGCCTGACGGACATATTTCGAGATATTTCTTCTTCTTGTTGTTCTTCTTCTGGGCAGCTAAGCGGGAAGTGGCATTTGCAGCACGCAATATTGCAGAGTTATCTCAAAGAAAGGGGCCACGGTGTTTCTGTATCTCTATTATGTTGGTGCGGCTTCGGAACTTTTAAATATCTCGATATATCTCGAAAACTACGCTTCTGATATAAAAATATCATAGAACATAAATTGTAGGAAACATAATTCTCTACAAAAAAGGTCTCTTAATATTTTGCCATAGCTCGCTTCGTTTCCGAGATATTTGCAGATACATCTCAAGGGAAGGGGCCTGACGGACATATTTCGAGATATTTCTTCTTCTTGTTGTTCTTCTTCTGCACAGCTAAGCTGGAAGTGGCATTTGCAGCTCGCAATAGTGCAGAGTTATCTCAAAGAAAGGGGCCACGGTGTTTCTGTATCTCTATTATGTTGGTGCGGCTTCGGAACTTTTAAATATCTTGATATATCTCGGGAACTACGCATCTGATAAAAAAATATCATAGAACATAAAAAGTAGGAAACTTAATTCTCTACAAATAAAGTCTCTTAACATTTTGCCATAGCTCGCTTCGTTTCCGAGATATTTGCAGATACATCTCAAGGGAAGGGGCCTGACGGACATATTTCGATATATTTCTTCTTCTTGTTGTTCTTCTTCTGCACAGCTAAGCTGGAAGTGGCATTTGCAGCTCGCAATAGTGCAGAGTTATCTCAAAGAAAGGGGCCACGGTGTTTCTGTATCTCTATTATGTTGGTGCGGCTTCGGAACTTTTAAATATCTTGATATATCTCGAGAACTACGCATCTGATCAAAAAATATCATAGAACATAAAAAGTAGGAAACTTAATTCTCTACAAAAAAGGTCTCTTAACATTTTGCCATAGCTCGCTTCGTTTCCGAGATATTTGCAGATTTATCTCAAGGGAAGGGGTCTGACGGACATATTTCGAGATATTTCTTCTTCTTGTTGTTCTTCTTCTGCACAGCTAAACTGGAAGTGGCATTTCCAGCTCGCAATAGTGCAGAGTTATCTCAAAGAAAGGGGCCACGGTGTTTCTGTATCTCTATTATGTTGGTGCGGCTTCGAAACTTTTAAATATCTTGATATATCTCGAGAACTGCGCATCTGATCAAAAAATATCATAGAACATAAAAAGTAGGAAACTTAATTCTCTACAAATAGAGTCTCTTAACATTTTGCCATAGCTCGCTTCGTTTCCGAGATATTTGCAGATTTATCTCAAGGGAAGGGGCCTGACGGACATATTTCGAGATATTTCTTCTTCTTGTTGTTCTTCTTCTGCACAGCTAAGCTGAAAGTGGCATTTGCAGCTCGCAATAGTGCAGAGTTATCTCAAAGAAAGGGGCCACGGTGTCTCTGTATCTCTATTATGTTGGTGCGGCTTCGGAACTTTTAAATATCTTGATATATCTCGAGAACTACGCATCTGATCAAAAAATATCATAGAACATAAAAAGTGGGAAACTTAATTCTCTACAAAAAAGGTCTCTTAACATTTTGCCATAGCTCGCTTCGTTTCCGAGATATTTGCAGATTTATCTCAAGGGAAGGGGCCTGACGGACATATTTCGAGATATTTCTTCTTCTTGTTGTTCTTCTTCTGCACAGCTAAGCTGGAAGTGGCATTTGCAGCTCGCAATAGTGCAGAGTTATCTCAAAGAAAGGGGCCACGGTGTTTCTGTATCTCTATTATGTTGGTGCGGCTTCGGAACTTTTAAATATCTTGATATATCTCGAGAACTACGCATCTGATCAAAAAATATCATAGAACATAAAAAGTAGGAAACTTAATTCTCTACAAAAAAGGTCTCTTAACATTTTGCCATAGCTCGCTTCGTATCCGAGATATTTGCAGATTTATCTCAAGGGAAGGGGCCTGACGGACATATTTCGAGATATTTCTTCTTCTTGTTGTTCTTCTTCTGGGCAGCTAAGCGGGAAGTGGCATTTGCAGCACGCAATATTGCAGAGTTATCTCAAAGAAAGGGGCCACGGTGTTTCTGTATCTCTATTATGTTGGTGCGGCTTCGGAACTTTTAAATATCTCGATATATCTCGAAAACTACGCTTCTGATATAAAAATATCATAGAACATAAATTGTAGGAAACATAATTCTCTACAAAAAAGGTCTCTTAATATTTTGCCATAGCTCGCTTCGTTTCCGAGATATTTGCAGATACATCTCAAGGGAAGGGGCCTGACGGACATATTTCGAGATATTTCTTCTTCTTGTTGTTCTTCTTCTGCACAGCTAAGCTGGAAGTGGCATTTGCAGCTCGCAATAGTGCAGAGTTATCTCAAAGAAAGGGGCCACGGTGTTTCTGTATCTCTATTATGTTGGTGCGGCTTCGGAACTTTTAAATATCTTGATATATCTCGAGAACTACGCATCTGATCAAAAAATATCATAGAACATAAAAAGTAGGAAACTTAATTCTCTACAAAAAAGGTCTCTTAACATTTTGCCATAGCTCGCTTCGTATCCGAGATATTTGCAGATTTATCTCAAGGGAAGGGGCCTGACGGACATATTTCCAGATATTTCTTCTTCTTGTTGTTCTTCTTCTGGGCAGCTAAGCGGGAAGTGGCATTTGCAGCACGCAATATTGCAGAGTTATCTCAAAGAAAGGGGCCACGGTGTTTCTGTATCTCTATTATGTTGGTGCGGCTTCGGAACTTTTAAATATCTCGATATATCTCGAAAACTACGCTTCTGATATAAAAATATCATAGAACATAAATTGTAGGAAACATAATTCTCTACAAAAAAGGTCTCTTAATATTTTGCCATAGCTCGCTTCGTTTCCGAGATATTTGCAGATACATCTCAAGGGAAGGGGCCTGACGGACATATTTCGATATATTTCTTCTTCTTGTTGTTCTTCTTCTGCACAGCTAAGCTGGAAGTGGCATTTGCAGCTCGCAATAGTGCAGAGTTATCTCAAAGAAAGGGGCCACGGTGTTTCTGTATCTCTATTATGTTGGTGCGGCTTCGGAACTTTTAAATATCTTGATATATCTCGAGAACTACGCATCTGATCAAAAAATATCATAGAACATAAAAAGTAGGAAACTTAATTCTCTACAAAAAAGGTCTCTTAACATTTTGCCATAGCTCGCTTCGTTTCCGAGATATTTGCAGATTTATCTCAAGGGAAGGGGTCTGACGGACATATTTCGAGATATTTCTTCTTCTTGTTGTTCTTCTTCTGCACAGCTAAACTGGAAGTGGCATTTCCAGCTCGCAATAGTGCAGAGTTATCTCAAAGAAAGGGGCCACGGTGTTTCTGTATCTCTATTATGTTGGTGCGGCTTCGAAACTTTTAAATATCTTGATATATCTCGAGAACTGCGCATCTGATCAAAAAATATCATAGAACATAAAAAGTAGGAAACTTAATTCTCTACAAATAGAGTCTCTTAACATTTTGCCATAGCTCGCTTCGTTTCCGAGATATTTGCAGATTTATCTCAAGGGAAGGGGCCTGACGGACATATTTCGAGATATTTCTTCTTCTTGTTGTTCTTCTTCTGCACAGCTAAGCTGAAAGTGGCATTTGCAGCTCGCAATAGTGCAGAGTTATCTCAAAGAAAGGGGCCACGGTGTCTCTGTATCTCTATTATGTTGGTGCGGCTTCGGAACTTTTAAATATCTTGATATATCTCGAGAACTACGCATCTGATCAAAAAATATCATAGAACATAAAAAGTGGGAAACTTAATTCTCTACAAAAAAGGTCTCTTAACATTTTGCCATAGCTCGCTTCGTTTCCGAGATATTTGCAGATTTATCTCAAGGGAAGGGGCCTGACGGACATATTTCGAGATATTTCTTCTTCTTGTTGTTCTTCTTCTGCACAGCTAAGCTGGAAGTGGCATTTGCAGCTCGCAATAGTGCAGAGTTATCTCAAAGAAAGGGGCCACGGTGTTTCTGTATCTCTGTTATGTTGGTGCGGCTTCGGAACTTTTAAATATCTTGATATATCTCGAGAACTACGCATCTGATCAAAAAATATCATAGAACATAAAAAGTAGGAAACTTAATTCTCTACAAAAAAGGGCTCTTAACATTTTGCCATAGCTCGCTTCGTATCCGAGATATTTGCAGATTTATCTCAAGGGAAGGGGCCTGACGGACATATTTCGAGATATTTCTTCTTCTTGTTGTTCTTCTTCTGGGCAGCTAAGCGGGAAGTGGCATTTGCAGCACGCAATATTGCAGAGTTATCTCAAAGAAAGGGGCCACGGTGTTTCTGTATCTCTATTATGTTGGTGCGGCTTCGGAACTTTTAAATATCTCGATATATCTCGAAAACTACGCTTCTGATATAAAAATATCATAGAACATAAATTGTAGGAAACATAATTCTCTACAAAAAAGGTCTCTTAATATTTTGCCATAGCTCGCTTCGTTTCCGAGATATTTGCAGATACATCTCAAGGGAAGGGGCCTGACGGACATATTTCGAGATATTTCTTCTTCTTGTTGTTCTTCTTCTGCACAGCTAAGCTGGAAGTGGCATTTGCAGCTCGCAATAGTGCAGAGTTATCTCAAAGAAAGGGGCCACGGTGTTTCTGTATCTCTATTATGTTGGTGCGGCTTCGGAACTTTTAAATATCTTGATATATCTCGAGAACTACGCATCTGATCAAAAAATATCATAGAACATAAAAAGTAGGAAACTTAATTCTCTACAAAAAAGGTCTCTTAACATTTTGCCATAGCTCGCTTCGTATCCGAGATATTTGCAGATTTATCTCAAGGGAAGGGGCCTGACGGACATATTTCGAGATATTTCTTCTTCTTGTTGTTCTTCTTCTGCACAGCTAAGCTGGAAGTGGCATTTGCGGCTCGCACTAGTGCAGAGTTATCTCAAAGAAAGGGGCCACGGTGTTTCTGTATCTCTATTATGTTGGTGCGGCTTCGGAACTTTAAAATATCTCGATATATCTCGAAAACTACGCTTCTGATCAAAAAATATCATAGAACATAAATTGTAGGAAACATAATTCTCTACAAATAAAGTCTCTTAATATTTTGCCATAGCTCGCTTCGTTTCCGAGATATTTGCAGATTTATCTCAAGGGAAGGGGCCTGACGGACATATTTCGAGATATTTCTTCTTCTTGTTGTTCTTCTTCTGCACAGCTAAGCTGGAAGTGGCATTTGCAGCTCGCAATAGTGCAGAGTTATCTCAAAGAAAGGGGCCACGGTGTTTCTGTATCTCTATTATGTTGGTGCGGCTTCGGAACTTTTAAATATCTTGATATATCTCGAGAACTACGCATCTGATCAAAAAATATCATAGAACATAAAAAGTAGGAAACTTAATTCTCTACAAAAAAGGTCTCTTAACATTTTGCCATAGCTCGCTTCGTATCCGAGATATTTGCAGATTTATCTCAAGGGAAGGGGCCTGACGGACATATTTCGAGATATTTCTTCTTCTTGTTGTTCTTCTTCTGGGCAGCTAAGCGGGAAGTGGCATTTGCAGCACGCAATATTGCAGAGTTATCTCAAAGAAAGGGGCCACGGTGTTTCTGTATCTCTATTATGTTGGTGCGGCTTCGGAACTTTTAAATATCTCGATATATCTCGAAAACTACGCTTCTGATATAAAAATATCATAGAACATAAATTGTAGGAAACATAATTCTCTACAAAAAAGGTCTCTTAATATTTTGCCATAGCTCGCTTCGTTTCCGAGATATTTGCAGATACATCTCAAGGGAAGGGGCCTGATGGACATATTTCGAGATATTTCTTCTTCTTGTTGTTCTTCTTCTGCACAGCTAAGCTGGAAGTGGCATTTGCAGCTCGCAATAGTGCAGAGTTATCTCAAAGAAAGGGGCCACGGTGTTTCTGTATCTCTATTATGTTGGTGCGGCTTCGGAACTTTTAAATATCTTGATATATCTCGAGAACTACGCATCTGATCAAAAAATATCATAGAACATAAAAAGTAGGAAACTTAATTCTCTACAAAAAAAGTCTCTTAACATTTTGCCATAGCTCGCTTCGTTTCCGAGATATTTGCAGATTTATCTCAAGGGAAGGGGCCTGACGGACATATTTCGAGATATTTCTTCTTCTTGTTGTTCTTCTTCTGCACAGCTAAGCTGGAAGTGGCATTTGCGGCTCGCACTAGTGCAGAGTTATCTCAAAGAAAGGGGCCACGGTGTTTCTGTATCTCTATTATGTTGGTGCGGCTTCGGAACTTTTAAATATCTCGATATATCTCGAAAACTACGCTTCTGATCAAAAAATATCATAGAACATAAAAAGTAGGAAACTTAATTCTCTACAAAAAAGGTCTCTTAACATTTTGCAATAGCTCGCTTCGTTTCCGAGATATTTGCAGATGTATCTCAAGGGAAGGGGTCTGACGGACATATTTCGAGATATTTCTTCTTCTTGTTGTTCTTATTCTGGGCAGGTAAGCGGGAATTGGCATTTGCAGCACGCAATAGTGCAGAGTTATCTCAAAGAAAGGGGCCACGGTGTTTCTGTATCTCTATTATGTTGGTGCGGCTTCGGAACTTTTAAATATCTTGATATATCTCGAGAACTACGCATCTGATCAAAAAATATCATAGAACATAAAAAGTAGGAAACTTAATTCTCTACAAAAAAGGTCTCTTAACATTTTGCCATAGCTCGCTTCGTTTCCGAGATATTTGCAGATTTATCTCAAGGGAAGGGGCCTGATGGACATATTTCGAGATATTTCTTCTTCGTGTTGTTCTTCTTCTGCACAGCTAAGCTGGAAGTGGCATTTACAGCTCGCAATAGTGCAGAGTTATCTCAAAGAAAGGGGCCACGGTGTTTCTGTATCTCTATTATGTTGGTGCGGCTTCGGAACTTTTAAATATCTCGATATATCTCGAAAACTACGCTTCTGATCAAAAAATATCATAGAACATAAAAAGTAGGAAACTTAATTCTCTACAAAAAAGGTCTCTTAACATTTTGCAATAGCTCGCTTCGTTTCCGAGATATTTGCAGATGTATCTCAAGGGAAGGGGTCTGACGGACATATTTCGAGATATTTCTTCTTCTTGTTGTTCTTATTCTGGGCAGGTAAGCGGGAAGTGGCATTTGCAGCACGCAATAGTGCAGAGTTATCTCAAAGAAAGGGGCCACGGTGTTTCTGTATCTCTATTATGTTGGTGCGGCTTCGGAACTTTTAAATATCTCGATATATCTCGAAAACTACGCTTCTGATCAAAAAATATCATAGAACATAAAAAGTAGGAAACTTAATTCTCTACAAAAAAGGTCTCTTAACATTTTGCCATAGCTCGCTTCGTTTCCGAGATATTTGCAGATTTATCTCAAGGGAAGGGGCCTGATGCACATATTTCGAGATATTTCTTCTTGTTGTTCTTATTCTGGGCAGGTAAGCGGGAAGTGGCATTTGCAGCACGCAATAGTGCAGAGTTATCTCAAAGAAAGGGGCCACGGTGTTTCTGTATCTCTATTATGTTGGTGCGGCTTCGGAACTTTTAAATATCTCGATATATCTCGAAAACTACGCTTCTGATCAAAAAATATCATAGAACATAAAAAGTAGGAAACGTAATTCTCTACAAAAAAGGTCTCTTAACATTTTGCCATAGCTCGCTTCGTTTCCGAGATATTTGCAGATTTATCTCAAGGGAAGGGGCCTGATGCACATATTTCGAGATATTTCTTCTTGTTGTTCTTCTTCTGCACAGCTAAGCTGGAAGTGGCATTTGCGGCTCGCACTAGTGCAGAGTTATCTCAAAGAAAGGGGCCACGGTGTTTCTGTATCTCTATTATGTTGGTGCGGCTTCGGAACTTTTAAATATCTTGATATATCTCGAGAACTGCGCATCTGATCAAAAAATATCATAGAACATAAAAAGTAGGAAACTTAATTCTCTACAAATAGAGTCTCTTAACATTTTGCCATAGCTCGCTTCGTTTCCGAGATATTTGCAGATTTATCTCAAGGGAAGGGGCCTGACGGACATATTTCGAGATATTTCTTCTTCTTGTTGTTCTTCTTCTGCACAGCTAAGCTGGAAGTGGCATTTGCAGCTCGCAATAGTGCAGAGTTATCTCAAAGAAAGGGGCCACGGTGTCTCTGTATCTCTATTATGTTGGTGCGGCTTCGGAACTTTTAAATATCTCGATATATCTCGAAAACTACGCTTCTGATCAAAAAATATCATAGAACATAAATTGTAGGAAACATAATTCTCTACAAAAAAGGTCTCTTAATATTTTGCCATAGCTCGCTTCGTTTCCGAGATATTTGCAGATACATCTCAAGGGAAGGGGCCTGACGGACATATTTCGAGATATTTCTTCTTCTTGTTGTTCTTCTTCTGCACAGCTAAGCTGGAAGTGGCATTTGCAGCTCGCAATAGTGCAGAGTTATCTCAAAGAAAGGGGCCACGGTGTTTCTGTATCTCTATTATGTTGGTGCGGCTTCGGAACTTTTAAATATCTTGATATATCTCGAGAACTACGCATCTGATCAAAAAATATGATAGAACATAAAAAGTAGGAAACTTAATTCTCTACAAAAAAGGTCTCTTAACATTTTGCCATAGCTCGCTTCGTTTCCGAGATATTTGCAGATGTATCTCAAGGGAAGGGGCCTGACGGACATATTTCGAGATATTTCTTCTTCTTGTTGTTCTTCTTCTGCATGCTAAACTGGAAGTGGCATTTCCAGCTCGCAATAGTGCAGAGTTATCTCAAAGAAAGGGGCCACGGTGTTTCTGTATCTCTATTATGTTGGTGCGGCTTCGGAACTTTTAAATATCTTGATATATCTCGAGAACTGCGCATCTGATCAAAAAATATCATAGAACATAAAAAGTAGGAAACTTAATTCTCTACAAATAGAGTCTCTTAACATTTTGCCATAGCTCGCTTCGTTTCCGACATATTTGCAGATTTATCTCAAGGGAAGGGGCCTGACGGACATATTTCGAGATATTTCTTCTTCTTGTTGTTCTTCTTCTGCACAGCTAAGCTGAAAGTGGCATTTGCAGCTCGCAATAGTGCAGAGTTATCTCAAAGAAAGGGGCCACGGTGTCTCTGTATCTCTATTATGTTGGTGCGGCTTCGGAACTTTTAAATATCTTGATATATCTCGAGAACTACGCATCTGATCAAAAAATATCATGGAACATAAAAAGTAGGAAACTTAATTCTCTACAAAAAAGGTCTCTTAACATTTTGCCATAGCTCGCTTCGTTTCCGAGATATTTGCAGATTTATCTCAAGGGAAGGGGCCTGACGGACATATTTCGAGATATTTCTTCTTCTTGTTGTTCTTCTTCTGCACAGCTAAGCTGGAAGTGGCATTTGCAGCTCGCAATAGTGCAGAGTTATTTTAAAGAAAGGGGCCACGGTGTCTCTGTATCTCTATTATGTTGGTGCGGCTTCGGAACTTTTAAATATCTTGATATATCTCGAGAACTACGCATCTGATCAAAAAATATCATAGAACACAAAAAGTAGGAAACTTAATTCTCTACAAAAAAGGTCTCTTAACATTTTGCCATAGCTCGCTTCGTTTCCGACATATTTGCAGATTTATCTCAAGGGAAGGGGCCTGACGGACATATTTCGAGATATTTCTTCTTCTTGTTGTTCTTCTTCTGCACAGCTAAGCTGGAAGTGGCATTTGCGGCTCGCACTAGTGCAGACTTATCTCAAAGAAAGGGGTCACGGTGTTTCTGTATCTCTATTATGTTGGTGCGGCCACGGAACTTTTAAATATCTTGATATATCTCGAGAACTACGCATCTGATCAAAAAATATCATAGAACATAAAAAGTAGGAAACTTAATTCTCTACAAAAAAGGTCTCTTAACATTTTGCCATAGCTCGCTTCCTTTCCGAGATATTTGCAGATTTATCTCAAGGGAAGGGGCCTGACGGACATATTTCGAGATATTTCTTCTTGTTGTTCTTCTTCTGCACAGCTAAGCTGGAAGTGGCATTTGCAGCTCGCAGTAGTGCAGAGTTATCTCAAAGAAAGGGGCCACGGTGTTTCTGTATCTCTATTATGTTGGTGCGGCTTCGGAACTTTTAAATATCTTGATATATCTCGAGAACTACGCATCTGATCAAAAAATATCATATAACATAAAAAGTAGGAAACTTAATTCTCTACAAAAAAGGTCTCTGAACATTTTGCCATAGCTCGCTTCGTTTCCGAGATATTTGCAGATTTATCTCAAGGGAAGGGGCCTGACGGACATATTTCGAGATATTTCTTCTTCTTGTTGTTCTTCTTCTGCACAGCTAAACTGGAAGTGGCATTTCCAGCTCGCAATAGTGCAGAGTTATCTCAAAGAAAGGGGCCACGGTGTTTCTGTATCTCTATTATGTTGGTGCGGCTTCGGAACTTTTAAATATCTTGATATATCTCGAGAACTGCGCATCTGATCAAAAAATATCATAGAACATAAAAAGTAGGAAACTTAATTCTCTACAAATAGAGTCTCTAAACATTTTGCCATAGCTCGCTTCGTTTCCGATATATTTGCAGATACATCTCAAGGGAAGGGGCCTGACGGACATATTTCGAGATATTTCTTCTTCTTGTTCTTCTTCTGCACAGCTAAGCTGGAAGTGGCATTTGCAGCTCGCAATAGTGCAGAGGTATCTCAAAGAAAGGGGCCACGGTGTTTCTGTATCTCTATTATGTTGGTGCGGCCACGGAACTGTTAAATATCTTGATATATCTCGAGAACTACGCATCTGATCAAAAAATATCATAGAACATAAAAAGTAGGAAACTTAATTCTCTACAAAAAAGGTCTCTTGACATTTTGCCATAGCTCGCTTCGTTTCCGAGATATTTGCAGATTTATCTCAAGGGAAGGGGCCTGACGGACATATTTCGAGATATTTCTTCTTCTTGTTGTTCTTCTTCTGCACAGCTAAACTGGAAGTGGCATTTCCAGCTCGCAATAGTGCAGAGTTATCTCAAAGAAAGGGGCCACTGTGTTTCTGTATCTCTATTATGTTGGTGCGGCTTCGGAACTTTTAAATATCTTGATATATCTCGAGAACTACGCATCTGATCAAGAAATATCATAGAACATAAAAAGTAGGAAACTGAATTCTCTACAAAAAAGGTCTCTTAACATTTTGCCATAGCTCGCTTCGTTTCCGAGATATTTGCAGATTTATCTCAAGGGAAGGGGCCTGACGGACATATTTCGAGATATTTCTTCTTCGTGTTGTTCTTCTTCTACACAGCTAAGCTGGAAGTGGCATTTACAGCTCGCAATAGTGCAGAGTTATCTCAAAGAAAGGGGCCACGGTGTTTCTGTATCTCTATTATGTTGGTGCGGCTTCGGAACTTTCAAATATCTTGATATATCTCGAGAACTACGCATCTGATCAACAAATATCATAGAACATAAAAAGTAGGAAACTTAATTCTCTACAAAAAAGGTCTCTTAACATTTTGCCATAGCTCGCTTCGTTTCCGAGATATTTGCAGATTTATCTCAAAGGAACCGGCCTGACGGACATATTTCGAGATATTTCTTCTTCTTGTTGTTCTTCTTCTACACAGCTAAGCTGGAAGTGGCATTTACAGCTCGCAATAGTGCAGAGTTATCTCAAAGAAAGGGGCCACGGTGTTTCTGTATCTCTATTATGTTGGTGCGGCTTCGGAACTTTTAAATATCTTGATATATCTCGAGAAGTACGCATCTGATCAAAAAATATCATAGAGCATAAAAAGTAGGAAACTTAATTCTCTACAAAAAAGGTCTCCTAACATTTTGCGATAGCTCGCTTCGTTTCCGAGATATTTGCAGATTTATCTCAAGGGAACGGACCTGACGGACATATTTCGAGATATTTCTTCTTCTTGTTGTTCTTCTTCTGCACAGCTAAGCTGGAAGTGGCATTTGCAGCTCGCAATAGTGCAGAGTTATCTCAAAGAAAGGGGCCACGGTGTTTCTGTATCTCTATTATGTTGGTGCGGCTTCGGAACTTTTAAATATCTTGATATATCTCGAGAAGTACGCATCTGATCAAAAAATATCATAGAACATAAAAAGTAGGAAACTTAATTCTCTACAAAAAAGGTCTCTTAACATTTTGCCATAGCTCGCTTCGTTTCCGAGATATTTGCAGATTTATCTCAAGGGAAGGGACCTGACGGACATATTTCGAGATATTTCTTCTTCTTGTTGTTCTTCTTCTGCACAGCTAAGCTGGAAGTGGCATTTGCAGCTCGCAATAGTGCAGAGTTATCTCAAAGAAAGGGGCCACGGTGTTTCTGTATCTCTATTATGTTGGTGCGGCTTCGGAACTTTTAAATATCTTGATATATCTCGAGAACTACGCATCTGATCAAAAAATATCGTAGAACATAAAAAGTAGGAAACTTAATTCTCTACAAAAAAGGTCTCTTACCATTTTGCCATAGCTCGCTTTGTTTCCGAGATATTTGCAGATTTATCTCAAGGGAAGGGGCCTGACGGACATATTTCGAGATATTTCTTCTTCTTGTTGTTCTTCTTCTGCACAGCTAAACTGGAAGTGGCATTTCCAGCTCGCAATAGTGCAGAGTTATCTCAAAGAAAGGGGCCACTGTGTTTCTGTATCTCTATTATGTTGGTGCGGCTTCGGAACTTTTAAATATCTTGATATATCTCGAGAACTACGCATCTGATCAAGAAATATCATAGAACATAAAAAGTAGGAAACTGAATTCTCTACAAAAAAGGTCTCTAAACATTTTGCCATAGCTCGCTTCGTTTCCGAGATATTTGCAGATTTATCTCAAGGGAAGGGGCCTGACGGACATATTTCGAGATATTTCTTCTTCGTGTTGTTCTTCTTCTACACAGCTAAGCTGGAAGTGGCATTTACAGCTCGCAATAGTGCAGAGTTATCTCAAAGAAAGGGGCCACGGTGTTTCTGTATCTCTATTATGTTGGTGCGGCTTCGGAACTTTCAAATATCTTGATATATCTCGAGAACTACGCATCTGATCAAGAAATATCATAGAAGATAAAAAGTAGAAAACTGAATTCTCTACAAAAAAGGTCTCTTAACATTTTGCCATAGCTCGCTTCGTTTCCGAGATATTTGCAGATTTATCTCAAGGGAAGGGGCCTGACGGACATATTTCGAGATATTTCTTCTTCGTGTTGTTCTTCTTCTACACAGCTAAGCTGGAAGTGGCATTTACAGCTCGCAATAGTGCAGAGTTATCTCAAAGAAAGGGGCCACGGTGTTTCTGTATCTCTATTATGTTGGTGCGGCTTCGGAACTTTCAAATATCTTGATATATCTCGAGAACTACGCATCTGATCAACAAATATCATAGAACATAAAAAGTAGGAAACTTAATTCTCTACAAAAAAGGTCTCTTAACATTTTGCCATAGCTCGCTTCGTTTCCGAGATATTTGCAGATTTATCTCAAAGGAACGGGCCTGACGGACATATTTCGAGATATTTCTTCTTCTTGTTGTTCTTCTTCTACACAGCTAAGCTGGAAGTGGCATTTACAGCTCGCAATAGTGCAGAGTTATCTCAAAGAAAGGGGCCACGGTGTTTCTGTATCTCTATTATGTTGGTGCGGCTTCGGAACTTTTAAATATCTTGATATATCTCGAGAAGTACGCATCTGATCAAAAAATATCATAGAGCATAAAAAGTAGGAAACTTAATTCTCTACAAAAAAGGTCTCCTAACATTTTGCGATAGCTCGCTTCGTTTCCGAGATATTTGCAGATTTATCTCAAGGGAACGGACCTGACGGACATATTTCGAGATATTTCTTCTTCTTGTTGTTCTTCTTCTGCACAGCTAAGCTGGAAGTGGCATTTGCAGCTCGCAATAGTGCAGAGTTATCTCAAAGAAAGGGGCCACGGTGTTTCTGTATCTCTATTATGTTGGTGCGGCTTCGGAACTTTTAAATATCTTGATATATCTCGAGAACTACGCATCTGATCAAAAAATATCGTAGAACATAAAAAGTAGGAAACTTAATTCTCTACAAAAAAGGTCTCTTACCATTTTGCCATAGCTCGCTTCGTTTCCGAGATATTTGCAGATTTATCTCAAGGGAAGGGGCCTGACGGACATATTTCGAGATATTTCTTCTTGTTGTTCTTCTTCTGCACAGTTAAGCTGGGAGTGGCATTTGCGGCTCGCACTAGTGCAGAGTTATCTCAAAGAAAGGGGCCACGGTGTTTCTGTATCTCTATTATGTTGGTGCGGCTTCGGAACTTTTAAATATCTCGATATATCTCGAAAATTACGCTTCTGATCAAAAAATATCATAGAACATAAATTGTAGGAAACATAATTCTCTACAAAAAACGTCTCTTAACATTTTGCAATAGCTCGCTTCGTTTCCGAGATATTTGCAGATTCAGCTCAAAGGAACGGGCCTGACGGACATATTTCGTGATATTTCTTCTTCTTGTTGTTCTTCTTCTGCACAGCTAAGCTGGAAGTGGCATTTGCAGCTCGCAATAGTGCAGAGTTATCTCAAAGAAAGGGGCCACGGTGTTTCTGTATCTCTATTATGTTGGTGCGGCTTCGGAACTTTTAAATATCTTGATATATCTCGAGAAGTACGCATCTGATCAAAAAATATCATAGAACATAAAAAGTAGGAAACTTAATTCTCTACAAAAAAGGTCTCCTAACATTTTGCCATAGCTCGCTTCTTTCCGAGATATTTGCAGATTTACCTCAAGGGAATGGACCTGACGGACATATTTCGAGATATTTCTTCTTCTTGTTGTTCTTCTTCTGCACAGCTAAGCTGGAAGTGGCATTTGCGGCTCGCACTAGTGCAGAGTTATCTCAAAGAAAGGGGCCACGGTGTTTCTGAATCTCTATTATGTTGGTGCGGCTTCGGAACTTTTAAATATCTCGATATATCTCGACAATTACGCTTCTGATCAAAAAATATCATAGAACATAAATTGTAGGAAACATAATTCTCTACAAAAAACGTCTCTTAACATTTTGCAATAGCTCGCTTCGTTTCCGAGATATTTGCAGATTCAGCTCAAAGGAACGGGCCTGACGGACATATTTCGTGATATTTCTTCTTCGTGTTGTTCTTCTTCTACACAGCTAAGCTGGAAGTGGCATTTGCAGCTCGCAATAGTGCAGAGTTATCTCAAAGAAAGGGGCCACGGTGTTTCTGTATCTCTATTATGTAGGTGCGGCTTCGGAACTTTTAAATATCTTGATATATCTCGAGAACTACGCATCTGATCAAAAAATATCATAGAACATAAAAAGTAGGAAACATAATTCTCTACAAAAAAGGTCTCTTAACATTTTGCCATAGCTCGCTTCGTTTCCGAGATATTTGCAGATACATCTCAAGGGAAGGGGCCTGACGGACATATATCGAGATATTTCTTCTTCTTGTTGTTCTTCTTCTGCACAGCTAAGCTGGAAGTGGCATTTCCAGCTTGCAATAGTGCAGAGTTATCTCAAAGAAAGGGGCCACGGTGTTTCTGTATCTCTATTATATTGGTGCCGCTTCGGAACTTTTAAATATCTTGATATATCTCGAGAACTACGCATCTGATCAATAAATATCATAGAACATAAAAAGTAGGAACCTTAATTCTCTACAAAAAAGGTCTCTTAACATTTTGCCATAGCTCGCTTCGTTTCCGAGATATTTGCAGATTTATCTCAAAGGAACGGGCCTGACGGACATATTTCGAGATATTTCTTCTTCTTGTTGTTCTTCTTCTGCACAGCTAAGCTGGAAGTGGCATTTGCAGCTCGCAATAGTGCAGAGTTATCTCAAAGAAAGGGGCCACGGTGTTTCTGTATCTCTATTATGTTGGTGCGGCCACGGAACTTTTAAATATCTTGATATATCTCGAGAACTACGCATCTGATCAAAAAATATCATAGAACATAAAAAGTAGGAAACTTAATTCTCTACAAAAAAGGTCTCTTAACATTTTGCCATAGCTCGCTTCGTTTCCGAGATATTTGCAGATTTATCTCAAGGGAAGGGGCCTGACGGACATATTTCGAGATATTTCTTCTTCTTGTTGTTCTTCTTCTGCACAGCTAAACTGGAAGTGGCATTTCCAGCTCGCAATAGTGCAGAGTTATCTCAAAAAAAGGGGCCACGGTGTTTCTGTATCTCTATTATGTTGGTGCGGCTTCGGAACTTTTAAATATCTTGATATATCTCGAGAACTACGCATCTGATCAAAAAATATCATAGAACATAAAAAGTAGGAAACTTAATTCTCTACAAATAAAGTCTCTTAACATTTTGCCATAGCTCGCTTCGTTTCCGAGATATTTGCAGATTTATCTCAAGGGAAGGGGCCTGACGGACATATTTCGAGATATTTCTTCTTGTTGTTCTTCTTCTGCACAGCTAAGCTGGAAGTGGCATTTGCGGCTCGCACTAGTGCAGAGTTATCTCAAAGAAAGGGGCCACGGTGTTTCTGTATCTCTATTATATTGGTGCCGCTTCGGAACTTTTAAATATCTTGATATATCTCGAGAACTACGCATCTGATCAATAAATATCATAGAACATAAAAAGTAGGAACCTTAATTCTCTACAAAAAAGGTCTCTTAACATTTTGCCATAGCTCGCTTCGTTTCCGAGATATTTGCAGATTTATCTCAAAGGAACGGGCCTGACGGACATATTTCGAGATATTTCTTCTTCTTGTTGTTCTTCTTCTGCACAGCTAAGCTGGAAGTGGCATTTGCAGCTCGCAATAGTGCAGAGTTATCTCAAAGAAAGGGGCCACGGTGTTTCTGTATCTCTATTATGTTGGTACGGCTTCGGAACTTTTAAATATCTTGATATATCTCGAGAACTACGCATCTGATCAAAAAATATCATAGAACATAAAAAGTAGGAAACTTAATTCTCTACAAATAGAGTCTCTTAACATTTTGCCATAGCTCGCTTCGTTTCCGAGATATTTGCAGATTTATCTCAAGGGAAGGGGCCTGACGGACATATTTCGAGATATTTCTTCTTCTTGTTGTTCTTCTTCTGCACAGCTAAGCTGGAAGTGGCGTTTGCAGCTCGCAATAGTGCAGAGTTATCTCAAAGAAAGGGGCCACGGTGTTTCTGTATCTCTATTATGTTGGTGCGGCTTCGGAACTTTTAAATATCTTGATATATCTCGAGAACTACGCATCTGATCAAAAAATCTCATAGAACATAAAAAGTAGGAAACTTAATTCTCTACAAAAAAGGTCTCTTAACATTTTGCCATAGCTCGCTTCGTTTCCGAGATATTTGCAGATTTATCTCAAGGGAAGGGGCCTGACGGACATATTTCGAGATATTTCTTCTTCTTGTTGTTCTTCTTCTGCACAGCTAAGCTGGAAGTGGCATTTGCGGCTCGCAATAGTGCAGAGTTATCTCAAAGAAAGGGGCCACGG
The DNA here is from genome assembly GCF_051020975.1 of Osmia lignaria lignaria. Taxonomy (NCBI): domain Eukaryota; kingdom Metazoa; phylum Arthropoda; class Insecta; order Hymenoptera; family Megachilidae; genus Osmia; species Osmia lignaria. The sequence goes on along the minus strand of NW_027478169.1, from coordinate 93,321 downwards.
TGTTTCTGTATCTCTATTATGTTGGTGCGGCCACGGAACTTTTAAATATCTTGATATATCTCGAGAACTACGCATCTGATCAAAAAATATCATAGAACATAAAAAGTAGGAAACTTAATTCTCTACAAAAAAGGTCTCTTAACATTTTGCCATAGCTCGCTTCGTTTCCGAGATATTTGCAGATTTATCTCAAGGGAAGGGGCCTGACGGACATATTTCGAGATATTTCTTCTTCTTGTTGTTCTTCTTCTGCACAGCTAAACTGGAAGTGGCATTTCCAGCTCGCAATAGTGCAGAGTTATCTCAAAAAAAGGGGCCACGGTGTTTCTGTATCTCTATTATGTTGGTGCGGCTTCGGAACTTTTAAATATCTTGATATATCTCGAGAACTACGCATCTGATCAAAAAATATCATAGAACATAAAAAGTAGGAAACTTAATTCTCTACAAATAAAGTCTCTTAACATTTTGCCATAGCTCGCTTCGTTTCCGAGATATTTGCAGATTTATCTCAAGGGAAGGGGCCTGACGGACATATTTCGAGATATTTCTTCTTGTTGTTCTTCTTCTGCACAGCTAAGCTGGAAGTGGCATTTGCGGCTCGCACTAGTGCAGAGTTATCTCAAAGAAAGGGGCCACGGTGTTTCTGTATCTCTATTATGTTGGTGCGGCTTCGGAACTTTTAAATATCTCGATATATCTCGAAAACTACGCTTCTGATCAAAAAATATCATAGAACATAAATTGTAGGAAACATAATTCTCTACAAAAAAGGTCTCTGAACATTTTGCCATAGCTCGCTTCGTTTCCGAGATATTTGCAGATACATCTCAAGGAAAGGGGCCTGACGGACATATTTCGAGATATTTCTTCTTCTTGTTGTTCTTCTTCTGCACAGCTAAACTGGAAGTGGCGTTTGCAGCTCGCAATAGTGCAGAGTTATCTCAAAGAAAGGGGCCACGGTGTTTCTGTATCTCTATTATGTTGGTGCGGCTTCGGAACTTTTAAATATCTTGATATATCTCGAGAACTACGCATCTGATCAAAAAATATCATACAACATAAAAAGTAGGAAACTTAATTCTCTACAAAAAAGGTCTCTTAACATTTTGCCATAGCTCGCTTCGTTCCCGAGATATTTGCAGATTTATCTCAAGGGAAGGGGCCTGACGGACATATTTCGAGATATTTCTTCTTGTTGTTCTTCTTCTGCACAGCTAAGCTGGAAGTGGCATTTGCGGCTCGCACTAGTGCAGGGTTATCTCAAAAAAAGGGGCCACGGTGTTTCTGTATCTCTATTATGTTGGTGCGGCTTCGGAACTTTTAAATATCTTGATATATCTCGAGAACTACGCATCTGATCAAAAAATATCATAGAACATAAAAAGTAGGAAACTTAATTCTCTACAAATAAAGTCTCTTAACATTTTGCCATAGCTCGCTTCGTTTCCGAGATATTTGCAGATTTATCTCAAGGGAAGGGGCCTGACGGACATATTTCGAGATATTTCTTCTTGTTGTTCTTCTTCTGCACAGCTAAGCTGGAAGTGGCATTTGCGGCTCGCACTAGTGCAGAGTTATCTCAAAGAAAGGGGCCACGGTGTTTCTGTATCTCTATTATGTTGGTGCGGCTTCGGAACTTTTAAATATCTCGATATATCTCGAAAACTACGCTTCTGATCAAAAAATATCATAGAACATAAATTGTAGGAAACATAATTCTCTACAAAAAAGGTCTCTGAACATTTTGCCATAGCTCGCTTCGTTTCCGAGATATTTGCAGATACATCTCAAGGAAAGGGGCCTGACGGACATATTTCGAGATATTTCTTCTTCTTGTTGTTCTTCTTCTGCACAGCTAAACTGGAAGTGGCGTTTGCAGCTCGCAATAGTGCAGAGTTATCTCAAAGAAAGGGGCCACGGTGTTTCTGTATCTCTATTATGTTGGTGCGGCTTCGGAACTTTTAAATATCTTGATATATCTCGAGAACTACGCATCTGATCAAAAAATATCATACAACATAAAAAGTAGGAAACTTAATTCTCTACAAAAAAGGTCTCTTAACATTTTGCCATAGCTCGCTTCGTTCCCGAGATATTTGCAGATTTATCTCAAGGGAAGGGGCCTGACGGACATATTTCGAGATATTTCTTCTTGTTGTTCTTCTTCTGCACAGCTAAGCTGGAAGTGGCATTTGCGGCTCGCACTAGTGCAGGGTTATCTCAAAGAAAGGGGCCACGGTGTTTCTGTATCTCTATTATGTTGGTGCGGCTTCGGAACTTTTAAATATCTCGATATATCTCGAAAACTACGCTTCTGATCAAAAAATATCATAGAACATAAAAAGTAGGAAACATAATTCTCTACAAAAAAGGTCTCTTAACATTTTGCCATAGCTCGCTTCGTTTCCGAGATATTTGCAGATACATCTCAAGGGAAGGGGCCTGACGGACATATTTCGAGATATTTCTTCTTCTTGTTGTTCTTCTTCTGCACAGCTAAGCTGGAAGTGGCATTTGCGGCTCGCACTAGTGCAGAGTTATCTCAAAGAAAGGGGCCACGGTGTTTCTGAATCTCTATTATGTTGGTGCGGCTTCGGAACTTTTAAATATCTCGATATATCTCGAAAACTACGCTTCTGATCAAAAAATATCATAGAACATAAATTGTAGGAAACATAATTCTCTACAAAAAACGTCTCTTAACATTTTGCCATAGCTCGCTTCGTTTCCGAGATATTTGCAGATTCAGCTCAAAGGAACGGGCCTGACGGACATATTTCGAGATATTTCTTCTTCTTGTTGTTCTTCTTCTGCACAGCTAAGCTGGAAGTGGCATTTGCAGCTCGCAATAGTGCAGAATTATCTCAAAGAAAGGGGCCACGGTGTTTCTGTATCTCTATTATGTTGGTGCGGCTTCGGAACTTTCAAATATCTTGATATATCTCGAGAAGTACGCATCTGATCAAAAAATATCATAGAACATAAAAAGTAGGAAACTTAATTCTCTACAAAAAAGGTCTCTTAACATTTTGCCATAGCTCGCTTCGTTTCCGAGATATTTGCAGATTTATCTCAAGGGGTGGGCCTGACGGACATATTTCGAGATATTTCTTCTTCTTGTTGTTCTTCTTCTGCACAGCTAAGCTGGAAGTGGCATTTGCGGCTCGCACTAGTGCAGAGTTATCTCAAGGAAAGGGGCCACGGTGTTTCTGAATCTCTATTATGTTGGTGCGGCTTCGGAACTTTTAAATATCTCGATATATCTCGAAAACTACGCTTCTGATCAAAAAATATCATAGAACATAAATTGTAGGAAACATAATTCTCTACAAAAAACGTCTCTCAACATTTTGCCATAGCTCGCTTCGTTTCCGAGATATTTGCAGATTCAGCTCAAAGGAACGGGCCTGACGGACATATTTCGAGATACTTCTTCTTCTTGTTGTTCTTCTTCTGCACAGCTAAGCTGGAAGTGGCATTTGCAGCTCGCAATAGTGCAGAGTTATCTCAACGAAAGGGGCCACGGTGTTTCTGTATCTCTATTATGTTGGTGCGGCTTCGGAACTTTTAAATATCTTGATATATCTCGAGAAGTACGCATCTGATCAAAAAATATCATAGAACATAAAAAGTAGGAAACTTAATTCTCTACAAAAAAGGTCTCTTAACATTTTGCCATAGCTCGCTTCGTTTCCGAGATATTTGCAGATTTATCTCAAGGGAAGGGGCCTGACGGACATATTTCGAGATATTTCTTCTTCGTGTTGTTCTTCTTCTACACAGCTAAGCTGGAAGTGGCATTTACAGCTCGCAATAGAGCAGAGTTATCTCAAAGACAGGGGCCACGGTGTTTCTGTATCTCTATTATGTTGGTGCGGCTTCGGAACTTTTAAATATCTCGATATATCTCGAAAACTACGCTTCTGATCAAAAAATATCATAGAACATAAATTGTAGGAAACATAATTCTCTACAAAAAACGTCTCTTAACATTTTGCCATAGCTCGCTTCGTTTCCGAGATATTTGCAGATTCAGCTCAAAGGAACGGGCCTGACGGACATATTTCGAGATATTTCTTCTTCTTGTTGTTCTTCTTCTGCACAGCTAAGCTGGAAGTGGCATTTGCAGCTCGCAATAGTGCAGAGTTATCTCAAAGAAAGGGGCCACGGTGTTTCTGTATCTCTATTATGTTGGTGCGGCTTCGGAACTTTTAACTATCTTGATATATCTCGAGAAGTACGCATCTGATCAAAAAATATCATAGAACATAAAAAGTAGGAAACTTAATTCTCTACAAAAAAGGTCTCTTAACATTTTGCCATAGCTCGCTTCGTTTCCGAGATATTTGCAAATTTATCTCAAGGGAAGGGGCCTGACGGACATATTTCGAGATATTTCTTCTTCGTGTTGTTCTTCTTCTACACAGCTAAGCTGGAAGTGGCATTTACAGCTCGCAATAGAGCAGAGTTATCTCAAAGACAGGGGCCACGGTGTTTCTGTATCTCTATTATGTTGGTGCGGCTTCGGAACTTTTAAATATCTTGATATATCTCGAGAACTACGCATCTGATCAAAAAATATCATAGAACATAAAAAGTAGGAAACTTAATTCTCTAGAAAAAAGGTCTCTTAACATTTTGCCATAGCTCGCTTCGTTTCCGAGATATTTGCAGATATATCTCAAGGGAAGGGGCCTGACGGACATATTTCGAGATATTTCTTCTTCTTGTTGTTCTTCTTCTGCACAGCTAAGCTGGAAGTGGCATTTGCGGCTCGCACTAGTGCAGAGTTATCTCAAAGAAAGGGGCCACGGTGTTTCTGAATCTCTATTATGTTGGTGCGGCTTCGGAACTTTTAAATATCTCGATATATCTCGAAAACTACGCTTCTGATCAGAAAATATCATAGAATATAAATTGTAGGAAACATAATTCTCTACAAAAAAGGTCTCCTAACATTTTGCCATAGCTCGCTTCGTTTCCGAGATATTTGCAGATTCAGCTCAAAGGAACGGGCCTGACGGACATATTTCGAGATATTTCTTCTTCTTGTTGTTCTTCTTCTGCACAGCTAAGCTGGAAGTGGCATTTGCGGCTCGCACTAGTGCAGAGTTATCTCAAAGAAAGGGGCCACGGTGTTTCTGTATCTCTATTATGTTGGTGCGGCTTCGGAACTTTTAAATATCTCGATATATCTCGAAAACTACGCTTCTGATCAAAAAATATCATAGAACATAAATTGTAGGAAACATAATTCTCTACAAAAAAGGTCTTTTAACATTTTGCCATAGCTCGCTTCGTTTCCGAGATATTTGCAGATACATCTCAAGGGAAGGGGCCTGACGGACATATTTCGAGATATTTCTTCTTCTTGTTGTTCTTCTTCTGCACAGCTAAGCTGGAAGTGGCATTTGCGGCTCGCACTAGTGCAGAGTTATCTCAAAGAAAGGGGCCACGGTGTTTCTGTATCTCTATTATGTTGGTGCGGCTTCGGAACTTTTAAATATCTCGATATATCTCGAAAACTACGCTTCTGATCAAAAAATATCATAGAACATAAATTGTAGGAAACATAATTCTCTACCAAAAACGTCTCTTAACATTTTGCCATAGCTCGCTTCGTTTCCGAGATATTTGCAGATTCAGCTCAAAGGAACGGGCCTGACGGACATATTTCGAGATATTTCTTCTTCTTGTTGTTCTTCTTCTGCACAGCTAAACTGGAAGTGGCATTTCCAGCTCGCAATAGTGCAGAGTAATCTCAAAGAAAGGGGCCACGGTGTTTCTGTATCTCTATTATGTTGGTGCGGCTTCGGAACTTTTAAATATCTTGATATATCTCGAGAACTACGCATCTGATCAAAAAATATCATAGAACATAAAAAGCAGGAAACTTAATTCTCTACAAAAAACGTCTCTTGACATTTTGCCATAGCTCGCTTCGTTTCCGAGATATTTGCAGATTTATCTCAAGGGAAGGGGCCTGACGGACATATTTCGAGATATTTCTTCTTCTTGTTGTTCTTCTTCTGCACAGCTGAGCTGGAAGTGGCATTTGCGGCTCGCACTAGTGCAGAGTTATCTCAAAGAATGGGGCCACGGTGTTTCTGTATCTCTATTATGTTGGTGCGCCTTCGGAACTTTTAAATATCTCGATATATCTCGAAAACTACGCTTCTGATAAAAAAATATCATAGAACATAAATTGTAGGAAACATAATTCTCTACAAAAAACGTCTCTTAACATTTTGCCATAGCTCGCTTCGTTTCCGAGATATTTGCAGATTCAGCTCAAAGGAACGGGCCTGACGGACATATTTCGAGATATTTCTTCTTCTTGTTGTTCTTCTTCTGCACAGCTAAACTGGAAGTGGCATTTCCAGCTCGCAATAGTGCAGAGTAATCTCAAAGAAAGGGGCCACGGTGTTTCTGTATCTCTATTATGTTGGTGCGGCTTCGGAACTTTTAAATATCTTGATATATCTCGAGAACTACGCATCTGATCAAAAAATATCATAGAACATAAAAAGCAGGAAACTTAATTCTCTACAAAAAAGGTCTCTTAACATTTTCCCATAGCTCGCTTCGTTTCCGAGATATTTGCAGATTTATCTCAAGGGAAGGGGCCTGACGGACATATTTCGAGATATTTCTTCTTCTTGTTGTTCTTCTTCTGCACAGCTAAACTGGAAGTGGCATTTACAGCTCGCAATAGTGCAGAGTTATCTCAAAGAAAGGGGCCACGGTGTTTCTGTATCTCTATTATGTTGGTGCGGCTTCGGAACTTTTAAATATCTTGATATATCTCGAGAACTACGCATCTGGTCAAAAAATATCATAGAACATAAAAAGTAGGAAACTTAATTCTCTACAAAAAAGGTCTCTTAACATTTTGCCATAGCTCGCTTCGTTTCCGAGATATTTGCAGATTTATCTCAAGGGAAGGGGCCTGACGGACATATTTCGAGATATTTCTTCTTCTTGTTGTTCTTCTTCTGCACAGCTAAGCTGGAAGTGGCATTTGCAGCTCGCAATAGTGCAGAGTTATCTCAAAGAAAGGGGCCACGGTGTTTCTGTATCTCTATTATGTTGGTGCGGCTTCGGAACTTTTAAATATCTTGATATATCTCGAGAACTACGCATCTGATCAAAAAATATCATAGAACATAAAAAGTAGGAAACTTAATTCTCTACAAAAAAGGTCTCTTAACATTTTGCCATAGCTCGCTTCGTATCCGAGATATTTGCAGATTTATCTCAAGGGAAGGGGCCTGACGGACATATTTCGAGATATTTCTTCTTCTTGTTGTTCTTCTTCTGGGCAGCTAAGCGGGAAGTGGCATTTGCAGCACGCAATATTGCAGAGTTATCTCAAAGAAAGGGGCCACGGTGTTTCTGTATCTCTATTATGTTGGTGCGGCTTCGGAACTTTTAAATATCTCGATATATCTCGAAAACTACGCTTCTGATATAAAAATATCATAGAACATAAAAAGTAGGAAACTTAATTCTCTACAAAAAAGGTCTCTTAACATTTTGCCATAGCTCGCTTCGTTTCCGAGATATTTGCAAATTTATCTCAAGGGAAGGGGCCTGACGGACATATTTCGAGATATTTCTTCTTCGTGTTGTTCTTCTTCTACACAGCTAAGCTGGAAGTGGCATTTACAGCTCGCAATAGAGCAGAGTTATCTCAAAGACAGGGGCCACGGTGTTTCTGTATCTCTATTATGTTGGTGCGGCTTCGGAACTTTTAAATATCTTGATATATCTCGAGAACTACGCATCTGATCAAAAAATATCATAGAACATAAAAAGTAGGAAACTTAATTCTCTAGAAAAAAGGTCTCTTAACATTTTGCCATAGCTCGCTTCGTTTCCGAGATATTTGCAGATATATCTCAAGGGAAGGGGCCTGACGGACATATTTCGAGATATTTCTTCTTCTTGTTGTTCTTCTTCTGCACAGCTAAGCTGGAAGTGGCATTTGCGGCTCGCACTAGTGCAGAGTTATCTCAAAGAAAGGGGCCACGGTGTTTCTGAATCTCTATTATGTTGGTGCGGCTTCGGAACTTTTAAATATCTCGATATATCTCGAAAACTACGCTTCTGATCAGAAAATATCATAGAATATAAATTGTAGGAAACATAATTCTCTACAAAAAAGGTCTCCTAACATTTTGCCATAGCTCGCTTCGTTTCCGAGATATTTGCAGATTCAGCTCAAAGGAACGGGCCTGACGGACATATTTCGAGATATTTCTTCTTCTTGTTGTTCTTCTTCTGCACAGCTAAGCTGGAAGTGGCATTTGCGGCTCGCACTAGTGCAGAGTTATCTCAAAGAAAGGGGCCACGGTGTTTCTGTATCTCTATTATGTTGGTGCGGCTTCGGAACTTTTAAATATCTCGATATATCTCGAAAACTACGCTTCTGATCAAAAAATATCATAGAACATAAATTGTAGGAAACATAATTCTCTACAAAAAAGGTCTTTTAACATTTTGCCATAGCTCGCTTCGTTTCCGAGATATTTGCAGATACATCTCAAGGGAAGGGGCCTGACGGACATATTTCGAGATATTTCTTCTTCTTGTTGTTCTTCTTCTGCACAGCTAAGCTGGAAGTGGCATTTGCGGCTCGCACTAGTGCAGAGTTATCTCAAAGAAAGGGGCCACGGTGTTTCTGTATCTCTATTATGTTGGTGCGGCTTCGGAACTTTTAAATATCTCGATATATCTCGAAAACTACGCTTCTGATCAAAAAATATCATAGAACATAAATTGTAGGAAACATAATTCTCTACCAAAAACGTCTCTTAACATTTTGCCATAGCTCGCTTCGTTTCCGAGATATTTGCAGATTCAGCTCAAAGGAACGGGCCTGACGGACATATTTCGAGATATTTCTTCTTCTTGTTGTTCTTCTTCTGCACAGCTAAACTGGAAGTGGCATTTCCAGCTCGCAATAGTGCAGAGTAATCTCAAAGAAAGGGGCCACGGTGTTTCTGTATCTCTATTATGTTGGTGCGGCTTCGGAACTTTTAAATATCTTGATATATCTCGAGAACTACGCATCTGATCAAAAAATATCATAGAACATAAAAAGCAGGAAACTTAATTCTCTACAAAAAACGTCTCTTGACATTTTGCCATAGCTCGCTTCGTTTCCGAGATATTTGCAGATTTATCTCAAGGGAAGGGGCCTGACGGACATATTTCGAGATATTTCTTCTTCTTGTTGTTCTTCTTCTGCACAGCTGAGCTGGAAGTGGCATTTGCGGCTCGCACTAGTGCAGAGTTATCTCAAAGAATGGGGCCACGGTGTTTCTGTATCTCTATTATGTTGGTGCGCCTTCGGAACTTTTAAATATCTCGATATATCTCGAAAACTACGCTTCTGATAAAAAAATATCATAGAACATAAATTGTAGGAAACATAATTCTCTACAAAAAACGTCTCTTAACATTTTGCCATAGCTCGCTTCGTTTCCGAGATATTTGCAGATTCAGCTCAAAGGAACGGGCCTGACGGACATATTTCGAGATATTTCTTCTTCTTGTTGTTCTTCTTCTGCACAGCTAAACTGGAAGTGGCATTTCCAGCTCGCAATAGTGCAGAGTAATCTCAAAGAAAGGGGCCACGGTGTTTCTGTATCTCTATTATGTTGGTGCGGCTTCGGAACTTTTAAATATCTTGATATATCTCGAGAACTACGCATCTGATCAAAAAATATCATAGAACATAAAAAGCAGGAAACTTAATTCTCTACAAAAAAGGTCTCTTAACATTTTCCCATAGCTCGCTTCGTTTCCGAGATATTTGCAGATTTATCTCAAGGGAAGGGGCCTGACGGACATATTTCGAGATATTTCTTCTTCTTGTTGTTCTTCTTCTGCACAGCTAAACTGGAAGTGGCATTTACAGCTCGCAATAGTGCAGAGTTATCTCAAAGAAAGGGGCCACGGTGTTTCTGTATCTCTATTATGTTGGTGCGGCTTCGGAACTTTTAAATATCTTGATATATCTCGAGAACTACGCATCTGGTCAAAAAATATCATAGAACATAAAAAGTAGGAAACTTAATTCTCTACAAAAAAGGTCTCTTAACATTTTGCCATAGCTCGCTTCGTTTCCGAGATATTTGCAGATTTATCTCAAGGGAAGGGGCCTGACGGACATATTTCGAGATATTTCTTCTTCTTGTTGTTCTTCTTCTGCACAGCTAAACTGGAAGTGGCATTTCCAGCTCGCAATAGTGCAGAGTTATCTCAAAGAAAGGGGCCACGGTGTTTCTGTATCTCTATTATGTTGGTGCGGCTTCGGAACTTTTAAATATCTTGATATATCTCGAGAACTACGCATCTGATCAAAAAATATCATACTACATCAAAAGTAGGAAACTTAATTCTCTACAAGAAAGGTCTCTAAACATTTTGCCATAGCTCGCTTCGTTTCCGAGATATTTGCAGATTTATCTCAAGGGAAGGGGCCTGACGGACATATTTCGAGATATTTCTTCTTCTTGTTGTTCTTCTTCTGCACAGCTAAACTGGAAGTGGCATTTACAGCTCGCAATAGTGCAGAGTTATCTCAAAGAAAGGGGCCACGGTGTTTCTGTATCTCTATTATGTTGGTGCGGCTTCGGAACTTTTAAATATCTTGATATATCTCGAGAACTACGCATCTGATCAAAAAATATCATAGAACATAAAAAGTAGGAAACTTAATTCTCTACAAAAAAGGTCTCTTAACATTTTGCCATAGCTCGCTTCGTTTCCGAGATATTTGCAGATTTATCTCAAGGGAAGGGGCCTGACGGACATATTTCGAGATATTTCTTCTTCTTGTTGTTCGTCTTCTGCACAGCTAAGCTGGAAGTGGCATTTGCAGCTCGCAATAGTGCAGAGTTATCTCAAAGAAAGGGGCCACGGTGTTTCTGTATCTCTATTATGTTGGTGCGGCTTCGGAACTTTTAAATATCTTGATATATCTCGAGAACTACGCATCTGATCAAAAAATATCATACTACATCAAAAGTAGGAAACTTAATTCTCTACAAGAAAGGTCTCTAAACATTTTGCCATAGCTCGCTTCGTTTCCGAGATATTTGCAGATTTATCTCAAGGGAAGGGGCCTGACGGACATATTTCGAGATATTTCTTCTTCTTGTTGTTCTTCTTCTGCACAGCTAAGCTGGAAGTGGCATTTGCGGCTCGCACTAGTGCAGAGTTATCTCAAAGAAAGGGGCCACGGTGTTTCTGTATCTCTATTATGTTGGTGCGGCTTCGGAACTTTTAAATATCTCGATATATCTCGAAAACTACGCTTCTGATCAAAAAATATCATAGAACATAAATTGTAGGAAACATAATTCTCTACAAAAAAGGTCTTTTAACATTTTGCCATAGCTCGCTTCGTTTCCGAGATATTTGCAGATACATCTCAAGGGAAGGGGCCTGACGGACATATTTCGAGATATTTCTTCTTCTTGTTGTTCTTCTTCTGCACAGCTAAGCTGGAAGTGGCATTTGCGGCTCGCACTAGTGCAGAGTTATCTCAAAGAAAGGGGTCACGGTGTTTCTGTATCTCTATTATGTTGGTGCGGCTTCGGAACTTTTAAATATCTCGATATATCTCGAAAACTACGCTTCTGATCAAAAAATATCATAGAACATAAATTGTAGGAAACATAATTCTCTACAAAAAAGGTCTCTTAACATTTTGCAATAGCTCGCTTCGTTTCCGAGATATTTGCAGATATATCTCAAGGGAAGGGGCCTGACGGACATATTTCGAGATATTTCTTCTTCTTGTTGTTCTTCTTCTGCACAGCTAAGCTGGAAGTGGCATTTGCAGCTCGCAATAGTGCAGAGTTATCTCAAAGAAAGGGGCCACGGTGTTTCTGTATCTCTATTATGTTGGTGCGGCTTCGGAACTTTTAAATATCTTGATATATCTCGAGAACTACGCATCTGATCAAAAAATATCATAGAACATAAAAAGTAGGAAACTTAATTCTCGACAAAAAAGGTCTCTTAACATTTTGCCATAGCTCGCTTCGTTTCCGAGATATTTGCAGATTTATCTCAAGGGAAGGGGCCTGACGGACATGTTTCGAGATATTTCTTCTTCTTGTTGTTCTTCTTCTGCACAGCTAAGCTGGAAGTGGCATTTACAGCTCGCAATAGTGCAGAGTTATCTCAAAGAAAGGGGCCACGGTGTTTCTGTATCTCTATTATGTTGGTGCGGCTTCGGAACTTTTAAATATCTTGATATATCTCGAGAACTACGCATCTGATCAAAAAATATCATGGAACATAAAAAGTAGGAAACTTAATTCTCTACAAAAAAGGTCTCTTAACATTTTGCCATAGCTCGCTTCGTTTCCGAGATACTTGCAGATTTATCTCAAGGGAAGGGGCCTGACGGACATATTTCGAGATATTTCTTCTTCTTGTTGTTCTTCTTCTGCACAGCTAAGCTGGAAGTGGCATTTGCAGCTCGCAATAGTGCAGAGTTATCTCAAAGAAAGGGGCCACGGTTTTTCTGTATCTCTATTATGTTGGTGCGGCTTCGGAACTTTTAAATATCTTGATATATCTCGAGAACTACGCATCTGATCAAAAAATATCATAGAACATAAAAAGTAGGAAACTTAATTCTCTACAAAAAAGGACTCTTAACATTTTGCCATAGCTCGCTTCGTTTCCGAGATATTTGCAGATTTATCTCAAGGGAAGGGGCCTGACGGACATATTTCGAGATATTTCTTCTTCTTGTTGTTCTTCTTCTGCACAGCTAAGCTGGAAGTGGCATTTGCGGCTCGCACTAGTGCAGAGTTATCTCAAAGAAAGGGGCCACGGTGTTTCTGTATCTCTATTATGTTGGTGCGGCTTCGGAACTTTTAAATATCTCGATATATCTCGAAAACTACGCTTCTGATCAAAAAATATCATAGAACATAAATTGTAGGAAACACAATTCTCTACAAAAAAGGTCTCTTAACATTTTGCCATAGCTCGCTTCGTTTCCGAGATATTTGCAGATTTATCTCAAGGGAAGGGGCCTGACGGACATATTTCGAGATATTTCTTCTTCTTGTTGTTCTTCTTCTGCACAGCTAAACTGGAAGTGGCATTTCCAGCTCGCAATAGTGCAGAGTTATCTCAAAGAAAGGGGCCACGATGTTTCTGTATCTCTATTATGTTGGTGCGGCTTCGGAACTTTTAAATATCTTGATATATCTCGAGAACTACGCATCTGATCAAAAAATATCATACTACATAAAAAGTAGGAAACTTAATTCTCTACAAGAAATGTCTCTAAACATTTTGCCATAGCTCGCTTCGTTTCCGAGATATTTGCAGATTTATCTCAAGGGAAGGGGCCTGACGGACATATTTCGAGATATTTCTTCTTCTTGTTGTTCTTCTTCTGCACAGCTAAGCTGGAAGTGGCATTTGCGGCTCGCACTAGTGCAGAGTTATCTCAAAGAAAGGGGCCACGGTGTTTCTGTATCTCTATTATGTTGGTGCGGCTTCGGAACTTTTAAATATCTCGATATATCTCGAAAACTACGCTTCTGATCAAAAAATATCATAGAACATAAATTGTAGGAAACATAATTCTCTACAAAAAAGGTCTCTTAATATTTTGCCATAGCTCGCTTCGTTTCCGAGATATTTGCAGATTTATCTCAAGGGAAGGGGCCTGACGGACATATTTCGAGATATTTCTTCTTCTTGTTGTTCTTCTTCTGCACAGCTAAGCTGGAAGTGGCATTTGCGGCTCGCACTAGTGCAGAGTTATCTCAAAGAAAGGGGTCACGGTGTTTCTGTATCTCTATTATGTTGGTGCGGCTTCGGAACTTTTAAATATCTTGATATATCTCGAGAACTACGCATCTGATCAAAAAATATCATAGAACATAAAAAGTAGGAAACTTAATTCTCTACAAAAAAGGTCTCTTAACATTTTGCCATAGCCCGCTTCGTTTCCGAGATATTTGCAGATTTATCTCAAGGGAAGGGGCCTGACGGACATATTTCGAGATATTTCTTCTTCTTGTTGTTCTTCTTCTGCACAGCTAAGCTGGAAGTGGCATTTGCAGCTCGCAATAGTGCAGAGTTATCTCAAAGAAAGGGGCCACGGTGTTTCTATATCTCTATTATGTTGGTGCGGTTCCGGAACTTTTAAATATCTTGATATATCTCGAGATCTACGCATCTGATCAAAAAATATCATAGAACATAAAAAGTAGGAAACTTAATTCTCTACAAAAAAGGTCTCTTAACATTTTGCCATAGCTCGCTTCGTTTCCGAGATATTTGCAGATTTATCTCAAGGGAAGGGGCCTGACGGACATATTTCGAGATATTTCTTCTTCTTGTTGTTCTTCTTCTGCACAGCTAAGGGGAAGTGACATTTGCGGCTCGCACTAGTGCAGAGTTATCTCAAAGAAAGGGGCCACGGTGTTTCTGTATCTCTATTATGTTGGTGCGGTTTCGGAACTATTAAATATCTTGATATATCTCGAGATCTACGCATCTGATCAAAAAATATCATAAAACATAAAAAGTAGGAAACTTAATTCTCGACAAAAAAGGTCTCTTAACATTTTGCCATAGCTCGCTTCGTTTCCGAGATATTTGCAGATTTATCTCAAGGGAAGGGGCCTGACGGACATGTTTCGAGATATTTCTTCTTCTTGTTGTTCTTCTTCTGCACAGCTAAGCTGGAAGTGGCATTTACAGCTCGCAATAGTGCAGAGTTATCTCAAAGAAAGGGGCCACGGTGTTTCTGTATCTCTATTATGTTGGTGCGGCTTCGGAACTTTTAAATATCTTGATATATCTCGAGAACTACGCATCTGATCAAAAAATATCATAGAACATAAAAAGTAGGAAACTTAATTCTCTACAAAAAAGGTCTCTTAACATTTTGCCATAGCTCGCTTCGTTTCCGAGATACTTGCAGATTTATCTCAAGGGAAGGGGCCTGACGGACATATTTCGAGATATTTCTTCTTCTTGTTGTTCTTCTTCTGCACAGCTAAGCTGGAAGTGGCATTTGCAGCTCGCAATAGTGCAGAGTTATCTCAAAGAAAGGGGCCACGGTTTTTCTGTATCTCTATTATGTTGGTGCGGCTTCGGAACTTTTAAATATCTTGATATATCTCGAGAACTACGCATCTGATCAAAAAATATCATAGAACATAAAAAGTAGGAAACTTAATTCTCTACAAAAAAGTACTCTTAACATTTTGCCATAGCTCGCTTCGTTTCCGAGATATTTGCAGATTTATCTCAAGGGAAGGGGCCTGACGGACATATTTCGAGATATTTCTTCTTCTTGTTGTTCTTCTTCTGCACAGCTAAGCTGGAAGTGGCATTTGCGGCTCGCACTAGTGCAGAGTTATCTCAAAGAAAGGGGCCACGGTGTTTCTGTATCTCTATTATGTTGGTGCGGCTTCGGAACTTTTAAATATCTCGATATATCTCGAAAACTACGCTTCTGATCAAAAAATATCATAGAACATAAATTGTAGGAAACACAATTCTCTACAAAAAAGGTCTCTTAACATTTTGCCATAGCTCGCTTCGTTTCCGAGATATTTGCAGATTTATCTCAAGGGAAGGGGCCTGACGGACATATTTCGAGATATTTCTTCTTCTTGTTGTTCTTCTTCTGCACAGCTAAACTGGAAGTGGCATTTCCAGCTCGCAATAGTGCAGAGTTATCTCAAAGAAAGGGGCCACGATGTTTCTGTATCTCTATTATGTTGGTGCGGCTTCGGAACTTTTAAATATCTTGATATATCTCGAGAACTACGCATCTGATCAAAAAATATCATACTACATAAAAAGTAGGAAACTTAATTCTCTACAAGAAATGTCTCTAAACATTTTGCCATAGCTCGCTTCGTTTCCGAGATATTTGCAGATTTATCTCAAGGGAAGGGGCCTGACGGACATATTTCGAGATATTTCTTCTTCTTGTTGTTCTTCTTCTGCACAGCTAAGCTGGAAGTGGCATTTGCGGCTCGCACTAGTGCAGAGTTATCTCAAAGAAAGGGGCCACGGTGTTTCTGTATCTCTATTATGTTGGTGCGGCTTCGGAACTTTTAAATATCTCGATTTATCTCGAAAACTACGCTTCTGATCAAAAAATATCATAGAACATAAATTGTAGGAAACATAATTCTCTACAAAAAAGGTCTCTTAATATTTTGCCATAGCTCGCTTCGTTTCCGAGATATTTGCAGATTTATCTCAAGGGAAGGGGCCTGACGGACATATTTCGAGATATTTCTTCTTCTTGTTGTTCTTCTTCTGCACAGCTAAACTGGAAGTGGCATTTCCAGCTCGCAATAGTGCAGAGTTATCTCAAAGAAAGGGGCCACGGTGTTTCTGTATCTCTACTATGTTGGTGCGGCTTCGGAACTTTTAAATATCTTGATATATCTCGAGAACTACGCGTCTGATCAAAAAATATCATAGAACATAAAAAGTAGGAAACTTAATTCTCTACAAATAAAGTCTCTTAACATTTTGCCATAGCTCGCTTCGTTTCCGAGATATTTGCAGATTTATCTCAAGGGAAGGGGCCTGACGGACATATTTCGAGATATTTCTTCTTCTTGTCGTTCTTCTTCTGCACAGCTAAGCTGGAAGTGGCATTTGCAGCTCGCAATAGTGCAGAGTTATCTCAAAGAAAGGGGCCACGGTGTTTCTGTATCTCTATTATGTTGGTGCGGCTTCGGAACTTTTAAATATCTTGATATATCTCGAGAACTACGCATCTGATCAAAAAATATCATAGAACATAAAAAGTAGGAAACATAATTCTCTACAAAAAAGGTCTCTTAACATTTTGCCATAGCTCGCTTCGTTTCCGAGATATTTGCAGATATATCTCAAGGGAAGGGGCCTGACGGACATATTTCGAGATACTTCTTCTTCTTGTTGTTCTTCTTCTGCACAG
Source organism: Osmia lignaria lignaria (assembly GCF_051020975.1). NCBI lineage: Eukaryota > Metazoa > Arthropoda > Insecta > Hymenoptera > Megachilidae > Osmia > Osmia lignaria. The sequence goes on along the minus strand of NW_027478169.1, from coordinate 76,334 downwards.
CTATGCTTGAAGTGGCATTTGCAGCTCGCAATAGTGCAGAGTTATCTCAAAGAAAGGGGCCACGGTGTTTCTGTATCTCTATTATGTTGGTGCGGCTTCGGAACTTTTAAATATCTTGATATATCTCGAGAACTACGCATCTGATCAAAAAATATCATAGAACATAAAAAGTAGGAAACTTAATTCTCGACAAAAAAGGTCTCTTAACATTTTGCCATAGCTCGCTTCGTTTCCGAGATATTTGCAGATTTATCTCAAGGGAAGGGGCCTGACGGACATATTTCGAGATATTTCTTCTTCTTGTTGTTCTTCTTCTGCACAGCTAAGCTGGAAGTGGCATTTGCGGCTCGCACTAGTGCAGAGTTATCTCAAAGAAAGGGGTCACGGTGTTTCTGTATCTCTATTATGTTGGTGCGGCTTCGGAACTTTTAAATATCTCGATATATCTCGAAAACTACGCTTCTGATCAAAAAATATCATACAACATAAATTGTAGGAAACATAATTCTCTACAAAAAAGGTCTCTTAACATTTTGCCATAGCTCGCTTCGTTTCCGAGATATTTGCAGATATATCTCAAGGGAAGGGGCCTGACGGACATATTTCGAGATATTTCTTCTTCTTGTTGTTCTTCTTCTGCACAGCTAAGCTGGAAGTGGCATTTGCAGCTCGCAATAGTGCAGAGTTATCTCAAAGAAAGGGGCCACGGTGTTTCTGTATCTCTATTATGTTGGTGCGGCTTCGGAACTTTTAAATATCTTGATATATCTCGAGAACTACGCATCTGATCAAAAAATATCATAGAACATAAAAAGTAGGAAACTTAATTCTCGACAAAAAAGGTCTCTTAACATTTTGCCATAGCTCGCTTCGTTTCCGAGATATTTGCAGATTTATCTCAAGGGAAGGGGCCTGACGGACATATTTCGAGATATTTCTTCTTCTTGTTGTTCTTCTTCTGCACAGCTAAGCTGGAAGTGGCATTTACAGCTCGCAATAGTGCAGAGTTATCTCAAAGAAAGGGGCCACGGTGTTTCTGTATCTCTATTATGTTGGTGCGGCTTCGGAACTTTTAAATATCTTGATATATCTCGAGAACTACGCATCTGATCAAAAAATATCATAGAACATAAAAAGTAGGAAACTTAATTCTCTACAAAAAAGGTCTCTTAACATTTTGCCATAGCCCGCTTCGTTTCCGAGATATTTGCAGATTTATCTCAAGGGAAGGGGCCTGACGGACATATTTCGAGATATTTCTTCTTCTTGTTGTTCTTCTTCTGCACAGCTAAGCTGGAAGTGGCATTTGCAGCTCGCAATAGTGCAGAGTTATCTCAAAGAAAGGGGCCACGGTGTTTCTATATCTCTATTATGTTGGTGCGGTTCCGGAACTTTTAAATATCTTGATATATCTCGAGATCTACGCATCTGATCAAAAAATATCATAGAACATAAAAAGTAGGAAACTTAATTCTCTACAAAAAAGGTCTCTTAACATTTTGCCATAGCTCGCTTCGTTTCCGAGATATTTGCAGATTTATCTCAAGGGAAGGGGCCTGACGGACATATTTCGAGATATTTCTTCTTCTTGTTGTTCTTCTTCTGCACAGCTAAGCTGGAAGTGACATTTGCGGCTCGCACTAGTGCAGAGTTATCTCAAAGAAAGGGGCCACGGTGTTTCTGTATCTCTATTATGTTGGTGCGGTTTCGGAACTATTAAATATCTTGATATATCTCGAGATCTACGCATCTGATCAAAAAATATCATAAAACATAAAAAGTAGGAAACTTAATTCTCTACAAAAAAGGTCTCTTAACATTTTGCCATAGCTCGCTTCGTTTCCGAGATATTTGCAGATTTATCTCAAGGGAAGGGGCCTGACGGACATATTTCGGGATATTTCTTCTTCTTGTTGTTCTTCTTCTGCACAGCTAAGCTGGAAGTGGCATTTGCAGCTCGCAATAGTGCAGAGTTATCGCAAAGAAAGGGGCCACGGTGTTTCTGTATCTCTATTATGTTGGTGCGGCTTCGGAACTTTTAAATATCTTGATATATCTCGAGAACTACGCATCTGATCAAAAAATATCATAGAACATAAAAAGTAGGAAACATAATTCTCTACAAAAAAGGTCTCTTAACATTTTGCCATAGCTCGCTTCGTTTCCGAGATATTTGCAGATTTATCTCAAGGGAAGGGGCCTGACGGACATATTCCGAGATATTTCTTCTTCTTGTTGTTCCTCTTCTGCACAGCTAAGCTGGAAGTGGCATTTGCAGCTCGCAATAGTGCAGAGTTATCTCAAAGAAAGAGGCCACGGTGTTTCTGTACCTCTATTATGTTGGTGCAGCTTCGGAACTTTTAAATATCTTGATATATCTCGAGAACTACGCATCTGATAAAAAAATATCATAGAACATAAAAAGTAGGAAACCTAATTTTCTACAAAAAAGGTCTGTTAACATTTTGCCGTAGCTCGCTTCGTTTCCGAGATATTTGCAGATTTATCTCAAGGGAAGGGGCCTGACAGACATATTTCGAGATATTTCTTCTTCTTGTTGTTCTTCTTCTGCACAGCTATGCTGGAAGTGGCATTTGCAGCTCGCAATAGTGCAGAGTTATCTCAAAGAAAGGGGCCACGGTGTTTCTGTATCTCTATTATGTTGGTGCGGCTTCGGAACTTTTAAATATCTTGATATATCTCGAGATCTACGCATCTGATCAAAAAATATCATAGAACATAAAAAGTTGGAAACTTAATTCTCTACAAAAAAGGTCTCTCAACATTTTGCCATAGCTCGCTTCGTTTCCGAGATATTTGCAGATTTATCTCAAGGGAAGGGGCCTGACGGACATATTTCGAGATATTTCTTCTTCTTGTTGTTCTTCTTCTGCACAGCTAAGCTGGAAGTGGCACTTGCGGCTCGCACTAGTGCAGAGTTATCTCAAAGGAAGGGGCCACTGTGTTTCTGTATCTCTATTATGTTGGTGCGGCTTCGGAACTTTTAAATATCTCCATATATCTCGAAAACTACGCTTCTGATCAAAAAATATCATAGAACATAAATTGTAGGAAACATAATTCTCTACAAAAAACGTCTCTTAACATTTTGCCATAGCTCGCTTCTTTTCCGAGATATTTGCAGATTCAGCTCAAAGGAACGGGCCTGACGGACATATTTCGAGATATTTCTTCTTCTTGTTGTTCTTCCTCTGCACAGCTAAGCTGGAAGTGGCATTTGCAGCTCGCAATAGTGCAGAGTTATCGCAAAGAAAGGGGCCACGGTGTTTCTGTATCTCTATTATGTTGGTGCGGCTTCGGAACTTTTAAATATCTTGATATATCTCGAGAACTACGCATCTGATCAAAAAATATCATAGAACATAAAAAGTAGGAAACTCAATTCTCTACAAAAAAGGTCTCTTAACATTTTGCCATAGCTCGCTTCGTTTCCGAGATATTTGCAGATTTATCTCAAGGGAAGGGGCCTGACGGACATATTTCGAGATATTTCTTCTTCTTGTTGTTCTTCTTCTGCACAGCTAAGCTGGAAGTGGCATTTGCGGCTCGCACTAGTGCAGAGTTATCTCAAAGAAAGGGGCCACGGTGATTCTGTATCTCTATTATGTTGGTGCGGCTTCGGAACTTTTAAATATCTTGATATATCTCGAGAACCACGCATCTGATCAAAAAATATCATAGAACATAAAAAGTAGGAAACTTAATTCTCTACAAAAAAGGTCTCTTAACATTTTGCCATAGCTCGCTTGGTTTCCGAGATATTTGCAGATTTATCTCAAGGGAAGGGGCCTAACGGACATATTTCGAGATATTTCTTCTTCTTGTTGTTCTTCTTCTGCACAGCTAAACTGGAAGTGGCATTTCCAGCTCGCAATAGTGCAGAGTTATCTCAAAGAGAGGGGCCACGGTGTTTCTGTATCTCTATTATGTTGGTGCGGCTTCGGAACTTTTAAATATCTCCATATATCTCGAAAACTACGCTTCTGATCAAAAAATATCATAGAACATAAATTGTAGGAAACTTAATTCTCTACAAAAAATGTCTCTTAACATTTTGCCATAGCTCGCTTCGTTTCCGAGATATTTGCAGATTTATCTCAAAGGAACGGGCCTGACGGACATATTTCGAGATATTTCTTATTCTTGTTGTTCTTCCTCTGCACAGCTAAGCTGGAAGTGGCATTTGCAGCTCGCAATAGTGCAGAGTTATCTCAAGGTAAGGGCCCACGGTGTTTCTGTATCTCTATTATGTTGGTGCGGCTTCGGAACTTTTAAATATCTTGATATATCTCGAGAACTACGCATCTGATCAAAACATATCATAGAACATAAAAAGTAGGAAACTTAGTTCTCTACAAAAAAGGTCTCTTAACATTCTGCCATAGCTCGCTTCGTTTCCGAGATATTTGCAGATTTATCTCAAGGGAAGGGGCCTGACGGACATATTTCGAGATATTTCTTCTTCTTGTTGTTCTTCTTCTGCACAGCTAAGCTGGAAGTGGCATTTGCAGCTCGCAATAGTGCAGAGTTATCTCAAAGAAAGGGGCCACGGTGTTTCTGTATCTCTATTATGTTGGTGCGGCTTCGGAACTTTTAAATATCTTGATATATCTCGAGAACTACGCATCTGATCAAAAAATATCATAGAACATAAAAAGTAGGAAACTTAATTCTCTACAAAAAACGTCTCTTAACATTTTGCCATAGCTCGCTTCGTTTCCGAGATATTTGCAGATTAATCTCAAAGGAACGGGCCTGACGGACATATTTCGAGATATTTCTTCTTCTTGTTGTTCTTCCTCTGCACAGCTAAGCTGGAAGTGGCATTTGCAGCTCGCAATAGTGCAGAGTTATCTCAAGGAAAGGGCCCACGGTGTTTCTGTATCTCTATTATGTTGGTGCGGCTTCGGAACTTTTAAATATCTTGATATATCTCGAGAACTACGCGTCTGATCAAAAAATATCATAGAACATAAAAAGTAGGAAACATAATTCTGTACAAAAAAGGTCTCTTAACATTTTGCCATAGCTCGCTTCGTTTCCGAGATATTTGCAGATTTATCTCAAGGGAAGGGGCCTGACGGACATATTTCGAGATATTTCTTCTTCTTGTTGTTCTTCTTCTGCACAGCTAAGCTGGAAGTGGCATTTGCAGCTCGCAATAGTGCAGAGTTATCGCAAAGAAAGGGGCCACGGTGTTTCTGTATCTCTATTATGTTGGTGCGGCTTCGGAACTTTTAAATATCTCGATATATCTCGAAAACTACGCTTCTGATCAAAAAATATCATAGAACATAAATTGTAGGAAACATAATTCTCTACAAAAAAGGTCTCTTAACATTTTGCCATAGCTCGCTTCGTTTCCGAGATATTTGCAGATATATCTCAAGGGAAGGGGCCTGACGGACATATTTCGAGATATTTCTTCTTCTTGTTGTTCTTCTTCTGCACAGCTAAGCTGGAAGTGGCATTTGCAGCTCGCAATAGTGCAGAGTTATCTCAAAGAAAGGGGCCACGGTGTTTCTGTATCTCTATTATGTTGGTGCGGCTTCGGAACTTTTAAATATCTTGATATATCTCGAGAACTACGCATCTGATCAAAAAATATCATAGAACATAAAAAGTAGGAAACTTAATTGTCTACAAAAAAGGTCTCTTAACATTTTGACATAGCTCGCTTCGTTTCCGAGATATTTGCAGATTTATCTCAAGGGAAGGGGCCTAACGGACATATTTCGAGATATTTCTTCTTCTTGTTGTTCTCCTTCTGCACAGCTAAGCTGGAAGTGGCATTTGCAGCTCGCAATAGTGCAGAGTTATCGCAAAGAAAGGGGCTACGGTGTTTCTGTATCTCTATTATGTTGGTGCGGCTTCGGAACTTTTAAATATCTTGATATATCTCGAGAACTACGCATCTGATCAAAAAATATCATAGAACATAAAAAGTAGGAAACTTAATTCTCTACAAAAAAGGTCTCTTAACATTTTGCCATAGCTCGCTTCGTTTCCGAGATATTTGCAGATATATCTCAAGGGAAGGGGCCTGACGGACATATTTCGAGATATTTCTTCTTCTTGTTGTTCTTCTTCTGCACAGCTGAGCTGGAAGTGGCATTTACAGCTCGCAATAGTGCAGAGTTATCTCAAAGAAAGGGGCCACGGTGTTTCTGTATCTCTATTATGTTGGTGCGGCTTCGGAACTTTTAAATATCTTGTTATATCTCGAGAACTACGCATCTGATCAAAAAATATCATAGAACATAAAAAGTAGGAAACTTAATTCTCTACAAAAAAGGTCTCTTAACATTTTGCCATAGCTCGCTTCGTTTCCGAGATATTTGCAGATTTATCTCAAGGGAAGGGGCCTGACGGACATATTTCGAGATATTTCTTCTTCTTGTTGTTCTTCTTCTGCACAGCTAAGCTGGAAGTGGCATTTACAGCTCGCAATAGTGCAGAGTTATCTCAAAGAAAGGGGCCACGGTGTTTCTGTATCTCTATTATGTTGGTGCGGCTTCGGAACTTTTAAATATCTCGATATATCTCGAAAACTACGCTTCTGATCAAAAAATATCATAGAACACAAATCGTAGGAAACATAATTCTCTACAAAAAAGGTCTCTTAACATTTTGCCATAGCTCGCTTCGTTTCCGAGATATTTGCAGATATATCTCAAGGGAAGGGGCCTGACGGACATATTTCGAGATATTTCTTCTTCTTGTTGTTCTTCTTCTGCACAGCTAAGCTGGAAGTGGCATTTACAGCTCGCAATAGTGCAGAGTTATATCAAAGAAAGGGGCCACGGTGTTTCTGTATCTCTATTATGTTGGTGCGGCTTCGGAACTTTTAAATATCTTGATATATCTCGAGAACTACGCATCTGATCAAAAAATATCATAGAACATAAAAAGTAGGAAACTTAATTCTGTACAAAAAAGGTCTCTTAACATTTTGCCATAACTCTCTTCGTTTCCGAGATATTTGCAGATTTATCTCAAGGGAAGGGGCCTGACGGACATATTTCGAGATATTTATTCTTCTTGTTGTTCTTCTTCTGCACAGCTAAGCTGGAAGTGGCATTTGCAGCTCGCAATAGTGCAGAGTTATCTCAAAGAAAGGGGCCACGGTGTTTCTGTATCTCTATTATGTTGGTGCGGCTTCGGAACTTTGAAATATCTTGATATATCTCGAGAACTACGCATCTGATCAAAAAATATCATAGAACATAAAAAGTAGGAAACTTAATTCTGTACAAAAAAGGTCTCTTAACATTTTGCCATAACTCTCTTCGTTTCCGAGATATTTGCAGATTTATCTCAAGGGAAGGGGCCTGACGGACATATTTCGAGATATTTATTCTTCTTGTTGTTCTTCTTCTGCACAGCTAAGCTGGAAGTGGCATTTGCAGCTCGCAATAGTGCAGAGTTATCTCAAAGAAAGGGGCCACGGTGTTTCTGTATCTCTATTATGTTGGTGCGGCTTCGGAACTTTTAAATATCTTGATATATCTCGAGAACTACGCATCTGATCAAAAAATATCATAGAACATAAAAAGTAGGAAACTTAATTCTCTACAAAAAAGGTCTCTTAACATTTTGCCATAGCTCGCTTCGTTTCCGAGATATTTGCAGATTTATCTCAAGGGAAGGGGCCTAACGGACATATTTCGAGATATTTCTTCTTCTTGTTGTTCTTCTTCTGCACAGCTAAACTGGAAGTGGCATTTCCAGCTCGCAATAGTGCAGAGTTATCTCAAAGAAAGGGGCCACGGTGTTTCTGTATCTCTATTATGTTGGTGCGGCTTCGGAACTTTTAAATATCTTGATATATCTCGAGAACTACGCATCTGCTCAAAAAATACCACAGAACATGAAAAGTAGGAAACTTAATTCTCTACAAATAAGGTATCTCAACATTTTGCCATAGCTCGCTTCGTTTCCGAGATATTTGCAGATTTATCTCAAGGGAAGGGGCCTGACGGACATATTTCGAGATATTTCTTCTTCTTGTTGTTCTTCTTCTGCACAGCTAAGCTGGAAGTGGCATTTGCAGCTCGCAATAGTGCAGAGTTATCGCAAAGAAAGGGGCCACGGTGTTTCTGTATCTCTATTATGTTGGTGCGGCTTCGGAACTTTTAAATATCTCGATATATCTCGAAAACTACGCTTCTGATCAAAAAATATCATAGAACACAAATCGTAGGAAACATAATTCTCTACAAAAAAGGTCTCTTAACATTTTGCCAGAGCTCGCTTCGTTTCCGAGATATTTGCAGATATATCTCAAGGGAAGGGGCCTGACGGACATATTTCGAGATATTTCTTCTTCTTGTTGTTCTTCTTCTGCACAGCTAAGCTGGAAGTGGCATTTACAGCTCGCAATAGTGCAGAGTTATCTCAAAGAAAGGGGCCACGGTGTTTCTGTATCTCTATTATGTTGGTGCGGCTTCGGAACTTTTAAATATCTTGATATATCTCGAGAACTACGCATCTGATCAAAAAAATCATACAACATAAAAAGTAGGAAACTTAATTCTGTACAAAAAAGGTCTCTTAACATTTTGCCATAACTCTCTTCGTTTCCGAGATATTTGCAGATTTATCTCAAGGGAAGGGGCCTGACGGACATATTTCGAGATATTTATTCTTCTTGTTGTTCTTCTTCTGCACAGCTAAGCTGGAAGTGGCATTTGCAGCTCGCAATAGTGCAGAGTTATCTCAAAGAAAGGGGCCACGGTGTTTCTGTATCTCTATTATGTTGGTGCGGCTTCGGAACTTTGAAATATCTTGATATATCTCGAGAACTACGCATCTGATCAAAAAATATCATAGAACATAAAAAGTAGGAAACTTAATTCTGTACAAAAAAGGTCTCTTAACATTTTGCCATAACTCTCTTCGTTTCCGAGATATTTGCAGATTTATCTCAAGGGAAGGGGCCTGACGGACATATTTCGAGATATTTATTCTTCTTGTTGTTCTTCTTCTGCACAGCTAAGCTGGAAGTGGCATTTGCAGCTCGCAATAGTGCAGAGTTATCTCAAAGAAAGGGGCCACGGTGTTTCTGTATCTCTATTATGTTGGTGCGGCTTCGGAACTTTTAAATATCTTGATATATCTCGAGAACTACGCATCTGATCAAAAAATATCATAGAACATAAAAAGTAGGAAACTTAATTCTCTACAAAAAAGGTCTCTTAACATTTTGCCATAGCTCGCTTCGTTTCCGAGATATTTGCAGATTTATCTCAAGGGAAGGGGCCTAACGGACATATTTCGAGATATTTCTTCTTCTTGTTGTTCTTCTTCTGCACAGCTAAACTGGAAGTGGCATTTCCAGCTCGCAATAGTGCAGAGTTATCTCAAAGAAAGGGGCCACGGTGTTTCTGTATCTCTATTATGTTGGTGCGGCTTCGGAACTTTTAAATATCTTGATATATCTCGAGAACTACGCATCTGCTCAAAAAATACCACAGAACATGAAAAGTAGGAAACTTAATTCTCTACAAATAAGGTATCTCAACATTTTGCCATAGCTCGCTTCGTTTCCGAGATATTTGCAGATTTATCTCAAGGGAAGGGGCCTGACGGACATATTTCGAGATATTTCTTCTTCTTGTTGTTCTTCTTCTGCACAGCTAAGCTGGAAGTGGCATTTGCAGCTCGCAATAGTGCAGAGTTATCGCAAAGAAAGGGGCCACGGTGTTTCTGTATCTCTATTATGTTGGTGCGGCTTCGGAACTTTTAAATATCTCGATATATCTCGAAAACTACGCTTCTGATCAAAAAATATCATAGAACATAAATTGTAGGAAACATAATTCTCTACAAAAAAGGTCTCTTAACATTTTGCCATGGCTCGCTTCGTTTCCGAGATATTTGCAGATATATCTCAAGGGAAGGGGCCTGACGGACATATTTCGAGATATTTCTTCTTCTTGTTGTTCTTCTTCTGCACAGCTAAGCTGGAAGTGGCATTTACAGCTCGCAATAGTGCAGAGTTATCTCAAAGAAAGGGGCCACGGTGTTTCTGTATCTCTATTATGTTGGTGCGGCTTCGGAACTTTTAAATATCTTGATATATCTCGAGAACTACGCATCTGATCAAAAAATACTACAGAACATAAAAAGTAGGAAACTTAATTCTCTACAAATAAGGTATCTCAACATTTTGCCATAGCTCGCTTCGTTTCCGAGATATTTGCAGATTTATCTCAAGGGAAGGGGCCTGACGGACATATTTCGAGATATTTCTTCTTCTTGTTGTTCTTCTTCTGCACAGCTAAGCTGGAAGTGGCATTTGCAGCTCGCAATAGTGCAGAGTTATCTCAAAGAAAGGGGCCACGGTGTTTCTGTATCTCTATTATGTTGGTGCGGCTTCGGAACTTTTAAATATCTTGTTATATCTCGAGAACTACGCATCTGATCAAAAAATATCATAGAACATAAAAAGTAGGAAACTTAATTCTCTACAAAAAAGGTCTCTTAACATTTTGCCATAGCTCGCTTCGTTTCCGAGATATTTGCAGATTTATCTCAAGGGAAGGGGCCTGACGGACATATTTCGAGATATTTCTTCTTCTTGTTGTTCTTCTTCTGCACAGCTAAGCTGGAAGTGGCATTTACAGCTCGCAATAGTGCAGAGTTATCTCAAAGAAAGGGGCCACGGTGTTTCTGTATCTCTATTATGTTGGTGCGGCTTCGGAACTTTGAAATATCTTGATATATCTCGAGAACTACGCATCTGATCAAAAAATATCATAGAACATAAAAAGTAGGAAACTTAATTCTGTACAAAAAAGGTCTCTAAACATTTTGCCATAACTCTCTTCGTTTCCGAGATATTTGCAGATTTATCTCAAGGGAAGGGGCCTGACGGACATATTTCGAGATATTTATTCTTCTTGTTGTTCTTCTTCTGCACAGCTAAGCTGGAAGTGGCATTTGCAGCTCGCAATAGTGCAGAGTTATCTCAAAGAAAGGGGCCACGGTGTTTCTGTATCTCTATTATGTTGGTGCGGCTTCGGAACTTTGAAATATCTTGATATATCTCGAGAACTACGCATCTGATCAAAAAATATCATAGAACATAAAAAGTAGGAAACTTAATTCTGTACAAAAAAGGTCTCTTAACATTTTGCCATAACTCTCTTCGTTTCCGAGATATTTGCAGATTTATCTCAAGGGAAGGGGCCTGACGGACATATTTCGAGATATTTATTCTTCTTGTTGTTCTTCTTCTGCACAGCTAAGCTGGAAGTGGCATTTGCAGCTCGCAATAGTGCAGAGTTATCTCAAAGAAAGGGGCCACGGTGTTTCTGTATCTCTATTATGTTGGTGCGGCTTCGGAACTTTTAAATATCTTGATATATCTCGAGAACTACGCATCTGATCAAAAAATATCATAGAACATAAAAAGTAGGAAACTTAATTGTCTACAAAAAAGGTCTCTTAACATTTTGACATAGCTCGCTTCGTTTCCGAGATATTTGCAGATTTATCTCAAGGGAAGGGGCCTAACGGACATATTTCGAGATATTTCTTCTTCTTGTTGTTCTCCTTCTGCACAGCTAAGCTGGAAGTGGCATTTGCAGCTCGCAATAGTGCAGAGTTATCGCAAAGAAAGGGGCCACGGTGTTTCTGTATCTCTATTATGTTGGTGCGGCTTCGGAACTTTTAAATATCTCGATATATCTCGAAAACTACGCTTCTGATCAAAAAATATCATAGAACACAAATCGTAGGAAACATAATTCTCTACAAAAAAGGTCTCTTAACATTTTGCCATAGCTCGCTTCGTTTCCGAGATATTTGCAGATATATCTCAAGGGAAGGGGCCTGACGGACATATTTCGAGATATTTCTTCTTCTTGTTGTTCTTCTTCTGCACAGCTAAGCTGGAAGTGGCATTTACAGCTCGCAATAGTGCAGAGTTATATCAAAGAAAGGGGCCACGGTGTTTCTGTATCTCTATTATGTTGGTGCGGCTTCGGAACTTTTAAATATCTTGATATATCTCGAGAACTACGCATCTGATCAAAAAATATCATAGAACATAAAAAGTAGGAAACTTAATTCTGTACAAAAAAGGTCTCTTAACATTTTGCCATAACTCTCTTCGTTTCCGAGATATTTGCAGATTTATCTCAAGGGAAGGGGCCTGACGGACATATTTCGAGATATTTATTCTTCTTGTTGTTCTTCTTCTGCACAGCTAAGCTGGAAGTGGCATTTGCAGCTCGCAATAGTGCAGAGTTATCTCAAAGAAAGGGGCCACGGTGTTTCTGTATCTCTATTATGTTGGTGCGGCTTCGGAACTTTTAAATATCTTGATATATCTCGAGAACTACGCATCTGATCAAAAAATATCATAGAACATAAAAAGTAGGAAACTTAATTCTGTACAAAAAAGGTCTCTTAACATTTTGCCATAACTCTCTTCGTTTCCGAGATATTTGCAGATTTATCTCAAGGGAAGGGGCCTGACGGACATATTTCGAGATATTTATTCTTCTTGTTGTTCTTCTTCTGCACAGCTAAGCTGGAAGTGGCATTTGCAGCTCGCAATAGTGCAGAGTTATCTCAAAGAAAGGGGCCACGGTGTTTCTGTATCTCTATTATGTTGGTGCGGCTTCGGAACTTTTAAATATCTTGATATATCTCGAGAACTACGCATCTGATCAAAAAATATCATAGAACATAAAAAGTAGGAAACTTAATTCTCTACAAAAAAGGTCTCTTAACATTTTGCCATAGCTCGCTTCGTTTCCGAGATATTTGCAGATTTATCTCAAGGGAAGGGGCCTAACGGACATATTTCGAGATATTTCTTCTTCTTGTTGTTCTTCTTCTGCACAGCTAAACTGGAAGTGGCATTTCCAGCTCGCAATAGTGCAGAGTTATCTCAAAGAAAGGGGCCACGGTGTTTCTGTATCTCTATTATGTTGGTGCGGCTTCGGAACTTTTAAATATCTTGATATATCTCGAGAACTACGCATCTGCTCAAAAAATACCACAGAACATGAAAAATAGGAAACTTAATTCTCTACAAATAAGGTATCTCAACATTTTGCCATAGCTCGCTTCGTTTCCGAGATATTTGCAGATTTATCTCAAGGGAAGGGGCCTGACGGACATATTTCGAGATATTTCTTCTTCTTGTTGTTCTTCTTCTGCACAGCTAAGCTGGAAGTGGCATTTGCAGCTCGCAATAGTGCAGAGTTATCGCAAAGAAAGGGGCCACGGTGTTTCTGTATCTCTATTATGTTGGTGCGGCTTCGGAACTTTTAAATATCTCGATATATCTCGAAAACTACGCTTCTGATCAAAAAATATCATAGAACACAAATCGTAGGAAACATAATTCTCTACAAAAAAGGTCTCTTAACATTTTGCCAGAGCTCGCTTCGTTTCCGAGATATTTGCAGATATATCTCAAGGGAAGGGGCCTGACGGACATATTTCGAGATATTTCTTCTTCTTGTTGTTCTTCTTCTGCACAGCTAAGCTGGAAGTGGCATTTACAGCTCGCAATAGTGCAGAGTTATCTCAAAGAAAGGGGCCACGGTGTTTCTGTATCTCTATTATGTTGGTGCGGCTTCGGAACTTTTAAATATCTTGATATATCTCGAGAACTACGCATCTGATCAAAAAAATCATACAACATAAAAAGTAGGAAACTTAATTCTGTACAAAAAAGGTCTCTTAACATTTTGCCATAACTCTCTTCGTTTCCGAGATATTTGCAGATTTATCTCAAGGGAAGGGGCCTGACGGACATATTTCGAGATATTTATTCTTCTTGTTGTTCTTCTTCTGCACAGCTAAGCTGGAAGTGGCATTTGCAGCTCGCAATAGTGCAGAGTTATCTCAAGGAAAGGGCCCACGGTGTTTCTGTATCTCTATTATGTTGGTGCGGCTTCGGAACTTTTAAATATCTTGATATATCTCGAGAACTACGCATCTGATCAAAACATATCATAGAACATAAATTGTAGGAAACATAATTCTCTACAAAAAAGGTCTCTTAACATTTTGCCATAGCTCGCTTCGTTTCCGAGACATTTGCAGATATATCTCAAGGGAAGGGGCCTGACGGACATATTTCGAGATATTTCTTCTTCTTGTTGTTCTTCTTCTGCACAGCTAAGCTGGAAGTGGCATTTGCAGCTCGCAATAGTGCAGAGTTATCGCAAAGAAAGGGGCCACGGTGTTTCTGTATCTCTATTATGTTGGTGCGGCTTCGGAACTTTTAAATATCTCGATATATCTCGAAAACTACGCTTCTGATCAAAAAATATCATAGAACATAAATTGTAGGAAACATAATTCTCTACAAAAAAGGTCTCTTAACATTTTGCCATGGCTCGCTTCGTTTCCGAGATATTTGCAGATATATCTCAAGGGAAGGGGCCTGACGGACATATTTCGAGATATTTCTTCTTCTTGTTGTTCTTCTTCTGCACAGCTAAGCTGGAAGTGGCATTTACAGCTCGCAATAGTGCAGAGTTATCTCAAAGAAAGGGGCCACGGTGTTTCTGTATCTCTATTATGTTGGTGCGGCTTCGGAACTTTTAAATATCTTGATATATCTCGAGAACTACGCATCTGATCAAAAAATACTACAGAACATAAAAAGTAGGAAACTTAATTCTCTACAAATAAGGTATCTCAACATTTTGCCATAGCTCGCTTCGTTTCCGAGATATTTGCAGATTTATCTCAAGGGAAGGGGCCTGACGGACATATTTCGAGATATTTCTTCTTCTTGTTGTTCTTCTTCTGCACAGCTAAGCTGGAAGTGGCATTTGCAGCTCGCAATAGTGCAGAGTTATCTCAAAGAAAGGGGCCACGGTGTTTCTGTATCTCTATTATGTTGGTGCGGCTTCGGAACTTTTAAATATCTTGATATATCTCGAGAACTACGCATCTGATCAAAAAATACTACAGAACATAAAAAGTAGGAAACTTAATTCTCTACAAATAAGGTATCTCAACATTTTGCCATAGCTCGCTTCGTTTCCGAGATATTTGCAGATTTATCTCAAGGGAAGGGGCCTGACGGACATATTTCGAGATATTTCTTCTTCTTGTTGTTCTTCTTCTGCACAGCTAAGCTGGAAGTGGCATTTGCAGCTCGCAATAGTGCAGAGTTATCTCAAAGAAAGGGGCCACGGTGTTTCTGTATCTCTATTATGTTGGTGCGGCTTCGGAACTTTTAAATATCTTGATATATCTCGAGAACTACGCGTCTGATCAAAAAATATCATAGAACATAAAAAGTAGGAAACATAATTATCTACAAAAAAGGTCTCTTAACATTTTGCCATAGCTCGCTACGTTTCCGAGATATTTGCAGATTTATCTCAAGGCAAGGGGCCTGACGGACATATTTCGAGATATTTCTTCTTCTTGTTGTTCTTCTTCTGCACAGCTAAGCTGGAAGTGGCATTTGCAGCTCGCAATAGTGCAGAGTTATCTCAAAGAAAGGGGCCACGGTGTTTCTGTATCTCTATTATGTTGGTGCGGCTTCGGAACTTTTAAATATCTTGATATATCTCGAGAACTACGCGTCTGATCAAAAAATATCATAGAACATAAAAAGTAGGAAACATAATTATCTACAAAAAAGGTCTCTTAACATTTTGCCATAGCTCGCTACGTTTCCGAGATATTTGCAGATTTATCTCAAGGCAAGGGGCCTGACGGACATATTTCGAGATATTTCTTCTTCTTGTTGTTCTTCTTCTGCACAGCTAAGCTGGAAGTGGCATTTACAGCTCGCAATAGTGCAGAGTTATCTCAAAGAAAGGGGCCACGGTGTTTCTGTATCCCTATTATGTTGGTGCGGCTTCGGAACTTTTAAATATCTTGATATATCTCGAGAACTACGCATCTGATCAAAAAATATCATAGAACATAAAAAGTAGGAAACTTAATTCTCTACAAAAAAGGTCTCTTAACATTTTGCCATAGCTCTCTTCGTTTCCGAGATATTTGCAGATTTATCTCAAGGGAAGGGGCCTGACGGACATATTTCGAGATATTTCTTCTTCTTGTTGTTCTTCTTCTGCACAGCTAAGCTGGAAGTGGCATTTGCAGCTCGCAATAGTGCAGAGTTATCTCAAAGAAAGGGGCCACGGTGTTTCTGTATCTCTATTATGTTGGTGCGGATCCGGAACTTTTAAATATCTTGATATATCTCGAGAACTACGCATCTGATCAAAAAATATCATAGAACATAAAAAGTAGGAAACTTAATTCTCTACAAAAAAGGTCTCTTAAGATTTTGCCATAGCTCGCTTCGTTTCCGAGATATTTGCAGATTTATCTCAAGGGAAGGGGCCTGACAGACATATTTCGAGATATTTCTTCTTCTTGTTGTTCTTCTTCTGCACAGCTAAGCTGGAAGTGGCATTTGCGGCTCGCACTAGTGCAGAGTTATCTCAAAGAAAGGGGCCACGGTGTTTCTGTATCTCTATTATGTTGGTGCGGCTTCGGAACTTTTAAATATCTCGATATATCTCGAAAACTACGCTTCTGATCGAAAAATATCATAGAACATAAATTGTAGGAAGCATAGTTCTCTACAAAAAAGGTTTCTTAACATTTTGCCATAGCTCGCTTCGTTTCCGAGATATTTGCAGATTTATCTCAAGGGAAGGGGCCTGACGGACATATTTCGAGATATTTCTTCTTCTTGTTGTTCTTCTTCTGCACAGCTAAACTGGAAGTGGCATTTCCAGCTCGCAATAGTGCAGAGTTATCTCAAAGAAAGGGGCCACGGTGTTTCTGTATCTCTATTATGTTGGTGCGGCTTCGGAACTTTTAAATATCTTGATATATCTCGAGAACTACGCATCTGATCAAAAAATATCATAGAACATAAAAAGTAGGAAATTAATTCTCTACAAAAAAGGTCTCTTAACATTTTGCCATAGCTCGCTTCGTTTCCGAGATATTTGCAGAGTTATCTCAAAGAAAGGGTTTACGGACCGAAAGATAATTCATCGAAAGACAGTTCACCGTCGCCACTTCACCGAACGCACATTTCACCGAAAGTAGTTGTTCTATGCGGATTCTAAATCACTGGCGTCAGCATTTTTTTCGCTGACTCAGCAGTAATTTGACACCATCAGCAGAAATATGATACCCCCCCCCCCCCCCCCCCCCCTCCCCACCCCATGACCTTGAACTGAAATTTGACACCACCGTCAGCAGAAATATGATACGTCCTCGACAACCCCCACCCCATAACCACCCCTCCCCATCCCTCTGCCCACCCCCATGTCCTTGAACTGAAATTTGACACCACCGTCAGCAGAAATATGATACGTCCTCGACAACCCCCACCCCATAACCACCCCCCCCCCCCCCACCCGCACCCACCCCATGACCTTGAACTAAAATTAGACGCCACCGTCAGCAGAAATATGATACGTCCTGACCTTGAACTGAAATTTGACACCCCACCCCATGACAACCCCCTCCCCCACCCCATGACCTTGAACTGAAATTTTACACCACCGTCGGCAGAAATATAACACCCTACCCCCACCCTCCATGACCTTGAACTGTTTGTTCTTATCGGAAGACCACTTTTTTCTACGTCTTGGAAATGATTTTTTCTACGTCTTGGAAATGAGTTTTTTGTTTACGCAGCAAATCTGACACTGCAATTCGTGACTATAGACGGTAGGGGGTTTGCTAAAGTTTCAAGCACACGCAAAACCAAATTGACCATCACCGCAAGCGCATCGTTCGCGAGATTGTATTGTGAAAAGTGAAATATGTATTCTCAAAGTTTCAAAGAGTTTTTTTGCCAAAGGAAGCGCCCCGCAAGTTCTACTCAAGAAGAAGAGGCACGCAAAAAAATGACAAAACATCAGAATGACGTGAAGTAAATGTTCGAAACACATTTCATTTAACGCTGTCGGTATTTGTTCTAATAACATACTTAAACGGTATTAATTGTTCTAGAATCGCAACACAATTATCATGCAGAATTTTGGGCCGAAAATATCCATTGACGGATTCCTGTACAAAGTATTTGGAAATCGGCATAAATATACTTGGCGACAATTTCTACCCGCAACTCGTATTATCAGACAGCCGAAACAACCGCCTGGAGCTGAGCATAGTCACATGGTCGCTGATTGTAGCCGAAGCAGACAACGTATGCAGCTTCTTTGACGATTCAAAAGATACACGTGACAATATTAATTTTAATAATATAAGTGTTGAATTTGGAGTGCTATATGGTGAAAAAGTAATTAAATTGATTAGCAATGATATGTGTATGTGCATGATGAAAAAAACATTTGAGAAAATGGTAATTTTAAATGATTGTATAGTTGAAATGCATAATGCATTATATGATAATCTGTATTCGGTGGAACAAAAATTTAAAGAGTTTGTTGCATTAGTTCGGGGATACGGGGATGTAAAAGTGCCTGCAGAGGTTGTGCGGCATATCAAAGAAACTGATATTTATGATCCAAATTCCATTATTGATTGCGAATTAGTAGCTTTAGGTATTCAGGCAATAATAACAGCCGCATCAGCAGCATCTTAACAGAGAAAAAAGGATTATGTTACAAATTATGTTAGAAATTATACTTTAATAAATCATAATGTATTGCATCATTTACAACTTCTCTCTCTACCTATATAAACCCAAACATCCCAGGAAAAAATTTCACTTCCTATACGATAGTCGTACGATGTGCATATGCACATTTGATCTTCGAATTAGCACAAAAAGAATTCGCACCAGATTGGAAAACACTTTTGTCTGCGCGCGTTGCTGGAATATTGTTAGCCAAAGAGTTAGCCAAAGAAGAAAGTAATGGCACCGCGGAAAAGTAACAAGAAGAAGAAGACGAAATTGCGCAAACTTCCAGTTGCAAAACGTGGGGGATTTCTTCCAGCACTTGTACCTATTTTTGCAGGCCTTTCAGCTTTGGGCACGGTGGCCGGCGGTGCAGCAGGTATCGCCAAGGCAGTCAACGATGCATCTGCAGCACGGAAAACACTGGAGGAAGTGAAACGGCACAATCGTGTTATGGAAGGACATGGACTTTACCTTGCACCATATAACCGGGGAAAAGGAATTAAAGAAAAAAAAAAAAAGAAGCGCTTCGGCAAACTGTAACGCTTCCACAGGACGCAATGACAAATGTACAATTATATAACTTTGCACGAAAGTTGAACTTTCCATATTTTCGAGGCGTTTTCATGCGTACAAATTTGCCCTCTAAATCGTTCTTAAACGAATGCGGTATCGTGAATTTAGATAAATCGGAAGGTCCTGGTACACACTGGGTAGCTTACGTAAAGCGCGGTAATTGTGTTAAATATTTCGACTCTTTTGGAAATCTGAGGCCACCGACAGAGTTAATAAACTACTTCGGAAACCATGTAACGATTTTATACAATCACGCGCAGTATCAAAAATACAATACGAGTGTATGCGGACAACTCTGCTTGCATTTTTTAGCCGGAAATGTATAAAATAGTTTCGATGCACATAGTCTTCACAGTTGCAAAGATGTCGTTGACGTTTACGTTAAGCGGAAAAAATTCTGTGCTTAGCACTGATTACTTTCCATCTATAGAATTGAAGGATGATAATTACGAACTCGGACTCGTTGATTTTCAAGCTTTCAACACAATACCGAACGTTGACTTTACAAACAATAAATTTTACTTTGATGCCGATGGTGAGATCACGATACCGGATGGTTCGTACGAACTCGAAGCGCTAAATAAATACATGCAAGAGAAAATAATGGACAAGACAAAAATCATTTTATTTCGTACAAATAACAGCACTTTGAAAAGTGAAATATATAGTGATTATACAATTGATTTTACCAAACCAAATAATATTGGATCGCTTCTCGGGTTTTCTACATATCGCATATTACCGCCGGGGCAATGGCACGAGTCGGATATACCGGTAAATATTATGAAAGTAAATGTGCTGAGGATCGAATGTAATATTACAACTGGTGCATATAGCAACGGTCAATGTGTTCATACCATTCATGAGTTTTCACCGCGCGTGCCGCCAGGATATAAAATTTCGGAAAGCCCTACGAACGTCATTTATCTTCCAGTTATCGTGAGAGCCATTGATCACCTTAGTATACGCATTACCGATCAAAACAATAATCTGATAAATTTCCGTGGAGAAGAAGTGACAGTGAGGCTTCACATTAGGCGGTGTAAAAAATAACATGAATATAAACATAATCGATGGCCTGTTGAACGGCTCGAACGGCTCGAACGGCCCGCGAACGGCTCGAACGGCCCGCGAACGGCTCGTTGAACGGCTTGCCGTTGCACGGCTCGTTGAACGGCTTGCCGTTGCACGGCTCGAACGGCTTGAACGGACCGCGAACGGCCCGCTGAACGGCTCGAACGGCTTTCCGTTGCACGGCTCGAACGGCTTGAACGGCCCGCTGAACGGCTCGAACGGCTTTCCGTTGAACGGCTCGAACGGCCCGCTGAACGGCTCGAACGGCTTTCCGTTGAACGGCTCGAACGGCTCGAACGGCTCGAACGGCCCGTTGAACGGCTCGAACGGCTCGTTGAACGGCTCGAACGGCCCGCTGAACGGCTCGAACGGCTCGAATGGCATGCTGAACATTTTACGACAGCCGCAGTAAGGATAATTATACAATCATTCAGTAGAGCAAATATATCCAAATCGGACACACCGCAAGAGCACATCGTTGAACGCTCCGACGACGCGGCCGTTTAATATACGTTAAATATCCATTCATTTAATAGCCTTTCAAGAGAACAAGCAGCACTTATGCCAAACATTATTAGAAATAATGCTGTTGTACACAGATGCTAAAACTCAACCGATCAACAATCCGCCGAATGCATTATTGGGTGCCCCGTTGAACGAGTTGCTAAAAGGATCGTTAGAAAATGGATGGAACCAGAACTTCAATCACAAACGCACAAAGTGTACTTGCTGCAGCAATTGCCACGGTTACAGGAATGATAATCATGTATTAAACGGTGATGACTCTTTACAATCATTTAGTAAGGGCAATATCTCCAAACTGAACACATCGCAAGATTTGAGCGACAAAAACGCACAATTTCTGCAATCGTTGGGTTTTGTGATTAAGAAACGAAAATGATGGATCCATTGAACATTGCTAGTTTACCGATTTCTGATGATCGAATTACAAAGATCGAATTACATAGTTACAGCCCATACGCCAACACAACGTTCGGAAACAATGATGAAATACGAATTCCCATTCAACAACAAGATTTGTACACGTTTCCTAGTGAGAGTTACCTTTACGTCGAAGGAAAACTCATTCTCAACGATGACAATGTTGCAGGAACTTCAGTTGGACTAGAAATGAATTGCGCCGCATTTATGTTTGATGAAATTCGATATGAATTAAACGGCGTGGAGATTGATCGTTGTAAAAACGTTGGAATAACAACTATGATAAAAAATGGAGTTGACAACGACAAGATCGAAAATGCTTGAAAACGCTGGCTGGATAGACATACCCAATGCAGGAGGCTACTTTGACTTTTGTGTTCCTCTAAATATGCTGCTCGGTTTCTGCGAAGATTACAAACGAATAGTGATTAATACGCATCATGAATTGATTCTGATTCGGTCGCGAGACGACAAAAACGCTCTTTTTGGAACAAATGGTGCAAAATACACGCTGCAACTATACAAAGTACAGTGGAGGATGCCACATGTCACGCTCGAAGAAAGGCACAAACTTTCATTGTTGCGCATCCTTGAAAACGGTCAAACGATAATTATGAGTTACCGTTCCTGGGACTTATACGAGTATCCAATGTTACAAGCAACCACTAAACATACATGGAGCATTAAAGCAGCTACGCAATTAGAAAAACCATGATATGTAATATTTGCATTACAAACGGATAAAAAAAATAGGCTCAATAGACATATCACCAAATTTGATGACTGCAAACTCACCAATTTTCGATTGTATTTAAATTCGGATTCATATCCGTATGATAATTTGAATCTTGACTTTAATAAAAATAGATTCTCTGTCCTTTACGACATGTATGCAAAATTCAGAAAGTCATATTACGGAGCAATGTGCAGTAATGGTGATGACGGAGCTCTATACGATAAAATACTCTTTTTTGGCTACGGCCCATTCGTTGTCATTGATTGCTCGCATCAGAACGAATCGATAAAAAGCGCTACAATCGATGTAAGAATCGATTTTGAGTGTAGTGAAAACGTTCCTGAAAATACTAGCGCTTACTGTTTGATCATTCACGATCGTATCGTGCAGTACAATCCACTGACCAATGTAGTGCGCGAACTCTCTTAAGTGGAAGAGGGTTTATATGAGATTATTCCACAGCAAAACCAGTCATTTTTCGCCACAAATTCAACTAATCAAAATGAACGTACCAACATTCGTGGACATTCAAGGCTTCAAAAGCGATACGAACGAGTTATTCGTAAAGGAACTTGCAATCTTCCAGAATGGGAATCGTGTACAATGTTTCATCTTTGCGCCTCCATTTGCTAAGAGAAAATTGTCGAAAGCAGAATTAAGACAAATAAAATGGTTGACGCAAAATCATCATGGTTTTGAGTGGGACGATGGTACCGTGCCGTATTCGCGCCTTCAAGAGTGTGCCGCTTCGTGTTTGAAAGATAGTATTCATAGATCTGTATACGTCAAGAGCATTGAGAAAGAAAAATGGCTGAAGAAACTTTATCCTTCAGTCAGTCCAATCAATATAGAGGTTTTGAACAAAGATGACGATCTACCGAATTTGCCAACCAAGAGCCAGCATATTCAGGATGGATGGATGTGTAACATCCCGCAGGAAGAAGAATAAAAAAACAAAAAAAACTACCATTATTAATTATTAAAAAATATATTTATTTTTTTTAGTTTTTATACAATCAAAATTATAACACTTCGTTTTTTTTATTATTATTGTATTAACACAATTCAGATTGACAATTATATTCATATTTAACAAATAAGAAAAGAATGTTGTATTTATACTTAACAAAATTTATACTAAAAAAAAAAATACATCGATAAATACCGCGTCGATAATTCTACCACGTCGATAAAAGATCGACGCGGGATATATAGATAGAGATAGGAATAACACGTAGAAAGAGATAGAAATAGAGCGCAGAATAAAGAAAGATAGCACTACGCATAGACAGAGACAGCGATACGCGCGGAGTCACGTACACTCCGGTCAAAGTCCAAACACTTCCGGTATCGAAAACGCGTATAGAAAAAACTGCTACGTAAGCAAATCTCGGGTATAAATACGAGCGTGCCGGATCTATGATACGATTACTACATAGGTTTCCAATAGCTTAGATTCTTTTGTCGGCAAGGCAGCAAAGGTTCTGCGTCAGACCCGGAGCGCTCGACCACCGGTTCGCAGCGGTTTTCATACGTGTCAGGTTCGCTACCAAGCTTAACGAGCGAGCGAAAGCCGAAGCTCCTTGGATGCGGCCTATTAGCACACTGGCTCTAGCGCGACGATACCGTCCTGCAGTGTTCGCAACCAAGCTTAACGAGCGAGCGAAAGCAGAAGCTCCTTGGATGCGGCCTATCAGTGACGGCTAAGTTGCTCAAAAATCGTACTGCGGCCGAACGGGTTAGCTCCTACAGTGTCGGAACGGATCCACGCCAATTTCCCGACAATCGAACAATTTATTTGAATAAATTTTATTTTATAAATTCAAGTTATAGATTTAGAATTTTCATAATCGTATCTAGAGACGCGTTCACTAATCAATTAAATTTTTCCTTTGTATTTTATTTTAGGTCAAACTATTTTGTTATTTTTCTTTATAATTTTTTTATACAGGGCGCACTCACTGTACTTAACTAATATAATTATTTTCCTTTTGTATTTCAAGAACAGGGCGCAACATTTGTACACTGATTACATTAATTCTTTATATTATTTTCATCACCTTTTTATATAACTCAAATAATTACTTACCTTTTCTTTTTATATACATATTATAAACAAACACATTACATTTTTCTTGAATAAACTCATTACGATTTTTGAGAAAGGAATTAACGTTGGATTTTACTCCTTTACCGCGCACCACCCGAACCTATGATCCCTTCATTATATAGTTATTTACGAGTCGCCTTCTCATAGGGAACCCCGTGCCCGCCACCACCGCGTGCCCGCCAACGCCGCGCGCCGCCGCCGCCGCCGCCCCGCCGCCGCGGACAAAAAGGGTTAATCGCGGTTAAAGCGCGTTATCGCCGCGGAGAAAAAGGGTTAATCGCGATTAAAGCTCGTCTATGGCCGCGGCAAAAGCGCGTTCACGACGCGGGCAAGCTGCTTTTCCACAACCTATAAAGAGGCTGAATCATTAAATATATGGTTATTATATAGACGATATGCGTTTCGCAAAGCAGCCCCTGTCTATCATTATTCTCGATGTAGACGAGAGGACAACACGCATGGACGATCGTCGGCAACGACACGGACCCCTCTTGCCGAATACGATACGTGGTATAATTTGCGGTCCATCGAACTGCGGTAAAACGAACGTCGTAATCAGTCTGAGCGAGAGCCCGAACGGTGTAAGATTCAATAACGTATATGTATACTCAAAATCATTGCAACAACCAAAGTACAAATATCTTGAACGAATTTTGACAAACGTTCCTGAAATCGGATACTTTTCATTTTCAAATAATACCGAAGTCGTGCCACCGAACGAGGCGCTGCCCGATTCGGTGTTTATATTCGATGACGTTGCATGCGACAAGCAAGACGTGATAAGAGAATATTTCGCTATGGGCAGGCACTCGCGCGTGGACTGTTTTTATCTCTGTCAGACTTACGCGAGAATACCGAAACACCTAATTCGCGACAATGCCAACCTTTTGATCGTGTTCAAACAAGATGGCACGAATCTACGCCACATTTATAATGATCATGTAAATACAGATATGTCGTACGAAAATTTTTGTAAATTGTGCACACAGTGTTGGGAACAGAAGTATGGTTTCGTAATAATCGACAAGGATAGCTCGATGGAACGTGGTCGTTACAGAAAAGGATTTAACGAATTTGCCGTTTTCTGAAACATTTAGTCCTTCGATAGAACGCTTAGCGAGTAGACGTCTTCTCTTTGCAATGGATAATAGTAATAATAAAGAATCGAGTAAAGTTGCGAATGCTATAGCTAAAACAAGCGATGCTATACGCAAAAAACGCAGAGCTCTCAAATCGGAGAGCATCGACGAAGAGAGAGTCATCGAAAAACGATTGAGACCCGTGGTAGAACCGCTGGAACGAATTATCGAGTATATGTCCGCGGAATTGCCACATTCAGACACGATCGATATAAAATCCGAGTCGACATTCCCAACTTTGAATATTAAAGAACCACAAAAATTGACGTCAACTCCTTTTCTTAACCCTCAAAGCACACAAACTGCAAGAGCACGCATTTATTCCGAACCTGGCACATCTTCGAGTGAACGGTCGGTGGATGCGACGAAAGATCGCCCCGATTTTCATCGTGAAGAATCGATACATGCCGTTGATACGTACGGCGACAGCGACGAGAATCTTAATGTTTCTATGCAGCGAATTTTGGACAAGCCTAGCGAAAACATACGTAGCCATTTCACGGAAAATTTGGGGCCGTTGGCGGCTAAATACATTCAATTACTCTTTACCGATCGTGAGAAGAAGATAGATGACGTGTATGGAGTATACGTACAACGCAACAAATTAATGCTTGGAAGTTCAGTTTTCGACGTAAACAAAAACGACGATGTGATTATTAATGGAGTGAGATACAGAGGAACAACTGGTTTGTACAAATTACTATTTATGAGAATGCCTGATGACACCTTGTTCAACGATGCTGATTTACACAAATACGCGGAAATATTAAAGTCGTCGAACGCTCATAGACGCAGCCATATCTCGTCGGGGCTTGTGAAAAGTAACAAGGGTTACAAGTATAAATATATCATTGCAAAATTGCTTAAGAGCGAGCGGCGTGGAGGCAATCTGATACCGTTCGATATGGTGGCTAACGATAACGCGGTGGACTACGTGCACTGGAATGACCCAAACGAGCTCGTCGATAGATTACGTCTTCTCGTATTCTCGAAATCCGCAGGACATACGGGGCATGACAACGAGATCGTTTCTATTATCGAAGAACTTCGAGAAGCCGGGTTGATTATAAATTGACACGTTCGTAAAGCATGATGTTAGTGTACAAACATGAAGAAGGTGAAGAGCAATCATATCACGGACGAGAAGATACAGCTGGTCAACGAGTTGCATGCGTCAGCGAGACGTAACTTTAGACGTAGACGAGTCATTGTACGGGGTTACGATGATCTCTGGCAAGCGGATCTTGTAGAGATGCGACAGTATGCACGAATCAACAATGGCCACAATTACATACTCACCGTCATCGATGTCTTATTTAAATACGCTTGGGCCGTAGCAGTGAAAACGAAAAATGGAAAAAACGTTACGGATGCATTTTTAAACGTTTTGAATGATGGAAGAAAACCGAAAAATCTTCAAACGGATAAGGGAAAGGAATTTTATAATACAGAATTCCAAAATCTTATGAAAGAATACGATATAAATCATTACTCTACGCACAGTGTAATGAAAGCATCGATAATAGAACGTTGGAATAGGACGTTGAAAAACGAAATGTGGAAAAAGTTCACGCTTAATGGAAACTACGCGTGGACAACCGTCTTACCGAGGCTGGTCTCAGATTATAATAATAGAAGGCATCGTACGATTAGAATGCGCCCCGTCGACGTAACACCGGAACATGCAGACAAACTCTTATCGTCCGTATATTGTAACATAAAGATTGCTGCTCCGGCCAAGTACAAGGTCGGTGATCACGTGCGAGTTAGTAGATACAAAACCTTATTCGGAAAGGGTTATACGCCGAATTGGACAACTGAAATTTTCACAATTATTAAAATTCAACGAACAAATCCTGTAACGTATCTCTTGCAAGATATGCAAAAACAACCGTTGGTTGGCGGGTTCTACGAATATGAGCTACAAAAAGTAAAAAATCGTGATGTATACTTAGTGGAGAAGGTTCTACAACGAAAGGGAAATAAAGTTTTCGTCAAATGGTTGGGGTTTGATTCTACACACAATTCATGGATAGGAGCGAACAATATTTTGTAATCTATATTTAAAAATGGTTGTAATTATGCAGATTATGTGAATAAATAATTTTTCGGCTTTATTCTGTGTTTACTTTTATTACAGGGGAATGTTATTTTATAAATGAATGGAGGTTGGTCTAAGAATAAATTATATTGATAATTTTGAATACTTTTTAATACATAATACATAATACATAATACAATACAATAATACATTATATACAATTCGCTGGGGGGTGGAGGCTATAACAGACAAAATCTAGACTTTCAGCATCTCACAAAAGTGCAAATTTGCAAGAACTCCGAGTCAGACGCCTCTCTCTCATGAAATTGCAAGGTTCGCAAAAACTTGAACATTGCAAAGAATAACGATTGAATAACGATTGAATAATTTTATTTTCATATCGCATTAACGATTTTACAATTTTATTTTCATATTACATTAATGAAGTAGGGGAAAGGGTGAGGTAAAGAATAAATTACAGTAATAACGATTATATATCTTTGCCATATTATTTATTTTATTATATTGTTACAAGTACGGGGAAGGGTGTGGCAAAATAAATTACATTGATAGTGGTTATATACTTTTATTTTATCTTTATAACTTTACTATATTATTAAAATAAGTATGGGGAAGGGTGTGGCAAAAAATTCTTTTATTTTATCTTTACTATATATTTATTTTCTCTCCGATATTTTATAACTTATTAATGGAAGTATGGAAAAGGGTGCGGCAAAACTAAATTACATCGATAGCGGTTATATAATTTATTATATTCTTATATTACTTATATTATTATCTTATATTATTATCTTTATTATATTCTTATATTACTTATATTATTATCTTATATTATTATCTTTATTATATTCTTATATTACTTATATTATTATCTTATATTATTATCTTGTACAAGTCGCGAATGCTATAGCTAAAACAAGCGATGCTATACGCAAAAACGCAGAGCTCTCAAATCGAGCAGCATCGATGAGTCGTTAGTCGTCGAAAAACGATTGAGACCTGTGGTAGAACCGCTGGAACGAATTATCGAGAATATGTCGGTGGAATCGCCACATTCAGACACGATCGATATAAAATCCGAGTCGACATTCCCAACTTTGAATATTAAAGAACCGCAAAAATTGATGTCAACTCCTTTTCTTAACCCTCAAAGCGCACAAACTGCAAGAGCACGCATTTATTCCGAACCTGGTACATCTTCGAGTGAACAGACGGCGGATGTGACGAAAGATCGTCCCGATTTTCATCGTGAAGAATCGATACATGTTGAAACGTACGGCGGCAGCGACGAGAATCTTAATGTTTCTATGCAGCGAATTTTGGACAAGCCTAGTGAAAAACGTCGCCAGTTCACGCCAGAAGACATCGAGATGCAGAACCGATCGACCGCCACCCCAACAACGTTGCCCTCAGATCTACAGATAGCAGAGCTACCAGAAGCACAACAAAACGGAACAACGAACCCCGGCTTCAAAACCAAAACAATCCTGTACTACTACTAAAACTAAAGAACGGGATCAGAAGGCTTAAGAAAAAAATAAAAATAAAAATAAAAACACGCACCACATAGAGGAAGAAAATATATATATGATTTATTTTTTTTTTGCACAAGTTTTTTTTTGTTCCTTAAAAGAATTTATCTTTATATTATTTATATAAAAAATTTATCCCTCCTCTCCAAATAGGGGCGCAAGGTTCAGGATGTTATCTTCATCCCACTCCCATAGTTCTTGGAGGGTATGTCGAAAATAGGCCCGGTACCACCGGACGGCCTTCCGGTATGCAAGGTTAATATGCCCCGTGTAAACGACGTGTGTACCATCTTCACGCTGAAAAAGGGCATCACAAGAAAACGGAATAATAAATCAAAAACAAAAAAGAAAAAAGAATAATGTCAGGACTACTCACCCAAGATCTGAATACGTCTTTCTTGTATCGTGATAGATCCATATTACGCGCCAAAGTTTCTTTTAGAGTAATTGCAACACCCAACCGACCAGTTTATATACCACCAAGCCCCCACCAGGTTTGCCAGGAGCATAGCGACGATTAGTTCTACGTCGACAATTTTTCAACGTGGAGAACCGTCTTACCGACGCTGGTCTCAGATTATAACAATAGAAGGCATCGTACGATTAGAATGTGTCCCGTCGGCGTAACACCGGAACACGCGGACAAACTCTTATCGTCCGTATATTCTAACATAAAGAATGCAGCTCCAGCCAAGTACAAGGGCGATGATCACGTGCGAGTTGAGAAAACATCTCCCTCCAAACTCTAAGACCTGAGATGAGTAAGAACTCCGGTCTCTCTCTCATGAAATTGCAAGGTTTGCATGAGCTCGAAACCCTACAGGCTTATAAAGATACTTGGAAATTAATAATATTTTACTCGTGGAGCAAAGAATAAATTATGTTTTTACGAATAATTATTTATTTTATAATGTCCCCAAGGCAATGTTCTTGTGGATTGTGGAATTATGAATCGTTTATCATCGTAGGGACTAAGCACCTTCTTTTCTTCACATATAGAATATACATTGTGCAATTTTGAACGAATACATCTCTGTTCACGATGCACTTCTAAACGATCATACAAGCAACGTATATAATCATCGAAGGAAATAGTTTTCCTAACTACGTTACTTTTGACGCCCTTCACTTTTTTCGTGTCCCGTTTGCCCTCTACGCGCAAAGCATACATTTTCGACCGAAGTCCGACAAACTCAGTCATTATACACCCATTATTTTCATCCTTCATTAATCCTGGTACTTTTTTATTTACTCGTGGCATACTGTAAACATTGTCCTCAGTATAGTCGCTCGTGTCAAACCGATGTATATCGCGTTTCATTACATCGTATATGTCATCACATTCCAGTTCGTATATAAGACTGTCTGTGTCTGTGTATAATATTTTACAAAGATGTTTAAATTTCGGCCAAATATATATCCAGTTTAGACGGTTTTTGATATATCCAGAATGCACATACCAACATAAATGGGTTTTCTAAATTTAATTTCCAACTTTCGCATCTCTATTGCAACCAAATGTTCCGAAAATATTGATCCGCTATGAAAATTTGGTTTTGCTATCAGGGCCTCAGCCCCGTATCTACCTTCCCATTTTGTAACTAATTTAACGTCTACATGCTTTCTAACGTTCTCCATAGTTTTACCAAAGACTGCATTATTCATTAATTTAAATAAGTTCTTTTCAAAATCATTTTTAGCTACAGTTCTAAGTTGTGTGTTTAAATTAATGTATTCGCGAAGCCATGGAGATTGTTTAAATTCTAAAACGCGATGAATTACAGAAACTTTTAAGCCATGATTTATGCATTGTTGAAGATTGCCGTAATGGATGATGTAACGTTGCTTATCCTGGACTGTAGCGAGTAGTTTCTCATGTTTGGCATTAGGAGGCTTCTCGCGTATTGGGCAAAAAGGTAAATCTGCGTGCTTATCGTGTAATTCTAGCGGGTATTTCAAATCGACTTCCAAAATATATCCAATGTTCGAATTTTCGGATATTGCATGAATGTTAAAAGTTTTAATTTCATTATCGTCTAACCACTTAAACTCGCCGTAATGTAGATACTGCGACATTGCCCATCCATACAAATTATTAACGTCGAAATATACTAAATATCGCGATGGTTCTTCGGAATTGTACGAATCCATGTATTTATTATTGGCCTTTGCATATCGATTAGAACATTGACTTAAACCACCGCGTATGCCGCGCTCTATGAAAAGTAGCATATCGATATCTGTTAATAATTCTAATTCGATACGCGTGTGCTTCAGCATTGCATCCCACGTAAAACCAGGTAAAGTATAGTAATATGCAGGATCCAATTTGTAACTTCTCAAACAGCTGCTACGAAAATTTTCAAAAATGTCGGCCAATAATAAAACGTCTGTTTATAGATATAAATCGCTATATTCGCCAAGTGTTTTTATATTAAAACTGCACCAGACTTTTATCGCGTTGTCATAATCCTGCTGCGAAACGGCACAGTCGCTTAGTTGATTATAAAATTTGTCACATGTCGGCAATGTCGTCTCGTTCAGTTTCATGTAGTCGGTAACATAATCGTATGGAAAGATGCCTTTTCGTGTAAGCAAATCGAATCTTATCTCGTTCAAAAAATTAAATTGTGACCGTAAAATCGTCATATCGTCTTTCCCTAAACATGAACTCAATTTATCTAAACTTGAATTTAAAAATTTGAATGAATCTATAAATCGAAGCGAAATTTTGTAACGTTTTAAATTCGTTGAAAATGAAATATATTTTTCTTTTGTAATTGGCAAGACTGATGTCGAGCCTTCGATAATCGTTACCAATTCTTTTATTACAAAATGTGCATCGTATCCCGATAAGTTATGAAACACTATTGGTATGAAACGTTTATTTTTATAATTTAAATTACATCCCTGATGAGCAGGTCCTCGGTAACGACCAGTGAAATGGCAATGATCTCGAACTTTTATTTCGTCGATGTCGAACGGTTTTTCGCAAATATAACAATGCGTCGCATTCATATAATTTTCTCTTTCATCATCCGTCAAATTTGTCATGGGCACAATCGTATTAAATAATGGTGCAATTTTTCTTACAAGGTTCTCAAGTTCATTCACGAACCATTCCGCACAGTCAGGACCCCGATACGCGCGATACTCACACACCGATGCGTTGTACGAACAGTGAAAATAATATCCCACACTGTATGCTTCGTGCTGCTGGTATGCATTGCAGTGTCCTTGATTGATGTTACTGTTAATCTTCTTAAGCATGCATTCGAAATCGGCGTACACGATGAATGGATGACGTTCTCGGTGACAAAAATTATCAAACTTTATTATTTTATCCTCACTCGATGGTAGAATGATTGCGCAATCGTTCATCTTCATGCAGTCCTTCGTATGTTTCAATAACTTTTCTTCCACATAAAAGTAATGAAGGCATCTGCATATAAACAAAGTAACTGCATTAGTACAAAAGAACAAACGCATACACTAAAATAGATGGTAATGGCGTGATACAAACCTGTCACAAATATAAGTTTTACTTTTATGTGCACTGAGCTGGTTTGAAACAAGCCGGGAAAGATTTTTAATCCATGCAAAGTGGCGCACATTACGGTTGGGCGTTTCAAGCATCAGCAGGTTAACGTGACGAAATCTTTTGTTAGTGGGTTGGAGCGGAGCACACCTTTTCACATTCATGTCCCAGAAATAAACGTTTATCGAAACATCGTTTTGGCGCTCAAATTTTGGTATTTGATTAAGCGTTATTGGAAATGCGATGCCCTCCAAATTTAAAACGGTGTCATAGTTGGGATACGATGATGGCCGATTTGCATTCACATGGGCGGGATATAATGCTGCAACTATCGATCTGACAAAACATGTATCATCGTCAACTTCCACATTTACTACCGCTCTTTTGTCCATGATTGTTTTTGGTATGTCGGTGTAACAACCAACATGCATCGGATTGCATTTACTGATATTTAACATCAAATGCAGAATTTTCGATATTGCCCAACCACTATCCCGTTCCTGAAATTCTTCCATCAGTGTTAAAGTTGAGTTCACAACGTATTTGTCATACCAATCGTTCAAGTTTGATGTAGAAAATAATTGTTTATTTCTCACACTGAAACTTTTCACATCAGTTTTATTATTAGCGGTAAACTCCCCATACAACACCGTATTCACTTTTATGCATGAATGATTTTGGAAAACTTCCCCTAGACGTTGGAATACTATTTTTCTAGCATCTTCCAAAAAGTTTCGTGGTTCAATATGCTCGGTGTTGATTATAATTCCTGTAGTTATCCGGTTATGGAAAGCTGATTCTACATCCTCCCAGATAAGAGATGATGATGATGCATGTGTTCTCCTTTGACCTTCGCCTATTTTTACAGATCCGTGTAACTCTGCTCTTAACGATTTAAATCTCGCTATCCTGGCTGTTAAACTATTTTTCAAACCAGTTGATAAGTCCTTTTCCAGTTGCAATCGCTCTATCATTAAATCAATGCATTGATTGCATTGCACCAGACATGCGTTTCGGTCGTCGTTACTACTTATGGCTGCAATACGTTGTGTCAAAAGTTGTTCTATACAAGCAAGTTCGTTTAGTAATACTGCCTTTTGACCACTAGGATGATCATTGTCACGATGCAATATTCTACGCAAGGCGTCGATTCTTTCTTTGTATGCTTCTATGTCTCGCCATCCTTCGACTGATAAATCGTCTCCCATTTGTAATCGTTCGTCTATCAATTCGATGCACTGATCACATCGCATCAAGCAATCGCAACGCTCATCTTCAGTATTGATGTTTATCGCCCGCTGCGCCAATAATTCGGTGATGCGTTCGAGTTCCTGCAGTAACGTGGCCTCCATTTCTCTTTTCCACAAACGCGTTAAGTATCCTTGCACTTCTAATTGCCAAACTACATATGACACAGATTGCCAATTTTCTCCCATTTTATTAAAGTGGGGCTGTCATTGACGAAAGTGTTTAATTGCTGTTCACTCTGCAGCGTCAACAAAAAACTGCATTTCTAAGACGTAGAAAAATTCGTTCAAGGTCAGGAGCAAAACCTCTACCTTCTATAGTCGCGAATTGCAGCGTCAGATTTGCTGCGCCAACAAAAAATCTCATTTCCACTTGGGGCCTTGTGCCGTCTTCCGATAAGACAAAAATAGTTCAAGGTCAGGGGGGGGGGGGGGGGGGAGGGGTGGTTATTGGGTGGAGGTTGTCGAGGACGTATCATATTTCTGCTGACGGTGGTGTCAAATTTCAGTTCAAGGTCATGGGGCGGGGAGAGGGGGCGGGGAGGGGGGGTATCATATTTCTGCTGATGGTGTCAAATTACTGCTGAGTCAGCGAAAAAAATGCTGACGCCAGTGATTTAGAATCCGCATAGAACAACTACTACCGAATGAGACAATTCATCGAATTTTTATGAACTTATTTTGTCTTCCCGATTCCTACAAATTGTGATCTTTTAAATAACAACGAAAGCGTTGTCCGAACCTAACCTATCACGTCTATGTGTGGTTTTAAGCGTAATACCAATTTTCGATGAACTGTCAATTCGGGGAATTGTTTTCCGTGAATTGTCCCAATCGGTGAACTGTCCCTTCGATGAACTGGCATTCGATGAATCATATCTTTCGGTGAATTAGCATTCGGTGATTTGTGTTCGATGAATTGTCTTTCGATGAATTGTCTTTCGATGAACTGGATGTATACCGCACCAACATAATAAAGATACAGAAACACCGTGGCCCCTTTCTTTGAGATAACTCTGCACTACGGCGAGCTGCTAATGCCACTTCCAGCGTAGCTGTGCAGAAGAAGAACAACAAGAAGAATAAATATCTCGAAATATGTCCGTGAGGCCCCTTCCCTTGAGGTAAATCTGCAAATATCTTGGAAAACATGCGAGATATGGCACAATATCAAGAGACCTTTTTTGTAGAGAATTAAGTTTCCTACTATTTATGTTCTATGATATTTTTTGATCAGATGCGTAGTTTTCGAGATATATCGAGATATGTCAAAGTTCCGAAGCCGCACCAACAAAATAAAGGTACAGAAACAGCGTGGCCCCCTTTCTTTGAGATAACTGTGCACTATTCCGCGCTGCAAATGCCACTTCCAGCTTAGCTGTGCAGAAGAAGAACAACAAGAAGAAGAAATATCTCGGAATATGTCCGTGAGGCCCCTTTGCTTGAGCTAAATCTGCAAGTATCTCGGAAACGATGCGAACTATGGCAAAATGTTAAGAGACCTTTTTTGTAGGAGAGTAAGTTACCTTCTATTTATGTTCTATGGTATTTTTTGATCAGATGCGTAGTTGTCGAGATATATCGAGATATTTAAAGGTTTCGAAGCCGCAACAACATAATAAAGATACAGAAACACCGTGGCCCCTTTCGTTGAGATAACTCTGCACTATTACGAGCTGCAAATGCAACTTCCAGCTTAGCTGTGCAGAAGAAGAACAACAAGAAGAAGAACTATCTCGAAATATGTCCGTCAGGCCCCTTCCCATCAGCTATATCTGCAGATATCTAGGAAACGATGCGAGCTATGGCAAAATGTTAAGAGACCTTTTTTATAGGAAATTAAGTTTCCCTCTATTTATCTTGTATGATATTTTTTGCTCTGATGCGTAGTTTTCGAAATATGTCGAGATATTTAAAAGTTCCGAAGCCGCACCAACATAGTAAAGATACAGAAACACCGTGGCCCCTTTCTTTGAGATAACTCTGCACTATTCCAAGCTACAAATGCCACTTCCAGCTTAGCTGTGCAGAAGAAGCACAACAAGAAGAAGAAATATCTCGAAATATGTCCGTCAGGCCCCTTCCCTTGAGCTATATCTGCAAATATCTCGGAAACGATGCCAGCTATGGCAAAATGTTAAGAGACCTTTTTGGTAGGAAATTAGGTTTCTCACTATTTACATGCTATGATATTTTTTGATCTGATGCGTAGTTTTCGAGATATATCGAGATATTTAATAGTTTGGAAGGCGCAACAACATAATAAAGATACTGAAACACCGTGGCCCCTTTCTTTGAGATATATCTGCACCACTGCGAGGTGCAAATGCCACTTCCAGCTTAGCTTGCATCGTTTTCGAAATATTTGCAGATTTAACTCAAGGGGAGGGGCCTGACGGACATATTTCGAGATAATTCTTCTTCTTGTTGTTCTTCTTCTGCACAGCTAAGCTGGAAGTGGCATTTCCAGCTCGCAATAATGCAGAGTTATCTTATGAGATAATTTCTGTGGAAATTATCTATGGAAAGGAGCCACGGTATTTCTGTATCTTTATTATGTTGGTGCGGCTTCGGAGCTTTTAAATATCTCGATATATCTCGAAAACTGCGCTTCTGAGCAAAAGATATCATAGAACATAGATGGTAGGAAACTTGATTTCCTACAAAAAAGGTCCCTTAACATTTTGCCATAGCTCGCATCGTTTCCGAGACATTTGCAGATTTAGCTCAAGGAAAGGGGCCTCATGCACATATTCCGAGATATTTCTTCTTCTTGTTGTTCTTCTTTTGCACAGCTAAGCTGGAAGTTGTATTTGCAGCTCGCAATAGTGCAGAGTTATCTCAAAGAAAGGGGCCACGGTGTTTCTGTATCTTTATTATGTTGGTACGGCTTCGGAACTTTTAAATATCTCGATATTTCTCGAAAACTACGCACCTGATCAAAAAATATCATAGAACATAAATAGTAGGAAACTTTATTTCCTACAAAAAAGGTCTTTTAACATTTTGCCATAGCTCGCATCGTTTCCGAGATATTTGCAGATGTAGCTCAAGGGAAGGGGCCTGACGGACATATTTCGAGATATTTCTTCTTCTTGTTGTTCTTCTTCTGCCCAGCTAAGCTGGAAGTGGCATTTGCACCTTAAAGTTGTGCAGAGTGATCTCAAAGAAAGGGGCCACGGTGTGTCTGTATCTTTATTATGTTGGTGCGGCTTCGAAACTTTTAAATATCTCGATATATCACGAAAACTACGCATCTGATCAAAAAATATCATAGAATATAAATAGTAGGAAACTTAATTTCCAACAAAAAAGGTCTCTTAACATTTTGCCATAGCTAGCATCGTTTGCGAGATATTTGCAGATATATCTCAAGGGAAGGGGCCTGACGGACATATTTCGAGATATTTCTTCTTCTTGTTGTTCTTCTTCTGCCCAGCTAAGCTGGAAGTGGCACTTGCACCTTACAGTAGTGCAGAGTGATCTCAAAGAAAGGGGCCACGGTGTTTCTGTATCTTTATTATGTTGGTGCGGCTTCGGAACTTTTAAATATCTCGATATACCTCGAAAACTACGCAACTGATCAAAAAATATCATAGAACATAGATAGTAGGTAACTTAATTTGCTACAAAAAAGGTCTCTCAACATTATGCCATAGCTCGCAACCGTTTCCGAGATATTTGCAGATTTATCTCAAGGGATGGGGCCTGACGGACAAATTTCGAGATATTTCTTCTTCTTGTTGTTCTTCTTCTGCACAGCTAAGCTGGAAGTTGTATTTGCAGCTCGCAATAGTGCAGAGTTATCTCAAAGAAAGGGGCCACGGTGTTTCTGTATCTTTATTATGTTGGTGCGGCTTCGGAACTTTTAAATATCTCGATATACCTCGAAAACTACGCAACTGATCAAAAAATATCATAGAACATAAATAGTAGGAAACTTTATTTCCTACAAAAAAGGTCTTTTAACATTTTGCCATAGCTCGCATCGTTTCCGAGATATTTGCAGATGTAGCTCAAGGGAAGGGGCCTGACGGACATATTTCGAGATATTTCTTCTTCTTGCTGTTCTTCTTCTGCCCAGCTAAGCTGGAAGTGGCATTTGCACCTTACAGTAGTGCAGAGTGATCTCAAAGAAAGGGGCCACGGTGTTTCTGTATCTTTATTATGTTGGTGCGGCTTCGGAACTTTTAAATATCTCGATATACCTCGAAAACTACGCAACTGATCAAAGAATATCATAGAACATAGATAGTAGGTAACTTAATTTGCTACAAAAAAGGTCTCTTAATATTTTGCCATAGCTCGCATCGTTTCCGAGATATTTGCAGATTTATCTCAAGGAAAGGGGCCTCACGGACATATTCCGAGATATTTCCTTTTCTTGTTGTTCTGCTTCTGCACAGCTATGCTGGAACTGGCATTTGCAGCTCGCAGTAGTGCAGAGTTGGCTCGAAGAAAGGGGCCACGGTGTTTCTGTATCTTTATTATGTTGGTGCGGCTTCGGAACTTTTAAATATCTTGATATATCTCGAAAACTACGCATTTGATCAAAAAATATCATAGAACATAAATAGTAGGAAACTTAATTTCCTACAAAAAAGATCCCGTAACATTTTACCATAGCTCGCATCGTTTCCGAGATATTTGCAGATATAGCTCAAGGGAAGGGGCCTGACGGACATATTTCGAGATATTTCTTCTTCTTGTTGTTCTTCTTCTGCACAGCTAAGCTGGAAGTGGCATTTGCAGCTCGGAATAGTGCACAGATAACTCAAAGAAAGGGGCCACGCTGTTTCTGTATCTTTATTATGCTGGTGCGGCTTCGGAACTTTTAAATATAGCGATATATCTCGAAAACTACGCATCTGATCAAAAAATATCATAGAACATAAATAGTAGGAAACTTAATTCTCTACAAAAAAGGTCTCTTAACATTTTCCCAGAGCTCGCATTGTTTCCGAGATATTTGCAGATATAGCTTAAGGAAAGGGGCCTCACGGACATATTCCGAGATATTTCTTTTTCTTGTTGTTCTCCTTCTGCACAGCTAAGCTGGAACTAGCATTCGCAGCTCGCAGTAGTGCAGAGTTGTCTCAAAGAAAGGGGCAACGGTGTTTCTGTATCGTTATTATGTTGGTGCTGCTTCGGAACTTTTAAATATCTTGATATATCTGGAAAACTACGCATCTCATCAAAAAATATCATACAGCATAAATGGTAGGAAACTTAATTTCCTACAAAAAAGGTCTCTTAACATTTTGCCATAGCTCGCATCGTTTCTGAGATATTTGCAGATTTATTTCAAGGAAAGGGGCTTCACGGACATATTCCGAGATACTTCTTCTTCATGTTGTTCTTCTTCTGCACAGCTAACCTGGAAGTGGCATTTGCAGCTCGCAATAGTGCAGTGTTATCTCAAAGAAAGGGGCCACGGTGTTCCGGTATCTTTATTATGTTGGTGCGGCTTCGGAACTTTTGAATACATCGATATATCTCGAAAACTACGCATCTGATCAAAAAATATCATACAACATAAATAGTAGGAAACTTAATTCTCTACAAAAAAGGTCTTTTAAGATTTTGCCATAGCTCGCATCGTTTCCGAGATATTTGGAGATTTAGCTCAAGCAAAGGGGCCTCGCGGACATATTCCGAGATATTTCTTGTTCTTGTTGTGCTTCTTCTGCACAGCTGAGCTGGAAGTGGCATTTGCAGCCAGGAATGGTGCACAGTTATCTCAAAGAAAGGGGCCACGTTGTTTCTGTATCTTTATTATGTTGGTGCGGCTTCGGAACTTTTAAACATCTCGATTTATCTCGAAAACTACGCATCTGATCAAAAAATATCATAGAATATAAGTAGTAGGAAACTTAATTTCCTACAATAAATGTCTCTTAACATTTTGCCATTGCTCGCATCGTTTCCAAGATATTTGCAGATTAACTCAAGGGAAGGGGCCTGACGGACATGTTTCGAGATATTTCTTCTTCTTGTTATTCTTCTTCTGCACAGCTAAGCTGGAAGCTGCATTTGCAGCTCGCAATAGTGCAGAGTTACCTCAAAGAAAGGGGCCACGGTGTTTCTGTATCCTTATTATGTTGGTGCGTCTTCTGAACTTCTAAATATCTCCATATTTCTCGAAAACTACGCATCTGATCAAAAAATTTCATAGAACATAAATGGTATGAAACTTAATTTCCTACAAAAAAGGTGTCTCAACATTTTGCCATAGCTCGCATCGTTTACGAGATATTTGCAGATATATCTCAAGGAAAGAGGCCTCACGGACATATTCCGAGATATTCCTTGTTCTTGTTGTGCTACTTCTGCACAGCTAAGCTGGAAGTGGCATTTGCAGCTTGGAATAGTGCAGAGTTATCTCAAAGAAAAGGGCCACGATGTTTCTGTATCTTTATTACGTTGGTGCGGCATCGCAACTTTTAAATATCTTGATATATCTCGAAAACTACACATCTGACCAAAAAATATCATACAACATAAATGGTATGAAACTTAATTTCCTACAAAAAAGGTGTCTCAACATTTTGCCATAGCTCGCATCGTTTACGAGATATTTGCAGATATATCTCAAGGAAAGGGGCCTCACGGACATATCCCGAGATATTTCTTGTTCTTGTTGTTCTTCTTCTGCACAGCTAAGCTGTAACTTGCATTTGCAGCTCGCAATAGTGCAGATTTATCTCAAAGAAAGTGGCCACCGTGTTTTTGTATCTTTATTATGTTGGTGCGGCTTCGGAACTTTTAAGTATCTCGATATATCTCGAAAACTACGCATCTGATCAAAACATATCATAGAACACAAATAGTAGGAATCATAATTCTCTACAAAAAAGGTGTCTTAACATTTTGCCATAGCTCGCATCGTTTCCAAGGTATTTGCGGATTTATCTCAAGGAATGGGGCCTCACGGACATATTCCGAGATATTTCTTGTTCTTGTTGTTCTTCTCCTGCACAGCTAAGCTGGAAGTGGCATTTGCAGCTCGGAATAGTGCAGAGTTATCTCAAACAAATGGGCCACGGTGTTTCTGTATCTTTATTATCTTGCTGCGGCTTCGGAACTTTTAAGCATCTCGATATATCTCGAAAATTACGCATCCGATCAAAAAATATCATGCAACATAAATAGTAGGAAACTTGTCTTCCTACAAAGAAGGTCTCTTAACATTTTGCCATAGCTCGCATCGTTTCTGAGATATTTGCAGATTTAACTCAACGGAAGGGGCCTGACGGACATATTCCGAGATATTTCTTGTTCTTGTTGTGCTTCTTCCGCACAGCTGAGCTGGAAGTGGCATTTGCATCTCGGATTAGTGCACAGTTATCTCAAAGAAAGGGGCCACGGTGTTTCTGTATCTTTATTATGTTGGTGCGTCTTCGGAACTTTTGAATATCTCGATATATCTCGAAAACTACGCATCTGATCAAAAAATATCATAGAACATAGATAGCAGCAAACTTAATTTGCTACAAAAAAGTTCTCTTAACATTTTGCGATGGCTCGCATCGTTTCCGAGACATTTGCAGATTCACCTCAAGGGAAGGGGCCTGACGGACGCATTTCGAGATATTTCTTCTTCTTGGTATTCTTCTTCTGCACAGCTAAGCTGGAAGTGGCATTCGCAGCTCGGAATAGTACACAGGTATCTCAAAGAAAGGGGCCACGGTGTTTCTGTATCTTTATTATGTTGGTGCGGCTTCGGAACTTTTAAAAATCTCGATATATCTCGAAAACTTCGCATCTGATCATAAAATATCATGCAACATAAATAGTAGGAAATTTAATTCTCTACAAAAAAGGTCTCTTAACATTTAGCCATAGCTCGCATAGTTTCCGAGATATTTGCAGATTTAGCTCAAGGGAAGGGGCCTGACGGACATATTTCGAGTTATTTCTTCTTCTTGTTGTTCTTCTTCTGCACAGCTTAGCGGGAAGTGGCATTTGCAGCTCGCAATAGTGCAGAGTTATCTCAAAGAAAGGGGCCACGGTGTTTCTGTGTCTTTATTATGTTGGTGAGGCTTCGGAACTTTTAAATATCTCGATATATCTCGAAAACTACGCATCTGATCAACAAATGTCATACAACA
This sequence comes from Osmia lignaria lignaria, assembly GCF_051020975.1. NCBI lineage: Eukaryota > Metazoa > Arthropoda > Insecta > Hymenoptera > Megachilidae > Osmia > Osmia lignaria. The sequence continues at coordinate 34,636 of NW_027478169.1, read as the reverse complement.
TAAATAGTAGGAAACTTAGTTACCTACAAAAAAGGTCTCTTAACATTTTGCCATAGCTCGCATCGTTTCCAAAAGATTTGCAGATTTACCTCAAGGGAAGGGGCCTGACGGACATATTCCGAGATATTTCTTGTTCTTGTTGTGCTTCTTCTGCACAGCTAAGCTGGAAGTGGCATTTGCAGCTTGGAATAGTGCAGAGTTAGATCAAGGAAAGGGGCCACGGTGTTTCTGTACCTTTATTATGTTGGTGCGTCTTCGAACTTTCATATATCTCGATATATCTCGAAAACTACGCATCTGATCAAAAAATATCATAGAACATACATAGTAGGAAACTTAATTTCCTACAAAAAAGGTCTCTTAACATTTTGCCATAGCTCGCATCGTTTCCGAGATATTTGCAGATTTACCTCAAGGGAAGGGGCCTGACGGACATATTTGGTGATATTTCTTCTTCTGGTTGTTCTTCTTCTGCACAGCTAAGCTGGAAGTGGCATTTGCAGTTCCGAATAGTGCAACAGTTATCTCAAAGAACGGGGCCACGGTGTTTCTGTATCTCTATTATGTTGGTACGGCTTCGGAACTTTTAAATATCACGATATTTCTCGAGAGCTTCGCATCTGATCAAAACATATCGTAGATCATAAATAGTCAGAAACTTAATTTCCTACAAAAAAGGTCTCTTAACATTTTGCCATAGCTCGCATCGTTTCCGCGATATTTGCAGATTTAGCTCAAGGGAAGGGGCCTGACGGACATATTTCGAGTTATTTCTTCTTCTTGTTGTTCTTCTTCTGCACAGCTTAGCGGGAAGTGGCATTTGCAGCTCGCAATAGTGCACAGTTATCTCAAAGAAAGGGGCCACGGTGTTTCTGTGTCCTTATTATGTTGGTGAGGCTTCGGAACTTTTAAATATCTCGATATATCTCGAAAACTACGCATCTGATCAACAAATGTCATACAACATAAATAGTAGGAAACTTAGTTACCTACAAAAAAGGTCTCTTAACATTTTGCCATAGCTCGCATCGTTTCCAAGAGATTTGCAGATTTACCTCAAGGAAAGGGGCCTGACGGACATATTCCGAGATATTTCTTGTTCTTGTTGTGCTTCTTCTGCACAGCTAAGCTGGAAGTGGCATTTGCAGCTTGGAATAGTGCAGAGTTAGATCAAGGAAAGGGGCCACGGTGTTTCTGTACCTTTATTATGTTGGTGCGTCTTTGAACTTTCATATATCTCGATATATCTCGAAAACTACGCATCTGATCAAAAAATATCATAGAACATACATAGTAGGAAACTTAATTTCCTACAAAACAGGTCTCTTAACATTTTGCCATCGCTCGCATCGTTTCCGAGATATTTGCAGATTTACCTCAAGGGAAGGGGACTGACGGACATATTCCGAGATATTTCTTGTTCTTGTTGTGCTTCTTCTGCACAGCTAAGCGGGAAGTGGCATTTGCAGCTCGCACTAGTGCAGAGTTATCTCAGCGAAAGGGGCCACGGTGTTTCCGCATCTTTATTATGTTGGTGCGGCTTCGGAACTATGAAATATCTCGATATATCTCGAAAACTACGCATCTGATCAAAAAATATCATAGACCATAACTAGTAGGAAATTTAATTTCCAAGAAAAAAGGGCTCTTAGCATTTTGCCATAGCTCGCATCGTTTCCGAGATATTTGCAGGTTTACCTCAAGGAAAGGGGCCTCACGGACATATTCCGAGATAATTCTTGTTCCTGTTGTGCTTCTTCTGCACTGCTAAGCTGGAAGTTGCATTTGCGGCTTTTTTGTAGAGAATTAAGTTTCCTACTATTCATGTCCTATGATATTTTTTGATCAGATGCGTAGTTTTCGAGGTATATCGAGATATTTAAAAGTTCCGAAGCCTCACCATCATAATAAAGATACAGAAACTCCGTGGCCCCTTTCTTTGAGAGAACTGTGCACTATTCCGAGCTGCACAATGCCACTTCCAGCTTAGCTGTGCAGAAGAAGAACAACAAGAAGAAGAAATATCTCGAAATATGTCCGTCAGGCCCCTTCCCTTGAGGTACATCTGCAAATATCTTGGAAACGATGCGAGCTATGGCAAAATGTTGAGAGACCTTTTTTGTAGAGAATTATGTTTCCTACTATTTATGTTGTATGGTATTTTTTGATCAGATGCGTAGTTTTCGAGATACATCGTGAAATTTAAAAGCTCCGAAGCCGCACTAACATAATAAAGATACAGAAACACCGTGGCCCCTCTCTTTGAGATAACTCTGCACTATTACGAGCTGGAAATGCCACTTCCAGCTTAGCTGTACAGAAGAAGTACAACAAGAACAGGAAATATCTCGAAATATGTCCGTCAGGCCCCTTCCCTTGATGTAAATCTGCAAATATCCCGGAAACGATGCGAGCTATGGCCAAATGTTGAAAGACCTTTTGTGTAGGAAATTAAGTTTCGTACTATTTATGTTCTATGATATATTTTGATCAGATGCGTAGTGTTCGAGATATATCGAGATGTTTAAAAGTTTCGAAGCCGCACCAACATAATAAAGATACAGAAACACCGTGAACCCTTCCTTTGAGATAACTCTGCACTATTGCAATCTGCAAATGCCACTTCCAGCTTAGCTGTGCAGAAGAAGAACACCAAGAAGAAGAAGTATCTCGAAATATGTCCGTCAGGCCCCTTCCCTTGAGCTATATCTGCAAATATCTCGGAAACGATGCGAGCTATGGCAAAATGTTAAGAGACCTTTTTTGTAGATAATTAAGTTTGTTACTAGTTATGCTTTATGATATTTTTTGATCAGATACGTAGTTTTCGAGAAATATCGAGATATGTAAAAGTTCCGAAGTCGCACCAACATAATAAAGATACAGAAACACCGTGGCCCCTTTCTTTGAGATAACTCTGCACTATTGCAATCTGCAAATGCCACTTCCAGCTTAGCTGTGCAGAAGAAGAACAACAAGAACAAGAAATATCTCGGGATGTGTCCGTGAGGCCCCTTTCCTTGAGCTATTTCCGCAAATATCTCGGAAACGATGCGAGCTACGGCAAAATCTTAAGAGACCTTTTTTGTAGGAAATTAAGTTTCCTACTATTTATGTTCTTTGATATTTTCTGATCAGATGCGAAGTTTTCGAGATATATCGAGATATTCAAAAGTTCCGAATCCGCACCAACATAATAAAGATACAGAAACACCGTGGCGCGTTTCTTTGAGATAACTCTGCACTATTGCGAGGTGGAAATGCCACTTCCAGCTTAGCTGTGCAGAAGAAGAACAACAAGAAGAAGAAATATCTCGAAATATGTCCGTCAGGCCCCTTCCCTTGAGGTAAATCTGCAAATATCTTGGAAGCGATGCGAGGTATGGCAAAATGTTAAGAGACCTTTTTTGTAGGTAACTAAGTTTCCTACTATTTATGTTGTATGACATTTGTTGATCAGATGCGTAGTTTTCGAGAAATATCGAGATATGTAAAAGTTCCGAAGCCGCACCAACCTAATAAAGATACAGAAACACCGTGGCCCCTTTCTTTGACATAACTCTGCACTATTGCAATCTGCAAATGCCACTTCCAGCTTAGCTGTGCAGAAGAAGAACAACAAGAAGAAGAAATATCTCGAAATGTGTCCGTCAGGATCCTTCCCTTGAGGTAAATCTGCAAATATCTCGGAAACGATGCGAGCTATGGCAAAATGTTAAGAGACCTTTTTTGTAGAGAACTATGCTTCCTACAATTTATGTTCTATGATATTTTTCGATCAGAAGCGTAGTTTTCGAGATATATCGTGATATTTAAAAGCTCCGAAGCCGCACCAACATAATAAAGATACAGAAACACCGTGGCCCCTTTCTTTCAGATAACTCTGCACTATTCCGAGCTGCAAACGCCTCTTCCAGCTTAGCTGTACAGAAGAGGGATAGCTAGCATCGTTTCCGAGATATTTGCAGATTTAGCTCAAGGAAAGGGGCCTCACGGACATATTCCAAGATATTTCGTCTTCTTGTTGTTCTTCTTCTGCACAGCTAAGCTGGAAGTGACATTTGCAGCTTGGAATAGTGCAGAGTTATCTCAAGGAAAGGGGCCACCGTGTTTCTGTATCTTTGTTATGTTGTTGAGGCTTCGGAACTTTTAAGTATCTCGATATATCTCGAAAACTACGCATCTGATCAAAAAATATCACTATGTCGGACCTAAATAGCACATTTCTGTCGAGAGTTTCACGATATCAGCGACGGTTCAACAATTACAGCCCGATTTGACCCATTTCTCGCTGTAAACGCACTTCCTTGCACGATTTTACTCCGATTTGTGTCGTTCTGCACTATATCGGACACAAATAGCACCTTTCCGACGAGAGTTTGACGATATTTGCGATGGTTCAACAATTACAGCCCGATTTGACACGTTTCTCGCTGTAAACGTACTCCCTTGCACGATTTTGCTCCGGTTTGTCTCGTTCTGCACCATGTCGGACCCAAATAGCACATTTCCGTCGAGAGTTTGACGATATCTGCGACGGTTCAACTATTACAGCCCGATCTTGCTCCGGTTTGTGTCGTTCTGCACTATATCGGACCCAAATAGCACATTTTCGTCGAGAGTTTGACGATATCTGCGACGGTTCAACAATTACAGCCCGATTTTGCTCCGGTTTGTGTCGTTCTGCACTATATCGGACCCAAATAGCACATTTCCGTCGAGAGTTTGACGATATCTGCGACGGTTCAACAATTACAGCCCGATTTGACGCATTTCTTGCTGTAAACGCACTTCCTTGCACGATTTTGCTCCGGTTTGTGTCGTTCTGCACTATATCGGACACAAATAGCACAATTCCGTCGAGAGTTTGACGATATCTGCGACGGTTCAACAATTACAGCCCGATTTGACACATATCTCGCTGTAAACGCACTACCTTGCACGATTTTGCTCCGGTTTGTGTCGTTCTGCACTATATCGGACCAGAATAGCACATTTCCGTCGATAGTTTGACGATATCTGCGATGGTTCAACAATTCCAGCCCGATTTGAACCATTTCTCGCTGAAAACGCACTCCCTTGCACGATTTTGCCCCGGTCTGTCTCGTCCTGCACTATATCGGACCCAAATAGCACATTTCCGTCGAGAGTTTGACGATATCTGCGACGGTTCAACAATTACAGCCCGATTTGACACATTTCTCGCTGTAAACGCGCTTCATTGCACGATTTTGCTCCGGTTTGTGTCGTTCTGCACTATATCGGTCCCAAATAGCACATTTCCGTCGAGAGTTTGACGATATCTGCGACGGTTCAACAATTACAGCCCGATTTTGCCCCGGTTTGTGTCGTTCTCCACTATATCGGACCCAAATAGCACATTTCCGTGCAGAGTTTGACGATATCTGCGACGGTTCAACAATTACAGCCCAATTTGACACATTTCTCCCTGTAAACGCGCTTCATTGCACGATTTTGCTCCGGTTTGTGTCGTTCTGCACTATATCGGTCCCAAATAGCACATTTCCGTCGAGAGTTTGACGATATCTGCGACGGTTCAACAATTACAGCCCGATTTTGCTCCGGTTTGTGTCGTTCTGCACTATATCGGATCCAAATAGCACATTTCCGTCGAGAGTTTGACGATATCTGCGACGGTTCAACAATTACAGACCAATTTGACCCATTTCTCGCTGTAAACGCACTTCCTTGCACGATTTTGCTCCGGTTTGTGTCGTTCTGCACTATATCGGACACAAATAGCACATTTCCGTCGAGAGTTTGACGATATCAGCGACGGTTCAACAATTACAGCTCGATTTGACGCATTTCTCGCTGTAAACGCACTTCCTTGCACGATTTTGCTCCGGTTTGTGTCGTTCTGCACTATATCGGACCCAAATAGCACATTTCTGTAGTGAGTTTGTAGATATCAGCGACGGTTCAACAATTACAGCCCAATTTGACCCACTTCTCGCTGTAAACGCGCTTCATTGCACGATTTTGCTCCGGTTTCTGTCGTTCTGCACTATATCGGATCCAGATAGCACATTTCCGTCGAGAGTTTGACGATATCTGCGACGGTTCAACAATTACAGACAGATTTGACCCATTTCTCGCTGTCAACGCACTTCCTTGCACGATTTTGCTCCGGTTTGTGTCGTTCTGCACTATATCGGACCCAAATAGCACATTTCCGTCGAGAGTTTGACGATATCTGCGACGGTTCAACAATTACAGCCCGATTTGACCCATTTCTTGCTGTAAACGCACTTCCTTGCACGATTTTGCTCCGGTTTGTGTCGTTCTGCACTATATCGGACACAAATAGCACAATTTCGTCGAGAGTTTGACGATATCTGCGACGGTTCAACAATTCCAGCCCGATTTGAACCATTTCTCGCTGAAAACGCACTCCCTTGCACGATTTTGCCCCGGTCTGTCTCGTCCTGCACTATATCGGACCCAAATAGCACATTTCCGGCGAGAGTGAGACGATATCTGCGACGGTTCTACAATTACAGCCCGATTTTGCTCCGGTTTGTGTCGTTCTGCACTATATCGGACCCAAATGGCACATTTCCTTCGAGAGTTTGACGATATCTGCGACGGTTCAACAATTACAGCCCGATTTGACCCATTTCTCGCTGTAAACGCACTTCCTTGCCCGATTTTGCTCCGGTTTGTGTCGTTCTGCACTATATCGGACCCAAATAGCACATTTCCCTCGAGAGTTTGACGATATCAGCGAAGGTTCAAAAATTACAGCCCGATTTGACCCATTTCTCGCTGTAAACGCACTTCCTTGCACGATTTTGCTCCGGTTTGTGTCGTTCTGCACTATATCGGACACAAATAGCACATTTCCGTCGAGAGTTTGACGATATCTGCGACGGTTCAACAATTACAGCCCGATTTGACCCATTTCTCGCTGTAAACGCACCTCCTTGCACGATTTTGCTCCGGTTTGTGTCGTTCTGCACTATATCGGACACAGATAGCACATTTCCGTCGAGAGTTTGACGATATCTGCGACGGTTCAACAATTACAGCCCGATTTTGCCCCGGTTTGTGTCGTTCTGCACTATATCGGACCCAAATAGCACATTTCCGTGCAGAGTTTGACGATATCTGCGACGGTTCAACAATTACAGCCCAATTTGACACATTTCTCCCTGTAAACGCGCTTCATTGCACGATTTTGCACCGGTTTGTGTCGTTCTGCGCTATATCGGTCCCAAATAGCACATTTCCGTCGAGAGTTTGACGATATCTGCGACGGTTCAACAATTACAGCCCGATTTTGCTCCGGTTTGTGCCGTTCTGCACTATATCGGATCCAAATAGCACATTTCCGTCGAGAGTTTGACGATATCTGCGACGGTTCAACAATTACAGACCGATTTGACCCATTTCTCGCTGTAAACGCACTTCCTTGCACGATTTTGCTCCGGTTTGTGTCGTTCTGCACTATATCGGTCCCAAATAGCACATTTCCGTCGCGAGTTTGACGATATCAGCGACGGTTCAACAATTACAGCCCGATTTGACCCATTTCTCGCTGTAAACGCACTCCCTTACACGATTTTGCCCCGGTCTGTCTCGTTCTGCACTGTATCGGACCCAAATAGCACATTTCCGTCGAGAGTTTGACGATATCTGCGACGGTTCAACAATTACAGCCCGATTTTGCTCCGGTTTCTGTCGTTCTGCACTATATCGGATCCAAATAGCACATTTAGGTCGAGAGTTTGACGATATCTGCGACGGTTCAACAATTACAGACAGATTTGACCCATTTCTCGCTGTCAACGCACTTCCTTGCGCGATTTTGCTCCGGTTTGTGTCGTTCTGCACTATATCGGACCCAAATAGCACATTTCCCTCGAGAGTTTGACGATATCAGCGAAGCTTCAACAATTACAGCCCTATTTGACCCATTTCTCGCTGTAAACGCACTTCCTTGCACGATTTTGCTCCGGTTTGTGTCGTTCTGCACTATATCGGACACAAATAGCATATTTCCGTCGAGAGTTTGACGATATCAGCGACGGTTCAACAATTACAGCCCGATTTGGCACATTTCTCGCTGTAAACGCACTCCCTGGCACGATTTTGCTCCGGTTTGTCTCGTTCTGCACTATGTCGGACCCAAATAGCACATTTCCATCGAGAGTTTCACGATATCAGCGACGGTTCAACAATTACAGCTCGATTTGACGCATTTCTCGCTGTAAACGCACTTCCTTGCACGATTTTGCTCCGGTTTGTGTCGTTCTGCACTATATCGGACCCAAATAGCACATTTCTGTAGTGAGTTTGACGATATCAGCCACGGTTCAACAATTACAGCCCAATTTGACCCACTTCTCGCTGTAAACGCGCTTCATCGCACGATTTTGCTCCGGTTTGTGTCGTTCTGCACTATATCGGTCCCAAATAGCACATTTCCGTCGAGAGTTTGACGATATCTGCGACGGTTCAACAATTACAGCCCGATTTTGCTCCGATTTGTGTCGTTCTGCACTATATCGGTCCTAAATAGCACCTTTCCGTCGAGAGTTTGACGATATCTGCGATGGTTCAACAATTACAGCCCGATTTGACCCATTTCTCGCTGTAAACGCACTTCCTTGCACGATTTTGCTCCGGTTTGTGTCGTTCTGCACTATATCGGACACAAATAGCACATTTCCGTCGAGAGTTTGACGATATCTGCGACGGTTCAACAATTACAGCCCGATTTGACACATTTCTCGCTCTAAACGCACTACCTAGCACGAGTTTGCTCCGGTTTGTGTCGTTCTGCACTATATCGGACCAGAAAAGCACATTTCCGTCAAGAGTTTGACGATATCTGCAACGGTTCAACAATTACAGCCCGATTTGACCCATTTCTCGCTGTAAACGCACTTCCTTGCACGATTTTGCTCCGGTTTGTGTCGTTCTGCACTATATCGGACACAAATAGCACATTTCCGTCGAGAGTTAGACGATATCTGCGACGGATCAACAATTACAGCCCGATTTTGCTCCGGTTTGTGTCGTTCTGCACTATATCGGACCCAAATAGCACATTTCCGTCGAGAGTTTGAGGATATCTGCGACGGTTCAACAATTACAGCCCGATTTTGCTCCGGTTTGTGTCGTTCTGCACTATATCGGACACAAATAGCACATTTCCCTCGAGAGTTTGACGACATCAGCGAAGGGTCAACAATTACAGCCCGATTTGACCCATTTCTCGCTGTAAACGCACTTCCTTGCACGATTTTACTCCGATTTGTGCCGTTCTGCACTATATCGGACCCAAATAGCACATGTCCATCGAGAGTTTGACGATATCTGCGACGGTTCAACAATTACAGCCCGATTTTGCTCCGGTTTGTGTCGTTCTGCACTATATCGGATCCAAATAGCACATTTCCGTCGAGAGTTTGACGATATCTGCGACGGTTCAACAATTACAGCCCGATTTTGCTCCGGTTTGTGTCGTTCCGCAATATATCGGATCCAAATAGCACATTTCCGTCGAGAGTTTGACGATATCTGCGACGGTTCAACAATTACAGACCGATTTGACCCATTTCTCGCTGTAAACGCACTTCCTTGCACGATTTTGCTCCGGTTTGTGTCGTTGTGCACTATATCGGACACAAATAGCACATTTCCGTCGAGAGATAGACGATATCTGCGACGGTTCAACAATTACAGCCCGATTTTGCTCCGGTGTGTGTCGTTCTGCACTATGTCGGACCCAAATAGCACATTTCCGTCGAGAGTTTGACGATATCTGCCACGGTTCAACAATTACAGACCGATTTGACCCATTTCTCGCTGTAAACGCACTTCCTTGCACGATTTTGCTCCGGTTTGTGTCGTTCAGCAGTATATCGGACACAAATAGCACATTTCCGTCGAGAGTTTGACGATATCAGCGACGGTTCAACAATTACAGCCCGATTTGACACATTTCTCGCTGTAAACGCACTCCCTTGCACGATTTTGCTCCGGTTTGACTCGTTCTGCACTATGTCGGACCCAAATAGCACATTTCCCTCGAGAGTTTGACGATATCAGCGAAGGTTCAAAAATTACAGCCCGATTTGACACATTTCTCGCTCTAAACGCACTACCTAGCACGATTTTGCTCCGGTTTGTGTCGTTCTGCACTATATCGGACCAGTAAAGCACATTTCCGTCGATAGTTTGACGATATCTGCGATGGTTCAACAATTACAGCCCGATTTGAACCATTTCTCGCTGAAAACGCACTCCCTTGCACGATTTTGCCCCCGTCCGTCTCGTTCTGCACTATATCGGACGCAAATAGCACATTTCCTTCGAGAGTTTGACGATATCTGCGACGGTTCAACAATTACAGACCGATTTGACCCATTTCTCGCTGTCAACGCACTTCCTTGCACGATTTTGCTCCGCTTTGTGTCGTTCTGCACTATATCGGACACAAATAGCACATTTCCGTCGAGAGTTAGACGATATCTGCGACGGTTCAACAATTACAGCCCGATTTTGCTCCGGTCTGTGTCGTTCTGCACTATATCGGACCCAAATAGCACATTTCCGTCGAGAGTTTGAGGATATCTGCGACGGTTCAACAATTACAGCCCGATTTTGCTCCGGTTTGTGTCGTTCTGCACTATATCGGACACAAATAGCACATTTCCCTCGAGAGTTTGACGACATCAGCGAAGGGTCAACAATTACAGCCCGATTTGACCCATTTCTCGCTGTAAACGCACTTCCTTGCACGATTTTACTCCGATTTGTGCCGTTCTGCACTATATCGGACCCAAATAGCACATGTCCGTCGAGAGTTTGACGATATCTGCGACGGTTCAACAATTACAGCCCGATTTTGCTCCGGTTTGTGTCGTTCTGCACTATATCGGACCCAAATAGCATATTTCTGTAGTGAGTTTGACGATATCAGCGACGGTTCAACAATTACAGTCCGATTTTGCTCCTGTTTGTGTCGTTCTGCACTATATCGGTCCTAAATAGCACCTTTCCGTCGAGAGTTTGACGATATCTGCGATGGTTCAACAATTACAGCCCGATTTGACCCATTTCTCGCTGCAAACGCACTTCCTTGCACGATTTTGCTCCGGTTTGTGTCGTTCTGCACTATATCGGACACAAATAGCACATTTCCGTCGAGAGTTTGACGATATCTGCGACGGTTCAACAATTACAGCCCGATTTGACACATTTCTCGCTCTAAACGCACTACCTAGCACGATTTTGCTCCGGTTTGTGTCGTTCTGCACTATATCGGACCAGTAAAGCACATTTCCGTCGATAGTTTGACGATATCTGCGATGGTTCAACAATTACAGCCCGATTTGAACCATTTCTCGCTGAAAACGCACTCCCTTGCACGATTTTGCCCCCGTCCGTCTCGTTCTGCACTATATCGGACGCAAATAGCACATTTCCTTCGAGAGTTTGACGATATCTGCGACGGTTCAACAATTACAGCGCGATTTGACACATTTCTCGCTGTAAACGCGCTTCATTGCACGATTTTGCTCCGGTTTGTGTCGTTCTGCACTATATCAGTCCCAAATAGCACATTTCCGTCGAGAGTTTGACGATATCTGCGACGGTTCAACAATTACAGCCCGATTTTGCTCCGGTTTGTGTCGTTCTGCACTATATCGGATCCAAATAGCACATTTCCGTCGAGAGTTTGACGATATCTGCCACGGTTCAACAATCACAGAGCGATTTGACCCATTTCTCGCTGTAAACGCACTTCCTTGCACGATTTTGCTCCGGTTTGTGTCGTTCAGCAGTATATCGGACACAAATAGCACATCTCCGTCGAGAGTTTGACGATATCAGCGACGGTTCAACAATTACAGCCCGATTTGACACATTTCTCGCTGTAAACGTACTCCCTTGCACGGTTTTGCTCCGGTTTGACTCGTTCTGCACTATGTCGGACCCAAATAGCACATTTCCCTCGAGAGTTTGACGATATCAGCGAAGGTTCAAAAATTACAGCCCGATTTGACCCATTTCTCGCTGTAAACGCACTTCCTTGCACGATTTTGCTCCGGTTTGTGTCGTTCTGCACTATATCGGACCAGTAAAGCACATTTCCGTCGATAGTTTGACGATATCTGCGATGGTTCAACAATTACAGCCCGATTTGAACCATTTCTCGCTGAAAACGCACTCCCTTGCACGATTTTGCCCCCGTCCGTCTCGTTCTGCACTATATCGGACGCAAATAGCACATTTCCTTCGAGAGTTTGACGATATCTGCGACGGTTCAACAATTACAGCCCGATTTTGCTCCGGTTTGTGTCGTTCTGCACTATATCGGATCCAAATAGCACATTTCCGTCGAGAGTTTGACGATATCTGCGACGGTTCAACAATTACAGACCGATTTGACCCATTTCTCGCTGTCAACGCACTTCCTTGCACGATTTTGCTCCGGTTTGTGTCGTTCTGCACTATATCGGACACAAATAGCACATTTCCGTCGAGAGTTAGACGATATCTGCGACGGTTCAACAATTACAGCCCGATTTTGCTCCGGTTTGTGTCGTTCAGCACTATATCGGACCCAAATAGCACATTTCCGTCGAGAGTTTGAGGATATCTGCGACGGTTCAACAATTACAGCCCGATTTTGCTCCGGTTTGTGTCGTTCTGCACTATATCGGACACAAATAGCACATTTCCCTCGAGAGTTTGACGAATCAGCGAAGGGTCAACAATTACAGCCCGATTTGACCCATTTCTCGCTGTAAACGCACTGCCTTGCACGATTTTACTCCGATTTGTGCCGTTCTGCACTATATCGGACCCAAATAGCACATGTCCGTCGAGAGTTTGACGATATCTGCGACGGTTCAACAATTACAGCCCGATTTTGCTCCGGTTTGTGTCGTTCTGCACTATATCGGACCCCAATAGCACATTTCTGTAGTGAGTTTGACGATATCAGCGACGGTTCAACAATTACAGTCCGATTTTGCTCCGGTTTGTGTCGTTCTGCACTATATCGGACACAAATAGCACATTTCCGTCGAGAGTTTGACGATATCTGCGACGGTTCAACAATTACAGCCCGATTTGACACATTTCTCGCTCTAAACGCACTACCTAGCACGATTTTGCTCCGGTTTGTGTCGTTCTGCACTATATCGGACCAGTAAAGCACATTTCCGTCGATAGTTTGACGATATCTGCGATGGTTCAACAATTACAGCCCGATTTGAACCATTTCTCGCTGAAAACGCACTCCCTTGCACGATTTTGCCCCCGTCCGTCTCGTTCTGCACTATATCGGACGCAAATAGCACATTTCCTTCGAGAGTTTGACGATATCTGCGACGGTTCAACAATTACAGCCCGATTTTGCTCCGGTTTGTGTCGTTCTGCACTATATCGGATCCAAATAGCACATTTCCGTCGAGAGTTTGACGATATCTGCGACGGTTCAACAATTACAGACCGATTTGACCCATTTCTCGCTGTCAACGCACTTCCTTGCACGATTTTGCTCCGGTTTGTGTCGTTCTGCACTATATCGGACACAAATAGCACATTTCCGTCGAGAGTTAGACGATATCTGCGACGGTTCAACAATTACAGCCCGATTTTGCTCCGGTTTGTGTAGTTCTGCACTATATCGGACCCAAATAGCACATTTCCGTCGAGAGTTTGAGGATATCTGCGACGGTTCAACAATTACAGCCCGATTTTGCTCCGGTTTGTGTCGTTCTGCACTATATCGGACACAAATAGCACATTTCTCTCGAGAGTTTGACGACATCAGCGAAGGGTCAACAATTACAGCCCGATTTGACCCATTTCTCGCTGTAAACGCACTTCCTTGCACGATTTTACTCCGATTTGTGCCGTTCTGCACTATATCGGACCCAAATAGCACATGTCCGTCGAGAGTTTGACGATATCTGCGACGGTTCAACAATTACAGCCGGATTTTGCTCCGGTTTGTGTCGTTCTGCACTATATCGGACCCAAATAGCACATTTCTGTAGTGAGTTTGACGATATCAGCGACGGTTCAACAATTACAGTCCGATTTTGCTCCGGTTTGTGTCGTTCTGCACTATATCGGTCCTAAATAGCACCTTTCCGTCGAGAGTTTGACGATATCTGCGATGGTTCAACAATTACAGCCCGATTTGACCCATTTCTCGCTGCAAACGCACTTCCTTGCACGATTTTGCTCCGGTTTGTGTCGTTCTGCACTATATCGGACACAAATAGCACATTTCCGTCGAGAGTTTGACGATATCTGCGACGGTTCAACAATTACAGCCCGATTTGACACATTTCTCGCTCTAAACGCACTACCTAGCACGATTTTGCTCCGGTTTGTGTCGTTCTGCACTATATCGGACCAGTAAAGCACATTTCCGTCGATAGTTTGACGATATCTGCGATGGTTCAACAATTACAGCCCGATTTGAACCATTTCTCGCTGAAAACGCACTCCCTTGCACGATTTTGCCCCCGTCCGTCTCGTTCTGCACTATATCGGACGCAAATAGCACATTTCCTTCGAGAGTTTGACGATATCTGCGACGGTTCAACAATTACAGCCCGATTTGACACATTTCTCGCTGTAAACGCGCTTCATTGCACGATTTTGCTCCGGTTTGTGTCGTTCTGCACTATATCGGTCCCAAATAGCACATTTCCGTCGAGAGTTTGACGATATCTGCGACGGTTCAACAATTACAGACCGATTTGACCCATTTCTCGCTGAAAACGCACTTCCTTGCACGATTTTGCTCCGGTTTGTGTCGTCCTGCACTACATCGGACACAAATAGCACATTTCCGTCGAGAGTTTGACGATATCTGCGACGGTTCAACAATTACAGCCCGATTTGAACCATTTCTCGCTGAAAACGCACTCCCTTGCACGATTTTGCCCCCGTCCGTCTCGTTCTGCACTATATCGGACGCAAATAGCACATTTCCTTCGAGAGTTTGACGATATCTGCGACGGTTCAACAATTACAGCCCGATTTGACACATTTCTTGCTGTAAACGCGCTTCATTGCACGATTTTGCTCCGGTTTGTGTCGCTCTGCACTATATCGGACACAAATAGCACATTTCCGTCGAGAGTTTGACGATATCTGCGACGGTTCAACTATTACAGCCCGATCTTGCTCCGGTTTGTGTCGTTCTGCACTATATCGGACCCAAATAGCACATTTCCGTCGAGAGTTCGACGATATCTGCGACGGTTGAACAATTACACCCCGATTTTGCTCCGGATTGTGCCGTTCTGCACTATATTGGACCCAAATAGCACATTTCCTTCGAGAGTTTGACGATATCTGCGACGGTTCAACAATTACAGCCCGATTTGACCCATTTCTCGCTGTAAACGCACTTCCTTGCACGATTTTGCTCCGGTTTGTGTCGTCCTGCACTATATCGGACACAAATAGCACATTTCCGTCGAGAGTTTGACGATATCTGCGACGGTTCAACAATTACAGCCCGATTTGACACATTTCTTGCTGTAAACGCACTTTCTTGCACGATTTTGCTCCGGTTTGTGTCGCTCTGCACTATATCGGACATAAATAGCACATTTCCGTCGAGAGTTTGACGATATCTGCGACGGTTCAACCAATTACAGCCCGATTTGCCCCACTTCTCGCTGTAAACGCACTTCCTTGCACGATTTTGCTCCGGTTTGTGTCGTTGTGCACTATATCGGACCTAAATAGCACCTTTCCGTCGAGAGTTTGACGATATCTGTGATGGTTCAACAATTACAGCCCGATTTGACCCATTTCTCGCTGTAAACGCACTTCCTTGCACGATTTTGCTCCGGTTTGTGTCGTTCTGCACTATATCGGACACAAATAGCACATTTCCGTCGAGAGTTTGACGATATCTGCGACGGTTCAACAATTACAGCCCGATTTGACACATTTCTCGCTCTAAACGCACTACCTAGCACGATTTTGCTCCGGTTTGTGTCGTTCTGCACTATATCGGACCAGAAAAGCACATTTCCGTCGATAGTTTGACGATATCTGCGATGGTTCAACAATTACAGCCCGATTTGAACCATTTCTCGCTGAAAACGCACTACCTCGCACGATTTTGCCCCGGTCTGTCTCGTTCTGCACTATATCGGACCCAAATAGCACATGTCCGGCGAGAGTTTGACGACATCAGCGACGGTTCAACAATTACAGCCCGATTTGACACATTTCTCGCTGTAAACGCACTTCCTTGCACGATTTTGCTCCGGTTTGTGTCGTTCTGCACTATATCGGACACAAATAGCACATTTCCGTCGAGGGTTTGACGATATCTGCGACGGTTCAACAATTACAGCCCGATTATGCTCCGGTTTATGTCGTTCAGCACTATATCGGATCCAAATAGCACATTTCCGTCGAGAGTTTGACGACATCAGGGACGGTTCAACAATCACAGCCCGATTTGACCCATTTCTCGCTGTATTCGCACTCCCTTGCACGGTTTTGCTCCGGTTTGTGTCGTTCTGCACTATATCGGACCCAAGTAGCACATGTCCGTCAAGAGCTTGACAATATCAGCGACGGTTCAACAATTACAGCCCGATTTGACACATTTCTCGCTGTAAACGCACTTCCTTGCACGATTTTGCTCCGGTTTGTGTCGTTCTGCACTATATCGGACACAAATAGCACATTTCCGTCGAGGGTTTGACGATATCTGCGACGGTTCAACAATTACAGCCCAATTTTGCTCCGGTTTGTGTCGTTCTGCACCATATCGGACTCAAATAGCACATTTCCGCCGAGAGTTCGATGATATCTGCGACGGTTCAACAATTACAGCCCGATTTTGCTCCGGTTTGTGTCGATCTGCACTATATCGGAACCAAATAGCACATTTCCGTCGAGAGTTTGACGACATCAGCGACGGTTCAACAATCACAGCCCGATTTGACCCATTTCTCGCTGTATTCGCACTCCCTTGCACGGTTTTGCTCCGGTTTGTGTCGTTCTGCACTATATCGGACCCAAGTAGCACATTTCCGTCAAGAGTTTGACCATATCAGCGACGGTTCAACAATTACAGACGGATTTGACCCATTTCTTGCTGTAAACACACTTCCTTGCACGATTTCACTCCGGTTTGTGTCGTTCTGCACTATATCGGACCCAAATAGCACATTTCCGTCGAGAGTTTGACGATATCTGCGACGGTTCAACAATTACAGCCCGATTTGACACATTTCTTGCTGTAAACGCACTTTCTTGCACGATTTTGCTCCGGTTTGTGTCGCTCTGCACTATATCGGACACAAATAGCACATTTCCGTCGAGAGTTTGACGATATCTGCGACGGTTCAACCAATTACAGCCCGATTTGCCCCACTTCTCGCTGTAAACGCACTACCTTGCACGATTTTGCTCCGGTTTGTGTCGTTGTGCACTATATCGGACCTAAATAGCACCTTTCCGTCGAGAGTTTGACGATATCTGTGATGGTTCAACAATTACAGCCCGATTTGACCCATTTCTCGCTGTAAACGCACTTCCTTGCACGATTTTGCTCCGGTTTGTGTCGTTCTGCACTATATCGGACACAAATAGCACATTTCCGTCGAGAGTTTGACGATATCTGCGACGGTTCAACAATTACAGCCCGATTTGACACATTTCTCGCTCTAAACGCACTACCTAGCACGATTTTGCTCCGGTTTGTGTCGTTCTGCACTATATCGGACCAGAAAAGCACATTTCCGTCGATAGTTTGACGATATCTGCGATGGTTCAACAATTACAGCCCGATTTGAACCATTTCTCGCTGAAAACGCACTCCCTCGCACGATGTTGCCCCGGTCTGTCTCGTTCTGCACTATATCGGACCCAAATAGCACATGTCCGGCGAGAGTTTGACGACATCAGCGACGGTTCAACAATTACAGCCCGATTTGACACATTTCTCGCTGTAAACGCACTTCCTTGCACGATTTTGCTCCGGTTTGTGTCGTTCTGCACTATATCGGACACAAATAGCACATTTCCGTCGAGGGTTTGACGATATCTGCGACGGTTCAACAATTACAGCCCGATTATGCTCCGGTTTATGTCGTTCAGCACTATATCGGATCCAAATAGCACATTTCCGTCGAGAGTTTGACGACATCAGGGACGGTTCAACAATCACAGCCCGATTTGACCCATTTCTCGCTGTATTCGCACTCCCTTGCACGGTTTTGCTCCGGTTTGTGTCGTTCTGCACTATATCGGACCCAAGTAGCACATTTTCGTCGAGAGTTTGACGATATCAGCGAAGGTTCAACGATTACAGCCCGATTTGACACATTTCTCGCTGAAAACGCACTCCCTTCCACGATTTTGCTCCGGTTTGTGTCGTTCTGCACTATATCGGACCTATATAGCACATTTCCGTTGAGGGCTTGACGATATCTGCGACGGCTCAACAATTACAGCCCGATCTGACGCATTTCTCGCTGTAAACGCACTCCCTTGCACGATTTTGCACCGGCTTGTCTCGTTCTGCACAATGTCGATCATAAATAGCACATTTCCGTCGAGAGTTTGACGATATCAGCGACGGTTCAACAATTACAGCCCGATTTGACACATTTCTCGCTGAAAACGCACTCCCTTGCACGATTTTGCTCCGGTTTGTGTCGGTCTGCACTATATCGGACCCAAGTAGCACATTTCCGTCGAGAGTTTGACGATATCAGCGACGGTTCAACAATTACAGACGGATTTGACACATTTCTTGCTGTAACCACACGTCCTTGCACGATTTTGCTCCGGTTTGTGTCGTTCTGTACTATGTGGGACACAAATATCACATTTCCGACCAGAGTTTGACGACATCAGCGACGGTACATCAATTACAGCCCGATTTGCCCCATTTCCCGCTGTAAACGCTCTTCCTTGCACGATTTTGCTCCGGTTTGTGTCGTTCTGCACTATATCGGACCCAAATAGCACATTTCCGGCGAGAGTGTGACGATATCTGCGACGGTTCAACAATTACAGCCCGATTTTGCTCCGGTTTGTGTCGTTCTGCACTATATCGAATCCAAATAGCACATTTCCGTCGAGAGTTTGACGATATCTGCGACGGTTCAACAATTACAGCCCGATTTGACCCATTTCTCGCTGTAAACGCACTTCCTTGCACGATTTTGCTCCGGTTTGTGTCGTTCTGCACTATATCGGACACAAATAGCACATTTCCGTCGAGAGTTAGACGATATCTGCGACGGTTCAACAATTACAGCCCGATTTTGCTCCGGTTTGTGTCGTTCAGCACTATACCGGACCCAAATAGCACATTTCCGTCGAGAGTTTGAGGGTATCTGCGACGGTTCAACAATTACAGCCCGATTTTGCTCCGGTTTGTGTCGTTCTGCACTATATCGCACCCAAATAGCACATTTCCGTCGAGAGTTTGACGATATCTGCGACGGTTCAACAATTACAGCCCGATTTGACCCATTTCTTGCTGTAAACGCACTTCCTTGCACGATTTTGCTCCGGTTTGTGTCGTTCTGCACTATATCGGACACAAATAGCACATTTCCGTCGAGAATTTGACGATATCTGCGACGGTTCAACAATTACAGCCCGATTTGACACATTTCTCGCTGTAAACGCACTACCTTGCACGATTTTGCTCCGGATTGTGTCGTTCTGCACTATATCGGACCAGAAAAGCACATTTCCGTCGACAGTTTGACGATATCTGCGATGGTTCAACAATTACAGCCCGATTTGAACCATTTCTCGCTGAAAACGCACTCCCTTGCACGATTTTGCCCCGGTCTGTCTCGTTCTGCACTATATCGGACCCAAATAGCACATTTCCGGCGAGAGTTCGACGATATCTGCGACGGTTCAACAATTACAGCCCGATTTTGCTCCGGTTTGTGTCGTTCTGCACTATATCGCACCCAAATAGCACATTTCCGTCGAGAGTTTGACGATATCAGCGACGGTTCAAAAATTACAGCCCTATTTGACCCATTTCTCGCTGTAAACGCACTTCCTTGCAAGATTTTGCTCCGGTTCGTGTCGTTCTGCACAATATCGGACCCAAATAGCACATTTCCGTCGAGAGTTTAACGATATCAGCGACGGTTCAACAATTACAGCCGGATTTGCCCCATTTCTCGCTGTAAACGCACTTCCTTGCACGATTTTGCTCCGGTTTGTGTCGTTCTGCACTATATCGGACACAAATAGCACATTTCCGTCGAGAGTTTGACGACATCTGCGACGGTTCAACAATTACAGCCCGATTTTGCTCCGGTTTGTGTCGTTCTGCACTATATCGCGCCCAAGTAGCACATTTCCGTCAAGAGTTTGACCATATCAGCGACGGTTCAACAATTACAGACGGATTTGACCCATTTCTTGCTGTAAACACACTTCCTTGCACGATTTCACTCCGGTTTGTGTCGTTCTGCACTATATCGGACCCAAATAGCACATTTCCGGCGAGAGTTTGACGATTTCTGCGACGGTTCAACAATTACAGCCCGATTTGACACATTTCTCGCCGAAAACGCACTCCCTTGCACGATTTTGCTCCGGTTTGTGTCGTTCTGCACTATATCGGACCCAAATAGCACATTTCCGTGGAGAGTTTGTCGATATCTGCGATGGTTCAACAAATGCAGCCCGATTTGACCCATTTCTCGCTGTAAACGCACTCCCATGCACGATTTTGCTCCGGTTTGTGTCGTTCTGCACTATATCGGACCCAAATAGCACATTTCCGTCGAGAGTTTGACCATATCAGCGACGGTTCAACAATTACAGACGGATTTGACCCATTTCTTGCTGTAAACACACTTCCTTGCACGATTTCACTCTGGTTTGTGTCGTTCTGCACTATATCGGACCCAAATAGCACATTTCCGGCGAGAGTTTGACGATTTCTGCGACGGTTCAACAATTACAGCCCGATTTGACACATTTCTCGCTGAAAACGCACTCCCTTGCACGATTTTGCTCCGGTTTGTGTCGTTCTGCACTATATCGGACCAAAATAGCACATTTCCGTGGAGAGTTTGTCGATATCTGCGATGGTTCAACAAATGCAGCCCGATTTGACCCATTTCTCGCTGTAAACGCACTTCCTTGCCCGATTTTGCTCCGGTTTGTGTCGTTCTGCACTACATCGGACCTAAATAGCACATTTCCGTCGAGAGTTTGACGATATCTGCGACGGCTCAACAATTACAGCCCGATTTGACGCATTTCTCGCAGTAAACGCACTCCCTTGCACGATTTTGCACCGGTTTGTCTCGTTCTGCACAATATCGAACCCAAATAGCACATTTCCGTCGAGAGTTTGACGATATCTGCGACGGTTCAACAATTACAGCCCGATTTTGCTCCGGTTTGTGTCGTCCTGCACTATATCGGACCCTAATAGCACATTTCCGTCGAGCGTTTGACGATATCTGCGGCGGTTCAACAATTACAGCCCGATTTGACCCATTTCTTGCTGTAAACGCACTTCCTTGCACGATTTTGCTCCGGTTTGTGTCGTTCTGCACTATATCGGACACAAATAGCACATTTCCGTCGAGAATTTGACGATATCTGCGACGGTTCAACAATTACAGCCCGATTTTGCTCTGGTTTGTGTCGTTCTGCACTATATCGAACCCAAATAGCACATTTCCGTCGAGAGTTTGAGGATATCTGCGACGGTTCAACAATTACAGCCCGATTTTGCTCCGGTTTGTGTCGTTCTGCACTATATCGCACCCAAATAGCACATTTCCGTCGAGAGTTTGACGATATCAGCGACGGTTCAACAATTACAGCCCTATTTGACCCATTTCTCGCTGTAAACGCACTTCCTTGCAAGATTTTGCTCCGGTTCGTGTCGTTCTGCACAATATCGGACCCAAATAGCACATTTCCGTCGAGAGTTTAACGATATCAGCGACGGTTCAACAATTACAGCCGGATTTGCCGCATTTCTCGCTGTAAACGCACTTCCTTGCACGATTTTGCTCCGGTTTGTGTCGTTCTGCACTATATCGGACACAAATAGCACATTTCCGTCGAGAGTTTGACGACATCTGCGACGGTTCAACAATTACAGCCCGATTTTGCTCCGGTTTGTGTCGTTCTGCACTATATCGCGCCCAAGTAGCACATTTCCGTCAAGAGTTTGACCATATCAGCGACGGTTCAACAATTATAGACGGATTTGACCCATTTCTTGCTGTAAACACACTTCCTTGCACGATTTCACTCCGGTTTGTGTCGTTCTGCACTATATCGGACCCAAATAGCACATTTCCGGCGAGAGTTTGACGATTTCTGCGACGGTTCAACAATTACAGCCCGATTTGACACATTTCTCGCTGAAAACGCACTCCCTTGCACGATTTTGCTCCGGTTTGTGTCGTTCTGCACAATATCGGACCCAAATAGCACATTTCCGTCGAGAGTTTGACGATATCAGCGACGGTTCAACAATTACAGCCCTATTTGACCCATTTCTCGCTGTAAACGCACTTCCTTGCAAGATTTTGCTCCGGTTCGTGTCGTTCTGCACAATATCGGACCCAAATAGCACATTTCCGTCGAGAGTTTAACGATATCAGCGACGGTTCAACAATTACAGACGGATTTGACCCATTTCTTGCTGTAAACACACTTCCTTGCACGATTTCACTCTGGTTTGTGTCGTTCTGCACTATATCGGACCCAAATAGCACATTTCCGGCGAGAGTTTGACGATTTCTGCGACGGTTCAACAATTACAGCCCGATTTGACACATTTCTCGCTGAAAACGCACTCCCTTGCACGATTTTGCTCCGGTTTGTGTCGTTCTGCACTATATCGGACCAAAATAGCACATTTCCGTGGAGAGTTTGTCGATATCTGCGATGGTTCAACAAATGCAGCCCGATTAGACCCATTTCTCGCTGTAAACGCACTTCCTTGCCCGATTTTGCTCCGGTTTGTGTCGTTCTGCACTATATCGGACCCAAATAGCACATTTCCGTCGAGAGTTTGACGATATCTGCGACGGCTCAACAATTACAGCCCGATTTGACGCATTTCTCGCAGTAAACGCACTCCCTTGGCCGATTTTGCACCGGTTTGTCTCGTTCTGCACAATATCGAACCCAAATAGCACATTTCCGTCGAGAGTTTGACGATATCTGCGACGGTTCAACAATTACAGCCCGATTTTGCTCCGGTTTGTGTCGTCCTGCACTATATCGGACCCTAGTAGCACATTTCCGTCGAGCGTTTGACGATATCTGCGGCGGTTCAACAATTACAGCCCGATTTGACACATTTCTCGCTGAAAACGCACTCCCTTGAACGATTTTGCTCCGGTTTGCGTCGTTCTGCACTATATCGGACCTACATAGCACATTTCCGTCGAGGGTTTGACGATATCTGCGACGGCTCAACTATTACAGCCCGATTTGACGCATTTCTCGCAGTAAACGCCCTCCCTTGCACGATTTTGCACCGGTTTGTCTCGTTCTGCACAATATCGAACCCAAATAGCACACTTCCGTCGAGAGTTTGACGATATCAGCGACGGTTCAACGATTACAGCTCGATTTGACACATTTCTCGCTGAAAACGCTCTCTCTTGCACGATTTTGCTCCGGTTTGTGTCGTTCTGCACTATATCGGACCCAAGTAGCACATTTCCGTCAAGAGTTTGACGATATCTGCGACGGGTCAACAATTACAGCCCGATTTTGCTCCGGTTTGTGTCGATCTGCACTATGTCGGAACCAAATAGCACATTTCCGTCGAGAGTTTGACGACATCAGCGACGGTTCAACAATCACAGCCCGATTTCACCCATTTCTCGCTGTAAACGCACTTCCTTGTACGATTCTGCTCCGGTTTGTGTCGTTCTGCACTATATCGGACCCAAATAGCACATTTCCGTCGAGAGTTTGACGACATCTGCGACGGTTCAACAATTACAGCCCGATTTTGCTCTGGTTTGTGTCGTTCTGCACTATATCGGACCCAAGTAGCACATTTCCGTCGAGAGTTTGACGATATCATCGACGGTTCAGCAATTACAGCCCGATTTTGCTCCGGTTTGTGTCGTTCTGCACTATATCGGACCCAAATAGCACATTTCCGTTGAGAGTTTGGCGATATCTGCGACGGTTCAACAATTACAGCCCGATTTGACACATTTCTCGCTGAAAACGCACTCCCTTGCACGATTTTGCTCCGGTTTGTATCGTTCTGCACTATATCGGACCCAAGTAGCACAGTTCCGTCGAGAGTTTGACGATATCAGCGACGGTTCAACAATTACAGCCCGATCTGGCCCATATCTCGCTGTAAACGCACTTCCTTGCACGATTTTGCTCAGGTTTGTGTCGTTCTGCACTATATCGAACCCAAGTAGCACATTTCCGTCGAGAGTTGACGATATCAGCGACGGTTCAACAATTACAGTCGGATTTGACCCATTTCTTGCTGTAAACACA
The DNA here is from genome assembly GCF_051020975.1 of Osmia lignaria lignaria. NCBI lineage: Eukaryota > Metazoa > Arthropoda > Insecta > Hymenoptera > Megachilidae > Osmia > Osmia lignaria. The sequence continues at coordinate 10,102 of NW_027478169.1, read as the reverse complement.
CTTCCTTGCACGATTTTGCTCCGGTTTGTGTCGTTCTGCACTATATGGGACACAAGTAGCACATTTCCGTCGAGAGTTTGACGACATCAGCTACGGTTCAACAATTACAGCCCGATTTTGCCCCATTTCATGCTGAAAACGCACTCCCTTGCACGATTTTGCTCCGGTTTGTGTCGTTCTGCACTATATCGGACCCAAATAGCACATTTTCGTCGAGGGTTTGACGATATCTGCGACGGTTCAACAATTACAGCCCGATTTTGCTCCGGTTTGTGTCGTTCTGCACTCTATCGGACCCAAATAGCACATTTCCGTCGAGAGTTTGAGGATATCTGCGACGGTTCAACAATTACAGCCCGATTTTGCTCCGGTTTGTGTCGTTCTGCACTATATCGCACCCAAATAGCACATTTCCGTCGAGAGTTTGACGATATCAGCGACGGTTCAACAATTACAGCCCTATTTGACCCATTTCTCGCTGTAAACGCACTTCCTTGCAAGATTTTGCTCCGGTTCGTGTCGTTCTGCACAATATCGGACCCAAATAGCACATTTCCGTCGAGAGTTTAACGATATCAGCGACGGTTCAACAATTACAGCCGGATTTGCCCCATTTCTCGCTGTAAACGCACTTCCTTGCACGATTTTGCTCCGGTTTGTGTCGTTCTGCACTATATCGGACACAAATAGCACATTTCCGTCGAGAGTTTGACGACATCTGCGACGGTTCAACAATTACAGCCCGATTTTGCTCCGGTTTGTGTCGTTCTGCACTATATCGCGCCCAAGTAGCACATTTCCGTCAAGAGTTGACCATATCAGCGACGGTTCAACAATTACAGACGGATTTGACCCATTTCTTGCTGTAAACACACTTCCTTGCACGATTTCACTCCGGTTTGTGTCGATCTGCACTATATCGGACCCAAATCGCACATTTCCGTCGAGAGTTTGGCGATATCTGCGACGGTTCAACAATTACAGCCCGATTTGACATGTTTCTCGCTGTAAACGCACTCCCTTGCACGATTTTGCTCCGGTTTGTGTCGTTCTGCACTATATGGGACCCAAATAGCACATTTTCGTCGAGAGTTTGACGATATCAGCGAAGGTTCAACGATTACAGCCCGATTTGACACATTTCTCGCTGAAACGCACTCCCTTCCACGATTTTGCTCCGGTTTGTGTCGTTCTGCACTATATCGGACCTATATAGCACATTTCCGTTGAGGGCTTGACGATATCTGCGACGGCTCAACAATTACAGCCCGATCTGACGCATTTCTCGCTGTAAACGCACTCCCTTGCACGATTTTGCACCGGCTTGTCTCGTTTCTGCACAATGTCGATCATAAATAGCACATTTCCGTCGAGAGTTTGACGATATCAGCGACGGTTCAACGATTACGGCTCGATTTGACACATTTCTCGCTGAAAACGCTCTCCCTTGCAAGATTTTGCTCCGGTTCGTGTCGTTCTGCACAATATCAGACCCAAATAGCACATTTCCGTCGAGAGTTTAACGATATCAGCGACGGTTCAACAATTACAGCCGGATTTGCCCCATTTCTCGCTGTAAACGCACTTCCTTGCACGATTTTGCTCCGGTTTGTGTCGTTCTGCCCTATATCGGACACAAATAGCACATTTTCGTCGAGAGTTTGACGACATCTGCGACGGTTCAACAATTACAGCCCGATTTTGCTCCGGTTTGTGTCGTTCTGCACTATATCGCGCCCAAGTAGCACATTTCCGTCAAGAGTTTGACCATATCAGCGACGGTTCAACAATTACAGACGGATTTGACCCATTTCTTGCTGTAAACACACTTCCTTGCACGATTTCACTCTGGTTTGTGTCGTTCTGCACTATATCGGACCCAAATAGCACATTTCCGGCGAGAGTTTGACGATTTCTGCGACGGTTCAACAATTACAGCCCGATTTGACACATTTCTCGCTGAAAACGCACTCCCTTGCACGATTTTGCTCCGGTTTGTGTCGTTCTGCACTATATCGGACCAAAATAGCACATTTCCGTGGAGAGTTTGTCGATATCTGCGATGGTTCAACAAATGCAGCCCGATTTGACCCATTTCTCGCTGTAAACGCACTTCCTTGCCCGATTTTGCTCCGGTTTGTGTCGTTCTGCACTACATCGGACCTAAATAGCACATTTCCGTCGAGAGTTTGACGATATCTGCGACGGCTCAACAATTACAGCCCGATTTGACGCATTTCTCGCAGTAAACGCACTCCCTTGCACGATTTTGCACCGGTTTGTCTCGTTCTGCACAATATCGAAGCCAAATAGCACATTTCCGTCGAGAGTTTGACGATATCTGCGACGGTTCAACAATTACAGCCGATTTTGCTCCGGTTTGTGTCGTCCTGCACTATATCGGACCCTAATAGCACATTTCCGTCGAGCGTTTGACGATATCTGCGGCGGTTCAACAATTACAGCCCGATTTGACCCATTTCTTGCTGTAAACGCACTTCCTTGCACGATTTTGCTCCGGTTTGTGTCGTTCTGCACTATATCGGACACAAATAGCACATTTCCGTCGAGAATTTGACGATATCTGCGACGGTTCAACAATTACAGCCCGATTTTGCTCCGGTTTGTGTCGTTCTGCACTATATCGGACCCAAATAGCACATTTCCGTCGAGAGTTTGAGGATATCTGCGACGGTTCAACAATTACAGCCCGATTTTGCTCCGGTTTGTGTCGTTCTGCACTATATCGCACCCAAATAGCACATTTCCGTCGAGAGTTTGACGATATCAGCGACGGTTCAACAATTACAGCCCTATTTGACCCATTTCTCGCTGTAAACGCACTTCCTTGCAAGATTTTGCTCCGGTTCGTGTCGTTCTGCACAATATCGGACCCAAATAGCACATTTCCGTCGAGAGTTTAACGATATCAGCGACGGTTCAACAATTACAGCCGGATTTGCCCCGATTTCTCGCTGTAAACGCACTTCCTTGCACGATTTTGCTCCGGTTTGTGTCGTTCTGCACTATATCGGACACAAATAGCACATTTCCGTCGAGAGTTTGACGACATCTGCGACGGTTCAACAATTACAGCCCGATTTTGCTCCGGTTTGTGTCGTTCTGCACTATATCGCGCCCAAGTAGCACATTTCCGTCAAGAGTTTGACCATATCAGCGACGGTTCAACAATTACAGACGGATTTGACCCATTTCTTGCTGTAAACACACTTCCTTGCACGATTTCACTCCGGTTTGTGTCGTTCTGCACTATATCGGACCCAAATAGCACATTTCCGGCGAGAGTTTGACGATTTCTGCGACGGTTCAACAATTACAGCCCGATTTGACACATTTCTCGCTGAAAACGCACTCCCTTGCACGATTTTGCTCCGGTTTGTGTCGTTCTGCACTATATCGGACCCAAATAGCACATTTCCGTGGAGAGTTTGTCGATATCTGCGATGGTTCAACAAATGCAGCCCGATTTGACCCATTTCTCGCTGTAAACGCACTCCCATGCACGATTTTGCTCCGGTTTGTGTCGTTCTGCACTATATCGGACCCAAATAGCACATTTCCGTCGAGAGTTTGACGATATCAGCGACGGTTCAACGATTACAGCTCGATTTGACACATTTCTCGATGAAAACGCTCTCCCTTGCACGATTTTGCTCCGGTTTGTGTCGTTCTGCGCTATATCGGACCCAAGTAGCACATTTCCGTCAAGAGTTTGACGATATCTGCGACGGTTCAACAATTACAGCCCGATTTTGCTCCGGTTTGTGTCGATCTGCACTATATCGGACACAAATAGCACATTTCCGTCGAGAGTTTAACGATATCAGCGACGGTTCAACAATTACAGCCGGATTTGCCCCATTTCTCGCTGTAAACGCACTTCCTTGCACGATTTTGCTCCGGTTTGTGTCGTTCTGCACTATATCGGACACAAATAGCACATTTCGTCGAGCGTTAGACGATATCTGCGACGGTTCAACAATTACAGCCCGATTTGACACATTTCTCGCTGAAAACGCACTCCCTTGCACGATTTTGCTCCGGTTTGTGTCGTTCTGCACTATATCGGACCCAAATAGCACATTTCCGTGGAGAGTTTGTCGATATCTGCGATGGTTCAACAAATGCAGCCCGATTTGACCCATTTCTCGCTGTAAACGCACTCCCATGCACGATTTTGCTCCGGTTTGTGTCGTTCTGCACTATATCGGACCCAAATAGCACATTTCCGTCGAGAGTTTGAGGATATCTGCGACGGTTCAACAATTACAGCCCGATTTTGCTCCGGTTTGTGTCGTTCTGCACTATATCGCACCCAAATAGCACATTTCCGTCGAGAGTTTGACGATATCAGCGACGGTTCAACAATTACAGCCCGATTTTGCTCCGGTTTGTGTCGTTCTGCACTATATCGGACCCAAATAGCACATTTCCGTCGAGAGTTTGACGACATCAGCGACAGTTCAACAATCACAGCCCGATTTGACCCATTTCTCGCTGTATTCGCACTCCCTTGCACGGTTTTGCTCCGGTTTGTGTCGTTCTGCACTATATCGGACCCAAGTAGCACATTTCCGTCGAGAGTTTGACCATATCAGCGACGGTTCAACAATTACAGATGGATTTTACCCATTTCTTGCTGTAAACACACTTCCTTGCACGATTTCACTCCGGTTTGTGTCGTTCTGCACTATATCGGACCCAAATAGCATATTTCCGTCGAGAGTTTGACGATATCTGCGACGGTTCAACAATTACAGCCCGATTTGACACATTTCTCGCTGAAAACGCACTCCCTTGCACGATTTTGCTCCGGTTTGTGTCGTTCTGCACTATATCGGACCCAAGTAGCACATTTCCGTCGAGAGTTTGACGATATCAGCGACGGTTCAACAATTACAGCCCGATTTGCCCCATTTCTCGCTGTAAACGCACTTCCTTGGACGATTTTGCTCCGGTTTGTGTCGTTCTGCACTATATCGGACCCAAATAGCACATTTCCGTTGAGAGTTTGGCGATATCTGCGACGGTTCAACAATTACAGCCCGATTTGACACATTTCTCGCTGAAAACGCACTCCCTTGCACGATTTTGCTCCGGTTTGTGTCGTTCTGCACTATATCGGACGCAAGTAGCACAGTTCCGTCGAGAGTTTGACGATATCAGCGACGGTTCAACAATTACAGCCCGATCTGGCCCATATCTCGCTGTAAACGCACTTCCTTGCACGATTTTGCTCAGGTTTGTGTCGTTCTGCACTATATCGAACCCAAGTAGCACATTTCCGTCGAGAATTGACGATATCAGCGACGGTTCAACAATTACAGACGGATTTGACCCATTTCTTGCTGTAAACACACTTCCTTGCACGATTTTGCTCCGGTTTGTGTCGTTCTGCACTATATGGGACACAAATAGCACATTTCCGTCGAGAGTTTGACGATATCAGCTACGGTTCAACAATTACAGCCCGATTTGCCCCATTTCACGCTGAAAACGCACTCCCTTGCACGATTTTGCTCCGGTTTGTGTCGTTCTGCACTATATCGGACCCAAATAGCACATTTTCGTCGAGGGTTTGACGATATCTGCGACGGTTCAACAATTACAGCCCGATTTTGCTCCGGTTTGTGTCGTTCTGCACTCTATCGGACCCAAATAGCACATTTCCGTCGAGAGTTTGACGATATCTGCGACGGTTCAACAATCACAGCCCGATTTGCCCCATTTCTCGGTGTATACGCGCTTCCTTGCACGATTTTGCTCTGGTTTGTGTCGTTCTGCACTCTATCGGACACAAATAGCACATTTCCGTCGAGAGTTTGACGATATCTGCGACGGTTCAACCATTACAGCCCGAATTTGCTCGGTTTGTGTCGTTCTGCACTGTATCGGACCCAAATAGCACATTTCCGTCGAGAGTTTGACGTTATCAGCGACGGTTCAACAATTACAGCCCGATTTGTCCCATTTCTCGGGGTAAACGCACTTCCGTGCACGATTTTGCTCCGGTTTGTGTCGTTCTGCACTATATCGGACCCAAATAGCACATTTCCGTCGAGAGTTTGACGTTATCAGCGACGGTTCAACAATTACAGCCCAATTTGACCCATTTCTCGCTGTAAACGCACTTCCTCGGACGATTTTGCTCCGGTTTGTGTCGTTCTGCACTATAACGGACCCAAATAGCACATTTCCGTCGAGAGTTTTACGATATCTGCGACGCTTCAACAATTACAGCCCGAATTTGCTCTGGTTTGTGTCGTTCTGCACTATATCGGACACAAATAGCACATTTCCGTCGAGAGTTTGACGATATCAGCGACGGTTCAACAATTACAGCCCGATTTGACCCATTTCTCGCTGAAAACGCACTCCCTTGCACGATTTTGCTCCGGTTTGTGTCGGTCTGCACTATATCGGACCCAAGTAGCACATTTCCGTCGAGAGTTTGACGATATCAGCGACGGTTCAACAATTACAGACGGAATTGACACATTTCTTGCTGTAACCACACGTCCTTGCACGATTTTGCTCCGGTTTGTGTCGTTCTGTACTATATCGGACCCAAATAGCACATTTCCGTCGAGAGTTGGACGATATCATCGACGGTTCAACAATTACAGACCGATTTGACGCATTTCTCGCTGAAAACGCACTCCCATGCACGATTTTGCTCCGGTTTGTGTCGTTCTGCACTATATCGGACCCAAGTAGCACATTTCCGTCAAGAGTTTGACGATATCTGCGACGGGTCAACAATTACAGCCGATTTTGCTCCGGTTTTGTGTCGATCTGCACTATGTCGGAACCAAATAGCACATTTCCGTCGAGAGTTTGACGACATCAGCGACGGTTCAACAATCACAGCCCGATTTCACCCATTTCTCGCTGTAAACGCACTTCCTTGTACGATTTTGCTCCGGTTTGTGTCGTTCTGCACTATATCGGACCCAAATAGCACATTTCCGTCGGGAGTTTGACGATATCTGCGACGGTTCAACAATTACAGCCCGATTTTACTCCGGTTTGTGTCATTCTGCACTATATCGGACCCAAATAGCACATTTCCGTCGAGATTTGACGACATCCGCGACGGTTCGACAATTATAGCCCGATTTGGCCCATTTCTCGCTGTAAACTCACTTCCTTGCACGATTTTGCTCCGGTTTGTGTCGTTCTGCACTATATCGGACCCAAATAGCACATTTCCGTCGAGAGTTTGACGACATCTGCGACGGTTCAACAATTACAGCCCGATTTTGCTCTGGTTTGTGTCGTTCTGCACTATATCGGACCCAAGTAGCACATTTCCGTCGAGAGTTTGACGATATCATCGACGGTTCAACAATTACAGCCCGATTTCACTCCGGGTTGTGTCGTTCTGCACTATATCGGACCCAAATACCACATTTCCGTCGAGAGTTTGACGACATCAGCGACGGTTCAACAATCACAGCCCGATTTGACCCATTTCTCGCTGTATTCGCACTCCCTTGCACGGTTTTGCTCCGGTTTGTGCCGTTCTGCACTATATCGGACCCAAGTAGCACATTTCCGTCGAGAGTTTGACCATATCAGCGACGGTTCAACAATTACAGCCCGATCTGGCCCATATCTCGCTGTAAACGCACTTCCTTGCACGATTTTGCTCAGGTTTGTGTCGTTCTGCACTATATCGAACCCAAGTAGCACATTTCCGTCGAGAGTTGACGATATCAGCGACGGTTCAACAATTACAGCCCGATTTGCCCCATTTCTCGCTGTAAACGCACTTCCTTGGACGATTTTGCTCCGGTTTGTGTCGTTCTGCACTATATCGGACCCAAATAGCACATTTCCGTTGAGAGTTTGGCGATATCTGCGACGGTTCAACAATTACAGCCCGATTTGACACATTTCTCGCTGAAAACGCACTCCCTTGCACGATTTTGCTCCGGTTTGTGTCGTTCTGCACTATATCGGACCCAAGTAGCACAGTTCCGTCGAGAGTTTGACGATATCAGCGACGGTTCAACAATTTACAGCCCGATCTGGCCCATATCTCGCTGTAAACGCACTTCCTTGCACGATTTTGCTCAGGTTTGTGTCGTTCTGCACTATATCGAACCAAGTAGCACATTTCCGTCGAGAGTTGACGATATCAGCGACGGTTCAACAATTACAGACGGATTTGACCCATTTCTTGCTGTAAACACACTTCCTTGCACGATTTTGCTCCGGTTTGTGTCGTTCTGCACTATGTGGGACACAAATAGCACATTTCCGTCGAGAGTTTGACGATATCAGCTACGGTTCAACAATTACAGCCCGATTTGCCCCATTTCACGCTGAAAACGCACTCCCTTGCAGGATTTTGCTCCGGTTTGTGTCGTTCTGCACTATATCGGACCCAAATAGCACATTTTCGTCGAGGGTTTGACGATATCTGCGACGGTTCAACAATTACAGCCCGATTTTGCTCCGGTTTGTGTCGTTCTGCACTCTATCGGACACAAATAGCACATTTCCGTCGAGAGTTTGACGATATCTGCGACGGTTCAACCATTACAGCCCGAATTTGCTCCGGTTTGTGTCGTTCTGCACTGTATCGGACCCAAATAGCACATTTCCGTCGAGAGTTTGACGATATCAGCGACGGTTCAACAATCACAGCCCGATTTGCCCCATTTCTCGGTGTATACGCGCTTCCTTGCACGATTTTGCTCTGGTTTGTGTCGTTCTGCACTATATCGGACACAAATAGCACATTTCCGTCGAGAGTTTGACGATGTCTGCGACGGTTCAACCATTACAGCCCGAATTTGCTCCGGTTTGTGTCGTTCTGCACTGTATCGGAACCAAATAGCACATTTCCGTCGAGAGTTTGACGTTATCAGCGACGGTTCAACAATTACAGCCCGATTTGTCCCATTTCTCGGGGTAAACGCACTCCCGTGCACGATTTTGCTCCGGTTTGTGTCGTTCTGCACTATATCGACCCAAATAGCACATTTCCGTCGAGAGTTTGACGTTATCAGCGACGGTTCAACAATTACAGCCCAATTTGACCCATTTCTCGCTGTAAACGCACTTCCTCGGACGATTTTGCTCCGGTTTGTGTCGTTCTGCACTATATCGGACCCAAATAGCACATTTCCGTCGAGAGTTGGACGATATCATCGACGGTTCAACAATTACAGACCGATTTGACGCATTTCTCGCTGAAAACGCACTCCCATGCACGATTTTGCTCCGGTTTGTGTCGTTCTGCACTATATCGGACCCAAATAGCACATTTCCGTCGAGAGTTTGACGATATCTGCGACGCTTCAACAATTACAGCCCGAATTTGCTCCGGTTTGTGTCGTTCTGCACTATATCGGACACAAATAGCACATTTCCGTCGAGAGTTTGACGATATCTGCGACGGTTCAACAATTACAGCCCGATTTGACACATTTCTCGCTCTAAACGCACTACCTAGCACGATTTTGCTCCGGTTTGTGTCGTTCTGCACTATATCGCACCAGAAAAGCACATTTCCGTCGATAGTTTGACGACATCAACGACGGTTCAACAATTATAGCCCGATTTGACCCATTTCTCGGTGAAATCGCGCTTCCCTGCACGATTGTGCTCCGGTTTGTCTCGTTCTGCACTACGTCGGACCCAAATGGCACATTTCCGTCGAGAGTTTGACGATATCATCGACGGTTCAACAATTACAGACCGATTTGACGCATTTCTCGCTGAAAACGCACTCCCATGCACGATTTTGCTCCGGTTTGTGTCGTTCTGCACTATATCGGACCCAAATAGCACATTTCCGTCGAGAGTTTGACGATATCAGTGACGGATCAACAATTACCGCCCGATTTGTCCCATTTCTCGCTGTAAACTCTCTTCCTTGCACGATTTTGCTGCGGTTTGTGTCGTTCTGCAATAAATCGGAACCAAATAGCACATCTCCGTCGAGAGTTTGACGATATCAGCGACGGTTCAACAATTACAGCCCGATTTTACTCCGGTTTGTGTCATTCTGCACTATATCGCACCCAAATAGCACATTTCCGTCGAGAGTTTGACGACATCAGCGACG